>NC_082720.1:20468653-21668653 GCF_030144855.1 Hypanus sabinus
CAAATATGACAAGCTTACCAAAACATCTTGAACTGCACTATGAATTAAAGAAATAACCCAACACGTAGCCACTAAGCAGTTCAGAATCCCTTTATTAGTTATTGTGTGTAGCTGTTCATGTTGCTTCTCATTGTGTGAAGTAAAGGGAGGGCATATGGATAGCTATGTGGAAATAAAGAATAACAACATAGGCATTATGTCTATACCACACAGAGGGTGGCATCAATGTTATGAGGTGCATGCAGCAATGAGAACATTAAATAGATGTCTGCAAGCTGGTTGACAAAGTTCACATTGGAATTGAAGACACCATTTTGGGATGTCCTCAAGATGTCCCAAAAAAGTTGGAAATGCCACAGTACAATCTATCTACTAATATTAGAACAACATAGAACATAGAAGAGTACAGCACAGGAAGAGCTTCTTTGGCCCACAATATTGTGCCAAACCTGTCATGGTCCTGATCGTTAATTCCCTATCTTTCTCCTAATTTCCTTTGATTATGCCACAGTTCCGACCGTTAACTTCCCATTTGCCTCTAATTCTCTTTGATGAAGGCACACCTGGTTTCCATCAAGACATGCAGCATAAGAACCCTGGTGTTACAACCACTAGTCGCCAGATTAACGTTTCCCAGCCGCTTAGGACCGTGTATTTTAAGTTTTGCTCCAGTTTCAAGGTTTACCTATGAAACTCTGTTTCTCTGTGTCAAGATCCCTTCTGTTTGCTGTTCAACGCTCATGTCCGCGTAAGCATCCAAACTCAGTCTTCGTGCTTGTGTCCTGCACTTGGGTTTGCTTCATTCGTTCATTGCAACAAAACCAGCTGAAAAGTAAATATTAAAAAAATCATGAAGCGAATCCCTCCAACTTACACAACGTCTGTATCGCTCCACCTTCCTCAGATCCACTTGCCCATCTAAACATCTCTTAACAGCCTCTACCACCACACCAGGCAGCACATTCCACCCCTCTCTGAAAAAAAACCTTACCCCTCACATCCCCTTTGAATGTGTCCCCTCTCACCTTCAATGCATGCCCTCTGGTACTAGACATTTCTACCCTGGGCAACAGATACTCTCTGTCCACTCTATCTATGTCTCATGATCTTATAAACCTCTATCAGATCTCCCCTCAGCCTCTGCTGTTCCAGAGAAAACAACCCAAGTTTGTCCAGCCTCTCAGGATAGCATATACCCTCTAAACCAGTTGGCACCTGGTAAATCTCTTCTGCACCCTCTCCAAAGCCTCAACATTCTTCCTATAGTAGGGTGACTGTAGGTATGCAATACTCCAGATGTGGCCAAATCAGAATCTATAAGGTTGCAACATAACCTCTTGACTTTTGAACTCTGTGCCTCGATTAATAAAAGCAAGCATTCCACAAGCCTTCTTAACCTCCTTATTGACCTGTGTAGCCACTTTCAAGGAACATTGAGTTTGGATCCCAAGATCTCTCTGTTCAGCAACACTGTTAAGGGTCTTGCTGAGCAGAGAGATTTTGGGATCCAAGCTCAATGCTCCTTGGAAGTGGCTACACAGGTCGATACAGGTGGTTAAGAAAGCTTAACCACTCCTTGCATTTGCTCTATGATGGTGTAACACCTCACATTTATCTGGGTTAAACGCCACCTGCCAATCCTCTGCCCATATCTGCAATCCATCTACATTTTCATCCAGGTCATTTATATACATCACAAACAGCAGAGGCCCCTGTGGAACACCACCAACTGCCAGACCTCCAGCTTGACCACTGTCCTCTGTCTTCTATGCGTAAGCCAGTTCTGAATCCAAACAGCCAATTTGCTGTGGATCCCATGCATCCTAACCTTCTGGAGTAGCCTCTCATGAGGGACTTCATCAAACACTTAACTAAAATCCATGTAGACAACATCCACTGCCCTACCCTCACCAACCTCTGTTGTCACCTTATCAAAAAACTCAATCAGGTTAGTAAGACATGACTTGCCCTGCACAAAGCCAAGCTGGCTTACCCTAGTTAGGCTATGGGTTTCCAAATGACAATAAATTGGACATTGCACATTTAGATCGAGACGTAACTTGAAGATTTTTACTCCTCATGTATGTGTTGGATGTAAGAAAAAGCCAATTCATTTCAATTCAAATACTCATATATCCTATCCTTAAGAATTTTCTCCAACAATTTCTCGACAGCTGATGTGAGACTCACGGGTCTATAGTTTCCAGAAATTTCCCTTGTTCCCTTCTTAAATTGAGTACAACATTAGCCCCTTGCCAGTCCTCTGGGATCTCACCTGTGCCTAGAGAGGACACGAAGATACTGGTCAAGGGTCCAGCAAACCTGGGGTAAATTCCACCAGACCCTGGGGACTTACCCACCTTTATACTCAATAGGAAGTCCAAAACTTCCTCCTCCTTGATCTCAAAATGCCCTAACATATTTAGCCACTCAGTACTGAACTCCTGGCCCTCCCCTTGTCCTTGGTAAATACTGAAGTAAAATACTCATTAAGTACCTCACTCACATTCTCCGCATCCAAGCAAATGCTCCCCTCTTTACCCTTGAGTGGTCCTACACTCTCCCTAGTTATCCTCTGCTCTTGATATATGTATAGAATGCCTTGGGATCCACCTGAATGCTACTTGCCAAGAAATTTTCATGCTCCTCCTGGCTTTCTTCATTCCCTTCCCGAGTTCCTTTCTGGTCTCTTTATAACCCTCATGCACTCTGTCTGATCTGAACTTCTGAAGCTTTTCATACTTACCCTTTTTCATTACCTCTCTGGACATCCACAGCACTCCTATCTTTCCATTCTAACAGGAGCCATACCTTTCCTGTACTCTGTGCAATTGATCTCCACCTGTCTGATGTGGACTTGCCAGAAAAAGAAGGCGTTTCTAGCTAACTTTTCTCAGACTTAATGCTACTGTGATTGTTGAAAAATATTAATTAATCACATCTTAATATCACCTAATTATCTTGGCTGTGTTTTGATAGCAACTTGTAAAGGCCAATATAATTGCTTATACCTGTGAGACAGAAATTCTAATTTCTAACACTAATCAGAAGGAGAGGGACAAATATAAATTCATAGAAGTGCAAACAGACAGATTTCAGATTCAGAAACAATTATTTTACTGACAGTATACAAGGCCTAAAGGAGGCAAATGGATTGGGCGAGAAAGGAATGGGGCTAAACTGTCTGGAATGAGATGGACTTTGGCCTCTCTCTGATTACCAAAGAGGAATGCGGAAGGAATGGAGGAATACTTAACAGCAAGGTAAATAATAGCAGAGTAGTGAATGACATCTGGGCAAGAAATTGAAGCAAGACAATAGCTGAAAGTGTGGTAGGAAGGGAGAGAGGTCATGATGATGTTTGCAGTGCAGGGAGGAGAGAAACAGGTAGTGACATTTGGAGAGTAGGTGACACAATGCATCAGGATGTTGTCTAGATTGGACCATTTCATTTACACGGAGAGGCTGAATGGGTGGGGTTTGTTGGAGGAGTCTCTGATAGAGTTAGATAAAATTATGAGGGAGTAGAGGAAGGAGCAGATAGTAACAATCTTCCACATGGATAAGCCAGGACTAACAAAAGCTTCTCACTTTATCTTGGTACATGCAACAATAACAGACCAAGATGGCATAAGTTTAAGGTGAGAGTTATAGGTTTGGAGGAGATCTGTTTTCCACAGAGGGTGATTGGAATCAGGAATGTGCTGTAAAGATTGTAGATGCAGATATCCAAACAACATTTAAGAAACATCTAGACAAGTACTTGAATTGCCAAGCTATGGAAGACCATGGACCTGATGTGGATAATTGGGATTGATGTAGACACAGGTGGCACAGACATTGAGACTCTGTAAGCAAAGAAGTGGGGTTAGTGCGGGTTAACAAATTCTCCATATTACTCTGGTTTTGCCAGCAGCCACCAAGTTGCAAGAAATGAATTAACGAAAGAGATGACAGTGTTCCATGCCAACAAGGGTGTAGCAGTAACAAAAGAAACTGAATGACAAGAGAAGCAGCAGTTCTTGCAATTTAATATTGGTGACGTTGATTTGTTGTCATATTTACATAGAAACAGTGAAAAGGTTTTGTTTTTCCTGTCATCCAGATAGATGAAGCCACACATAGTTACTCTGAGGTAGGAAATAGTGCAGAATATAGTGTTACATTACAGAGAAATTCGACAAATTTAAAAAAAAGTTCAGTGTGTCATTTTAATGGCAATTGAACAAATGATTTCTGATCATTTTTTTCTGGCTGTGTCCTGAGAGTTAAGCATGCAACAATCACAATATAATAATATGAAGTATTCCAGCGCTAGTAGTTCCTTCATAATCCCTATATTCAGACAGTTTAAACTCCAGCCCAGATTGGAGGCAAAAGCTGATTTCACTCCCTCTCTCCGATCTTCACTCTTTTCCCCAGGGCGCTGAAGCGTTTTGCTGTTCTGTCGTTTGGAGAGTTCAAATGCCGGCCCAGAGAGACCGAAAAGTAGGATATCGGGATCTGAGGCGAGAGCCAATTTCGCTCGTTCTCTGCGATGGTCACTCCTCTCTCCATGGCACTGAGGTTGTGAAGACTACCCCGGCTGCTGTACTCCGTGCCCACCAATATGATGAACTGATAAGCAAGGCTTTGGGCCTGCTCCCGGCCGCTCCGGGGTTAAGATCCGAGGACTCAGCTTTGGTTTGGAATGTTGTTGTTTGCATGATTAGTGTTTTTTTTTTCTTTCTCTTGCACGTTGGATGTTGGTCCTTTATTTTTTTTTCCCCTTTAATTTGGTTCTTTAGGGTTTGTTGCTTTGTGGCTGCCTGTGAGTAAACAAATCTCTTTGATAATAGATGTACTTGAATTTATGTATTGTGTATTACCCCGAAGCTTCTCATAGCATTTAATGCAGAATAATGGTAATAACTTCCATTTAAATAGTTCTTTATCTGATCTATATAGCATCCTTGTTGCGCTAACCAAAGTTTTGAAAACGGCATTAAGACGAAAGGATCAATTATCTTTCTGGGAAGTGTTGATTGGGAAACGAGCTTGAACAGGTACCAGGAAAATTCCTCCACTTTGATCAGGCTACCTGAATGACGAAATGAAAATGCCTTGAAGTTAACCGCACAACACAGTTTCTTCTCTTGTTCTCCGGCAATTGAAACATTCCCACCCCTCCCCCCACCGCCCGGAGTGAAATAAAATAATAATTATTGCCAATTTGATTCCAGACCTTCCTACTGAATCTCACAAAACTGGAAGAAATGCAAGTGAATTGCTTCTTTAGCTGGAAGGATTGTTTTGGTGTCTGGGAACTTCATAGATGTGTGCCTTAAGGGATCTTAATAACTTCCCACCTTTCTCACTCAGCTCACCTACAATCTAGAGAATCAACAAGAACCGAGGAATAACTATTGCCCAGGGTAGAGTTTGGTTGGACCAAGCACCTGAGGCAGGAGAAACAAAAAAAAATCAGATTCCCTCCAGAATAAGGCTTACTGTAGATAACTTAATTGATTTCCCCATCTTAAATAAAAGCAAGGATGTAATGTTAAGGCTTTATAAAGCATTCTTGAGGCCAAACTTGGAGTGTTATGAGCAGTTTTGGGTCCCTGATGTGATGACATTGGAAAGGGTTCAAAGGAGGTTCACAAAACTGATTCTGAAATTGAAAGGCTTATCATATAAGTAGTCAACACAAGTGAATCTGCAGATGCTGGAAATAAATAAAAACACAAAATGCTGGCAGAACTCAGCAGGCCAGACAGCATCTATGGGAGGAGGTAGTGACGACGTTTCGGGCCAAAACTGAAGGGTTTTTCATATGGGTAGTGTTTGATGGTCTGGGCCTGTACTCACTTGAATTCAGAAGAATGAGGGGTGACCTCATTGAAACCAATCGAATGTTGAAAGGCCTTGACAGAATGGATATGGAGAGGATGTTTTCTATAGTGACTGAGTTTAAGACCATAGGACCCAGCCTCAGAATAGAGGAAGGTCCTTTTAGAACAGAGATGAGGAGGAATTTCTTTAGCCAGAGAGCGGTGAATCTGTGGAATTCGTTGACACAGGTGGCTGTAGAGGCTAAGTCATTGGGTATATTCTAGGCCGAGGTTGATAGATTCTTGATTGGTCAGGGCATGAAGGGAAGAAGGTAGGATATTGTGGCTAAGAGGGAAATGAATCAGCCGTGATGAAATGGTGGAGTAGATCCCGAGGGCTCAATGGCCTAATTCTGCTCCTATGTCTTATGGCCATATGGTCTTCTTATAAAAACTGAGAGTGTTAAAACATTGACATACTAAACCCTCCAGACTATTCTGTGTATGCTATTATTTGTCCCTCCCAAACAATCCTGGAGGCCCATAGAGGCCTGCCTTCTAATCCTTTGTCATCCAAGAGTCTCAAAGTCAGCAGACTCTTCCACCTGCTGGCACCCATTTATACTAATCTCACACTAATCCCATTTGATTCTCCCCACATTCCCACTGACTGGTGCCAGATTCTACCATTCTGCTAAACACTATAAGCAACTTACAGTGGCCAATCAACCTTTGGGAGCTTAGGAGAAAACTGGAATATTTGGAAGAATCCTATGATGTCAGGGGGAGAACAAAGCATAAAACTCTGGTTAGGCCACATCTTGAATATTGTACACGGTCCTGGTTGTCCCACTATTGGAAGGATGTTGAGGTTTTGGAGAGGGTGCAGAGGAGGTTTACAGGATGCTGCCCGGTTTAGAGGGCATGTGCTATCACAAGAGGTTGACATACTTGTGTTGTTTCTATGGAAAGCCAGAGGCTGAGGGGAGATCTGATAGAAGTTTACAAGTTTATGAAAGGCATAGACAGACTGGGCAGAGAGTTTCTATTCCCCAGGGTGGAAATGCCTAACACCAGAGGGCAAGCATTGAAGGCAAAAGTGGATGAGTTCAAGGGGTAAGTTTTTTACTCAGAGAGTCATTAATGCTTGGAACACGCTGCCTGGTATGGTGGTAGAAGCAAGTACATTAGAGGCACATGGATGTAAGGAAGATGGAGGGATATAGACATGGTGTAGGTAGGAAGGATTAGTGTTTGTGTGTTTTTGATTTGCTTTTTAGCTGGTTTAGCACAGATACTGTGGGCCGAATGGCCTGTCCTGTGGTGTACTGTTCTATGTTCCGGACTGTTACTGGAAATATGAGGCGGTGGCTCTACTAGTTTTTGTGCTTTTCCACATCGACCTCTGATAAAACAGCTTCCATTTTCAGAGGTAACAGTCTTATCCTTCCACTATCTTACTCCCTTTCATCAAGTACAACCTTGCTGCAGGTCCTGCACCTCCTCTCCTGACTCCATGCTCTTGATTTGATCCATGATTTTCCCAGCTTATTCCACTTGACGATAACCAATTTTCCTTCCTAGATACCATGCTAACTGACATTTAACTATTCTCTCTCTTTGGTTGGTGTATCTTACTTTTCCAACCAACGGACAAGTCCTCTGCACAATGTTTATGAGATTAACACCATCTTGCAGAAATATTGGAACATGCGCTACCTTTAATGACTGTGACACTTACTGATACGCCCCTTACTGCTTTTTTAATAAATAGGTTTGTGCTCTTGCTGTAAAACCAAAGCAGCTGAGTCTAATCTGAGTTCTAGGTCACTGATATCCTCTCTTTCTTTTCAGTCTCACTGTAGCTGTTTGCACTGAATTGACCAGACTTCTCTAGGGACTCTTTTTATGGATGAGAATTTGAGCTTATTAAATAAATTATGTAGTTTGTTGAATGGTCTGTACCTTTAACTTATATTGTGTAACTTACTGTTCAGGTAACATGTCTTTTTAACTGGGAGATCATTCTGCCTTCTGATATGGAGATTTACCTTTAGGAAAAATAGCATGTGCAAATTTCCTGTGCTTTTGCAGATCCATTGTACTTGTTTTGCATATGCCATAAATGCATTGTTATTGTATGACTAGTTCCTAACACACTTCTTCAGATACATAAGAGCTTTTACTGATGTCAGAGTAGACAATCTGTTGACTCAATAAGTAAACATGATTCATATCAACAACAGCACAAAATTCTGTCAAACTCCATCCTGAACAAAACCTTCTGAAATTAAAGACAAAATAGAAACAATTCTTGCTTGGAATTAAATCTCTAAACTCCCTTATCGATGTATCTCTGTTTCATTACTGTACAGATATGACTGTCAGTAAGAACCAGCAGATACTAAGCATAAATAAAAAGAAGGCTTTAAGAGGTGTAACCCAGCTACCAACATGTAATATTTAGAAGTAACCATTGGCCCGAGGAGATCAATTAACAGTTTAGGAATTTTATGAAAGTTTGGAGTAAAAACCTTTGAAGAAGCGCTCAGAGCCTTATTCAAGCACCTGTTTCTCCTCAAATGGAATGTGAGTGCAGGAGGTGATGGACAAGTCTTTTCAGGTAATGGGAATTATGTCCTCCCAGCCTCTGAGGCATTGGTCCCAAATAAGCTTACTAGAATCTTTTTCAACAATCCTCCAGACCCATTTCCTACTTTCCCAAATTTATGAAAATAAAAGTAATGATACTAAGTACAAAATCTTCTCAGTGTAACCACATTTTTCTCAATGAAACAAGTGTATTTATTTTTGGCATGTGTGTTCTGTCACATCCACTTTGATTTATGAGCATGATAAATCACTCAAGGTAAGGAGAGAAGTGCTGTTGGAGCACCTTTCCATACACATATATTTCACCACTATAATTACTTCGAATCCTTCAGAAACATGTTATTTGGTTGTGCATAGGACAGTAAACTCCTATTCCCTAGTGTCAGTATAATCTGCAGCTTTTCAGGGTGAATCAGAAGAAACATGGTCTCAATTTTTGCTTTCCTTTAGTGCTGGAAG
Organism: Hypanus sabinus; assembly: GCF_030144855.1. Lineage (NCBI taxonomy): Eukaryota > Metazoa > Chordata > Chondrichthyes > Myliobatiformes > Dasyatidae > Hypanus > Hypanus sabinus. The sequence goes on from NC_082720.1 coordinate 20,477,539, forward strand.
AGAGCGCAGGGCAAGCCTGCAGGGTATGGAGTTGCAGCTTTGTCTCCAACCTACTGCTTCTTTCCATTTGCCATCCCTTCAGTCCTTCACAGGATGAGAAAAAAAGAGATATCTTTCTAAGTTAATTGCATCTGGCTTTTAAGATTTGAGTAACACAGGATAATCTCATTCATCCCTTGTATCCAATAGGGAGCTAGTTTAACTAGAATACACCAATTAAGAACTCTTCAGTCATCTAGTGATTTTCTGAAATGTTTGGAGAGTTGTCAGTGTGGGAATTGCTTTATATACAAGCCTAATTATGCTTTCCTATTAAAGATAAAATGGATACAAGTATAGAATCTTAATGAATCAAACACTTTCTAAATTGTTTCTATTGTACTGAAATCCAAAGGGCCTTACATCTCTACATACTCAGCCTGGTGGTGACTTCAGATTACTGTAAAGTGGCTATAAACTTCAAAATTCTCTCCTAAATCCACTATATATTTACTTACCTGATCAGTGAAGCAATGCCTGAATTACAACTGTCCAGACGTTTCCAGAAAATGGACATTACGTTGTATTTTAATCGAAAAACCTTTGGTAAAGCATGTGTACCCTTTGCAATTGGATAACGAAAGCATGCTGCTAGTTTAAAAACCCATTCAATATTTAAAGGAGCAACTCTGATACGTTAGGCAGACATCCATCAACACCCCCAGCCAGGGAGTGTCTTTGAGGCACTGATAACACCAAGATCAAATGTCCTGCCCACAACATGATGAGAGCAAGTTATTGGCATTGTTTGGTTCTGCATACTTCAGGGACTCTGTCCTCACGATCAGTTTTCTCCAAATCTTCCCTGTTTACAAACTTAGTTTCTCTTGCTCGCATTTTAGTGTAACTTCCAGTCAATCTCTGCTAATTTATGGCAGATGAAACATGTTGTAAGTCAGACAGAGAAGGCGTGGAAGTGTGAGATGGGTATCCTGTGGTGAATTCAGGTGGATGTTCACTCAGTGGAAAATTCATGCACTGTTGCTATATTTTTTTTCTTTTCCTAAATGAAGAAACCACATTTTACATTTCTTAAATTGCCTTAAATACAGGTTTTCTTTGCGTGGCTAAGTACACAAGCTCATCACCAGATGAATTCCCTGTTAGTTGCTCAGATCCCCAGTGGTACGGCATGTAGCACAATGCTACCTGTTGCAGGACAAAGGACAAGGAGTTCAGGCAGCTAACAGTTACATTAGTTCCATGGAATGACGCAAAGTTGAGCCCATTTCTGTGGTGAATTGTCAGAAAACCAAATTAGTGTTTCCACCTGAGCTGATTTCTGTGATGGATGCCCATTAAACAAACCAATTCTCCAGGCAAACAAATCTGTGCACATCATTCCAGGGAGGTAATGGCCTCTCCTAACACATACTTTCACTCCTCCTCACCCAGCAGGGTCTTTCCAATCAGACCCTGTCCTCTCCTACTGAAACCTGATGTTTACTCAGCTACCAGTACTCCAGACTTGGACACTGATTGGCGTCTTTGATACATCTGGCCAGGTAATGACTTGCTACGTTAACTGGGCCACTCACTGCAACCTGGACTTGGAGAGGGAGGAGGCGGCAGGAAACCAAACGGTGTTAGAGGTGGTCAGAACATGCTCAACAATGGCTGAGTGAAATTTATCAGGATATGCACTGAGATGTTAAATTTCCTAAGCTGGCGTAGGAAGAATAGCTTAATCTTTGTTTTCAAATCTCTTCCTGTTCTTGTCCCACCCATCTGTGCTCCTCTAGTTCTCGTATTGTCATCCTCCCCGAACTGAATCACCAATGATTTAGCAACTATGATTCAGCTGACACAGTTATAACTCTGGAATTCCTATTACAACCCTCTCTGCCACTCCACCTCTCTTTTTTATAGACCATGTGCTCTATTAAGCTTATAGTTGTTTGTTAATATATTATATTGTTGTGTTACTCAGTGTTGATCAAATATAACAATCCTTGTACAATATGCTTTTGTTTACAATAAAATCATTATATTAATGAAAGTTATTATTGTTAGCTACTTAAAGTGCTATACTGTTCCTTTTCTGCAGAAACAAAAGTTTCTATCTAAAAAGATTATTAAATATATATCTTCATTCAATGTTTTTTATTAATCATGATGGAAAATTACAGGTGAAACAAAAAAAGGTGCTTGATTATTTGACACAAACATATGATTGTGATGCATTTATTGTTGAATAAATCATAACAGATTTGTTCCAACCAGCAACTACAAAGAAAATTGTTCTCTTGATCATAAGCAGACACACTTGAAAGCAATTTTCCCTTTGAACGAATATGCCGTTGACAAAGATGGCACTGCCACTTGGATGGCTGCTAATGTGGTATGTGCAAAATGCGTTGCCATGGAAATGTTGGAACCCCAGGAGAGAGATGCTTTGAAATCTATAGTTGATTTACATTGCAGCAGCACTGATCTCATGGTGGCACACAACTAAAATCCTTAGAGATGGTTGCACATGCAAAGAGTTTGGAGCTTGGTAAAATTACGCTCGAGGGCAGAGGCAACTCATCTATAAATACCATTGTTCTGATGGGGGGAGGTGGTGAATCATTTTTTTTGCAGATCAAATTGGGAGTATTCTGTGTGCAGAGGTAAGATTAAGCCAGTAGAAACTAGCATGTTGCACTGATAAGAAAGCAGTTAATACAATTATTACAAAGAGATTAAACCTGCTGTTATTGATATAACTAAACTGGTGAGAAATTTAAGTACTTTCAGTCAGTGCCTATACTAGTAAGAAGCAAAACTTGCAAGTAAGGTCAAAAGAGCCTAGAAATAATAAATTACTTTGAAATTTCATCCACCTTAAGTGTACAACAATTTTGTCCCAAAATAAGAACGCTTTGAATAACAACTAATTCAGTTATGGTGATCTTGGTTGAGAGAACTAATGGATTTTCAATGTTCACTTGCGTCCTGGACCACAGTCGGTGCTTTGGTCTAATGTCCTGTATTGAATAGCAATAAATAGTACTGCAGAAAAAAATTTGCCAAGGTAACGTGTACATCTTCCGAAGAGGAAATTAAACCGATAATCCCTGTAACAAAATCAAATATGTAGAATCATATTAACGACTGACTGGCCCAACATTGCTCGGGATCGACAGTGGATGTTGCATCTTAGCTGTTAAGGCTGATATGCAAGCCAGGGCAGTACAATAAGGAGCACAAGCTGTTGCCCATGTAGCGGGCTCCCCCTCTCCACGCAGCTGATGAATCTAAAGGAACGGTGAGACCGATACAGTTTCGCACCTCTGTTGTCGTTGTAGTTGCCAGTCAGCATTGAACTCGACATAGGACTACCTTAGGGATTCAAGCACTGGATTTTTCCTTGGGGTTTACTCCAGGGGCTATCCTCATGAGTGGATATAGCTGCAAGTCAGTGGGGCTTTGAAATCAGAGTCTTCCTTCTCCAAGATGAGTGCCAACCATAGCTGACGAATCCCATGCCCAGAGCAGCTGGTTTTAAGGCACCAGTAATTGCCTCTGCCCCTCCTACTGTCAGTTCTGCCGGGCTTAGTAGCCAAGCCACATGTGAAGGCTAGGAGTTGGACCTGGTTGCCAGAGGCTATGTGAGTCACATACCTTTGGGGTCATTTAGTAGATAGTGGGAACATATCCACGTTACCTCCTCCAGCTGTGACAGCCTTAAGGAACTTCAGCAATTATAGTGCACAAGGAAAGCTGAAACACTTTCTGTTAAGGCAGAGTAAAATGTAGTTGAGCATCCATGCAGGAGGTGCTTGGGAGAAAGATTATGGGGTTGCATAAAAAACAAGTTATTTATCCAAGTTCTGGGCCAAAGCCATCTACCAATAATCATGGGCATCACTTGATCAAACTGTGTCAGTTATAGAAACTCCCATCTTTGTGTGAGGACAACATTCTGGAGCCATTCAGTGTGGTCCACTGGCCCTACCAAAATATACCAGCAAAGAAATGTGTCTTTTATGGAGATCACCATGAGATGTTACTCAATAGGAAGTGAGCCAACAACTAAAATAAAGATGATAATGGAAAACAAGAAATTTGGAGCTCCTGTTCCATTAGCTGAGAAGGGAGGAAAGTATGAGGTACACATCTCATTCCACTGAAGGAAGGCAGTGAGGTACCGGCACTAACACAGATAGACTCTGAAGACAGGTCATCTGAAGAGGAATGATTGCTTGGGCCATAGGAAGAAAAAAATAAAAACATGCAAAAGTTTTAGAGAAGAGAGAATTCTGAAGTCTATGCGTGGGATTGAGTTGATGTGAGGTCCATAAAGATCTGATAGCGTGGAGCCAGGGGCTGCGTGGCATTGTACAACAGCACCTAGAAAGGTGATTCTTCTGGACATGAGTTGGTTCTCTGTGTGGATTGGTAATAACATCTCCATCACAATGCTTACGATCATCATTGGTGCACATCAAGGATGCCTACTTAGCCCACTGCTCTACTCTCTCTATACCCATGACTGCGTGGTTAGGCACAGCTCAGATATCATCTATGATACAGCCATTGTTGGCAGAATCTTAGATGGAGATGAGAGGGCGTACAGGAGCGAGATATACCAGCTGGTGAAGTGGTGTCGTAGCAACAATCTGGCACTCGAGATCTTTAAGGTCAAAGAGCTGACTGCAGACTCCAGAATGGGCAGGATGAGGGATCACGAACCAATCCTCACAGAGGGATCGGAAGTGGAGAGAGTGAGCAATTTCAAGTTCCTGGGCGTCAAGCTCTCTGAGGATCTAAATCTGGTCCCAACATATCAATGCAGCTATAAAGAAGGCAAGACAGTTGTAATATTTTATTAGGGGTTTGATGAGATTGGATTTGTCACCTAAAACACTGGAAAATTTCTACAGATGTACTGTGGAGAGCATTCTGACAGGTTGCATCACTGTCTAGTATGGGAAGAGGGGGCCACTGTACAGGATTGAAAGAAGCTGCAGAGAGTTGTAAAATTAGACAGCTCCATCATGAGTACTAGACTCCGTAGTATCCAAGATATCTTCAAGGAGCGGTGCCTCAGAAAAGTGGTGTCCATTATTGAGGACCCCTATCACCCAGAGAATGCCCTCTTCTTGTTCTTTCCATCAGGAAGGAGGTACAGAAGCTTGAAGGCACAAACTTAACGATTCAGGAACAGTTTCTTTCCTCTGCCATGCAATTCCTAAATGAATATTGAACCCATGAACACTACCTCACTTTTTAAAATACTTTCTGTTTTTGTACTAGTTTAAATTTAACTATTTAATATACATATATGGTGTATGCTTACCGTAATTGATGCACCTACTTATTTTTTTCTATATTGTCATATATTTTATTGTATTGCTACTGCTAAGTTAACAAATTTCACAACATATGCCTATGATGTTAAACCTGATTCATTCTGGAAGTATTTACTGTTTAAGGAAAGAATGACATCACAGATTTCCTTGGAAAACTAATAATAATAAATCAGGGATAGATAAGCATTTATCAAAATGGTGCAAGCGAAGTAATGAAGATAAAGAAACAAGTGTTATTAAGTAGAGGCAAATATCAAGGAAGGGATTATTTCAATTCCTGGACATTAAGAAAATGTTAAGAAGAATCTATAAATGAAACCCCTACCAAGTTCACTTCGTCTGGGTCTGTTCCTTCAGAATGGAAAACTATTCATGTCATTTGCTATTTAAGGTAGATGAGAGCAATAAAAATCATCCATTTATCAATTGCATTGTCTAATATCTGTTGTCAGGAAATTACTGTAATTAAATACAGTACAGTGGAACATCTAGAAATGATTCTTTTCAGCTGATTAGAGAGAAGTAGCAGAGATTTGTGAAGAGTAGGTCAGGTTTGATGAACCAGCTTTGAAGAGGTATGGGAATGCCTGAGAATGAGGGACTGTTGGTGCTTGTCATTTCTGTGGATGTTATTTTTATGGATTTCAACAAGGCACTTCATAGAGTATGATGAAATTGGCTGAGGGATTGGCTAGGCAGCAGGAGACTGAGTATAGAAATAATGGACAAGTATAAAATTGGGATTATGTGTCCTGGGGTGCCCACAAGATTCTGTTTTGACCATTCACCATGTTTGATGAAATGGAAAGTTGCACTTCCAAGTTTGCCAGTGACACATGGACATGCACAACTCTAACCACTGTAACCACTGAAACAAAAGATTAGAAGAGATAATAAATGGATCAAATGAATACATAAGCAACTGTCATGTTACTCACCTTGAAACTATGAAGAGTAGAAGAGAGAACTTCAAGTTAAGTTCAAATTCAGTTTACCATCATGCAGCTGTACATATGTATATCACTAAAGGAAACAATGTTCCTCTGGACCAAGATGGACAGCACAGTACATATAACCCACACACATGCTGTAACACATAAATATTACCACAAGTAATTTAGCAAATATTAAGATGCTTTGATGACGCAAGTTAATAAGTAAACAGTATATTTCATGCATGATGAGACCTGGGTGGTGGCTAGGAACTCAGTAATCGTACAGCCTGGGGGAAGAAGCTGGTTCCCATGCTAACATATCTTTGACTACGGTACCTCCTTCTTGATGGTAGTGTGATCCTTTCTATTATCCACAGGACACAAGTCAGGAGTATGATGAATGCTCTCCATCTTCCTGCATAATTGCATTTCCAACAAGGTCCTAGAGTGAGGCACCTACCATCTATAAAACACACTACAGTTATTTTCCAAAGCTTCATAGCATCTTCCTAACCCGTGACCTCCACCACCAAGGGGGCAGCATAAGGCTAGAACTCCAGCATTTGGAAGTCCCACTCCAGGTCAAACATCAAGCTGACTTGGAAGTATGTACTGTCCTCTTGTAACGTTGCAGGTATCTGCTGGAGCTCACAACACAACTACAGGAACTCTGGGAGATCTTTCAACACATTGTTTGCAATGGCTCAATGAAGCAGCTTCACGCCACTTCCTTAAGGGCTTTTAGGAATGGGACAGTAAACTTCGGCCTTTCTATATCCTGTTGCTAAATAAAGAGAAACATGAACATGCATATTTAGTTAAATTAGCGCTGCGATCACTAGCACTGATGGCTTGCACACGACTGAATATACTTTGGTATGAAGTAGCGTTAATTTGGAGCCAAATATGCTGAAGCGATCTGTTAAAATGTTTTTATCCCTCAAACGTGGCAGAGATAATGATAACTTTTTTCTTACCTCCTATCATGGTTCCCTAACTCATGGTCATGATGCAGTAGGTTCAGGAATCCAGCCCATGTTTTATGTGGCACCCAAGATAAGTTAACAGGGTGCAATGTAACACAATCTTGCACCGTGCACCATGTGCACATAATGAGGCTCCTGCTTTTTTGCATGATGAAATGCTTTTGTTTAGACAAGGTGAGTTATTCAGTTAGTATGTAGGAACCCAATTTCATGACATGTTATAACAGCTTCTTTGCCACTTTAGGATTGCATGCACAGGCATTAAGTCCTCCATCCACCTCTGATACAGTGTGTGTTGATTTGGCTTAAAAGTTGCCATGAGAGATATTTCTGTTAAACAAAAATGTTGCCTTAAGGCATTCCATAAATGGCATTTATATTTCAATTGAGATATTTAACAAAACATACAAACTATATTAGTCAGATCTGATAGGCGACACCCAGTGTGCACAAATAAGACACTCATTTCTCTACTGAGAAATTACTGGGTGATAGGGGAGAATTCTCAATTCTGCATGTGCAAGAGAAGATGCCACTGTCAAACTAGGCCTTCTGAAAAAGATCTTAAATTTCTTTGCACAGAGTAAAGAATTACGCAAATAGGGAAGTTACGCACACAAAGAGCTTCAAAATAGGTATAATATAACTGGGAAAATACTGTTAAATGTTAACCTAAAAAGTAACAGCTTCTTAGAAATTACTGCCCAAGTGTGATAATTTTTGAATGACCATAAGACATAGGAACAGAAATGGGCTATTTGGCCCATTGAGTCTTCTCCGCCATTCCATCATGGCCGATTTGTTATTCTTCTCAACCCCATTCCTCTGCCCTCTCCCCATTAACCAAGAAACTATCACCCTTTTTCTTAAACATACCAAGTGACTTGGCCTGCATAGCCATCTATGGCAATGAATTCCAACGTTTCACCATCTTCTGTCTAAAGGAGCTTCTCCCCATCTCTGTTCTAAATGGATGTCCCTCTATTCTGAGGCTGCACCATCTAATCCTATACTCCCCCACCATAGGAAGCATCTTCTTCACATCCACTCTATCAGGGACTTCCAATATTTGATAGGTTTTGGTGAGATCACCTCTCATTCTTCTGAACTCCAGAGAGTACAAGCCCAGAGCCATCAAACACTCCGCATATTTAAACCCTTTCATTCATGGGATAATTCTTGTGAGCCTCTTCAGGATTCTCTCCAATACCAGCATATATTTTCTTAGATAAGGGCACCAAAATTGCTAACACTACTCCAAATATAGCCTGACCAATGCCTTATAAAGCCTCAGCATTACATCCTTGTTTTTGTATTCTAGTCCTCTTGAAATGAATGCTAACATTGCATTCACCTTCCTTACTACTGACTCATACTGCAAGTTAACCTTTAGAGAATCCTGCACGAGGAGTTCCAAGTCCCTTTTCACCTCTAATTTTTGAATTTTCTCTCCTTCAGAAAATAGTCCATGTCTACATTCCTTCTACAAAAGTGCATTGCCATGCACTTCCCAGATTATATTCCAACTGCCACGTTTTTGCTCATTCTCTAAACCTGTCAGACCTTCTGTAAGCTCCCTCCTTTCTCGACGCTATTTGCCCCTCCACCTAGATTTACATCATCTGCAAATTTGGCCCACAAAGCCATCAATTCCTTCATTCAAATCATTGACATATGAAAAGAAGTGGTCCCAACACCAACCACTGGGGCATGACACTAGTCACTGGGAGTCAACCATAATTGGCCCCCCATTTATTCTCACACTTTGCTTCCTGCTGGTTAGCCAATCTTCTATCCGTGCTGCTGTCTGTCCTGTAATATCGAGGCTCTTTTCTCGCTAAATAGCCTCATGTGTGGCACCTTTTCAAAGACCTTCTGAAAATAAAAAAAAACAACATCCACAAATTTTCCTTAGTCTCAATTGTCTGTGTTAGTTCCTAAAAACATTTCAGCAGATTTGTTGGGCAAGATTATCCCTTAAGGAAACCATGCTGACTTTGGCTTATTTTGTCATGTGCGTCCAAGTACCCTGAAACACCATCTTTGATAATCAACTCCAACTTCTTTCCAACCACTAAAGTCAGACTTAGCTTTTAACTTCCTTTCTTCTGCACCCCTCCCTTCTTAAAGAGTCATTTTCCAATCCTTCAGAACAATCCCAGAATCTTGTGATTCTTGAAAGATTATTACAAATGCCTACACAATCTCTTCAGCTCGCAATTTCAGAACTCTGGGGTTTTGGTTCAGGTGGCTTATCTACCTTCACACTTTTCAGTTTCCCAAGCTCCTTCTCCTTAGTAGTAGTAACAACATTCACTTCTACTTCCCTGACTCTCTTGTATTTTAGGAATTCTGCTGCTAGTGAAAAATTGTGCAAAATTATGCAAAATACTTATTAGGATATTGTGCCATTTTCTTTTTACCCTTTACTACCTCTCCATCATCATTGTCCAATGGTCTGATGTCCACTCTTGTCTTTCTTTCACTCTTTGCATATTGGCAAAAATCTTATTGTATCCTGTGTTATATTATTGGCTAGCTTACCATATTTCATCTCTTCTCTCTTTGTGGCCTTTTAGTTGCCTTCTGTTGGTTTTTAAAAGCTTCCCAGACCTCTAACATCCCACTAATTTTTGCTGTAATATATGCTCTCTCTTTCGCTTTTATGCTGTCTTTGACATCCCTTGTCAGGTATGGTTGCTTAATCCTCCATTTAGAAAACTTCTTCGTCTTCAAGATGTATTTTCCTGCACCTTCCGAATTCCTCCCAAAACCTCCAGCCCACTGCTGTTCAGCTGTCATCCCTGCTAGTATCCAATACCAATCAAGTTTGACCAGCTCCTCTCTCATTCCTTTGTAATTCCCTGATTCTAGTTTCTTCTTCTCAAATTGCAGGGTGAATTCTATAATATTAGACCACTGTCTCCTATAGGTTCCTTTACTTTAAGCTTTTCAAACTAGATCATTACATAACACCTAATCTAGAAATCCTGTCTTCTTAGTGGGCTCAGCTACAAGCTGCTCTAAAAAGTCATCTCGTAGGCATTCCACAAATTCTCTCTTTTGGGATTCAGTGCCAAACTGATTTTCCCAATTTACCTGCATATTGAAATTCCCCATGACTATCACAACATTGCCCTTTTACATGCCTTTTCTATCTCCCATTGTATTTTATTTCCTTCAGCCTGGCTACTCTTCAGAGGCCTATATATAACTCCCATCAGGGTCTTTTTACCCTTGCAGTTTAACTGTACCTACAAAGATTCTACATCTTCTGATCCTATGACACCTCTTTCTGAGGATTTGAGTTCATTTTTTGACACCAACAACTCAAAACTCTCTGCCTACCTGCCTATCAGTATGAGACAAGGTGTCCCCTTGCACGTTAAACTCCCAACTATGATCCTCTTTCAGCCACAACTCAGCAATATCTACATCATACATCATATCTGCCAATCTCTAACTGTACAACAAGATCGTCGTCTTTATTCTGTATACTGTAAACATTCAAATATAACACCTTCAGTCCTGAATTCATCACCCTTTTCGATCCTGGCCCCCTACTACACTTTAACTCATCCCACAGACTGCAAATATTTCCTATCATCTGCCTGGCCTTCCTCACAATCTTACGACACATGCCCCTAGCTGTATTTCAATCACCTTATCTTCAGTCATAACAATCTGGTTCCCGTCCACCTTTCCAGATTAGTTTAACCCCCCACACCCCATAGCAAGCTTGCTCACAGGGATGTTGGTCTGCCTCGGGTTCAGCCGTAACCTGTCCTGTTAATACACATCATAACTTCCCCAGATATCTGAAACCCTGCCCCCTGCCCCCTGCACCAGCTCTTCAGCCACGTCATCCTCTTCTCACGCTCACTGTCACTTGGCATCGGCAGGAATCCAGAGATTACTGCCCAGAAGGTGCTGCTTTTCAGCTTTCTACTTCACTTCCTATATTGTCTGTTCAGGACCTCCTCCCTGTGCCATTGGGACCAACATGTACCACGACTTCCGGCTGTTCACCCTCCCCCCTTAGAGTGCTGTGGATCCGATCCGAGACATCTCTGACCCGGGCACCTGGGAGACAACATACCATTCAGGTGATTCTTTCACGCCTACAGATTCTGCTGTCTTCTTTAACTATGGAATCCCTTATCAGTACTGCACTCCTCTTCTCCCGCTTCCTTTCGGAGCAAAAGAGACGGACTCAGTGCCAGAGATCCTGACCTTACTGTCCACTGTCCACACAATGTTGTTATATGGGGTAATAGCCCACAATGGGGATACAATGAAAGCTTTCGAGGGTGATTGCCTTCATTTTCTCCATATGTGGATTCTATTCTGCAACTTAATTTATCAAATTTTCTGTATTATTTCAAGTATTTTATAAAAAATACTTACTTTGTTTCTCAAATAAGTTGGAAAACTCTGAGAGTCTGCATGAGAGAACATCCATGAAATGGGAGCAGGAATTGAGCTCAGTCTGCCGTTTGGTAGGATCATGCTTGATCTGAAAGCCACTTTGCTCTCCATGGAGGCAGAGTAAGAGGTATTACCACCTGATCTGCCATTAATCATGTTTCTCCATTGTTACATTAACTGAAAGAATTGTTGGTGATTATAATAATGATGAAAGGGAAAAGCATGATTTGATCTATTAAATATCTATCACATTCTCTCAGAAATCACTCTATTGCAGTTAAGGTTCAAAGTTCAGGGTAGTTTATTGTCATTCTTCGGTACACAGGTGTAAAGGAGAACAAAAGTATCGTTATTCTGGATTTGACGCAGCATAAGAAAACATAAACAGCACAAAGGCCACGAAAAGCACGACAGGTACAAATATAAAAAAAATCCTATCAAACACTGAAGTAACTGTTGGAATGTGGCTGTGTATAAACTGTATATAAGATTAACTTATATTCATAGACTGATTGTATGTTCATAAGGTGTTGCTAAGTGCAGGCATACGTGAGCATAAGGTGAGTCTGAGAGAAGTTAAGTCAGGTAGCTTTTTATTGTCATTTCGACCAGGAACTGCTGGTACAGTACACAGTAAAAACAAAACAACGTTCCTCCAGGACACTGGTGCTACATGAAACAACACAAAACTACACTAGACCATGTGAGACAACTCAAGGCTACACTAGACTATGAAAAACAACACAAAAACTGCACTAGGCTACAGACCTACACAGGACTACATAAAGTACACAAAACAGTGCAGGGCAGTACAATAATTTATTAATAAATAAATCATTAATAAAAAAGACAATAGGTATAGTAGAGGACAGATTTCAATACAATAATAAGTGATGTAGATGTCAGTCTAGACTCTGGGTATTGAGGAGTCTGATAGCCTGGGGGAAGAAACTGTTGCACAGTCTGGTCGTGAGAGACCGAATGCTTTTGCCAGACGGCAGGAGGGAGAAGAGTTTGTGTGAGGGGTGTGTGGGGTCCTTCACAATGTTGTTAGCTTTGCAGGTGCAGCGTGTGGTGTAAATGTCTGTAATGGCAGGAAGAGAGACCCTGATGATCTTCTCAGCTGACCTCACTATCTGCTGCAGGGTTTTGTGATCCGAGATGGTGCAATCTCTGAACCAGGCAGTGATGCAGCTGCTCAGGATGCTCTCAATACATCCTCTGTAGAATGTGATGGGGATGGGGTTGGGTGGGGGGGGGGGGACAGGACATGGACTTTACTGAGCCTTCGCAGAAAGTAGAGACGCTGCTGGGCTTTCTTTGCTATGGAGCTGGTGTTGAGGGATCAGGTGAGATTCTCCGCCAGGTGAACCCCGAGAAATCTGATGCTCTTAATGATCTCAATGGAAGACCTGTCAATGTTCAGCAGAGGGTGGTCATTCCGTGCTCTCCTGAAGTCAACAACCATCTCTTGTTTTGTTCATGTAATGCGTATGCAACCGGTTGTGCATGTGTACGGGAAAATTCGTCCACCCGCCAAACCACGCCTCCCGTATACGTGGATGCTGTGAAACACACACTAATACAAACTCGCACACACAATATCAAGCACACACCAGGTACGTTTACAGAATACACTTTATAAATCTTACTAGCACTAAGTGATTAATAATGATACAATATAGATGAAGGGAAAGAAAATAAAGAAAAGGCACCAAAACTTATCAGAGTTCAGTCAATTAGTGCACATCACTGGAGCTCAGTCATCGAATCCTCCGACCACTCTTTGCTCTTCTCCGACCTCCACGACCTGCGCACCTGGGACCACCCTCGGTGATCGACCAGTGGTGCCACACCCGTCCGCCTTCCTTGCTGTCTTCTTCCCGACTCCCAAAAAGACCGCGCCATCCCAGCTCCCAGACCACAAGAGAAAATAACATCCAACCCAATTGGTTAAGAAATGAATACAATCCCCATTATCAGCAACTTTAACCCAAACAAGCTTTGAGAAGCTTCGAGAATGCTCTGCATGAAAAGCACCCCCTCACCAGTTAGCGTAACAAAGAAGCAGTTTTACTTTTAACAAACAAAGAAGCCATTTTGATTAGCATATGCAGTACATTCACATTCAGAGACAGTTAGTTGGCTGCACCTCCTCTCTGCATGCTGACTCATCGTTCATGATAAATGATGAAGTGACAAAGTGACTGTGTGCAAGAGGAACTTTTCTTGGTAGCAGCAGTGTGAATGAAAGCGCAGCAGGACACTGGTACAGAGTAGTTCTGAGCTGTGGAGAGTAAGTGTAACGAGGTACAGCCTGGGGGATAGAAGGGTGTTGAGGGGCTGTGGAGGGGAGTGGTGACGTAGATGTAGAGGTGGCAGAGGGAATGGTGGGATAGTTAAACGGGTGGAAGTGTTGGTCAGCATGCTGGCTTGCAGGAAGTGACTGTTTTTGAGCCTAGTGGTCCTGGAGTGGGTGCTATGTAACCTCTTCCTTGATGGGAGTGGACAATCCGTAAGCAGGGCGTGTGGGTTCCTTTCTGATGGCAGGTAGCCTGGTGCCAGTGGTGCATTGGGTAGTTTGAACTACCCGCTCTAGATCCCTCCTGTCCATCAGAGTGCAGTTTCTGCCCCTCTCGATGATGCAGTGTTTTAGGATGCTCTCCAGTGTGCATCTGTGGAAGGATGTGAGTGTAGTCATGCAGATAGAAACACAGAAACATAGAAAACCTACAGCACAATACAGGTTGTGCCGAACACGTCCCTACCTTAGAAATTATTAGGCTTACCTATAGCTCTCTGTTTTTCTAAGCTCCATGTATCTATCTAAAAGCCTCTTAAAAGACCCTGTCATATCCGCCTCCACCACCGTTGCTGGCAGCCCATTCCACGCACTCAATACTCTCTGAGTAAAAAACATACCCCTGACATCTCCTCTGTACCTACTCCCCAGCACCTTAAACCTGCGTCCTCTTGTGGCAACCATTTCAGCCCTGGAAAAAAGCCTCTGACTATCCACATGATTAATGCCTCTCACCATCTTATACACCTCTATCAGGTCACCCCTCATCCTCCATTACTCCAAGGAGAAAAGGCCGAGTTCACTCAACCAATTCTCATAAGGCATGCTCCCCAATCCAGGCAACATTCTTGTAAATCTCTTCTGCACCCTTTCTATGGTTTCCACATCCTTCCTTTAGTGAGGCGACCAGAACTGAGCACAGTACTGCAAGTGGGGTCTGACCAGGGTCCTATATAGCTGCAACATTACCTCTCGGCTCCTTAATTCAATTCCATGATTGATGAAGGCTAATACACCATAAGCTTTCTTAACCACACAGTCAAACTGCACAGTTGCTTTGAGCGTCCTATGGACTTGGACCCCAAGATCCCTCTGATCCTCCGCACTGCTAAGAGTCTTACCATTAATACTATATTCTGCCATCATATTCGACCTACCAAAATGAACCACTTCACACTTATCTGGGTTGAACTCTATCTGCCACTTCTCAGCCCCATTTTGCATCCTATCAAGGTCCCGCTGTGACCCCTGACAGCCCTCCACAGACTCCAGCTCTCTTCAACTTCCTCAGGAAGTAGGGGTACTGGTGAACTTTCTCGACTGTGGAAGGTGTGTTCTGGAACCGAGCGAGGTTGTGTGATACGTGCCCTGCTTGCAGTTTCAGCTGCTGTGCCGCCGATGCAAGGAAGGCAGTGAGTGGTGAGGGCTTTCCTGAAATCGATAGCCACCTCTTTTTGTCTTGTTGACATTAAGGAAGAAGTTATTTGTCTGGCTCGACGCCTCTTTTCCATCTCCTCTAAGTACAATGAGATCTAGGTGTTCTTGTACATGTCAATGAAAGCAAGCATGCAGGTACAGCAGGCAGTGAAGAAAGCTAATGGCATGCTGGCTTTTATAACAAGAGGAATTGAGTATTGGAGTAAAGAGGTCCTCCTGCAGCTGTACAGGGCCCTGGTGAGACCCCACCTGGAGTATTGTGTGCAGTTTTGGTCTCCAAATTGAGGAAGGACATTCTTGCCATTGAGGGAGTGCAGCGTAGGTTCACAAGGTTAATTCCTGGAATGGCGGGACTGTCATATGTTGAAAGATTGGAGCGACTGGGCTTGTATACACTGGAATTTAGAAGGATGAGAGGGGATCTGATTGAAACATATAAGATTATTAAGGGATTGGACACACTGGAGGCAGGAAGCATGTTCCCTCTGATGGGTGAGTCCAGAACTAGAGGCCACAGTTTAAGAATAAGGGGTAGGCCATTTAGAACAGAGATGCGGAAAAACTTTTTCACCCAGAGAGTGGTGGATATGTGGAATGCTCTGCCCCAGAAGGCAGTGGAGGCCAAGTCTCTGGATGCTTTCAAGAGAGAGTTAGATAGAGCTCTTATAGATAGCAGGGTAAAGGGATATGGGGAGAGGGCAGGAACGGGGTACTGATTGTGTATGATCAGCCATGATCACAGTGAATGGTGGTGCTGGCTAGAAGGGCCAAATGGCCTACTCCTGCACCTACTGTCTATTGTCCCTCTGTAGACCATCTCAGCGTTGTTGGTGATGGCCCCACCTCTGTCGTGTAATCGGTGAAGTTGATAACGTGGTTGGGGCACCCATTTTGAGGATGGTGAGGATGGAGGAGTAGTTGTACATCCTGACCATCTGAGCTCTGTGGGTTAGGAAGCCCAACACCCTGTTACACAGTGGCATATTTAGACCGAGGAGTAGGAATTTGTTCACCGAAGTCTGTGGCAGAATAGTGTTGAATGCCAAACGGAAATCGAGAAACAGCTTTCTGATATAAGTGTCCTTGTTTTCTAAGTGTGTCAGGGCCAGCTTCACGACAGACGCTATGGCATCTATTGTGGAGCAGTACTGTTGTTAAGCATATTGGTGAGTGTCCAGTGTGGCAGGAATGAAGTTTCTGTATGTGCCGTTACCTGCCATCTTGAAGCACTTCATGATGATTGGCATCACCACTACAGGGTGGTGGTCGTTAGTTCTGAAGCTTCAGAGTTCTTTGGTAGAATGATAGTGGTGGCTGATTTGAAGGATGTGGGGACAGCAGCTTGAACGAAGCATTGAAGATGTCTGTGAAAGTGTTAGTGAGCTGGTGTACACATTCCCCGAGTTCTCATCCTGGGATATTGTCTGTCCTGGCAACCTTTTGGTGGTTGACTTTCTGTGAAGTCCTATATCTTGCTCTTTAAGATTTTACTTACAAATTATGTTTTGCATTGCATATTTTTCAGCCCTTTAGACTTACTCGATGTGATTATTTCCTGAGAAAACTTGATAATATTGACACTGTTATATACCAGGGATTGCTTTGACTAACGGCTGACAGAAGCCAACACCAGAAAGGGGAAGATCACAGCTCTGAGACCATTAAAGCTTAGTGAGCAGTTTCCTCAGAGGATAATACTGAGAGCTGACGCTTCAGTCTTGAAGTATTTATATTCACTTACTTGTTTAAACTAAAGCTAATGATTACAACTACTGAATGTTCTACCTTGCCAAGGCACAGCGACAACTCACTGATACCTCCTCTTATTTACCCCTCAATCATGACTCCACTAAGGAGCACCAGGCCACTGTCTCCCACACCATCACCAACCTTATCAGCTCTGGGCATCTCTCATCCACTACAACCAACCTCATAGTTCCCACACCCTGCACTTTCCATTTCTACCTCCTACCTAAGATCCACAAACCTGCCTGTCCAGGTAGACCCATTGTCTCAGCTTGCTCCTGCCCCACTTCTGCATACCTTGACACTGTCTTATCCCCCCTTGTTCAATCCCTTCCCACCTGCAGTGGCATGGAAAAGTTTGGGCACCCCTGGTCAGAATTTGTGTTACTGTGAATAGCTAAACAAGTAAAAGATGGCCTGATTTCCAAAAGGCATAAAGTTAAAGATGACACATTTCTTTAATATTTTAAGTATGATTGTTTTTTAATTTCCATCTTTTACAGTTTCATAATAACAAAAAAAGGGCCCAAAGCAAAAGTTTAGGCACCCTGCACGGTCAGTACTTAGTAACACCCCCTTTGGCAAGTATCACAGTTTGTAAACTCTTTCTATAGCCAGCTAAGAGTCTTTCAATTCTTGTTTGGGGGATTTTTGTCCATTCTTCCTTGCAAAAGGCTTCTAGTTCTGCGAGATTCTTGGGCCGTCTTGCACGCACTGCTCTTTTGAGGTCTATCCACAGATTTTCGATGATGTTTAGGTCAGGGGACTGTGAGGGGCATGGCAAAACCTTCAGCTTGTGCCTCTTGAGGTAGACCATTGTGGATTGAGGTGTGTTTAGGATCATTGTCTTGTTGTAGAAGCCATCCTATTTTCATCTTCAGCTTTTTTACATATGATAAGATGTTTGCTTCCAGAATTTGCTGGTACTTAATTGAATTCATTCTTTCCTCCGTTACGAACCCCGTAGCTGGGTGTCTTACCAGCAAAGATAGAGGTGTCTGTTGGAGTCTGGTGATACTATTTGCAACAGTATTTATTAGTAAAAATACACAAAAATAATATCAATGCAAATATACAGATAATATACGTCATCAATACTAAAGCTAAAAGTGCGGGTATAATAATAATCAATAAGAAATAAGCTCTATCGTTGTCTAGGGGATAATGTATTGTCAGATGGAAATATAAAGTTCAGTTCAGTTCATGCAGGCTGCAGTAGTTGTTGGTCGCGGTGTTTCAATTGTTGGAGAGAGAGAGAGAACAGTAACAGCTATTGACTTGCCAACTTTCCTTTACGATCTTGATCCATCGATGCGTTGTTGTTGTGGCCATTCACATATGACCCCTCCGTCCTTTAGCTAGACCGTTCTTCCATGGTTGACTCGTCACCCAGGCAAGGGTGGACACACACACAAGCCCCCACCGGTCTCGTAGAGTCTCTCCTGAAGTGTCTGAGGGGTGTTGCCCCAGACCCTACTTTTATCCCCACTCACGGGGTCTCGGGTGTCAATCAGGTTGGGATGATGCAACTCATCAAACAAGCCCACTCTGGTTGCCCCCTGAGGGGTTTCAATTAATAGAACAGTACCAAGTACACAAACCTTCTCCAAAAGACAATAGCAGTAATCAATGGTTCCTTTCTCTTTTGTTAGCTGGAGACATTCCACCTTAGCTGTGCCTCTCTCTCATTAATTTGAATGAGCTGTTATCAATAACAACTGCCTTTGGCAGATTTCCTTTTGTTCCTTTCATTTCCTTGGTAGCAGCCTTGAAATAGTAACGATTTGTGATTCTTCCAAAAGACTTTGCACCCTTATGCCCATCAGAGTTGTTCCTCATTTGTAACACCTCTACCAGTGAAATGTTCCCTGTGCCACTGGCTGCAACACAAGCCCAAAGCATGATCGATCCACCCTCGTGATTAACAGTTGGAGAGGTGTTCTTTTCATGAAATTCTGTACCCTTTTTCCTCCAAGCATATCTTTGCTCATTGCGGCCAAGAAGTTCTATTTTAACTTCATCAGTCCACAGGATTTGTTTCCAAAGTGCATCAGGGTGGTTTAGATGTTCCTTTGCAAACTTCTGATGCTGAATTTTGTGATGAAGACACAGGAAAGGTTTTCTTCTGCTGACTCTTCCATGAAGGTCATATTTGTGCAGGTGTCACTGCACAGTAGAACAGTGCACCACCACTCCAGAGTCTGCTAAATCTTCCTGAAGGTCTTTTGCAGTCAAACGGGGGTTTTGATGTGCCTTTCTAGCAATCTTACGAGCAGTTCTCTCGGAAAGTTTTCTTGGTCTTCCAGACCTCAACTTGAACTCTACCGTTCCTGTTAACTGCC
Organism: Hypanus sabinus; assembly: GCF_030144855.1. Classification (NCBI taxonomy): domain Eukaryota; kingdom Metazoa; phylum Chordata; class Chondrichthyes; order Myliobatiformes; family Dasyatidae; genus Hypanus; species Hypanus sabinus. The sequence continues at coordinate 20,497,051 of NC_082720.1, forward strand.
ATTTCTTAATTTTAGTATGAACTGAGGAAACGGCTACCTGAAAACGCTTTGCTATCTTCTTATAGCCTTCTCCTGCCTTGTGGGCATCATTTATTTTAATTTTCAGAGTGCTAGCTAACTGCTTAGAGGAGGACAAGGTTTGAGGAGTCAGGGTATTTACAAAGCTTTGAAATTTGCATCACCTGGCCTTTCCTAATGATGACTGTGAACAAGCCATAGCCCTAACAAGCTAATTAAAGTCTGAGACCTTGGTAAAAGTTATCTGAGAGCTCAAATCTCTTGGGGTGCCCAAACTTTTGCATGATGCACCTTTCCTTTTTTTTCTCTCTAAAATTGTACAAAACAAAAATAATACACTAATCTTGCTTAAGATGTTGAAAAGAATGTTTCATCTTTAACTTTATGACTTTTGGAGATCAGTTCATCTTCTACGCGGTTAACTATTCACAGTAACAGAAATTTGGACCAGGGGTGCCCAAACTTTTGCATGCCACTGTATGTTCGTGAACCTTCTCACGCTTTGATTTTGTTAAATGATTTTAAGTTCCCTGGCCCCCACCACCTTATTTTCATCATGGTTGTCCAGTCCCTAGATACCTCCATTCCCCACCAGGAAGGTCTCAAAGCTCTCCGCTTCTTTTTGGATTCCAGACCTAACCAGTTCCCCTCTACCACCACTCTCCCCAGTCTAGCGGAATTGGTCCTTACGCTTAATAATTTCTCCTTTGGCTCCTCTCTCACTTCCTGCAAACCAAGGGTGTAGCCATGGGCACACGTATGGGTCCCAGTTATGCCTGCCTTTTTGTTGGCTTTGTGGAACAGTCCATGTTCCAAGTCTATACGGGTATTCGTCCCCCTCTTTTCCTTCGCTACATCGACGACTGTATTGGTGCTTCCTCCTGCACGCATTCTGAGCTCATTACCTTCATTAACTTTGCCTCCAACTTTCACCCTACCCTCAAATTTACCTGGTCCATTTCCGACACCTCCCTCCCCTTTCTCGATCTTTCTCTCTCCATCTCTGGAGACAGCTTATCTACTGATATCTACTATAAGCCTACTGACTCACAGCTACCTGGACTATTCCTCTTCCCACCCTGTCTCTTGCAAAAATGCCATCCCCTTCTTGCAATTCCTCCGTCTCCGCTACATCTGCTCTCAGGATGAGGCTTTTCATTCCCAGACGAAGGAGATGTCTTCCTTTTTTAAAGGAAGGGGCTTCCCTTCCTCCACCATCAACTCTGCACTCAAACGCATCTCTCATATTTCACGCACATCTGCCCTCACCCCATCCGTCTGTCACCCCACTCGGGATAGAGTTTCCCTTGTCCTCACCAGCCCACTAGCCTCCAGGTCCAACATATAATTCTCCATAACTTCCGCCACCTCCAGCGGGATCCCATTATCAAACACATCTTTCCCTCCCCACTCTTTCTGCTTTCCGCAGGGATTGCTCCCTATGCAACTCCCTTGTCCACTTGTCCCCCCCCCATCCCTTCCCACCGATCTCCCCCCGGCACTTATCCTTGTAAGTGGAACAAGTGCTACACCTGTCCTTACACTTCCTCCCTCACCACCGTTCAGGACCCCAGACAGTCCTTCCAGGTGAGGTGACACTTCACCTGTGAGTGGGCTGGTGTGGTATACTGCATCCGGTGCTCCTGGTGCGGCCTTTTATATATTGGTGAGACCCGACGCAGACTGGGAGATCATTTCGCTGAACACCTACGCTCTGTCCGCCAGAGAAAGCAGGATCTCCCAGTGGCCACATGTTTTCATTCCACGTCCCATTCCCATTCTGATATGTCTATCCATGGCCTCCTCTACTGTCAAGATGAAGCCACACTCAGGTTGGAGGAACAACACCTTATATACCGGCTGGGTAGCCTCCAACCTGATGGCATGAACATTGATTTCTCTAACTTCTGTTAATGCCCCTCCTCCCCTTCTTACTCCATCCCTTATTTATTTATTTATCCCTTTTTCTCTCTCTCCCTTTGTTTTTTTTCTCTCTCTGCCCCTCTCGCAATCACTCATTGCCTGTTCTCCATTTCCCTCTGGTGCTCCCCTCCCCCTTTCTTTCTCCTTAGGCCTCATGTCCCATGATCCTTTCCCTTCTCCGCTCTGTATCCCTTTTGCCAATCATCTTTCCAGCTCTTAGCTTCACCCCACCCTGTCCTGTCCTCTCTTATCATTTCAGATTTCCCCCTCCCCCTCCTATTTTCAAATCTCTGACTATCTTTTCTTTCAGTTAGTCCTGACGAAGGGTCTCGGCCTGAAACGTCAACACCTATAGATGCTGCCTGGCCTGCTGTGTTCCACTGGCATCTTGTGTGTGTTGCTTGAATTTCTAGCATCTGCAGATTTCTTCATGTTTGCAGCTACTGAGCTTCTCTGCTTTCTGCTCAGTCTCAAATTCTACTATTTTATCATCAGTAGTGCTTGCTTTCATTGTTATAGCAAAACAAGAATTTGTAATTCTGACAAATAAGTTTTAATTTTTGGTAAAAAATATTACCACCTCATTGCAAGAAGGTCCAATGTCTGTTCTGAAGGCTAGTCAATTTTACTTTAAAGGCTTTTTAGGAATGAAGTAGTATGATAGATGTCTGATTCAGGATTCTTTGAAGGTAAGTGCACTGCTGCTGACTAACATGACAAGTCCTTTCAATTTCCCTTGAGGAAGCTGTGTGTCGATGAGAGGTGGGTTTCTCAGCCTGTAATCACCAGTACCAGTAAAATGAAGATATTTTTAATTTGGAAAGAAATAAATAATGGGATTTTATTACAGCAACTTTCATTCACAGAGGATATCCAAAAGTGTGTAACAGCCAAGGGGAAACTTTGTGATGTAGGAAGTGTGGCTGATAATTTGCACATTTGCACAAACAGCAATGTGGTAATGACCAGATCATCTGTTAATACACACATCCTTGGTTAGGTTATATTCCTGATGCTAAGAGATTATTTTTTTCCAAACCATTAAGGGAGAAAACACCAACCACCTATTTTTCCCCCAGACATAATTTAAACTTAATGCTGGAAAGATACATTCCAAACATATGCAAAGCTATTTATAGCAAATGAGTGCATATCATTCATGGATTGAATTATTTAACACAGATATGTAGCAAATTTTGCTCATACAATTCAGTGCATCACTGTAGGTCTACAATTGCAGACCATTAATGGACACTGGCCAGAGTCTTCAGAAACAAATTGTTAAGATTGCGGGAATGTGGAATTGACTGTGGAAGACAGCAGCAGCATGCCAGAGATACGAGAGTGTCCAGGCACAGAAGTGAGTGTAGTCAATATTACTAAGGAGAAGGCCCTTGGGAAGCCAAAAAGCTTGAAGGCAGATAAACCACCTGGACCAGATGGCCTCCACCCCTGGATTCTAAAAGAGCAAGCTGAAGAAACAGTGGAAGCAAAAGAACCTGTATTGCAAGAATCCGCAGATAGGACTAGATAGAGTGGACCTGGAGGATATCTTTCCTACTGTGGGAGAGTCAAGGATTAATGGGCACAGCCTCAAATTAGAAGGACATCTCTTTTGAAAGAAGACAAGGAGGAATATCTTTAGCCAGAGGGTGGTGAATCTGTGGAAATTATTGCCACGGATGGCAGTGGCGGCCTAATCAATGGGTATAGTTAAAGCAGAAGTTGATAGTTTCTTGATTAATAAGGGGATCGAATATTACAACAGAAGGCAGAAAAATCGGGTTGTAAGAAAAAATAAATTAGCCATGATTGAAAGGCAGAGCAGATTCAATGGGCTGAATGGCTTAATTCTGCTTCTATGCCTTATGCTCTTATACAGATTACTTTTAGACCAATTCCTTTAAGCAGATGACAAATTATCACTCTTGGAAAGCCTGTCTATGTTTGTCATTAATAAACATTAATAGCACTTACATGAACTCATTCTTATCAGCACTGTGGGCCAATCTTCCTTCCTTCCAACGGAAACAGCTTCTGGAGTTATCAGCCAACAAGCCACTTCACAATGGAGTTATCTGCTCCTCTTAAATCATCCATCAAACTGAATCATCGTACACGCAAGCTGGCTCTTCCCCTCACCTTCTTGGTCTCATACTTCAATAATTGAGTATTATTGTTGCAAAATGTTGATGTAACTTCAGTTTAGCATCTAATTTCTAATCTTAATCCTTAATATAGTTTGTTCTGATAACTGACAGAAAATGAGAGGAAATAAAATGTCTGATTAACATCAAGATTTTAAAAAAGAAACTGTCTTTTTATCAAGAACAAAATATAATCTTTGATTCTGGACAAGCCAGGATTCTGCGATACTGTTGGCTTACAGATATTTATTCAGATTGAAAGGGGCAGGCAACAATATGTCTAAAAATTTCCAGTGCTTCCTAGTAGATGGTTATAGCAGTGACATGCCTACAAAACTGCAGTTGCACACAAGATCCAAAGGCCTAGGATTGGATTGTGCTTTTGAGGGTGGGGATGAAGATGGGAATGTGGAGATTGGGGATTCATCATGAGTCCGAATTCTTGGGTTTGAGGCAATTATGTTGGGATTTAGCTGCCAATTGGAAGGTTTTAGACTTTAGGGATTAAGGGCTGTGTGTTCCAGGGATATATGAGTGATAACTAGTAGAGGGCAGGGTCATAGTTGGTGAGAGCGTGTGATAAGCAGATCAATTGATAAGCAGTGATTGAAGAATAAAATTTCATTCTATGTTACCTTAGTTGTCTTGCAACAGCGTACTTTTTAACCAAATTGATCTGATTTCCCCATGAACATCCAATCCCTATACACATTCATTCACCATCAGGAGGGCCTAAAAGCTCTCTGCTTCTTTCTAGATAACAGACCCAAACCTGTTCTCTCCACCACACTCTCCTCTGTCTAACAGAACTGGTCCTCACTCTCAATAATTTCTCCTTGGCTCGTTACACCTCTTCCAAAGCATAGTGTGGCCGTGGGCATTCACATGGGTCCCAGCTATGCTTGCCTTTTTGTTGGCTATGTTCCAAGCCTACACCAGCATCGCTCACCAACTTTTCCTATGCTTCATCGACAACTGCGCTGGGGCTGCTTCCTGTACCCGTATCAACTTCATCAATTTTGCCTCCAACTTCCATCATGCCCTCAAATTTACCTGCTCCATTTCTGACACCAACCTCCCCTTTCTTGATCTCTCTGTCTCTATCTCTGGAGACAGTTTATCTGCTTTAATCTTTTACAAACACATTGTTTCTCACAGCTACCTGGACTATACCTCTTCCCACCCTGTCACTTGTAAAAATAGCATGTCTTCATTCAGTTCCTCTGTCTTCACCGCATCTGCCCTCAGGATGAGGCTTTTCATTGCAGAACTAATGAGATGTCCTCCTTCAAAGAAAGGGGCTTTTCCTCCTCCACCATCAATGCTGCCCTCACTGGCATCTCTTCCATTTCATGCACATTTGCCCTCACTCTATCCTCCTGCCACCCCACCAGGGATAGGGTTCTTTCTGTCCTCACCTACCACCCCAGTACCACCCCTGGATTATGTGTATCCAGTGCATAATTCTCCATTACTTCCACCATCTCCAATGGGATCCCACCACAGGCACATCCTTCCCTATCTCCCACTTACTGCAGGGATCACTTGTACTCGACTTCCTTGTCTATTCATCCCTCTCCATTGATCTCCCTCCTGGTGCTTATCCTTACAAGTGAAGCAAGTGCCATAAATGCCCCTACAGCTCCTCCTTCACTACCATTCAAGCCCGAAACAGTCCTTTCAGGTGAGGTGACACTTCACCTGTGAGCCTGTTGGGGTCATCTACAATATCCATTGCTCCTGGTGTGGCATCCTGTGTATCAGTGAGATCCCACATAGATTGGGAGACTGCTTCATCAAGCACCAATGTTCTGTCTGCCAGAAAAAGCAGGATCTCCTGGTGGCCACTCATTTGAATTCTACTCCCCATTCCCATTCTGACATGTCAGAATGCCGAGATGAGGCCACACTCAGGTTGGAGGAGCAACAAATTATCTTCTGACTGGTAGCCTTGAATCTGATGGCATGAACCCCGATTTCTCGAACTTCTGATAATTGCCCCCCCCTTCACCATTCTCATTCCCATTTCCCTTTCTCACCTCATCTCCTTACCTGCCCATCACTTTCCTCTGGTGCTACTCCCCCTTCCCTTTCTTCCATGGTCTTCTACCCTCTCCTGTCAGACTCCCCCCTCTCCAGCCCTTTATCTCTTTACTTCTCCCCTCCCCCTCTCCTGGATTCACCTATCACCTACCACCTTGTACTTCTTTCTCTCCTGCCCCACCTTCTTGCTGTAACTTCTTTTTTTTTCCAGTCCCAAAATGTCTGAATAGAATGTGAGTCAGCAAATAATTCTGATTTATCGTGCGCGCCTCAGATAGCACATTTTCAACAATTATAAAAATAATGTGCCTTCCTCATTGTAACATTGGGCTTCAGAGCAAAGCTATCAACATTTACTCTTTTTCATAGATGCTGCCTGGCCTTTTGAGTTCCTTCAGTATTTTGTGTGTGTTGCTTGAATTTCCCGTTTCTGCAGATTTCCTCATCTTTGTGATTTCCCCTATGTTGTCCCAAAAGGAGAAGATGATGAAACTACTTTTGGGACTAAAGACACTCATTTAGAAGTGTTCAGGCATTTTACAGGATCAACCAATTTCAGAAGGCAATTTAATAGGCTGCTGCTCCAACGGATTTCAGGATACTGCCTGTACTGTTTTTACATCACACTACCATCGTTCCCACTTGATTTTGTATATGCAATGAATTGGTCATCAGACACGGTAAAGTGGTTTATTTTTGCCAGATTTGCGGAGGTACAACGAAAACTTGTTCAGCATACTGATCAGTTCCTTCCAACAGTGCATTGAGGTTGTACAAGACGGAACAATAACAGAGTGCAGAATAAGGTTTTACACGTACAGAGAAAGAGTAGTGCAGGTAGACAAGAAGTGTAAGGTTACAATGAGCTGGGTTATAAAGTTAATCTATCTTATCATATTAGGGAACTGTTCAAGAGTCTGATAACAGTAGGGTAGAAGCTGTACTTGAGCCTAGTGGTACATGCTTTCAGACCTTTTTATCTTTTATCTGATGGAAGAGTAGAGAAGAGAATATGTTGGGCGTGAGTTGGGTCTTTGATTATGCTGGTTGCTTTGCTGAGGAAGCAGGATGTTTGGACATGGTGCAGAGACTGGTTCCTGAGATGTGCTGAATCATGTTCATAACTTTGTATTTTCCTGTGGTCATGGATAGAGCAGTTGCCATACCAAGATGTGACACATCTGAGTCAGATGGTTTCTATATTGCATCCAATATTCCAATATTTTTACAGCTGCATGGACCAACCTTTACCCTGAGCAGGAATTTCTTTTAAAAAAAACACAAATTTAAAACTGTGCAACACTTTAAATGTTTTTATTTTGTAGACAGCGTTGGTGTTCAGCTGCCTGGTGGTTTATTAGCAATGAGTTACTGAATTCCATTCTGTGTTTATTGTTACAATTTGTAACAGTGTTGTAATTTGAGACACTGACACTGTAAATCTGTGCAGTTTAGAGGGAACATCGATAGGAAATGGTGAGAATCAAAAGGGACACGCCAGTTTTTTTTTAGCCTTGTGAGGAAGTAAAGGCATTGCTGAGCTTCTTGACTGTGCCATCAATGTGATTGGACCAAGACGGAGTATGGATGATGTTCAGTTCTAGGTACTTAAAGCTCTCAACCCTCTTGATGTCAATACCTTTGACGTAAACAGGAACACATGCACCTCCACTCTTCCTGAATTCAATGACCAGCTGTTTTGTTTTTATTCTGATATTGAGGGAATATCTGTTGTATTGACATCATGTCATTTCCTTCCAGTACTCTGACTTATCAATATTTGAGATATGGCCCACCACAGCAGTATCATCTGCAAACTTGTAGATGGAGTCAGAGCACAATCTGGCCACAGAGTCCTGGGTGTATTGGGAGTAGATGATACAGCATTGTGGATCAGAGCAACAATGTTGAGAATAATCATGGTGGAGGTGCTGCTGCCTATCCTTATTAGTTGCATTCTATTGGTCAGGACGTTAAGGATCCAATTGCAAAAGAAGATGTTCTCCAGCTGCTCCTGAGATGAGTGTAGGGCTATGGTGGCTGTCATAGACATGATGTGGTGGTAGGCGAATTGTGGACAATCTTTGCAGTAGTTTTCCAATTGCTTGTGCCATTGAAAGCACAGATTTCATCAGATGGAACCATGCCCAGAGCACGTTCACACGATTCGAGCTCAGTAGGACACTGCTGAGGTTTAAGAAAGCAGCTGCACCCCACACCACCCACCCAAGATCCACAAACCCACTTGTCCAGGCAGACCCATTGGTTCAGCTTGTTTCTGCCCCACTGAACTCATATCTGCATACCTCAACTCTGTTTTATCACCCCGGTTCAGTCCCTTCCTACCTACATTCATGACAGTTCACACGCTCTGGATCTTTTCAATGATTTCAAGTTCCCTGGCCCCATTATCTTATGGAACTTGTCCTCGCTCTTAATACTTACTCCTTTGGCCCCTCCCATCTCCTTCAAACAAAAAATGTGGCCATGGGTACTCTCATGGGTCCCAGCTGTTCTGCCTTTTAGTCAGCTACGTGGAGCAGTCTATGTTCCAAGCCTCCACTGCTGGCTGTCCTCTGCTGCTACTTCCCGAACCCACGTGGAACTCGTTGATTTCATCCACTTTGCCTCCAACTTCCACCCTGCCCCCAAATTTACCTGGTCCATTTCTGATACCTCTCTCCCCTTTCTTGATCTCTGGAAGTCTCTGATATCTATTGTAAACCCATGGACCCTCAAAGCTACCTGAACTACACCTCTTCTCATCCCCTTCTTTCAATTCCTCTGTCTCTCCGGCATCTGCTCTCAGGATGAAGGTTTTCATTCCAGAATGAGCAAGATGTCCTCCCTCTTTAAACAAAGGGATTTCCCCTCCTCCACCATCCACGCTGCATCTCTTCCATTTCACGCATGTCTGCCCTCACCCCATCCACTCAACACTCCACCAGGGATAGGGCCCTCTTGTTCTCACCTACCACCCCCCAGACTCCATGTCCAGCACATAATACTCCGCAACTTCCGCCATCTCCAACGGGTCCCCACCACCACTATCACTACCAGTGAGACCCGACATAGATTGGGAGATCGCTTTGCCGAGCACCTACACTGCCTGCCAGAAAAGTGGCCACCTATTTTAATTCCACTTCCCATTCCTATTCCATGGCCTCCTTTAATGTCGTGATGAGGGCACACTCAGGTTGGAGGAAGAATACCTTATATTCCATCTGGGTAGCTTCCAACTTGAACATCGATTCCTGGAACTTCTGGTAACGTGCCACTTCTTCACCATTTCCCATCCCCTTTTCCCTTTCTCACCTTATCTCCTTGCCTGCCCATTGCCTGATGCTTCTCCTCCCTCTTTTCTTCCTTCATGGCCTTCTATCCTCTCCTATCAGATTCCCCATTCTCCAGCCCTGCCTCTCTTTCACCAATCAGCTTTGCAGATCTTTACTTCACCCCTCCCCCTCCCAGTTTCACCTATCACTTTGTGTTTGTCCCTCCCCCCTCCCCACCTTTTAACTCTACTCCTCATCTTCTTGTCTCCACTCCTGCTGAAGTTCTCCGCCCGAAAATTGACGGTACTCTTTTCCATAGATGCTGCCTGGCCTGCCGAGTTCCTCCGGCATTTTGTGTATGTTGCTTGGATTTCCAGCATCTGCAGTTTTCTCTTGTGTAGGAAAGCAGCTGTGAGCCTTTGTATTAGGCTCAAAGTATTTATATGTTACAACGATGAAAGTAATGGCAATTTGAAGTGGGGCAGAGAAAGCTAGATCATTATCATTAGATTCTGATGATATAAAAGTACTGCATCGCTAGGACACTTCTATTTTAATCTCACTCTTTATCTGTGTTTGTGTTGTCTTATTCCAGTGCAAGTTCAGATGACAGAAGAAATAATTGATAGAAATAAGGCAGCAGCGAGGAGTCAAAGAAAACTGAAGTAGTGAGGGATGCAGTGTTGTAAAATGCTGTATCAATCCCAATACCTTCTGCACTCGGAGCTTTTCTCCTGCATGAACCTGAAAATCACAGGAGTCAAGATAATGTTAGTCCAATGTGATTCATTGACCAAGAGTGTCTGAAAATAGATTAAGCATGCTTGATTGCACAAACAGAATGAAATGTATCACAATTTCCCTGGTAATTTTACCATTAAGTTCTTGTATACTTAGTCAATGGCTTCACTGAAAATCTTGACTCCAAGTGACTAAATTGTAGGTCTTTACATTAAGTATAAAGAGTGGATAAGTCCTGTGGAATGTTAACCCTTCAACAGCTCTGAATTCCATTTTGCCAAATACATCAAGATAGAACATAGAATAGTAGAGCACAGTACAGGCCCTTCAGCCCACAAAGTTGTGCTGACCCTTAAACCCAGCCTCCCATATAACCCCCCCACCTTAAATACCTCCATATACCTGTCTAGTAGTCTCTTAAATTTCACTAGTGTAATCTGCCTCCACCATTGACTCACACACCAACCACTCTCTGAGTAAAAAACCTTCCTCTAATATCCCCCTTGAACCAAGATGTCCAATACTCTTAACAGTAATGGCTACAATGGTGATAATCAAACTCGGTCAACAGTCCAAATAGTTAAAACTTTCAGCATCATTGATAATAATTGGGTGGATTCTTCTTGGAACAGTCAATTATGTGCCAAGCTCAGAATGCTTTCAACAACGTGTCATCCCTTGGAAGCTGATTTAAGTGGTAAACCAAAGTTTAATCTCCAGGTGTGTTTTCCAAGTAGTGCAGCTGGGCTGAAAGAAAGGTCACAGCTGTTTATTTATTGAGCTTTGATGTTGGATGGAGATGAAGTGCTGAGAGGTGCTGAGATGGCAAAAGAGATTACAGAGCTCTTAATATCAAGTTCAAGTTACCTCCCCTCTGTATGCCATCTCATTGTCAGTGTTGATGAGGCCAACCACTGTTGTATCATCAATGACCTTGATGATTTGGTTTGAGCTGGATCTAGCAGTACAGTCATGCATCAGCAGTGTGAACAGGAGAAGCTGTGGGTGGGGAAGGGGAAGGAATGCTTCAAGCTCAGTATGATGGACCTATAGATGCTGCCAACAAGATCTAGTTACAGACAGAGGTGTTGAGACCCAATGACAATTCACCCAGCAGCTTCTGAGGAATGATCATATTAAATACTGAGCTGAAGTTGATAAACAGCATCCTGGCATATGAGGCATAATTTTTCAGGTGGGACAGGACAGAGTGGAGGTCAGAGGCTATGGCACTGTCAGTGGTCTAATTTGAGTGATAAACTATCACTAGCAGAAAGATTTGGGATTTATTCTGATCAATAAACATCTGCTCAAAGCAGTTCATTATTGTTGAGGTCATTAAGGCAGGTTACTGTCACCCTCTTGGGCACTGGGATGATGTAGCCTAATAACACAGCCTCCTCCCTTCACTGAATGGGATGATCTAGCTGCTGTGTTTTAGAGGAACATTCCTGCAAGGTTGTCCTCATCTTCTTGTTGTTGTGAGCTTTTGGCTGTGTTTTCAGTCTGCCCAGACACTGATGTAGACTGGAGGATATCACCTTTAGCAAGCCATTAACATTCCCTGCTGTGCCATTTGTACTGATACTTGGTCTGAGCTGGTGGGATTGTGCACAGGTATTTGAAGCCATGAAAGTAAAGATAGCTCGTACCTTCCAGATACATCCCTCAGGGCAGTGCATTCCACTGAAGATGTCTAACAAGCAAACTGTTGTGCCGAACTAATTAAGATAGTCATTACATGACAAACTAATCTAGTTTGTTCTGTCTACACAAGAGTCCTTAGTCCTCCATTCTCTGCTACTCATGTGCCCATGTAAGAGTCTCCTAATCATCCATCACTTTCTGTGTAAATCTTTCTCCATACATCTCTGTAGAATGTACTCCCTCTCACCTTAAGTGCAAGCCCTCTGGTATTAGACATTTCAACCTTGAGAGGAACATGATGGCTGTCTACATCGCCTCTTAAAATTTTATAGCGCGGTCTCCCCTCAGCCTCTGCTGCTCTAGGGCGACTTCCGTATGCAGGAAAATCATGTTGGCACAGGATCCCAAGAGAGGCGATTCGTAGAAAGCCTAAGAGATGGCTTTTTAGAGCAGCTTGTGATGAGCCCACCAGGTGAAAAGCAATTCTGGATTGGATGTTATGTGATGAGATTTGATTAGAAAGCTTAAGGTAAAAGACTCTTAAGAGGCAATGGTCATAGTGATACAGTTTGAGAGGGAGAAGGTAAAGTCAGAAGTATCAGTATTACAGTGGAGTAAAGGGAATTACAGAGGCAGCTGGTCAAAATTGAGCGATGGGGATGCTAGCAAGGATGTAGACAGAATGGTTGGAGTTTCTGAGGGCAATCCAGGAGGCACAGGATTGATACATTCCAAAGATGATGAAATATCCTAAAGGGAGGTTGAAGTAACCATGGCTGACAAGGGAAGTCAAAACAGCACAAAAGGAAAAGAGAGGACATATAATATTAGCAAAAATTAGTGGAAAGTTAGGGAATTGGTCACCGACAGAAGGCAACTAAAAAGCCATAAAGAGAGAAAAGATGAAATATTTAGGTAATCTAGCCAATAATATAAAAGAGGATACCAGAAGTTTTATCTAATGTAGAGTAAAAGAGAAGCAAGAGTGGATATTGGGCTGCTGGAAAATGACACTGGAGAGGTAGTGATGGGGGACAAAGAAATGGCAGACAAACATAGTAAGTATTTTGCTTGTAAGTATTTACATTGTGGAAGGCACTAGCAATTTGCCAGAACTTTGAAAGTGTTAGGGGATAGAAATGAGTGTAGTTGCTACTATTAAGTAGAAGGTGCTTGGGAAGCTGAAAGGTCTGAAGGTAGATAAATCACCTGGACCTGCTGGACTACACCCCAGGGTTCTGAAAGAAGTAGTTGAAGAGATTGTGGAGGCATTGGTAATGATCTTGCAAGGATTACTAGATTCTGGAATGGATCTGGAGGACTAGACAATTGCAAATCCCATTCTATCTTTTTTAATTATAGGCCAGTTAGCCAGGCTTTAGTGGTTGGAAAGATGTTGGAATCTATTATTAAGGATGACATTACAGGGTACTTGACATATGATTAAATAGGCCAAAGTCAGCATGGTTTCCTTAAGGGGAGTTCTTGCCTGACAACTCTATTAACTCTGTTGGGAATTATTTGAGGAAGTAACAGGCAGACTAGACAAAGGAGAGTCAGTAGATGTTGTTTACTTGGATTTTCAGAGGGCCTTTAACAAGGTATTGTACACGAGGCTGTTTAACAAGAGCCAATGGTCTTACAAGAGATATACTAGCACGGCTGACTGGCAGGAGGTGAAGAGTGGAAATAAAGGTGGTCCTTTCTAGTTGGCTGCTGGTGACTATTGTTTTTCTGAGGAGGGCGGCATTAGGAGCGCTTAATTTCACATTGTACGTTAATGATCTGCATGATGGAATTGATGGCGATACGTGGAGGAGTTGGCCGTGTAGAGGAAGAAGGAAAATGTCATGTAGGGAAGTGTATGGTCATGCACTTTGGCGGAAGGAATAAAGGTGTAGATTATTTTCTAAATGGCGGAGAAAATTCAAGAATTAAGAGGTGCAAAGGGTGCCAGATTCCCTAAAGGCTGTCAGTGGCAAGGAAGGTCAATGCAATGTTTGAATTTATTTTGAGAGGATTGGAATACAGTATAAGAGCAAGGGCGTCATTCTGGGGCTTTGGTCAGACCATACCTGGAGAAATGTGAACATATTTGGACCCCATATCTACAAAAGTATGTAACCATCATTGGCCAAGGTTCAGTGAGAGGCTCACAAGAATAATTCCAGGAATGAAAGAATTAACACATGAGGAGTGTCTGATGGCTTGGGCCTATACTCGCTGGAATTTAGAAGAATGAGAGGCGATCTCATCGAAACCTATCAAATTTTGAATAATCTAGATCTTGTGGATGTGGGGAGGATACTTCCTAAAGTGGATGAGTCTAGGACCAGAGAGCACAGCCTCAGAATAGAGAGACATCCATTTAGAACAGAGACGAGGAAGAATTTCTTTAGCCAGAGGGTTGTCAGTCTGTGGAGGCCAATTCATTGTGTATATTTAAAGCAGAGTTTGATAGTTCTTGATTCGTCAGCATGTCTAAGGATACAGAGAAGAGGCAGGTAAGTGGAATGCGAGGGATTATAAATAGGCCATGATGGAATGGCACAGCAGACTCGATGGGCCAAATGACCTAATTTTACCCTTGTGTCTTATGGTCCTATTGAATCAGGATGATCTAGATCTATATGTCTTAACCAAATTTATCTCTTTTCACCTGAAAGGGATTGGTTGGCCGGGAATGATTTTGAATGGCATTATGACCTTGATTTGAATGGATTGTAGATGAAAAGCTCCATGATGCAAGCATGTTTTGGAAGCAGGAACTGGTAAGTGGGTGTTTTCACTTCTCATCATTTCACCTCCCTTTTAATTTAGCTCTCCATTAGCAGGCTGTGCTCTTCTCAGTGTGAGACCATTAGAAGGACGGAAACTGCAAACTTGCTACTGACAGTACAGGCCAACTGGAACCAATTAAAGATTTATGGTGTCTGGCAACAATGTACTGAGAGGTCAAGAAGCAGGGCCAAGGGATAGGAGGTGGATATTCTGCAATGAAGCTAAACAGGTTCTCAGTGATTCTCACCACCGTTGTCCTTCTGGTCAAAGAAAACATTGTTCAATACATTTAAACATCACAAACATGCAGCAATGAACATCTTTGAACTGGAACTTCTGCTTAATGTAGTTCATATCGTTTCTAAAGTCTATTTTCTGCTTCAAAGTACACGTATGAAATGGAGCATATCCCATCCAAGCCCCTGTTTTTGCAGATGTGAATCACAAGTTTAAAATGGTTAGATTATTTCACAGAAAATCTTTGTTAAATCTCTTAAGAACAATGCATTTTATGAGGCATGCAAATTAGGATCATGAGGTTAATGAAGGATTAAATCGTAATGTTTATTGGCTGGATTTAGGAAGAATTGGCTTCAAGGAGTACATGGTCCTTGGATTTGACCTCTTTAGGAATTACTATTATGGTAGCTCTGGTCAGTGAAGATCTGCACATGGCCTGGCCATACTGTACATTATTTGCTAGTTGAGAATTAGAAGACATCGGAGTAGAATTAGGCCATTCTATCCATCAATACCCTGCCATTCAATCATGAGTGATTTATATTCCTTCTCAACTACATTATCTTGCCTTCTCCTCTTTGATCCCCTTATTAGCCCCCTATCAACCATTGCTTTAAAAATTTTCAATTACATGGCCCACAAAGCCATCTGCAGCAATGAATTCCACAGATTCACCACCTGCCGGCTAAAGAAATTCCTTCTCTGTTGTAAAGGGACATCCTACTATCCTGAGGCTGTGCCCTCTGGCCTATACTCTACCATTACAGAAAACATCTTCTCCTCCTCCACTTTACCCAGCCCTTTCAATATTCACTAGCTTTCAATGAGATACCCCATCCTTCTTCTAAGTTCCAGTGAGTTCAGGCCCAGAGCCATCAAATGCTTATTATTTCTTAAACCTTTCATTCCCAAGATTATTCTTTTAAACCTCCTCCGGATCCTCTCCAATGCCAGCACATCCTTTCTTAAGACATGGGGCTGAAATCTGTTTACAATAATACAAATATGTTCTGACCAGCACCTTATAAACCCCCCCCCCCCCAACACTACAGCCTTGTTTTCATGTTCTACTCTTCTTGAAATGAATGCTAACATTGCATTTGATTTCCTTATGGTTTATCTTTAGGGAATTCTGCATCAGGACTCACAATTCCCTTTTCAAGTCTGAACTTGTATCCCCTTTGGAAAATAATGTACGCCTTAATGCTTTCTTCCAAAGTGCATGACCGTACATTTACCTACACTATGTTCAATCTGCCACTTCTTTGCCCATTCTCTTAGTCTGCCCAAGTCCTTCTGCTGAATCCCACCTTCCTCAACACTCCACCTTACTCTGCATCATCTACAAACTTGGCCACAAAACCATCAAATCTGCTATCTAGATCATGAGCATATAATCAGAATATTAACAGACCCAACACTGACCCCTGCAGAACACCGCTAGTCAATGGCAGACAATCAGAAAATTCCCACTCTTTGCCTTCCGCCAACCAACCAATCTTCTATCCACATTCCTGTAATACAACGGGCTCTTATCTTGTTTAGCAGCCTCAAATGCGGCACCTTGTCAAACACCTTTTGAAAATCCATGTAAACACCATCCTCTGACTCTCCTTTGTCTAACTTGCCTGTTACTTCCTCAAAGAATTCCAACAAAGATATTCCCTTAAGAAAAACAGGCCGTCTTTGGCCTATTCTATCGTGAGCCTCCAAATAACCACGAAATCACATCTTTAGTAACAGAATTCAACATTTTCTCAACCATTGAAGTCAGGCTGATTAGCCTGTAATTATCTGTCTAAGGGAGTGACATTTGCAATTTTCTAGTCCTCCACAACCATCTTGAGGTTCTTGGAAGATCATTATTAATGCCTCCACAATCTCCTTAGTTACCTCTTTCAGAACCCTGGGGTGTAGTCCATCTGGTCGAGGTGACTTAAATACCTTCAGACCTTATAGCTTCTCAGGCATTTTCTCCTAAGTAATAGTGACTACGCTCACTTCTGCCTCCTGACTCTCGAATTTCTAACATGTTGTTGGTGTCTTCCACAGTGAAGACTGATGCAAAGTACTTATTCATGTTGTCCGCCATTTATTTGTTCCCCATTATTACCTTTCCAGCATCATTTTCCAACAGTCCCAAGCCCACACTTGTCTCTATTTTACTCCTTATATATTTGAAAAAACTTTTGATATCCTCACTTATATCATTGGCTAACTTTCCTTCAAATTTAATCTTTTCTATGAATTCATTCTTCTTGGGCTTCCAGCTGGGTACAGGTATCGATTATAATCGATCTTTCAATGACAACCTCTGCCATCTTCATCAGAGATGATGCCGGGGCACGTCTACTCCAGTGGTACTTATAATCCCTGTAGTCCATTCCTCCTGATTGGTTCATCCTCATCCAATCAGGTTTCCTCTCTCCTACCTTGTTTACAATCGAATTCCAGTTATTATTTGGAGTGAGACCTTTGTCTTTGTTAAATTTCTTTTCCTCTAGTTTTATTTCAATGGGTTCCTTTACCAGGCGGTCCCAGTAGACTTGTGCTGTCAAAGTCAATCCAATGGACATTACGAATGCAATGTTCTGCTACCGGCGATTTCTCCGGGTAACCCAAATGGATACACCTCCTGTGCTCCTTGATGCGGGTTTCCACCGTACATAAAGTCTCCACATTCACAGGGAATCCTGTAAATGCCAGCCAACCTGAGTCCCAGGTCATCTTTGACCCCCATAAACTGTGATTTGACCTTCCTTATGGGCTTGTACATGCTATTGATTCAGTCTTCAGGATCCTGGTGATCCTTCCAGAAACCATGGAAATATAGGGAAAAAAGGTGGTAGCAAGGGGTTATTCCTCCTTGTAACATTTCCTGATTTATCCATTGGCCCCTTTTAAGGGCTCAATTCATTTCCTTCACCTTGTATCCATTCTGTAGGAATGTTGTGCGTAATCATCTTATTTCTTTGGAGAGAGTCTCCCGGTCCAAAATAGTTTTTGCACAGTTAATCAAAATAGAAGGAACTACTCTACATTGGGAGGCATGATGGTGGCTGTTATTGAGGTACAAGTCCGTTTGAGTGACTTTCTGATAGACACAATGTCTGAGGCTACCATCTGGTTTCCATCATATTAGAATGTCCAAGAATGGGAGGCAACAATTCTTCTCCATCTCCATTGTAAATTCAATGTTTGCATGTATACTGTTCAGATTGTTGTGGAACTGTTGGAGTGCCTGGAGTCCATGAGGTCACGCTATGAAGGTGTCATCGATGTATCTGAAGAAGCATTTGGGGCGTAAGGGTGATGAACTCAGAGCCTTCTCCTCAAAGTCCTCCATGTAGAAATTAGCAATAGCCAGTGACAAAGGCGAACCCACGGCCACTCTGTCTGTTTGTTCATAGTAGTTCCCCTTATAGGGAAAATATGTTGAAAGGGTGTTCAGAAAAGGTCAATGAGGACATTATCAAACCTTGACCACAGGAGGACCAAACTGCCCTTAATGGGAACTTTCGTGAACAGGGACACCACATCAAAACTGGCCATTATGTCCTCCAGAGTCAACTGGACTTTGGTTATCGTTTTAACAAAGTCGGTCAAATTTGTGATGGGATGCTCACAGTCCCCAACAAACAGCGACTACATGATCATTAAAAGTTCAGTGAGGTAGTAAGTTGGAGGGCTCTGAGTTCATCACCCTTATGCACTAAATACTTCTTCAGATACGTCAATGACAGCTTCATAGTGTGGCCTCATGGACGCCAGGCACTCCAACAGTTCCACGACCATCTGAGCAGTATACATGCAAACATTCAATTTACCACTGAGAGGGAGAAGAATGGTTGCCTCCTGCTCCTGGACATTCTAATATGATAGAAACCAGATGGTAGCCTCAGGCCTTGTGTCTATTCGAAACCCACTCACACGGACTTATACCTCAATGGTAACAGCCACCATCACACCACCCAACATAGAGCAGTTCTTTCTACTTTGATTGACCATGCAAAAACTATTTTGGACCCTGAGAGTCTCTCGGAGGAAATAAGATGATTATGCACAGCGTTCGCACAGAATGGATGCAAGGTGAAAGAAATCAATATGGCCCTTCAAAGGGCTGACGGAAAAACCAGAAAACCTAATAACGAGGAGGAACCATCGCTACTGCATGTCTTCCCTATATTTCCATGATTTCTGGAAGGATCACTAGGATCCTGGAGAAATACCAGATTAATACCATCCACAAACCCGTAAGGAGGCTCAAATCCCAGCTTATACTGGTGAAGGGTGACCTGGAACTCAGGTTGACTGGTGTTTACAGGATTCTCTGAGTCTGCAGAGCAGCGTATATTAGCTAGATGGGACACACAGTGTCAAGGAGCACAGGAGGTGTATCCGTTTGGGTTACCCGGAGAAATTGATGGCAGCAGAACATTGCATTCACAATAGCTGTAGGATTGACTTTGACGGCTCAAAATAACTGTGCAAAATTGCAAAGGCTTTTGGGACTGCCTGGTAAAGGAAGCCATTGAAATAAAACTAGAGGAAAAGAATTCTAACAAAGATGAAGTTCTCACTCTAAGTAAGAACTGGAATTCAACTATAAACAAAGTGGGAGAGTGAAAACCTGAATAGATGAGGACTGACCAGTCAGGAGGGACAAAATACAGGGGTATAAATACCATTGGACTAGATATGCCCAGGCATCATCCCTAATGAAGCTGGCAGAGTTTGTCATTGAAACATCAGTGTAACTAATACCTGTACACAGATAGAAGCCTGAGAAGAGTTTATTTGTCATATAGGGCATCACTGTGTTGTGGCTGAAAGGAGGCCAGAGTTTTGAGCTTAACATCAAAGGATATACTTTGCAGCAAAAGGACAGGCAGGAAGGCATGGGCGCTGGTGTGGTTCTGTTGGTTAGAGGTGGAATTACTTCTTCAGAAAGAGGAGACACAGGGTCAGAGAATGTTGAACCCTTTGTGGGTGGAGTTAAGAAATTGCTAAGGTAAAAAAAACCTTTGTAGGAATGATATATAGGCCTCCGAAGAGTGGCCAAGATGTGAGGTTAAGATTGCAAAGGGAGCTGGGAAAGGCATGTAGTAAGGGTAATGACACAATTGTAATGGAGGACTTCAATATGCAAAGAGATTGGGAAAATCAGGTTGAGGTCAGAGTGCAAGAGACGGAATTTGTTGAATGACTAATAGGTGTTTTTTTTAGAGCAACTGTGTGATTGAGCCTACTTGGGGAAAGGTTACCTTAGACTGGGTGTTGTGTAATAACCCAGATCTTATCTAGGAGCTTAACATAAAGGAACCCTTAGGAGTCAGTGATCATAACATGACTGAATTCATACTGCAATTTGAGAGGGAGAAGCATAACTCACATGTATTGGTATTACAATGGAATAAAGGGAATTTAGGAGGCATGAGAGAGGAGCTTGCCCAGGTAGATTGAATGATGGAAGAGCAGAGATGGCTGAAGTTTCTGGGAATATTTCACAAAGCGCATAATAAGTATGTCCCATAGAGGAAGAAGGTTGCAAATGGCAGGGATAGGCAACAGTGGCTGACAAGGGAAGTTAAGGATTGTACGAAAGCCAAGGAAAGGGCATATAAGGTAGCAAAACTGAGTGGGAAGTTGGATGATTGGGAAGCTTTTAAAACCCAACAAAAGACAATTAAAAAGCTAAAAGAAGGGAAAAGATGAAATGTGAGGCCAGACACGCCAATAATATAAAGCAGGATATCAGAAGTTTTATCAGTTATATATATATAGAGTAAAAAGGAGGTGAGAATTGATATTGGACCACTGGAAAGTGATGCTAGTGAGGTAGTAATGGGGGGGGGGGGGCAGAGAAGTAGCAGATGAACTTAACTGGGTACTTTGCATCTGCCTTCACTGTGCCAGAGGTCCGTGAGTGCCATTGCTATCACAAAGTGAAAAATGCTAGGCAAACTCAAGAGTCTTAAGTTGCATAAGTCACCTGGGCCATATGGACTACATCCCAGAGTCCTGAGAGAGGTTGCTAAAGAGATAACCAATGCATTGGCTATGATCTTCCTAGAATGATTTGATTCTGGCATGGTCCTGGAGGACTGGAAACTTGCAAATGTCATTCCAGTCTTCAAGAATGGAGGAAGGCAAAAGAAAGTCAATTATAGGCCAGTTAGCCTAACCTCAGTGGCTGGGAAAGTGTTGGAGTCTATGATTAAGGAGTAGGTTTCAAGGTACTTGGAGACTAATAATAAAATGTCAAAGTCAGCATGGTTTCTGTAAAGGGAAATCTTTCCTGACAAATTTGTTAGAGTTCTTTAAGGAAGTAACAAGCAGGTTGGACAAAGGAGAGGCAGTAGATGTCATTTACTTGGATTTTCAGAAGGTGTTTGATAAGGTGTCACACATGAGGCTGCTCAGCAAGATAAAATCCTATGGCATTACAGGAAGGTTACTGGCATGGATAGTGGAATGGCTGACAGGCAGGAGAAAGTGAATGGGAACGAAAGGGGCCTTTTGTGGTTCGCTGCTGGTGACTAGAGATGTTCCTCAGGGGTCAGTATAGGGACCATTGCTTTTCACATTCTTTGTCAGTAATTTAGATAATGCAATTGATAGCTTTGTGCCTAAGTTTGCAGATGATACGAAGATAGGTAGAGGGGTAGGTGGTGCGGAGTAAGAAACGCGATTGCAGCAGGACTTAGATGAATTTGAAGAATGGGCAAAAAAGCGGCAGATGGTATACAGTTTGAGAAATCTATGATAATCATTTTGGTAAAAGGAACAATTGTACGCACTATTACCTACACAGGGAGAAGGTTCAAACATCAGAGGTGCAGAGGGACTTAGGAGTCCTCGTGCAAGACTCCCAGAAGGTTAATTTACAGCTTGACTCTGTGGTAAAGAAGGCAAATGTAATGTTGGCATTTATTTCAAGGGGAATAGAATATAAAAGCAAGGAGATAATGCTGAGGCTTTATAAAACACTGGTCAGGCCGCACTTGGAGTAGAGTCAGTAGTTTTGAGCCCCATATCTCAGAAAGGATGTGGTGTCATTGGAGGGAGTCCATGGGAGGTTCACAAGGATGATTCTAGGAATGAAGGGGTTAACATATGAGGAGCGTTTGGCAACCTTGGGCCTGTACTTCCTGGAACTTAGAAGAACATGAGGGGATATCAGTGTAACTTACCGAATGTTGAAAGGATAGATAGGGTGGATGTTGAGAGGATGTTTCCTATGGTGGGGGTGTCCAGAACTAGGAGGCACAGCCTCAAAATTGAGGGGCGACCTTTTAGAACAGAGGTAGGTAGGAATATTTTTAGTCAGAGACTAGTAAATTTGTGGATGCCCTGCTACAGACTGCGGTGGAGGCCAAGTCCATGGGCATACTTAAGGCAGAAGTTGATTGTTTCCTGATTATCAGGATATCAAAGCATATGGCGAGAAGGCAGGTGTATGGGCTGAGTGGGATCCGGAATCGGCCATGATGGAATGACAGAGCAGACTTGATGGGCTGAATGGCCTAATTCTGCTCCTGTGTTTTATGGTTTTATATATGCCAGGAAAGCAGCAGGTCCTTTAGCATCTTTTCTCTCCTTATTGTTTCCTGTTGGGTTTTGAAAGTTTCCCGATCTTTGCTTCTCATGAATCTTGAAAGGAATTAATTATGAAAGGAGCGTTTACATGAATTGACACGACTGCATTTAGTAACTGTGAGTACACCTATTTAGAGTTGCCTCACAGGAAAATCAAGTCATCCTGAAAAGAACAAGCATGAGTTTTAGAGATTAATTCAAGATTCTTAGAAATGAAAGCTGAAATGCTTATTTTAGGATGAACTGTGAGGATGTGTACTAACTTGCCAGTTAAGAAGCAACTTTAGTCAAAGATAATCCAGGGGAACTGGTAATTACGGAATTGAGGTGGAGACCTGTTCATGATTTGCCTTATGACATGCTTGGTAAGCTATTGAATGTCAAAAATGAAGCTATTATGAATGTTTAAGAATGAGAAGCATCTGGAAAATCTAACTTTTAATTTTACTTTTGTTTAGGGATAATAGCAGGGTTTAAATGCACCACAATACAATTTTACATCAAATTGTAAAACATTACTTTCAGAATTAAAGTACATTTTCTGTGCATGTTATACCTGATTGATTTCCCAAGAGTTTCTTGATGGATGAACAGTTTGCCATTGTCTAATTACACCAATTACTTCAGACTGTGGGTTACTGAAATAAATCGTTCAATCACAATCCACACCATAATTGATTCAAATTTTCCAAATTAATGACATGTCGCCTACACATTTTCCACTGTCTCAAACTTTACCATGTTTAATTCCCTCTCGTTCTCATTTAAGAACATGTTTGTTCACATATGGGAGGTGGGTCTTGTGGGGAATGCTTGTTGAAGCTGACGGATGATTTCAGCTTGTAATTTAGAATCAACCGCAATATTCTGGGCCTGGAGTCACACAGAACCACAGTATGTTTGAACGTTGGATTTGCTTCCCTGAAGAACAATACTGAGCCAATAGACTTTTATATCAATCTTTTAATTTCATAGCCTTCAATATCCATTGTATATCTTTACTCCAAATTTTGTATTTAGTTTACAGGGTTTAAATTCTTCAGTTACTATGATGTTCAGCTTTCTGGATCACAGATCTAGAAACATTGCCACAATACCACTATATCCATTTAATTTTGTCATTCATGAGCAATGACAAATGTTGCTTGAATTCATAATGCTTAGTAGCAATAAAAATGAAAATGGACTAACAAGGATTCTGTCATGTTTAAAATCACAACCTTACACTATTATGACTAATCATAGCATAGTATGTTAGGCTTGCCACCATCAAACAGTACAATGGTGTTAAAAATTAAAATGTTGGAAATGCTCAGCAGGTTATCTGAAATGACTCAAACAAGGTGAGACAGTTCACAATATATGGAAGGATAACTACAGTGAAACAGAGAGCAAGCACACGTAACTGTGAAGATAACTGAGTGAATAATTATCAATTATCAGGATTTCTAAAGAAGATTCATTGACCTGAACTTCTTTCCCCTCTCTGCTGATCCTAGCTATACTACTGAGAGTGTCTCTAGCATTTCCAGCTTACAATGTGGATTTTGGGCAACTCCAGTTTGTTGATTTTCAATAAAACAGACTTGCATGTTTGGTTAACTTATCTGATTAAAACTGGCAGTCAACATGAGAAGAGAGGATATAATGAAGTTTGGGCTAAAATACAGTTTGGCAGGGTCCAAATAAATGACTTCTGTTTATTTATTGGTGAGCAAAAGGAAGTGTGCAAACGGTCCACTGCACGGAGTCAAGGACAGATGTAACATATTAGCATATAAAAGGAAAACAATCCGATGCCTATGATCAAATGGCACCAAAGCCATCATACTTACTTATTTTCCTCTCTGCACCATGTGGTGCATCAGGTGGCATCTTTGCCATTTCTTTTGTCTGTTTTTTTTACGAGGCTGCATTGCCAGCTCGATGCTCAATCCAGCACGGATGGAAAGCATGCAAGGAGCTGGCCGGATTCAAACGAGGGACCACTTGCCTCGAAGTCCAGTGTGGATGACACTACACCACCGGCTAGCAGGCCACCATATTATCGAGGATTAAAAGTTGGCCATGATGTAACCTTAAGTACACTAGAATGAAGCAGCTGTGGAAATAGACCTTCTCGAAACAGAAATTAAGCAAGGTGGCTAACCATGACTGTCCCTCAGCTTTACTAAGAGCTCAAAAGGGGAGGAGGATTAATGTACCACAGTAATAATGATAAAGAGTGGTGTCACTCACTAATGTCAGGATGAATCAGTGTGAACGGTTGCACTGAAGGGATTCAAACAAAATATGGAAGCTCACAAAGAATGATAGTGCACAAAATCAAGTCAAGTCAAGTCAACTTTTATTGTCATTTTGACCATAACTACTGGTACAGTGCATAGTAAAAATGAGACAACGTTTTTCAGGACCGTGGTTTACATGACACGGTACAAAAAACTAGACTGAACTATGTAATAAAAAAATACACAGAGAAAGCTATGTTAGACTACAGACCTACACTGGACTGCATAAAGTGCACAAAAACAGTACCGGCATTACAATAAATAATAAACAGGACAGTAGGGCAAGGTGTCAGTCCAGGCTTCGGGTATTGAGGAGTCTGTTAGCTTGGGGGAAGAAACTGTTACATTGTCTGGTCGTGAGAGCCTGAATGCTTCAGAGCCTTTTCCCAGATGGCAGGAGGGAGAAGAGATTGTATGAGGGGTGCATGGGGACCTTCATAATGCTGTTTCTTTTGCAGATGCAGCGTGTAGTGTAAATGTCCATGATTGTGGGAAGAGACCCCGATGATCTTCTCAGCTGACCTCACCAACCGCTGCAGGGTCTTGCGATCCGAGATGGTGCAATTTTTGAACCAGGCAGTGATGCAGCTGCTCAGGATGCTCTCAATACAACCCCTGTAGAATGTGATGAGTATGGGGGGGTGGGAGATGGACTTTCCTCAGCCTTCGCAGAAAGTAGAGACACTGCTGGGCTTTCTTTGCTATGGAGCTGGTGTTGAGGGACCAGATGAGATTCTCTGTCAGGTGAACACCAAGAAATTTGGTGCTCTTTACGATCTCTACCGAGGAGCCGTCGATGTTCAGCAGGGAGTGGTTGTTCCGTGCCCTCCTGAAGTCAACAACCATCTCTTTTGTTTGATTGACATTAAGAGACAGGTTGTTGGCTCTGCACCAGTCCGTTAGCCGCTGCACCTCCTCTCTGTAAGCTGACTCGTCCCAGTTAGCTTAACATGAGGAAAGCTTTATAAGCTATTATCTAAGAGATTAATGTAGGGCACATAGAAAAAAAATTGAGGTAATCTGGCAAAATCAATGCAGTTTGTGAAAGGGGACTTCCTGTTTGACCAATTTATTTTAATTCTATATAAAAGCTGTAGATGAAGATTGCCCAGTAGATGTAACAAACTTAAACTTCCCCGAAGACTAGACAAGGACCTATTAAAGTTTATTACAGGGAATGAAAGCTCAAAGTGTAAGAGGTAATGGAGTAATTGCTTAACAGGAAAAAGGCAGTAGGCAGAAATGGGTATTTTTCTGGTTGTTTAGTGTAACAACTAATATGACACAGGATCAGTTCTGTTGCCTTGGCTTATCAGCATTTATATAAAGGGTTTGGATGCAGGCACCAAAGAATGCAAAGATGAACAGGAAAATAAGTTATGAAGGAGACCACAAAGAGATATAGGTAGATAAATATAGATAAGCATACGAAGTATAATTTGAGAATGTCTGAAATTGTCTATTTCAGTACAAGAAATAAACCAAAACACAATACATAAAATCAGCATTGTACAGCTGCTGGCAAAGCCATTTCCTTACAACTGCAAAGACCCAGGTTCAGTCCTACTGGCACTGTCAGCGTGCCAGAGTGCGGTTTGTGTGCGCTTTGTGATTAGATAGGTTTCTTCTGGATGCTCGCACATTCTCCCACATCCCCCGAATAGATTGGAATAGAATTAGTAAGATGAAATGGGTGCTGGATGCGGTGAGCATAGGGCCTGTTTCTTTGCTGTGTCGCTCTATACATCTCTATGACTATGAGGTCTGAAATGGAGAGGGACCTTGGTGATTCACAAAAGCAGAGTCTGAATCACGAGGGACCGAGGTGAGGTGGCCAGAGGCGGCGGGGTCCGCACCCAGGTCTGAGAGTGAGGAACCGAGGTTTGCTGACTTAAGCACCAGGCCAGATTGAAAAGGTCTGGGTGTCAAGGGTTGGAGATGAGGGACGGGCCTGTGTTTGGCTTGCTGCACTGTGAAGTTTACTCATCTGTGTGGTGAACTAAGGCTAGGATCAGCCACGATCTACTGAACAGTGCTTTACAGCCAGCGACCTGGGTTCAATTCTCACCACTGCCTGTAAGGAGTTTGTATGTTCTCCCTGTGACTGTGTGGGCTTCCTCTGGGGGCTCCGGTTTCCTCCCACATTCCAAAGACATATGGATCAATAGGTTAAATTGTCACAGGGGTGTAATTGGGCGGCTAGGCTCGTTGGGCAAGAGGGGCCTTTTACCATGCTGTATGCTCTTAAGTAAACAAGCGGACAAATAAATAGTTTTTTCTGTACGTTAAGAATATGCACCTGTACGATCATAGTCAGGTCACAACTAACGTACATAGGTTCAGTCACTATGCTTGATTAAGATAGAGGGAATCTGTAAACAAATCTATTAACTTTCCCTTACTTCAAGAGATGAAGGTGAAGGATTTTTCAAAAATTCAAAGTATGTTTATTATCAGAGTACATATGCAGTATTCAACAGTATTCAACCTTGAGATTTGTCTTCCTGTAGAGAGCCACGAAGCAAAAAAAAACACCATGGAACCCACTCAAAGAAAACACCAAACACCCACCGTGTGCGCAGAAAGAGAACAAATCACCCAAACGGCAAAAAATGAGCATAAAGCACAGAATATAAAGCATCAACCCCACAAGGTAATTGAAACAGCATGGGAACGTTCCTAAAGTTTAGTTCAGTTCAGTTTGGTTTAGTGCTATGTCATTCGTTGTCTGCGGGCTGCAGAGCCACTCTGCCACGATCAAGATTGCACAAAATAGCAATTTGAAAAAGCGAGTAACCAGAAAGACATCATAACGTGAACTACAGAGTCCAATCCACAAACTGTGTCAATGAAACCAAGACTCTGTGAGAGAGAGAGAGAGAGAGAGAGAGAGAGAGAGAGAGAGAGATATCTTCCTGCACCTGACCTGTCAGCAATGTTTTCCAACTGCAGGTGATGATATGAGCCTTGTGCATGGGGATGATGAGGGTGGAAGTGGTTTAACCGGCTTGCAAATGGATGTGCACTGAAAGTAGGGAGGTGTAAGAAATTATTTCAAAACATTTTGAATGAAAAAGATTGCTTCCCAGTCACTAGTACATTAAACAGTGATGCAGAAAGCAAAGTAAACTGTTCAGGAGTTTTGTGACCTAAATGTATGCAGATAAATGAAACAGCTGCAGTCTACAACTGGCTGTTACCTTATTTATTTGTAAAATGGCAAGATGTGGCTGAACTGGCAGACTTTGATCATCACCCCAACTCCCTCCCTTCCTTTCCCGATCTGAAATGAAGTCCAGTTAGGCACAGACTGTGAGAGTGATTGGGCCATTTGTTTACATTTGCTCATTGGGTAGTATTCTCAGTGTTCAATGCAGTCACCTCTCAGTGAATCTGCTTATCTTGCTCTTTCAACAGATTTTAATCATAGTAATAAAGCATATAACTATTTACAATGATAACTGGCCGGTAGTATTCTTTTCTATGTTTTTATGACTAATTCTTTCTATGTTTGGCTTTCATAACAGAGAACTTGTATTCATACAACACTTTTATGAACTCCGTATGGCCTAAAGCATTATGCAGCCAATAAAGTCTAGTTACCATTGTGTTGTAGAAAATTTGGGAACAAATTTGCACATAACAAGATGGCATGAGAAATAAGATAATATGCCTTTCTCCCTTTCCATCATCTCCCAGCTACTCACTTCATGCCCTCCCCCACACCCACCCACCTTACCCTTCATCTGGTTTCACTTACCACCTGTCAGCTTGAACTCCTCCCCCTCCCCCACCTTTTTATTCTAGCTTCTTCCCTGCTCTGTTCCAGTTCTGATGAAACGTCTCGGCCTGAAATGGCGATTGTTTATTCCTCTCCATAGATGTTCCTCCAGCATCTTGCGTGTGTTGCTCTGGATTTCCAAAACCTGCAGAATCTCTTGTGCTTGAGATGATATTTTGGTCTTGTTGATTACGGGGAAACTATTGGCAAGGAACACTAGATCAAAGAGATCAAAGTTCCCACACAATCCTTAACATAAGTTCTGGCCAACTGCCCAAATACTTAGCAGAGTCAAGCCTGTCCTCATCTAATGATTACTGTTGTACAGTTCCTTTTGTGTCATAGAACATTGAATTCAGTGGCAATAATTGTCCCATAATAACATGCCAATCACAAGTACAAGCCTAGGTAGAGAACTGTCAACATATAAACTTTCTTCCATTACAGACTGCAATTTATAATTAAGTACATTTCTCCCTGTAGCTAAATTCCATTGTAAGTGAATTATTTTGTTTCCACCTTGGCAAAATTGTTCAAGGTTCAAGGTACATTTATTATCAAAGTATGTATGCAGTGTACAAGTCTCAAATTTGTCTTCTCCAGACAGCCATGGAACAAAGAAAACCATGGAAGCTGTTCAAGGAAAAATATCAACCCTCTCCAGGTGCAAAACTAAACAAATTGCACAAACCACAAGAAAGAATGGGCGAAAACACAGAGTATAAAAACATAAAACTTACAGACTGTGACTGTTTCCTGGCTTTGTGCACGTCTCTGAAATCTTTGTTCTTCCTTTATGACATAAGTGCAACACGTTCCACTTTCTACCCACTGTGAATCTAAGGGCTTTAAACACTTTGTATCCCTCCACCATCTTAATTCCCAGTTCTTGAAAATGACCCACACACATGGCATGACCGTTGTTAATCAAAGGCCAAAATACCAAAACTTAAATGGAGGTATTAGGTAAAGTGATAAGTAACACAGGTTTTGAATTGTGATCTTTTAGGAAGAGTGTAAGAAAGAGGTTTAGGAAGGAATAACATATACAAAATGCTGTAGGAATTCAGCAGGTCAGGCAGCATCTATGGATGGGGATAAACAGTTGATGTTTCAGGTCATGACCCTTCATCAGGACCCTTTCAAGGGGGAAGAAGGTAGAGGGAGGGGAAAGAGTACAAGCTAGAATGTGATAGGTGAAGCCAGGTGAGTGGAGGATGGGGGGATGAAGTGAGAAACTTTGATGTAGTGAGAAACTGAAATGGGGTAGGTAAAAAAGGTAAAGGACAGGAGAAGTAGGAATCTGACAGAAGAGGAGAGTGGACCATGGGAGAAAGGGAAGGAGGAGGTGATAGGCAGGTGAGGAGAAGAGGTAAGAGGGGGTTAGAGTGGGGAATGGAAGGGAGAAGGGGAAAATTTGCCAGAAATTAGATGACATGGTGTTCATGTCATTGGGTTGGAGGCCACTAGTTGGAATGTGAGGTGTTGCTCCTCCAACCTGAGAGTGACTTCATAGTGGCAGTTGAGGAGCCATGAACAAACATGTTGGACTAGGAGTGGGGATTGGAATTAAGATGGCTGGCCACTGAGAATTCCTGCTAGTTGTGGATGGAGCGAAGGTCCTTAACAAAGCAGCTCCATGTTCATCAGTTCCCAACAATGTCTACGTCAAGAGCACCAGACACAGTAGGTGACCCCAACAAATTTGCAACTGAAGTGTTGCCTCACCTGCAATGGGCTCCTGAATGGAGGTGAGGGAGGAGGTGAATTGGCAGTTGTAGCACTTCTTCCACTTGCAGGAATACGGGAAGAAGTGCTACACAATCACTCAAACCCCGGGACCTTCTTACAGGACTTGTCTGTTTTCCTTATTTAACAAACATCTTTACATTCTGCATTGTATAATGTATGTATAACTTATATTCTCTATGTTGTCTGAACCTTTGTTGCTGCTGTAATCATTTTTTTCATTGTATCTGTACCTCATCGTATTTTTGCATATTGCAGCAAACTTGAACTAGCTTGATTTGACTACATAACCTCTATACCATACCTGCAGTGCAGATTGGAAGTTAGTTGGCAATGAGAAATGACCTACTGACTCCCCTGGTGTCTCTAGGTTAGATTTCAATGTTGTATTGAAGAAGTATCTAATTACTGGAAGCAGTTATTTACAGATGACACATTCAAAGTTTTTATCTTCATCACCTTCTGAGGTGAATGGGAAACACTTCAGTAACATTAATAGGTGAACAGAGGAACTTTGCTACTGCTCTAACCAGTACCAAAGGGAGAGAGACTGCAAACTTCTGCAGGTATCTGCCACAGTGAAATTGTGGAATACATTCACATATTGATCTTTCACTGACACTGTGGTGTGGTAGTAACTAGCAGATTGCCTGGTCATTTATCATGCTGTAGGGTGCATGGGAGGGGTATTACCTCTAGATGGGGGGGCTTGTTGCACTCCTAGGAGTGGCTCGTCATCTATTGGTCCCCACCAACACCCAGCTCTCACCTGAGGCTCCTCGTAGCTGTTTGCATGCGACAGTGGCCACACCCCGGGCAACGGCTTCGACGGGCCGGCTAAACCAGGCGAGGGTAGCCAAGGGTCTGAAACCCCTGGTGAGATAGGAATTTGCTCATCCCAGCATGCGGA
This sequence comes from Hypanus sabinus, assembly GCF_030144855.1. Taxonomy (NCBI): domain Eukaryota; kingdom Metazoa; phylum Chordata; class Chondrichthyes; order Myliobatiformes; family Dasyatidae; genus Hypanus; species Hypanus sabinus. The sequence continues at coordinate 20,528,193 of NC_082720.1, forward strand.
GACTGCTTCGGTGGGTCAGGCGGAGGAAACCCGGGGGTTCGACGGCTGAGAAGGCTTTGCAGCAGCGCGTTGTGGAGTGCGTAGGGTGCGGCAGAGCACTTAAGAGGACGTGGTCATCCAATGTAGCCGAGGAAGCTGCCAGACATAACGATGCTTTGTGCCACTGGATCCCGACTTCTGAGGCCAAGAGAGTGGGATCATCTGTGCAAGGCTTTTCCACTTTAATATCTGGTTCTTTGTGCAAAAGGTCGGCTGGTGGCTCAGTGAGATCAGCACCGGGCTGGAGAACGGAGGTTCCCGAGTTCGATCCAGCGACAGACTGCCCTCGAGTACGCTCTCCATCCATGCCGAGTTGATGTCGAGCTCGCAACTCGGCCTCGTAAAAAACAACACAGCCGCCCTGCACAAGGTAGTCTTCCTCGGACCCCGAGAGACAACCATTTATTATTATTATCATGCTGTGTTTGTTGTACGTAACTATGATACACACACTTGTAAAAAACAAGTAATTATACCACAAAGTCATTTACAAACCCCTAGAAAATGCTCAGTGCTTCATAAAATGCAAGCTTGTTCTTGCCTTGTTTATATTTTACTCGGATGACCTGAGAATTATGTGAAATAAAATTGGAAAACATTAATTCCTCTGTGCTAACAGCCTTGGATTTATTGAACTCAAATTTCACCAGGAAAAGCATTGATGTACAAAATGATCCCAGAATACGAGCGTGCGGAGATTTTTAACCTCCAGAATGCACCGCGTAGCTGTTGGAGAGGCAAACTTTTCTCATCAGAGTGTACCTTGCTGTCCTTATTTGATGCTGGGAATACAACAGGGTGCAGTTCTTAAAAGTTAATTGCATGTTAGAGCAGGGCTCATGCTGTCCATTGTTCCAGAATTACTCAGGACATCAGTTTAGATTTTTGGATATCATTGCTTGATAATCACAGTGGGATTTTTTCTGTATGCAGTGCTCTTACAAAGTTTAACTGTCACCACATCCTAAAGTTTAACTGACTAAATTCTTGGCTGTCTGCTCACCTTCCTCTGGATCAGGTTCCAAGAGGCCACTTCACGGTTTGTTACTTACCACTGAAGCCTGCTCTTTGGCTATATCATTTTTCAAAACTTGACTTCTGTGAAGTCAAGTGAAGTTGCTCAAACAATCTCAAAGGGAGTAGCTACTATCATTAGTCAAAGCTGGCGAAAAGAGTTTCTGAGATTTCCTCTGATGAACATAGGATGGAAACATCTGTACTAAAGCAAAACATTCTTAAACTTCTCTTTAAAAACAAAATAAATCACATTTGCTTTTTCAGAATTTTACCTGAGTGCTCTGACTGAATGCTAACCATAGGGTTTAATTTTCTATACTCAGTTATACTTCCAAGTGCTTATAACTATAAAATAATTGAAGAGTTTTATGGATTTCAGGTAGAATTTGACTTATGATTTTATTACACCTGCTACTGAACATTTGCATATATAAATAAAGATTTCAGTTTTATCGGGAATACTATGTTGAGAGTGTCAGGGCATGTATAAATATTTAACATTTGAGAGAGAGCAGTGAAGTATTCCATTTCTAACTTACTTCTACTCAAAGGTGCACTGCGGTGTTGATAGACAGAAAGGTTGATCTTTCCATAATGAGCAATAACAATGACACATGGAGGTAGCCGAGAGATTGAGGCATGTCAGGGTCAGGAGTATGGTGGATTGGGAGAGAGATCTTCGGCAAAGGGATTGCAACTTGCATAAGCAAGGAAGACGATTGCAAGATGTATGAGACGTGAAAAATACCAGAAGTACAGAAAGATCTGAGACAAAACATAGAATGGTTGCAGCACACGATCAGGTAATTCAGCCCATCATGTCTGCTGTACACTAGAGTAACTCTTTAATTCCTCCCATCAGCCCTTCTCCATAGCTTTGCAATTGTTTCCTTATCCTTTATTTGTCCAATTTTTTTCTTAAAGACCACAGTGGAACCAGCCTCCAACACATCTACAAGCAATGTATTCCAGAATTCCTATAACACTCTGCCTAAAAAAAATTCTTCATTTCGCTATTACTGTCACCTGAAAATTTATAGATTATAACTTGCAACCCCTCATCTAGCACTAATAAGGATTGCAAAACGTAATGAATCTACGACGATTCCCAGGGAATGCCACTATTCACCTTCCTACAGTTCCCAATACACTCATTCACTATGACCTTCAATTGTAACTCAGCTTACTTTGTATCCACACTATTATTGTTCATTTGTACCACATGCTTCCATTTTTCTGATAAGTCTGTTATGCAAAACGTTGTCAAAAGATTTCTATGAATCCATACACACTACATTAATTTGCATTATCCTCATCAAAAGATCCTTTTAATGTGATTTATTGTTCATAAGTCATGCAGGCTTGCTTTAGTTAATCCAATTTCCTCCAGCCAACTATTCATCCCATCCAAGATCAGTGGTTTTGAAAACTTTACAACCACTGAGGCTAAACTGACTTGCCTGTAGTCATGGCCTTATCCTTACTCCCCTCTCTTTAGAACAAGGGAGTAACATGCATCATTCTTCATTCCCCTTGAAACACCCCATATCTGAAGACCATTGGAAGATTGCAGGTGACGTGATTTCCCTTTATTCCATTCTCAAAACTCTAAATTGCATCACATCCAGCCCTGGTGACTTACCAACTTTTCTAATGCTTTCATTTAATAACATTTTTTTAATGTTATCTCCTTCTTCACAATTACTCTGGAAGCATCCTCTGCCCTGGTCTAGACAGATACAAAGTACTGTACTCATCTGGGATTCGAACACTGCCCTCAGCATCCATTACATGTTGCTATTTTGGTGTCAGGTCTAAGAAGGAAATTCAACTATAGATGGAAATCAGAGGAATCAAAAGAATGTGAAGGATAAGTGAATGAAAAGTTTAGTTCTCTTGGTGTACTGTGAAAAGTGTCAGGACCATGGGGAAAGGATGCAAGGGACATGAAACAGATATCAATAAGTGCATTATTGCAGATACAGAATGCCTGAAGTTAAAGCAGAAAATACTGGAGCTGCACAACAGGTCTGTCAGAGTCATGGTGAAGCAACCGGAACAGGGTAAAATATGTGTGAGAAATGATAGTGTAGAAAGAGTCTGGAGCCAAGAGAGAAATAACCAGAGGTATAGGGATTTGAGTTCTGAATGAGCATAGAAGTACAACAGAACTAAGGAATGAGGGAAACTGACATGATCAACAGCTAGACTGATGGAGATTTAACTTTGGCAAGAGAGCTACCATGTAAAACTTGCCAAAAAGGGTTATTTGAATAAAGATCTTAGCCAACAATTTGGAATTTGTGCTTGTTTTATAATATGCACAGATATTCACAATGACATCGCACTGCATTTTTTGCATTGTGATGTCTTAAAGTGCTGACATTGGGACACCTGACCATACACCTTTAGAATTCATTACAGGCTGTGCAAACTGACAAGGGAGCTTGTCCTTTAGCTGCAGAGATACTCATATCATGTGGTTACTGGAGATGACACCATGGTGACAATTGACCATCCAAAGCGAGGTCAGAGTCACGTGAGCCTGAGGTACAGATATACTTTACCCACTTCAGAAAAATCTAAGTGCTAAGTCCTTTGATAGGGTCTTTATCGAAATCAGGTCTTTGTCTTGAACAGTGTCTACACAGACTCACTTTTCTCAATGCTGTTGGAGAGTATTCCATCACACTCCTGTCTTGTGCCTTGTAGATGACAGAAAGGCTTTGAGATATGAGGAGGTGAGTCACATGTTCCATATTACCTAGGCTCTGACCGATTCTCACAGCCACATTCTTTATCTGACAGGTCCAGTTATTTCTCCCCAGATTTGATTCTGAAGATTCTTCTGTTTCCAACACTCCTCATCCTCTTGGACCCTCTCTTCTGGCCTCTTACCCTCTTCAAACTTTACATTTCCACTGCTGCATAATATCAAACATCTTGACTTCTCCATTCTTCTCACAATTGATCATCCAAGGCAGAGACAGGGTCCTTGGAGAAGGAGGTACAGTTATACCCACCTCAGAAGAATCTAAATCCCAAGTCCTCCACAGACTGCTCATCCTAACTAAATTTCTGTCTTGAACAGTGTCTTCACAGACTCACTTTTCCCAAGGCTATCACCACTGGAGTATTTTGTTCTAGATGGCATCAATGTTCTTGAGTGTTATTGGAACTGTATTCATCCGGGGAATTGTGGAGTATTTTATCACACTGCTGCCATGTGCCTTGTAGATGACAGAAAAGCTTTGAAATGTCAGGAGGTGTATCATATGTTCTATATTATCTGAACTCTGATCTGTTCTTGCAGCCACATTCTGTATCTGACTCTTCCAGTTATTTCTGCTCAAAATTGATTACAAGGGTTCTCCTCTTCCTTTTCCTCTTGGGCACTCCATTCTGGGCTTTTACCTCAAAACTTTTCTTTTCTGATTGTTAATGTGACATCAACCATCTTGACTTCTCCACCATCTTTACCCAACCCCAACCTCACCTCCTCCAAGTGTACGGGTCTCAGCTTACTCTGCAGAAGTCCCACCCTCATCAGCAAACCTGCTGACAAGGGTGGTGCTGTTGTGATCTGGCAAATTGACTTCCTCCTTGTGCAGGCTAGGTGGCAACTTATTCTCACATGGAAGCTCTGACCATGAACCAGCCAATGAGGGCAGTCCAGTATCTTTTTAGAAGCAGAATTTGCTTGACTCATTGAGTTCGTCGACCAGTTATTTTTTAAAATCTAGATTCCTGCATCTTTACTGTCTTGAGTCTCCATCAATCCCTAGAATGTCGACAGTAACATAGGCAATAACACTGAACATCAACAGTAGGTATTAAATTCTTCCATGTTTCTTAATGGTCATTTCCTGGTTCTTGACTGTTGGGTTTGTTATTTATCTCTTTCAGAATCATCTGATACTTTAATTGTATTTTTACCTCCTGGGAGACATTCATTATTGTATAGAAGTTCATGTCAGAACCACATTACTGAAATCATTGTTATCTAATCAAGTCTTCACTGTTCTTTAAAGCTGGTGACTCATTTTTTTTATCTTGAAGATCATGTTTATGCTTCAGCATGATTTCTGTGGTTCTGAACGGACTGTATTTTCACAGTCAATCTGTTCTCAAGATCTAAATCCAGCTTTCACACCATAAGCCTGGGAGCTGCAATGCTCCTCTCAAGAACTGCCAATTAATGAAGTTACAGAAGTCACGGCACTCATAGTTAACACACTAACCAACGGCAAAAGATCAGTTCACGGTTTGAGATTAAATGCAATTTTGCGTTTAAACAAAAAAAAAATCTTACTTGAAAAATGAAAGATGAACTGAAACCTATCTGGTATGTTGGGGTTAATTTTCTGAGTAATTTTGGCAGAGAATCCAGAAAGAATCCCTGCTAAAGTCAAGTTCAGAAAAATGAGGGAACGACCTTGACCTTCCTCACATGTCATCCCCCACACCCCAACACACTGTAAAACTCTTCGACTTCTGCAGCAAAGGTCTCTTTGTATATGTGTATTTAAAACATATTTCTGCGACTTAAATTTCATTATAACATTTCACAGTAGCGTACTCCCATTTCACATGATTTCTAAGATAATTGGTAAGATTCTTAAAGGTGTTTACAGATTTACAAATATTTCAAAGATCTTGACTGGGTGCAGAAGAAGGCAAAAATGAAATTAAGATTGTGGGTTAGTGTAAATTAAGAGTTAAAGAACAGGATTGGTGTGGTAAATTCAACAGAACTAATTAAACTCCATATCAATCATGGTGAGTTAAAAATCAGCAGTACATGTTCTATAATTAGTTTCCCAAGTCACTTTTAACCCCAAGGCACTGGCTAAGAGGAACAAGAAAAGTACATTTTATCTTATTGGATACAATGGTGTGTGTGTGTGTGTGTGTGTGTGTGTGTGTGTGTGTGTGTGTGTGTGTGTGTGTGTGTGTGTGTGTGTGTGTGTGTGTGTGTGTGTGTGTGTGTGTGTGTGTGTGTGTGTGTGTGTGTGTGTGTGTGTTCATTTTAAATATTTTACTATATTTTAAATAATTTAGTATAATTAGACCAGATAATGTAAGACAGGGAAGGTCGAAAGTCCACTTTCACTCATTTAAGGATGGATAAATCAGGAAAGGCTTACTTTGGGCTTATTTCTGTAATGGATATTCACTGCCCAGGATTGAGAGGCCTTTTTGCCAAGTGCAACTTTCTAACAGCGGACACTTCTGGAGATCAAGGGGATGTTTTTGAGTAAGTTAAACTTCCAACTAATATTGTTTGTTCAGATTTTTGATGTAAACTGGAGCCAGTCTTCAGTGCTTAATGTAAATTGCAAGCCATAGTCAATCTGAAGTTAAAAGGATGGCTTTGCAAACAAATGGCACTATCTATAGAGTATAGACTGCTGGCCTACAGTACCAGACAGACTGCTCAAGAGATGCACTATAGGACAATGAGGTTATGTTAATTGGCCTGTATCAAACTAAACAACACTGGCTAAGTTATTTGGTTCAAGGAAGCTTAGACGGACACTATCACTTAGCACATCAAATGGTTGGTCTATCAATAGTTAGGAAATTTTTTGTACTCAGAGAGTCAGCCTTCACAGCATAGATTTTGGGTGTTTAGAATTTCTATCGCCAGAAGTGTTTAGACCATCTGTGTGAAAAGTTATCGGAAAATATATTATACATGTGTGAAGCTACCAAGTGGCAAAAAATAGTATAAATATAAGAGTAGTCAGGCTTGTAAGCAAATGGTTAAGGGATGATGAGCCGAATGACAGAAAGCCAGGCTGAGCTAGAAACCATTGCTCCATCTTCAACTTCTCTGACGGATGACTTGTTCATTTGTAACTCATTGCTACGTGTCCTTAGCTCATAGGAATTGTACCTGTGTTTTGGAAATCCAATATGCTTAGAAATTGTTTCTGATTTGGAAATCTTTAATAAGTTAGCAAAACTATATGAGTTTTAAATGTTTTTAAGAATTTTATCTAAATTTAAATGTGCATCACTAAAAATAAATGCACTGTGTTTAAACGACTTTGTTAACTTGAAATAGATCCTCTTAGGTAGTGCGGGGGGGGGGGGTACCCACCGCTCAAGTAATGGCTTCTGGAGGATAAACGGTGAAGTGATCTACCCTTTGAAGAATAAGTAGCTCCAGTAGCACCTCCCTTTAGTGAGATACCCATAACCATCTATATCAGATACAGCTTTAGATCTTCACTTGAGTTCAGAACTTTGCAGGCAGTAAACCCAATACCATTACACTTCCAGGCACCCAGGTTCAGAGGGAATAGACAAATGCAATGCCAGGGACTGTAGAATCAAATGGTATTCTCCAATAAATTGCATGCTTAAAGTTCAAATTCATCTCAAGATTCATCGTTAGGATGCTGCTAGTGGGACAATGATAATACCATTTTATAACAACAGGAAGTGTTTGACATTCCTTTGTTGCAGATGGTAATTTCCTGGTGTGGTGGGTATGTTACTTGTCTCTTTCCAACTCTGATACTTTCAATGATATATTTTTCTATGGAAAGAGAAGAGAGGCTTGCTTTGACCCAAAGAACATGAGTCTGATGCCAACTGGAGTTCAGCACTTCACACTCTTGTTATTAAAGTGAAAAAGGAAACCAAGACATCAATAGCTGAACAAGCGGATGAAGAAAACCGTGATGGCAGACGATAGCTGCAATAGACAATTGAAATCTGAGTGTCTTGGTACATGTCTGCTGTCGGATTCATATTGAGCATTTGGTGGTGTGCAATAGGTTCACCTGCATAAATGTAGATAATGTGAAGTGAGCACCACAGAGAAAGAGCTGGGATGTGTGTGTGACATCTGGACTAATCACTGGCATATGTGTTTCACAATGTTCCTCAGGAGGGCTCTGAAACAATGTGTTCTAGCAAAGAACTCTGAAGGAAATTACAACAAGTTGCTTCTCTAAGATCCTATGAAACATAGGAGATTGTAGCAAAGCATAGTCAAAGAATTTTCTGTCCTCCGCTATGATAATGAAGACGCCAACAGTAAGGGTGATTGGAAGACCCTGACACCTGTCGTCCACATGTATTCTTCTTATTCAAAAATCCAGTTCACGAGCTTACTTCAGGAAAAGAGGGAAGCACTTTGATTGGCAAAAGAACTCAAATCTTAACAAATGTTCTTAATGCACAATAAAAAAAGGTTTGGCACTTGCAGAAATTACTATCTAAGACATCAATGACAACCAGAAGACTGAAGAGCCCAGGAAAATCCAACAGTTTGCAGGCAGGCATTACATGGAATGAAGAGCCCCTTTAATACTGTCAAAGTCATTTCTTGTCCTTCACAATCCTTGGAGAGTACAAATCCCACCCAGGAATAAGCCCATCAAAACTCAACAGAAAGTGACAGCACTATAGAATTCATCCCACAGAATCCGAAAGAAATTATCAATCCAAACTTGACCTCTTTGCTGTTTTATCATTCCATCAAAGGGATGAAAAACAACAAGGCCTCTGGTCTAGATAGCTTTCCAGTGGAGATCTTTAAAGCTGGAGGTGAGGCTCACCCCAACAGCCTCCACAACCTCACAGTTCAGATCTAGAACCATGAAGCAATTCCTGCTATCTGAAGAATGTTGCAATGGTCAGCTTCTTGAAGAACAGGGCTAGATCTGATGACAGGAACTATTGGACCACTGTCACTACAACACCACAGTGAAATTTCTTGCTTAATTTCTCTTTGACAATCCTTGTCATTCTGAAGGAATCCCACTGGAGTCACAGTGTAGTTTTATCGCAACATTAGGAAGAAATAATCTTGTGGTCAGGCTAATACAAGAAAAGTATTTAAAGCAACACCAGCAATTGTTAGTGGCTTTCACTTGATTCTGTTCACTAATAAACTCGTCAGTAATCTCTGTTTAGGCTTGGCTGCTCAGCACAAGTCCACCATTATCATGAGACTCTTGCATAATTATAAGAACGTCACTCTCCTAAGTACTGGTTCAGAGACAGGCTCTTCTGCTGTCAGCAGCGGAGTGAATGTAGGCTATGTTATACCTCAATCCTTTCCTCCATATTCTCTCAGTAGTGACCACAGCCTTCCAGGGATTACTGGTTATTATTTCAAGTTCTATTGTCACCTGACTGTACATATATACAGCCAAGCGAAACAATATTCCTCCAAATGAAAATTAATTGGGGAACGTTTCAATCATGTCCAGCTGTATCCTAAGACCAAAACTGAGAGGACAACAATCATTAACTATGATAATGCTGGTAGACTGTATGCCCCGATAACACACACAGGAAGAAACCATTCTGCAAGGGACATCCACATGAGGGATCCTTCCACTTGAAGAATTTCATATGTCTCAGGCCATGAAAAATAGAAAAAAGATAAAGCATATGGGAAAGAAATAACAACTGACACGACCAATCTACTCTTGACCAGCAGGGAGGACATCTGCTGGTTTTCACATTGAGGATTGTGCTCATAATATGCTGTAGGACATCTAATAAAAAAAGAGAACATTCTTATTCTGAGTGCAATGCCAAAAGAAATTGTACCAGATGATGGTACCATTGTACCAATGCCTTCCGATACATTGCTACATTAGCCATTGCTGTTAGTTGAGATTTATTCACCAATAAAGGATGCTTGGTAAGAAGCTGTATCCTGCATAAAAATATAGAGTAATATATCGGTACACAAAGGTGAAAAGCTTGTGGTTTTGCAGATACAAGAGTAGTAACCAAATATGAGGTAAAGAAAACAGAATACTGACAGATAGTGCACATTGAAAATATACGGGGGATGAAAGGTCATAGTTATTTATTCTGTATATGAAATAGATGGAGATATTTCTGTGAACAAATGACATCAACTGTGATCTGGGGGAGGACACAGAACAGAGTAATGCTACCAGTTGTGAAAAGAGGAAGACACTATTATAAGTGGTAGTCTGGAATCACACAAAGAATGATTAATTTATTTCTATTAGAGGTCATTGACAAGGTCTTCTTCAAAAATGTTATAAGAATTTTGATGGACATTTTAACCCAGTACATCTGTAATCTGTGCAAGTTACACTTCTGACGTGTGTAAAGAGGGTCCACAAGAGCTGACGGGTAAATATGTCCTCAGGTTACTTTGTCTTTCAAAATCAGTCACAGCAGGCAATTAGAATATAAAACTATAAAGCTTCATGAAGATAAGCAGAAATAGATGAGACAGGTCCCCATACATACTTCACCATTCAGTAAGATCAATAATAAACATTTGTGCTATTTTTCTGTCCTAACACCTATCCCCTGATTCCATTAATATCTAAGTATTAACATCTCTCTTAGATGTACTCAGCAATAGAGCCTCTATGGTTAACTAGAGAATTAATTGGTGAAGAAATTTCCTCTCATCTCAGTTCTGAATGGCTAATCATCTCTACATTCTCCAACTGGGAAAACATCATTTATGTATCTACCTTGGCAGGGCCTAAAGGCAGTCTCTGTGTTTCAGTAAGGTCACTTCTCATTTTTCTTACCTCCAGAAATGACATGAGACGATTCCCTCCCTTCACACTATTAACAGCTACCCCATACTTTGGTGAACGGGGTGAACCTTTGTTGTGTCACTTTCACCACATGTTTATTACCCCTTTGATAGGGAGACCAGACACGTATCAAAGTTCAGTAAGGCATCTCTACACTTCCTCTTGCAATAAAGTAATTTGCCTTCCTAAATACTCATTATACCTGGATGTTAATTTACAATGGTCTATGTGTAAGTACCTCTGAATACCTGGAAAAGTACTCAGAGTTTCTACTTCATCAGCCAAACTGGTTCACATCTAACTTTCCTCATGCTATTTTCCTTCTACAATACCCTCACCCATTCATTTGACCTTCCTTTATCCTCTGAAGCCTGGCTCAACCTCACAGGCCACAGACGCATCACAAACATAGATATATTTTGCCCCCATTCAAATCATCAATTGTAAACATCTGGGGCCCTATGATGCCCCATTAATGCACACCTCCCAATTAAAAATAAACACATTTATTCATACTCTCTGATCACTCTTATTTAACCAGTCCTCAATCTGTTCCCTGTTTACTGCAGTGACAATGTGCTGGTGTAGCTGAGAAAATTAAGATGCTCACTAAACTAAGCTTGGCTGAAGGCCTTCCCCGAAAGACTCCTTTGAACCGGATGGGCTCACTGTTTCCTTATTTCAGTGGATGTCCTCAAGGCTTTTTATCCACAAGTCTTAAACTGGTCTTATGTGCAAGATTTGCTTAAACCGGATAATATTTTATTATAGTGACTCCAAAACTATTTTGTTTGTTGTAAAATATTTGCGATCTTCTATATTGCCACAACCTGTTTCATTGCTGAAATCAGTGGCTTCTAGGGTTAAAAATCTATTTCAGAGATATTTGTTTGGAATTTATTAAGGAAATAAATAACTCTATATGCTCCCACTCAGCTCATTGCTGGAGACTAATTGCCACATAATTAAAAGCATAATTCTGATAATTATAAGTTCACACTTTTTAAATGAGAACAGCATGGTCCAGTGCAAAAATACATTACATCTGTTTGACAGGACTGCTTCCAGCAAACCAGCTGCTGTAAACTGGGGGAGGCAGATCACAGTAACATAGGCAGAGAATCTAACAACAGCTTTGAAAAGTGTCTTTGCTATGCAAATAGGCTAAACCCATCCAGCAAACATATTTATGCACAAGCTTCACCCTCCAAATGCTTCCAACGGCAAAGACAACATAAGTTAATACCTTGAAGTGATAAGCTTATTCCTGCTTAATGTTATTTCTTCACAGACCAGATATTTTCTCTAATAACGTTCGTGAAGTACGGGATTAGTGGATATTACATACCTAGCACACCCATTATGTAGCTGCAGATAGATCAGGCTTCCAAATCCTGACCAATTATTGGTAATTGATTTATTATTGTCACACGTACTAAGACGCAGGGAAAAATTATATGGATCCATACAGGTCATTTCAAAACATAAGTACATCAAGGGAATACAAAGAGAATTCTGAATTCTAAAACTGGAGGCTGTTGGCTTGAGAAAAATTTCTGTTACCCTTTGAGCTCCCAGGGTCTTAATGATGCTATTTCTATTTAGGCCTGTTGGATGGAAATTTCCTGAGGCTTAAATGTATATGATTTTTTTAAAAATCAGTATGTTATGGTCCTATGAAATACATATAATGATCAAACATATAATGAAGAAACAGGGATGCTCAACTGCATCAGATATTCAATGGCCCAATAATTGAATAGCCATTTTGGCTATTATTTGAACATTGCCCCACACTGCTATTTGCAGTTAATTGGCATTTACTTGGTTAATACCACAAGCCAGGGATGTCTGAGATCATTTATCTCTCTGTGCTGATTTTGCTAATTACTGTTACTCCAGTCATGGGAGTACAACAATTGGCTTTCCTGGAGTGAAAATCAATAAATGTTCTCACTCAATCACTGTCCAACTATCCCTGCTCGAGGAAGTGTTGTTGTGGGAGATTTTTGAGAGACTGGATGGCTAATCAATGCTCAACAGTCTCATGGGAAAGACTGCGCTATCCAACATCAGGGTCGTTACGCTTGCCTCAGTGATTAAGTTACAGGACTAGTCATCTAGAGATTCAGAATGAAGATCCAGAGACACTGAATTGATTCTCAGCATGACAGCTGAGAAATCAGTAATTATAACATTTTTCTGTTTTCTGCAAGGTCCGTGCTCTTGATCTTCAAGTACCGGTTCTCTCAATTGACTCACATGATCAGCAGCCATGCTGGCACATAGAGGACTGTGGTGATTTTCATTGACACTGCCTGCCTTTGCCAAGGAATGGTCCCTGGGATATGAGAAATGGTGGAGGCCTTTGATCTTGTAGATGCTGAGCATAAGTCCTTTCCTTCAGAATGCTTTTATGAACAAGTCAATGCCTTGGACCTTGGCCTCCATATGTGCATAAGTAAGTGATATTACATTTGTTACCATCAGATTGACTGGGAATATACCAGAATTAAGGGAATTTGAAGGATCATCACTAATGCATTCACATTGTTTGCTGACACTGTTTTCAGGACCCCTAAGATGAGGTATGTTAGATCTGATATGGGGGGAGGGGTTATCCAGTTTAGTTTTGTTTATTGCTCCTGCATTTTATCGTAGAGATCTAAGTAAACTGCAGAGAGTGGTAAAATTAGTCAGCTCCATCATGGGTAGTAGTCTCACAGTATTAAAGATATCTTCGAGGAGCGGTGCCTCAGAAAGGCAGCATCCATCATTAGGAACCCCAACACCGGGATATGCCCTCTTCTCATTGTTACCGTCCGGAAGGAGGTACAGAAGCCCAAAGGCTCACACTCGGTGATTCAGGTACAGCTTCTTCCCCTCTGCCATCCAATTTCTAAATGGCCATTGAACTCATGGACACTACCTCACTACATTTATTAAATTAACACAAAATACGCTGCAGTTGCTGTGGTCAAATCAACACGTACAAGCAAGCTGGATGAACTCAGCAGGTCAAGCAGCATCCGTTGAAATGAGCGGTCAACGTTTTGGGCCGAGACCCTTCATCAGGTCTGAAGAAGGAGGGGGCAGGGGCCCTATAAAGAAGGTGGGGGAGGGGGGAAGGTGCCAGGTGAAAAACCAATCAGAGGAAAGATCAAGGGGTGGGGGAGGAGAGGTAAAGAAGGAATGTAACGGGAAAGCACTATGGGTAGTAGAAGAAGGCAGAATCATGAGAGAGTTGATAGGCAGCTGGAAGAGGAGGCAGAGTGAAAGTGGGATGGTGGAAGGGAGAGGGAGGGAATTACCAAGAAGTTGGAAAATTCAATGTTCATGCCAAGGGGCTGGAGACTACCCAGATGGTATATGAGGTGTTGCTCCTCCAACCTGAGTTTGGCCTCATCATGGCAGTAGAGGAGGCCATCTATGGACATATCCGAATGGGAATGTGAAGCAGAGTTGAAGTGGGTGGCAACTGGGAGATCCTGTCTGTTGTGGCGGATGGAGTGGAGGTGCTCGACGAAGCAGTCCCCTAATCTGTGTCGGGTCTCGCCGATGTAGAGGAGGCCGCACCGAATTAAGTTTCTGTTTTTGCACTACCTATTTTAATTTAACAATTTAATATACATTTACAAACTTACTGTAGTTCAGTTTGTTTCTATATTTATCATGTATTGCATTGTACTACTGCTGGAAAGTTAATAAATTTCATCACGTATGCAGGTGTGTTAAACCTGATTCTGATTCTGATAAATGAAGCTTATAGCCTTGTTACTCGTATAGAGACGGGGCTTGTTAGCTAACTCTGCTAACAGCCACCTGACTCAGCAGTGAGGTGGTCACTTTTCATAAACAATACACGTAAAGGTTTGGTATGATTTGGGGTTCAGCCAAACGGTAACGTCATGACGTTCTGATTAAAGGAATCTCGATTTGAGCGAATGCTGTGTAAGTACTGCTTATACACAGTGATCGGTAGCCTAGAAATGACAAATTCTACACCAGCATAAAACTATAAAGGAAGTATATTTACCAAAGTTTCAATCTTAACAGTTACAGAAAAAGAAAAAAAAAGAAAAAGGGCCTATTAAACCAGTCCAATCTGCACAAAATGCTGGAGGAACTCAGCAGGCCAGGCAGCACCTGTGGAAAAAAAGTGCAGTCGATGTTTTGGGCCAAGACCCTTCGAAAGGACTGGAGAAAAAAGGATGAGATTTTTCCCCAGTCCTGCTGAAAGGTCTTGGCCCAAAATGTTGACTGTAATTTTTTTTCCATGGATGCTACCTGGCCTGCTGAGTTTCCCCAGCATTTTGTGTGTATTGCCTGGATTTCCAGGATCTGCAGATTTTCTCCTGTTTGCAATGTACACATTACATTGGAGCTCATACCGGAGTAGTCAGGATTGTATCTCTTAACTCACACATTGGACCCACGGTCTGTGGCCCTGAAAAACGTCTTGTTTTTACTGTGTACTGTACCAGCAGGTATGGTCGAAATGACAATAAAAGTAACTTGACTTGAAAAGCATTCGCCACATTCCAAACTCCTCTCAAGGACCGTCTCAAATTAACCGGCTCTCTCTCAGGAGTACTGGCCCTTCCTCCTTGGAGCCATTCATCTACACAAAGCGACAGGGACTCTCCTTCCAATGGCGTTCTGCAGCATCTTCCCTTCTGTCCTGCTCTGCACCTCCCACCAAAAGACCCCAAACCAGACTACTGCCCTTCAGAAAACTCTTCCCACCCACCCAGCTCTCTAGAATCCTCTCTCCTGTCCCCCAATCCCGATGGGGTGACTCACATTTCTAAGTTGGACAGCATACCTTCTTATGTTAATTGAAGACAAAACACACTATCCAGCATGGCGCAATGCTTTTCCAGAAAATTACTAATGTAAGCTGCCTCACAGCATAGCAGTGGAAATTTGAACCAAGGCACTACCCGTTCCCCCCACCAAAAATAGTCATGTCCTTATGACTTTGGAACTAACGATTTTTAATGACACAGTATTCAAATGAATTTCGTGATTTCAGGAGCCGCAATCCATTTGTGTGTGGCAGTAACATGTCTCACTGTTGGGATGGATGCATGCTCTGCTTCCCCAGTGCAAAGTATGCCAGCCTGTCTGGGGTTTCCTGACTCTCTGAGACCTTCCTATCTCATCGCCTACTTCTTCAACCTCAGGCACTATTTGCACCTTTCCTGTCTACTTGACTATCTGAAATGAACCATCACCCTGTCTATCACTCGCTCCTTCTCGTGGGTTAGGTCTCCCTGCCCTGTGATTGAATTTAGCTTCCTTCAGTTTAAGTAGGTGCTGCTAAACATCTTCAATCTCCGTTGGTGCCTCTCTCAGAAAGGTGCGTCCTCTGTCACTCTAATAGTATGACAAGTATTCTCGGAGCAACCAGCATTGACCTTGGCTGTGGAAAAGTCACCTTTGCGTTCCAACATCTTCTCAGTTAATATCCTTTTCTATTTTTTGGGTAATGGTGAGTCACCAAAGTTGAATAACTTCAAAGTCAGTTTCCTCTATACAGAAGATTGTTTCTCTTCCATTTTCTCTGGAGAACTAGACACTACTGTCACAAGAAAAAAAATGGGCAATTGGTAATCCACATGTGGGGTAACATCCCTTCCTGAGGTGTTCCCGACAATCACGGTCATCCTCTTTGCATGGACAGCCAAAGGTTTCTGCAGTTCTGATCTCCTGCAGGTAAGCATGACTCCTCTACCTGGTCATGATGAGCATCCACCTGGATGGCCGAGGTGTTGGGCATTCCGGCAAATTTGGGGGTTCCCGTCACTCTAGCTGCTCCTCCAGGATGTACCAGGACAGGTTTAGACCGGGCGTACCACACAGTTCCTCATTTCTGCTCATCATCCTGCTTTGGAGGAACTTGCACCAACTCAAAAGCAACTTTGCGCACAGGGTGAATGGACAAAAAGTTCTCTCCATTTCTCTCCTTGTATGCTTTTCATCCAAATCCAGGAAAACCAACACTGGTGTGTCAATAGTGTCAGTTACTCTAACACCTGCTTCTGAAAACTCCAGTTTCAATAACAAGTTACCATCATATGAGTACACATCAGTACTAAGCCCCCGAATCTCTAGGGCTCTGAGTGGCATCAATGGTAAATGCATCAATTACCGGTTGTAAAAGGATCTGTAAAGCAAAGTAATTTGAGAACCAGTGTCAGATGTGGCTCTAGCATAAACAGCTTCAATCCGTATGGGTACATCAGAGCTCGGTCCCACCAAACCTTCAGGAAAACTGTTTTGCACGTTAGTATTTCCCTTGATACACTGATTGGAATGGATCTTCACCGAGAAGCCAACCCGTTCCTTTACTGGGTCCCTCGTAGTTTTGCCCCTTTTCTTCTCTGTTTGATTGACTTACTTTTCGAAGATTTTCCTGTCCCTCCCAGTCCCTCACACCTCCCCAGTTGTAACAGTAAATATCGGTTGCCTCTACAGTCAGGAGTTCCTATTCAGCTGCATTCCTGGGCATCATACGTCCAACAGGAGGGTCACATTTCACATTAGCAGACATCCACTGAGTCGGCTCAGCTCGTAGGTTTTTCACCTCATTCCTCAAAAGCTCTACCTCTGTGGCATCAGGGCCACATTAGCAGCAGAGGCTTGTGGAAATGTTCTGCTTTTCAATCATGCTTTCCTCCTCTCTAACTTCTCTGAGTAACTCAGTAAAAGATGGAGGAGGGCGCATCTTACGGGTCATTCGAATATCTAGAGCGATCACGTCACCCTTCACAACTTTCTTCATCCTCAAGTAATTTCTCTCAGACAGTTGAATGCCCCCTCTGTGGCATAAACAGTGCAGCAGCTTCTCCAACCCGAAAAGGTAGGCAAACAGCTTCTCTCCTTTCTCTTGGAGTATGTGCCCAAACATCATCATAAGATTGGCTACACTTTCATCAATACCAAAATCATCTTACAGAGATTGCAAGAAGTTAGCTGACATGACTAATGGATTTTCTGCCTTTACGAACCTCACTATATCAGCTACCGGACCCTTTAAACTCTCTACCCGTCTCTGTTTTTTCATAATATCTGAGCACTGCCATTCATCCAGTAACTGAGAAGTCTGCTCAGCCCAAGCCTCGTATACTTCTTCCTCATCGAATATGGGCTTAACTCCAGAAAAACATTCTCAGCCAACGCTAACTTTGGCTCTCTGCAGGGTACACTTTGGCATTTATCAAACAGTGATGTAATAGCTGAATCCAGATCAGAATTTAAATCAATCACTGAAGAACCCACCTTTCACATCAGACAACTCCCTTCTTTTGCTTTACAGAAATGAGAACAACTTGCTTTGAAAGCCTTCACCATCAGCTACATTGCCCCCTTCTCTAGAGATTTGGAGTGCCCATGTCCCCACCTCTAGCTTATCAGGCAATGTGACTGGTAGCCTGGTCTAACGCGACATCCTTACCAGCTGATTGGTCAAAACACTATTCCATCAGCATAACCTTTCCCAACCTTTTTACAGAACTCAGCACTCTAAGTAGCAGTTTGTTGGGAATTTGGACACAAGCATTACTTATGGATATCCTTTACAAATTGCACGAAACCTAAATCCCCACAGCATCCAAAATGAAGCACCTTTATTATGACACACCTCACCTTTCATTAACACTAGTTTAAACACTGGCTTAAACGCACAAATAAACCGTTTCATCTATTCTTAAACAACATTCACTCGGCATTCCCAGGACGAGCACCCCACAAGTGTAACCCTCTCACTGAAGCTCGTTTACAGACTTGGCTTTTTAGCTAACTCCACTAACAGCCAGGTGGGGCAGGGTCACCTTTCAGAAACAATACACGTCCAAAGTCGGTATGATAGGGGTTCAACCAAACAGGAATGTCGTGATGTTCCCATTAAAAGAATCTCGATTTGAGTGAATGCTGTGTAAATCCTGCCCATACACAGTGATCGGTAGTCCAGAAATGACAGACAGTATACCAGCATACAATTTATAAAAGAAGTATATTCACCAAATTTTCAACTTTAGCAAACGTTTACAGGAGAAGAAGAAAAAAATAAAAAGGGTCCATTACGGTTAAACCAGTCCAATGTGCACCTAACTTTGGAGCTCATACTGGAGAAGTCAGGTATGTACCTCTTTACTCACACACTGGGCCCACGGTCTGTGTGAAAAACACTTGCCACATTCCAAACTCACCTTGAGGACCATCTCAATCAAACCGGCTCTCTCTCAGGAGTACTGGCCCTTCCTCCTTGGAACCATTCATCTGCACAAAGCACTTCTTGCAACAGGGATTCTCTTTCCAACAGCATTCTGCAGCATCTTCCCCTGTGCTCCGCTCTGCGGCTCCCACCAAAAGACACCAAACCAGACTACTGTCCTTCAGAAAACTCTTCCCCCCAGCTCTCTAGAACCTTCTCTCACATCCCACAATACCGAAGGGCTGACACACATTCCTAAGTTGGACAACATAGCTTCTTATGTTAGCCAAAGCCAAAATACACTTTCCAGCATGGGACACAGAAAACTACTAATATCAATTACCAGGGTATTACACTCACTATCATTTATCTCTTTGTTTCCTTCTAGTCTCACAATATTTATTGTCTTTTTTTCATTGAAAACAAATACATTTGTTTAATGGTGAAGCTATTACTTCATTTCCCATTTTAATTTCTCCTACTTTTATCACTAGGACATCTATATTTTGTTTTGCTATCTGTTTTTCTTTTCTATTGTTGGAGAAGTTCTTACAAATGGTCTTTATTCCTTTTACTAATTTTCTCCCATGAAAACTTGAGCCAAAGATTGAAAGTACAGTGGATTCTGCAGTATCACGCTGTGGTGAACTATGTGCCTGTCGGGACACGCCCCCTGCTGACTGCTCCTGTGGCTCCTCCCACAGGCCCCTGTATAAAGGAGGTCTGAGGCCTGACGCTCGGCCTCAGTCTCCAGAACATTGTATGATGGACACTCACTCCTGGTTCCTTCTTCCAGTCAATAAAAGCCGATATCTCGCCTTACGCCTCAGTGTGAGTTATTGATGGTGCATCACACGCCTTTATTAAAATGAGCCAGTTTGTCTGACATTTCCTGTGCCTAAATTTTCCAGATACCATTTTGGTCACTTGCAGGGATTCTACCTCCTTCTATTCACTTATAGGGCTGGCTGTCAGTCCACCCAACTTCAGATATATTTCAGCTCCTTCTGTAGATCTTATCAAAGATCTTACCTTGTGAAGAGTATTCGCATCCATGGACTAAAACAAAGAAATGTGGTGCACTGGGAGGTGAAGATGAAAAAAAAATACCCTAGTTACTTCACAGGCATGATTTAACTCCACAACTTAAATGTTTAAAAGGTACTACACACATTTGTCTAACATTTATTACATGTGGGTATTAATAGCCAATAAGTCTTCAGTGTCGACATAATTGACTGTGTTTAAGTTCAAGGGTCCAAGTTTGTCTGACATGTGTCATTCTAGTATTGTTTATATATCCTATGATATTGTAATAATTTTCTTCTAGACAATCACAAACTAGGTGCTTACTTATTCATCTTGATCAATTTGTCCCTCACAATGTTATTAAATCACCCTTTAGCATTTAACTTTTGCTAATTTAATTTTTCTAGTTTATCTGGCTCAATCTCCCCACCACTATCTTTTCTTATTGAGGTCATTTTTTCTCCAATTATAAACCTGAGCAACCAGTGATTTTTTTAAAACTCTTTTTATTTCTTATCTCTGCTCTTTTTGTTTCTGAGATCCATTCCTCACTGCTCCCCTAATATAATCTATTTTACGAGGGCTATTCTTCTGCCCTCTCCCCGCTCTAAGCCCTGACACTCACTCCCCTCTTACCACAATCCTTTTTAGTTTTGCCTCTTCTTTATTAACAATGTATTTAATTCCAACTCTTAGTCACTGCGCATCCATGTTAGCAATGCTAAAGACCTGAGTCTATTTTTGACATTAATTAAAGTATTCTGTTACAAATGATTTATGCAAACAGACAAAATGCCTTTTCTTTGCTCTCTAATACACTAGTACAGGTGCCAGGAATCTACAATGGTAAAAGAAAGCTACAAGAACATCTACCTCCTTAATGATGTAGGAATTAATCCTCCTGTGCATCTCACCGAAGTTCCCACTGTCAAAGAAAGTCCTTGTTTAATAATTCTGACAATCTAGAAGTAGGGTATTTGGCCCATCCAGTCTATGTTAACTCTTAGAGCAATCCCCTCTATCTCATACCTTACTTCATAATAACTTATTTGCTCACAAGTTTGACAATGATTCCCCCACCCACCAACACTAAGGATAATTTACAGCGGCCATTCAACCAGCATATTTGTCGATGTGGAAGGAAACAGGGGCACCTGGGTCATACTCATGCTGTTACAGGGAGAATGTGCAAACCCTACATAGATAATACCAGCAGTCTGGATTGAACTCTGTCCCCAGGATCTGTGAGGCAGTGGCACTGTCCCTTGCACCACTGTGCTGTCCTGCCAATTGCCTTCAGCCAATTTAGTTCAATCAACAACAGACAGTGTGTACAAGAGATGGCAAAAGTTTACAATATTGACATAATCTCTGTCATGGAACTAAGTCCTAGTGTTATGAAGCCAGCTGCAACTGAAGACAAACTGTTCTGGTACAGTTCTGACAACGTGTAAAATCGCCCAGGAAAGTTCTGACCAGGATGCAGTCAATTTACCAAATTACCTTCCCATTATTCTGCTTCCAGCCATCAAAATGTTTTGGGAAGCACCTTCAGCAGTAAACAAATTCAAAAGTAAAGGGCCTACTGACAATCCACTTGTTTCCATGAGGACCACTTTGCTGCACATCTCATCAGAGCATTGCCAAGGCAAAGAAAGGAAAGAGCCGAATTCCAGAGGTGAGGTGAAAGGGAACGTTCTAGAAATGAATACCTCATTTGACCAGATGTGTCATCAAGGAGTCCCAAAATAATGATCAGTGAGACTCAGGGCAAGTCTCACCATTGATGGGAGGCAGGATTTGGGATGGAGCGGTGTCACTATTACAGTTGGCCCAGCAACATCAACACCTCGATGACTAGAATAGGTCCGGGGTTAGATACCACGTTCTAAAGGACAAGTTGCTTCTCTCCATTCTCCATTGTATGCAAGATACACATTCACTCGCCACTCTTCTCGAGAGTGCATCTCCAGTAACACGTAACTCTGTGCATGACAAGTAAGTATTTTCAAGCATACGTGCAAGTTCGTGTCCTCAAACCAATGTTAAATCAGCGATTCTCTTTATTGGAATTATTTGAAAATGATTCCAAAACAATGTAAAAAATATCAATGTCTTAAGAGTACATAAATTTAATTTAATTTGATTGGCATAATAATTTTGGCTGAAATGCAGAGCTGGTGAGAAGATGATTACTATTTCTGACTCCCACAGTCACTATCTAAGCTCATGGGTGTTGGTGATCCCCACTATTTTAATTTGTGTGCACTGAGGAAATTAATTTTTCTCTCAGCTTGCACCTAACTCCAAATGACCCATTCCTTTCTGGCCACCTTGTACCTGCAATATTTGTAGGACCATCTTCATGGCTTGTGTGTGAGGTACACGCAGATAAATCCAGCAGAGGCGAGCTAATAGTTTGGACAAATGCCATTCACCACAGCTGTTGTGATAGGGAATGCAGATACAGTCTCAGCTGCTTTTCAGCTACTGCCATTTTCTGCTGAACACTTTATCTTGTTGTAAGTTTAATCAAGAGATACACAGGGCAGCTATGTTCATGTAGAAAGCGGTATACTGGAATTTGTCTGAAATCTATCCATTCACTATGGACAAAGAATGAACTTCTATTGGATTTTACCTATATAAGGGAATCTACTCAATGAAGTATATTGATTTGATAGTTGTCATTCTGTTTGCAAAAGCTCCATCCCCTTTCTTGAATTTGCTTCACACTTGAGAATTACCACCGTCATCTTTGACATTTCAGTCTTTCCCACAAGTAGAGATTCATCTGCATTCACCAGGAAGATAAGAAGGGAAGGTAATTATTTACCCCTTGAGTTTATTCTGCTTTTCAATGAGATCATGATGTAAACTCTCACTCTGTATTCCTCTCAGTTTTTAGTTAATAACTCAGTAACAAATTTAAAATGAACATTTGACCTAGCATTTATCATCATTTGCAGAACAGAGTTCAAAATTAGTCCCACATTTTCTGTATAGAAATATTTCCTAATTTCACTCTTCAATGGAGGCTTTTAATTTTCAGAACAAGTTTGTGAGATCCAGAATTCTAGAACTCAAGTAGCTTCTTTTGCTATCATGAAGATTTCAAGAAAATCATTCCTTACATTGTAATTTCAGAGAATAACTCCATTTTGTCAATTTAACCTTCAAAGACCAGATAATATTTTGATAAATTCACCTTGGATTTTCTCCACAGGAAACAGGTTCTTTCTCACATCTCATGTCCGGAACTGTTCATTGTGCATGTGCAACTGAAACAGGGCTTTGCATAACCACAGCCAAATGTCTAATTCATTCTGTTCTGGTCATCCATACAAAAGTCAGCATTCTTGTTGATTACTTTCTATGCCTGCACATGATATTTAATGACTCACGTACGTGAACCTTAGGCTCCTTTGGGTCTACGTCTTTTTTGCTGTTCATTATTTAAGAATATTCTGAGTTATTCTTTTAGGTATACTTGTTTGTACTAAAATCTGATTGTGACATTCTGCTATTTCATTTAGTCTATTAATATCGCTGTAATTTATTACTTCTATCTAGATAGCATACACTGCCATCTATCTTTGTGCAATCAATAAATATGAAATTAGTTTCTCCAAATAATCATCAGGTGACTAAGTAACTCAAATGCATCTCCTTGCAGAACACTATTGGTCACATCCTGTCAATTTAACTAATGGCCAATTACCACTAATCTGACTCCACCTCTTCAGTAAATTTCCTAATCAGGCCAATAACTTGCCTTCATTTCTCAGACTTTATATTTGTCCAACAGCATCTTGCAAGCGAATTTGATCAAATGCCTTTTGGAAGTATGTTTCCATGATTTTTTTTATTATACATTTTCAAAACAATTTATTTGGGGCAGTCATAAAGGGGAGAATGTTAAATTTATAACTGTGATTTAACAAATCCTTAAATCAGTCAAGTTTTTGCACTAACTTTTGTTTTGAAGAGCCATTCATAATTCTTTTGGCTTTTATTTTCGCTGTACTTGCAGCTTCCTTCAAAAAAAAACTTAATAAAAAGAAAATTTAATACTTTCTCTTCCCTTATTATCAATATTCCTATATTAAACAAGCCAAGATTCTTGCTATTATTCTGTTTATTGTATGCAAATAGCTCCACCTATCTGATTGGAATTAATTCAATTCAAAATAAATGAGCTGAAATCAAACTCAGGACAAGTCAGGGTTCAGTATTGAAGTAAAATGAAATTGAAGCAATTGAACTGGAGGGCCTGTACTGATTACTCTTACTCTAGCATTCAATTCATAATATAAATCATACAGGGCCACTCGTAAACTAATTGATATAACTTATGGGAGTCATTCTCTGCTAGTAAAGAATTGTAGCTCAGTTTCAATTGAAGCAAGGTAGAGAATATGTAACTTGTTTTCCTCTCTGTAATGGGCATTATTTCATAAATTGCTGGCAGATGTCTCCTACAGACTTCTATGTCTCACTAATTGTAAGTACCTCAATACACTCAAAGAGTGTAAGACTCCATCAGATGTTCATGTATTAATTAAAACAGCTGAACTTTCACTTTGAGCATGCTCCAAACACAATGGCACTCAAAGTGTTTCAGGTCTACACCCACGCGAGAATTGTTACTGAATCAGTTGGCCAGTTTCTTTCTGTGTTAATTATCACCAAAAATCAGCAACTCTTGCTGTTTGGATTATGTTTTTGATAGATGTTCCTATTCAGAATTGTTGTCTGCACTGTGGCCGGCTCTGAGGCTCAGCAGGCAAGGGTAAACTCAGGCTGAGAAATAACGCTAGGAGACTCGATAGGACGCCAGGACGGTGCGTTCCCTCCCGGGTGCATCTCAGATCCGTGCAGAACGTTGTCAGGAGGAGTGAGCGAGTAGCCAGAGGTATTGCATGATACAAATTAGCATCAATGGTAGAAGTAGGAAGCAGTTTGAGGTCCTCCGAGGTGAGCATATGGAGTTAGGAAGGAGACTGAAAAGCAGGAAGTTGAAGGTAGTAATCTCTGGATGACTTCTCCTGCCACTTGTTTGTCAGGACAGGAATAGAGAGATAGAACAGATGAATGAGTGACTGAGGAATTGGTAAAGGGGCAGGTTTATAGGTCATTGGTTCATTGGAACTTTCAGTGGGGCATTGGTGACCTGTACAAGAGGAACAAGTTGAACCTTAACTGGAAGGGAACCAATATCCTGTCTGGGATGTTCGCTGGTGCTACTGGGAGGGTTTAAACTAGTCTGGCCAGGGGATGGGAACCTGATCAGAAAGTGGAGGGACTAAGTGGAAGGCAGATGTCATGACCAGTAAGAACAAAGAGAAGCAAGGTAATAGACACAATGGGATGGGCATTTTTGAAGTGTATGTGTTTTAATGTTAGGCATATTACATGTAAGAATCATGAAATTAGAGCATGATCAGTACGTGGAACTGTAATGTTGTGGCCATAATAGGCACTTGATAGATAGTGGGTCAGGAAAGATGCTTAATGTTCCAGAGTTTAAATGTTATATAAAAGATAGAGGAAGTGGTAAAAGGGCCTAATGTGTTCTCAATCAGAGACAATATCACTGCTGCACTCAGAGAAGATATGATGGAAGGCTTATCCATTGAGTATATATAGGTAAAAATCGAAAAGAAAAAAAGGACAATCACCCTGATGGGAATATATCACAGATCCCCAATAGTTTTCAGGCCAGATATGCAGGCCGATTAGGGAAAAGGTGTAAAAACAACAAGGTTGTTTAGTGGGTGAGTTCAACTTCCCTAATACAGATTGGGACCTCCATAGTACAAGAGGTTTAGTTGGGGCAGAATTTGTATGTGCATCCAGGAGGGTTTATTAAACCAATTATGTGGGTAGTCCAACAAGAGAAGGTGTCATAATGGACCTAGCATTCGGTAATGAGCATGGCCAGATGACTGATCTCTCATTGGGAAAACAAAACAGTGATCACAGCTGACGTTGTAAGATAACTGTAGAGAGGATAAGTATGGATCTCGAGGGAGAGTATTAAATTTGAGCAGTGCAAATTACAAAAATCTTCAGTAGGAACTTGGGAAAGTTAATTGGGAATAGCCGTGTTTGGACAAGTCGACATCTGACATGTGGAGGGTGTTTAAAGACCAACTGCATCAAGTACAGGACAGGTATGTTTGAGTAAGAAGGAAGGACAAGGATGGCAGGGTTAGAGAATCTGGGATGAAAGAAGGTGGTGAATTTAGTCAAGAAGGAAAAGGAAATGTATGTAAAGTTTAGAAAGCGGAAATGAAACAGAACTTCTGAGGATTTTTGAATAGCCAGAAGAGAGCTGAAGAAGAGAATGAAGAAAACCTGGAGGGCCATGAAAAGTCCTGGGCAAGTAGAATTAAAAGAATCCCAAGGCTTTCTACATATACATAAAGAGCTAGAGGATAACTAGGGAGCAGGTAGAATCACTCAAGGATTAAAAAAAAAGGGAATGTGTGCTTGGAGATAGAGGATACGGGTGAGGTCCTGTATGAGTATTTTGCATTAGTGCTTACCACGGAGAAGGATGCAGTGAATAGTGTGATCAGTGTGGTGCATGCTAATTTGCTAGGGAATTTTGAAGTAGAGGAGGAGGTGGTCTTGTGTCTCTTGAAGGACATTTTGGTGGATCAGTCTCCAGAGCCTTTATTGAGAGGTTATTGAGAGAAGCATGAAATGGGATTGCTGTAGCCTTGACCAATATCTTCATGTGTTATCTAGCCACAGGCAAGCTTTCAGTGGACTGGCAAGTACCTGATGTTTTTCCTTTATTCAAGAAGGGAGATAGGGATAATTGTAGAATCTATAGACTGATGAGTCTCAACTCAGTGGTAGGGAAGTTATAGAAGAGGATTCTTGGGATAGGATTTATGAGAAAGTGGAAAACCGGGACCTAATCAGGGACAGCCAGCATGGTTTTGCGCAGGGCAAGATGTGTTTAATTAACTTGATAGAGATTATCAAGGAGGTGACAAAGCTGATTGGTGAAGGTGGAGCTATCAAAGTTGTTTATATGGATTTTAGTAAGGCATTTGGCAAGGTTCCTCATGGGGTGCTCAATCAGAGATTAAGATTCATGGGGATCCATGGTGAATTAGCTGTTCAGATTTTGAATTGACTTGCTCATAGGAGACAGAGGGTGGTGGTGGATTGGATTTGTTCTGGATGGAGCTCTGCAATTAGTGGTGTTCCACAGGAATCTGTATTGGGACCTCTTCAATATTATAGATATATGACCTGGATGGAAACATAAATGGGTGTGTTGGTAAGTTTGCAGAAGATACAAAAATTGGTGGTGTTATGGATAGTGTAGAAGACTAACAGAGCATATGGTGGGACGTTGATCAGTTGCATATATGGGTAGAGAAATCGCAGGTGGAGTTGAACCAAATGTGAAGAGATGTGCTTTGGGATATCAAATGTAAGAGGACAGTGTCCCTATGTCAAATGAGAGATGGTAAGACCCTTAGCTGTGTTGATCTGCAGAATGATCTTGAGATTCCAATCCATAGCTCCCTGAAAATGGCATCACAGGTTGATATTGTGACAAAGAAGGCATATGGCATGCTTGCCTTTATTAGTCAAAGAATTAAGTTTAAGAGTCAGAAAGTTATGTTGCAACTTTATAAAACTAGTAAGGCTGTATCTGGAGTATTGTATTCAGTTCTGTCCGCCCCACTACAAGAAAAATGTTGAGGCTTTGGAGAAGGTGCAGAAGAGGTTTTCCAGGATACTATCTGGTTTAGAAGGCATGTGTTATACGGAGATGTTGGAGAAACTTGGGTTGTTTTCTCTGGAGTGGTGGAGGCTGAAGGAAGATCTAATAGAGTTTTATAAGATAAAGTAGGCTACCAGTATCTTTTTCCCAGATTTGTAATGTCTGTATATCAGAAGGCATGCATTTAAACTGAGAGGAGATAAGTCTAAAGAAGATGTACAGGACAGTGTTTTGTGAAGAGAGTAGTGAGTACCGAGAATGTAGCGGTGGGAGCAAATATAATAGAAAAATTCATTATTCTTTTTGATAGGCTCTTGAGTGTGTAGGAAATGGAAGGATATGCACATTCTGTATGTGAAAGAGATTAGTTTTAGTTGGGTAGTTGATTACTAATTTGCTTAGCTTGGCACAGCGAGCCAAGGGGTCTATTTCTCTGCTGTACTGTTGTATGTTCTGTTTTTCAACATTTTTTAAAAAAAAATTTGGATTATAGTATCTGGCTTTTTCAGTTATAACTCTGTTTCTTTCTTCCTATAATGTGGGATTCTTCAACAAGCCACATTGAAAGCAAATGGATTAACTGTTTGAGGCACGTACTGCCTAATTAATTGATGCTCTCCATGGCCATTTCCCATGAAAACCAGTTTAAAAATATTGTAACTTAATTGTAGCAGAGGTGGAGTTACTGTGACCCAGTCATAAGAAAATGAAATTTCTTTCTATTTCAATGTTTCTGTAATATTAAAATACTGAAAATCACTTCACCGAAGGCTGTGCATGGAAACATTGTTTACGTACAGGGTATAAAGAAAAAAATTAAAGCTTTACATAACTGAGATTAATTGAACAGATTGTTTTAAAGTTAAGCATAACACCAAATTCATAACTTCCAAACTTTTTCAGCTGTGGGAGATGAGAACTAGAGCCAAAGGGAGAAGAAGCAGAATAAGGCCAAGAGCATAAGCACATACCAAAACACACTTCAAGAAAAGGCATTCAGCCCATTAAGCCTGCTTTTACAATGTACAATCTGCTGTTCTGTGGATCCTGTCCAACTCATTTTATCATCTAAAGCAATGATCTACCACGAGCAGCACTCCCAGTTCCCCAGCTAAGCTGAAAAAGTAACCAACACTATTCATCTAAGCTGGTTGCCTTCCTTCATGTGAAATTGGCAGTTCAAAATCAGTTTGCAACCACCAAATTCTACATAGCACAAAGAAAAATACTGCAATTTCTGATCATATGAAAAACAGATTGAAAATACTCATCATATCAGATGATGTTTTCATTGAGGGAAGTGCAATTGCATTTTTATGGTGATGATTTTCCTTCAGAATGGAATAATGTTGGAACTTTAAGACCTTTTAAGCAAATGCAAAGAATGGAGGAAACAATAAAATCGTAGGAGAGCGTAAATAACATTTGATAGCTTAAGGCAGAAAGGAGTGGCAATGGAATAATTAAATATAGAGTAAAAGGCAGGTATAAACTGTTCGCAGTCTGAAAAACTGGCAGCAAGATTTGTAATCTGAAACTGCTGAATTCAAATATTAAATCAGGAAGCAGAAAAGTGTCTAATCAAATTATGAGATACTAGACCTTGCATTCACATGTAATGTTTGCTCATTACTTTGTGCACTTAGCTTTAACCTATATCCATTATGCCCATTACAAAAGGTGTTTATGATTACTGCATCAGTTATGAAGAGAACATATTCCTTTTAATCTCAGGAAGCTTGAGATATGGTAATTTTCTGCAATGCCCTTGTCTTCTGCATATATTTCCAGTTAACCAAATTGCTTAATCTAAATACTTCATTTGCAGCCTCATCCAGGAAGCAGATTTATAATAACTTGTTTTGAATTGTAGTCAAGTGTCCTTGACAGTCACCCAAATATTTACACTGAATTCCTTCTTACTCATTTTTGCTAATGGAGGCCACTTTATCATGTATGTCTCCTGTTTCCTGTTAAAATGTGCATAACTTTAAGTTTACCAATATAATTAAAAGTCGTGTGCCTAATATGCATCCGTAACATCACACCTCTCATGGGTGTCATATCTTAAACATCACACCTCAAAATTACATGTAGGATAAAAATAATAACTCGGTGAAATGCCCACATTCTTTTAATTTAGCCTCTTTGATTGGTTCAACTTCTCAAGGATTAATTAATATTTAATTTTTCTCTGATTAATTGGAAATCAATAAAAAATCAATTCTATCCATTGATACAGAAAAGATAACAATCGACAAGCAGGATCCATTCTAAAGCTACAGAATTAAATCTGTGAATTCACAAGTGACCAAACACTTGTCTTTTACTACACCCTTTTCCAGTTAACACCCTTAAAATCTATTTGTAACATAATGCAAAATAAGGTTCACTTTTTACTTAAGGAAGATTTGAGTTCCAGTTTTAAAAAGTCTGTATGTGATACAAATGTATCATGTTTGTTGTGGTTTTATACGCCTTCAACATATGCATATCCATCAATGGAAACAGGCATAGTTTTAAGCAAGATTTTCTGTTCACCAGGATGTCCCTTGGGATTTTTAAATAATAAAATCTTAGCCAACCCAATGGAAACTGTAGGGAAATATGGTTATTTCTCTGATTTATACACAACAATCTTCTACCTACTATGTATGTTGGGAATGCTGGTGGAAATTCTATCCAGGGCATCTGAAGATGTAGTAACTTCTTACAGAAGTATCCATGCAGATGTTGGGGTAAAGGTCCACAGAGTGGGGCTTGAGTCTATCATCATCGAATCATGAACAGCTTGTAATAAAGTAGCTCTTGGAACCCAGAATTGGTGCACACAATTTTGAACCATCAATTTTTTTGATAGGAGATGTTTTGAAGATATTATTGATGATTCCTTCCATCATCTTTGAGATCAGGAGAAGCCTAACAGAGTATTTATTAGTCAATATTAGTTAGGTTTTTTCTATATTTGTAGATAGGTCAGAACTAAGCCTTCTTTCATGGATATCATTGTCATGGCTGTAGTGGAACAATTTGATTAGGTAGTTCTGCTTCATGTATGTTCTGCCCTACCTCTGGGATAACACCTGAAGTCTTCAGTGTGTCCAGTAATACTTAATGTTACATAGACTGAACTGATAAATCATCCGAATGAACACATGGGAACCTAAATAAAAATCAAATGGTATTTTCGTCTTGGTACATTTTGTCAAAAATCATTGCAAAGTTCTTCAGTACCACTTCTGTATTGTTGCAATGGATCAGCCAAATTTGAGGAAGATGGATATTCAAGGATCCTCCACTTTCAGTTGTTGTCCATCACCATCCATAGATTAAATGTGATGCAACAAGATAATTTGCTCTTCTTCATTGGGGTAAGGAACTCTATCCATAGCTACTTTTGCTTCTTAAAAGTGTGTAGTCTTTCACTAACCTAGTACCTTTATTAATATGTGTATGGTCTTACTCTTGACATGGTCTCAACAGTTCATTGAATCAGTGTAGCTTTCTTAGGTGGATGATGACGGGAAGGATGTACCAGCTGATGAACTACAGGCTGTGTGTCTGCCAGTGATCTACAGTGCACCATTATTGCCAGATTTGTCTGTCTCCATTTAGTGCCTCGCAACCTGTGCTGTGTCTTGGCTGGTGGCACTTTAACCCTTAAGCTGTAAACTTCCAGATTCGAGACAGTTAAAAAGCCTAAGCTGGCACTCCAACACGGAAGTGCAGAGTGTAGCAGTGTAAGAGCTACCACCTCTTCAGACCTTCAGAACCAATCAATTTGTTTTCCCAGCTTGATATAAAAGTTCCTGTGACACTATTGTGAAGGAGTTAACCCTCGTGTCCTGAACAATACTCATATCTAAATCAGCAAGGAACACTGATCAATCCTGTTTGCTGTGCTGAAAATGCTGCCATAATTCCTACATGGAAATAGTGACTATACCATAATTTTAAGCTCTTCAGTGGCTGTAAAGTGCTTTGTTCTCAAAGGTATTAAAATACCTTTGAGCATGTTTTTTTTTTGTCCAATTGTGAATAGAATTACTGTCCAAGACTCCTACAAATATTATCATAGCCAGTCTGCATATCAGCAGACATATTGGTAAGGATGAGGTAAAGTGAATTATTTTCTGTGTATTATTATCTCCTTTAAGAATTTGCAAGGTTGGTCATTAACAAATTCAATTTATCATAGAACAATAAGCACAGGAGCAGACTCTTTGGCCCATGATGTCTGTGCTGAGAATAATAGGTATCCGTTAGTCTCAAGAGACCATGGATTTGTGCAGGGTTGTGTGGGAGACCAGCAGCAGCAAGTCTCCCCTCTCCACGCCACCGATGTTGTCCAAGGGAAGGGCAAGGGCCGATACAGCTTGGCACCGGTGTCATCGCAGAGCAATGTGTGGTTAAGTGCCTTGCTCAAGGACACAACATGTTGCCTTAGCTGAGGCTCGAACTAGCAACCTTCAGATCACTAGACCAATGCCTTCACCACCTGGCCACATGCCAACACTCTGCTAGGAATGATACCAAATTAAACTAATCCCTTCTGCCAGCACATTATTTGCATTGCTTAATTCCTTTCAAAGTCTCTTTATTGCCACTATCATAGCTGCTTCCACTATTACTCTCCACAGCAAGTTCCATGCACCATTCTCTGTGCAAAATAATCCTACTCTGCATATAAGATTGAACCACTCTACCAGCAGCTGAATTAGGCCAATGGGTCGATCACATCTGCTCTGTTATTCCATCATGTCTGATTTATCAGCCTTCTCAATCCCCTTCTCTTGCCTTCTTCCCTTTGATTCCCCTTCTAATCAAGAACCTAACAACCTCCACTTTAAGTATAATAACTTTAATAACTTGGCCTCGATAGTCATCTGAGGCAATGAATTCCACAGATCCACTACCTTCCACCTAAACAAATTTCTCCTCATCTCTATTCTAAAGAGACATCCTCATATCCTGAGGCTGTGTTCCCTGGCCCTAGACTCCCCTACTTTAGGAAACATCCTCTCCATGTCCACTCTCTAGGCTTTTCAATATTTAATAGGCTTCACTGAGATCTACGCCCCCACCATTCCTCTAAACTCCGAGAGTACAGGCCCAGTGCCATCAAATGCTCCTCATAGTTAACTCTTTCATTCCTGGAATTTACTCTTTCAGGACTTCTCCTGTCTGTGCATCAACAATAAGTTAAATTTCTTTTGAACATCCTCTGGTTCCCTCCAATGCCAGCACATCCTTTATTAGATATGAAGCCAAAGACTGCTCACAATACTCCAAGTGTGGCCTGACCAATCATTTATTAAACCTCAGCATTACATCCTTGCTTTTATATTATAATCCCCTCAAAATGAATGCTAACATTGCATTTGCCTTCCTTACCACCATCTCAACTTGCAGGTTAACCTTTAGGGAATCCTACACAAGGACTCTTAAGTTCCTTTGAGCCACTAGTTTTTGCACCTTCTCCCTACTTAGTCTGTGGTTCATTTCTTCTACCAAAGTGCATGACCATACACTTCCCTGCACTATTTTCCAACTGCCACTTCTTAGACGATTCTTCTAATAGAAACATAGAAAACCTACAGCATAATACAGGCCCTTCAGCCCACAAAGTTGTGCCGAACATGTCCCTACCTTAGAAATTACTAGGGTTATCCATAGCCCTCTATTTTTCTAAGTTCCACGTACCTATCTAAAAGTCTCTTAAAAGACCCTATTCTATCTGCCTCCACCACCGTTGCCGGCAGCCCATTCCACGCACTCACCACTCTCTGCGTAAAAAGCTTACCCCTGACATCTCCTCTATACCTACTCCGCTGCACCTTAAAACTGTGTCCTCATGGGAACCATTTCAGCCCTGGGAAAAAGCCTCTGGCTATCCACACGATCAATGCCTCTCATCATCTTATACACCTCTATCAGGTCACCTCTCATCCTCCTTTACTCCAAGTAGAAAAGGCCGTTCTCTCAACCTGTTTTCATAAGGCATGCTCCCCAATCCAGGCAACATCCTTGTAAATCTCCTCTGCACCCTTTCTATGGTTTCCACATCCTTCCTGTAATCAGCCAACTGGAACTAAGCACAGTACCGCAAGTGGGGTCTGACCAGGGTCCTATATAGCTGCAACATTACCTCTTGGGTCCTAAATGAAATTCCACAATTGATGAAGGCCAATACATCACAATGTCTTCTTAACCACAGAGTCAACCTGCGCAGCTGCTTTGAGTGTCCTATGGACTCAGACCACAAGGTCCCTCTGATCCTCCACACTGATAAGAGACCATTAATACTATATTCTGTCATCATATTTGACCTACATAATGAACCACTTCACACTTACCTGGGTTGAACTCCATCTGCCACTTTTCAGCCCAGTTTTGCATCCTATCAATGTTCCGCTGTAACCTCTGACAGCCCTCTACACTATCCACAGCACTCCAACCTATGTGTCATCAGCAAACTTATTAACACATCTATCCACTTCCTCATCCAGGTCATTTATAAAAATCACAAAGAGTAAGGGTCCCAGAACAGATTCCTGAGGCACTCCACTGGTGACCAACCTCCATGCAGAATATGACCCGCCTACAACCACTCTTTGCCTTCTGTGGGCAAGCTAGTTCTGGATCCACAAAGCAATGTCCCCTTGCATCCTTTGCCTCCTTACTTTCTCAATAAGCCTTGCATGGGGTACCTTATCAAATGCTTTGCTGAAATCCATATACACTACATCTACTGCTCTTCTTTCATCAATGTGTTTAGTCACATCCTCAAAAAGTTCTATCAAGCTCATATGGCATGACCTGCCCTTGACAAAGCCATGCTAACTACTCCTAATCATATTATGCTTCTCCAAATGTTCATAAATCCTGCCTCTCAGGATCTTCTCCATCAACTTACCAACCATTGAAGTAAGACTCTAATCTGCGTAGGTGTTTCTACAGACTCCCTGCTTCCTCAACATAACTCACTTCTCCACCTGTCTTTGTATCATCTGCAAACTCGGCCACAAAGCCAGCAATTCCATCATCCAAATCACTGACGTATAATGTGAAAAGAAGCAGTCCCAACACAGACAGCTGCAAAACAACAATGGTCACTGGCAGCCAACCAGTAAAGCCCCACTTTATTCCCACTCTTTACCTCCCTTATTCACTTACTTTCTCCCCACTCATCTTTAACCGCTGTCCTGTAGTATTCAATATTTCTATCCTTGTGAAAAGATTCTGTCTACCATATCTATACATAGAACATTACAGCTCAGAAACAGGCCTTTTGGCCCTTCTTGGCTGTACCTAACCATTTTTCTGCCTAGTCCCACTGACCTGCACCTAGACCATATCCCTCCATACCCCTCTCATCCATATACCTGTCCAAGTTTTTCTTAAATGCTAAAAGTGAGCCTGCATTCACCACTTCAACTGGCAGCTCATTCCACACTCCCACCACTCTCTGTGTGAAGAAACTCCCTGTAATGTTCCCTTTAAACTTTTCCCTTTTCACCCTTAACCCATGACCTCTTTTATCCCCGGCCTCAGTGGAAAAAGCCTGCTTGCATTCACTCTATCTATAGCCATCGTAATTTTATACACCTCTATCAAATCTCCCCTCATTCTTCTACGATCCAGGGAATAAAGTCCTCACCTATTCAACCTTTCTCTGTAATTCAGTTTCTCAAGTCCCAGCAACATCCTTGTAAACCTTCTCTGCACTCTTTCAACCTTATTAATATCCTTCCTGTAATTAGGTGACCAAAACTGCACACAATACGCCAAATTTGGCCTCACCAATGTCTTATACAACCTCACCATAACATTTCAACTCTTATACTCAATACTTTGATTTATAAAGGCCAATGTGCCAAAAGCTCTCTTTACGACCCTATCTACCTGTGATGCCACCTTTAGGGAATTTTGTATCTGTATTCCCAGATCCCTCTGTTCTACTGCACTCCTCAGTGTCCTACCATTTACCTTGTATGTTCTACCTTGGCTTGTCTTTCTGAAGTGCAATACCTCACACTTGTCTATATTAAACTCCATCTGTCATTTGTCAGCCCATTTTTCCAGCTGGTCCAAATCCCTCTGCAAGCTTTGAAAACCTTCCTCATTGTCCACTACACCTCCAATCTTTGTATCATCAGCAAATTTGCTGATCCAATTTACCACATTATCATCCAGATCATTAATATAGATGACAAATAACAATGGACTCAGCACTGATCCCTGTGGCACACCACTAGTCACAGGCCTCCACTCACAGAAGCAATCCTCCACTACCACTCTCTGGCTTCTCCCATTGAGCCAATGTCTAATCCAATTTACTACCTCACCATGTACACCTTGTGACTGAATCTTCCTAACTAACCTCCTATGCAGGACCTTGTCAAAGGCCTTACTGAAGTCCATGTAGACAACATCCACTGCCTTCCCTTCATCCACTTTCCTGGTAACCTCCTCGAAAAACTCTAATAGATTGGTTAAACATGACCTACCGCGCACAAAGCCATCTTGACTCTCCCTAAATAAGTCCCTGTCTATCCAAATACTTATAGATCCTATCTCTTAGTATTCCTTCCAATAATTTACCTACTACTGACATCAAACTTACCAGCCTATAGATTCCTGGATTACTTTTAGAGCCTTTTTTAAACAACGGAACAACATGAGCTGTCCTCCAATCCTCCGGCACCTCACCTGTGGATACCAACATTTTAAGTATATCTACCAGGGCCCCTGCAATTTCAACACTAGTCTCCTACAAGGTCCGAGGGAATACTCTGTCAGGTCCTGGGGATTTATCTACTCTGATTTGCCTCAAGACAGCAAATCTGTTTAATCTGTATAGGTTCCATGACCTCACTACTTGTTTGCCTTATTTCCGTAGACTCCTTGCCAGTTTCCTTAGTAAATACAGTAAATTAGTAAATACAGATCCAAAAAACCCATTTAACATCTCCCCCATTTCTTTTGGTTCCATACATCTTGTAATTTTATAAACTTCCATATCGTCTCCCTCCAGCCTAAAATGCTTCAGAGAGAGCAAACCATATTCAAACTATATCTCTTATGCAACATTAACTAAGGAAATATACTCATTTTTAACTCGACAGAGGCAATAGGTCATGATCAACTAGAAGTTTTCCATAACTTTATTTGACTGGAATTAAAGAGATTTCACAGATCTAGAATAATGTTCTGGAGTTAAAGGACTAGTCCAATCCAGTGATATTTTCCACATTTTCCTCGAACTCTCTAAAGACAGAACATACCCAGGGATATTGATAGAACAGTCCAAAATGTTGGTTTATAGATGTGGATGCTGTTTTACTAATTGGAGGCACAGTTCTCTCATCTTGGAATCTGGGTCTTGTTATCAGCACAAGGGTCTTGGAGGGAGGATCAGAGAATTGGAGACCTCAGCAAAGAGAGCAGCTAGGCCAGTAGAATTTTCCCACCTTAAATGGAGGGGAATGAAAGGTTTGACATATAGGGAGCATTTAATAACTCTTTGCCTGTATTCACTGGAATTTAGAAGACTGAGAGAGATTTTATTGAAACCGACTTAATATTGAAAGGTCTGGATAGAGTGGTCATGGAGAGGATGTTTCCAATAGGGGGAAAATCTGGGACCAGAGGGCACAACCTCAGAATAAAAGGAAGTCCCTTTAGAACAGACATGAGAAAGAATTTCTTTAACCAGAGGGTGGTGAATCCATGGAATTCATTGCCAGGGAAGCATTGGAGGCTAGGTCATTGGGTATAGTTAAAGTGGAGGTTAATAGGTTCTTGATTAGTAAGTGTGTCTTACTAGCTCTCTGGTCCTAGACTTCCTCACTGTAGAAGAATGCGGTTGAGAAGGAAAATAAATCAGCCGTGAGCAAATAGTGGAGCAGACTTATTGGACCAAATAACCTAATTCTATTTTTATTGTAGCATTAGAAATATCTCTATGGAGAAACTGCTTCTATCATTCCTTCCTCAAGGTGAGTCCATGCAGGTGAGGAAAAATAGGGAACTCTTACAGATGGTTGTGTTAAACATAGACAGTACATGCTGGAAAGCAGCAGGTATGTTTTAGGTTTTTGTAGTTTACAGGCAAATAGAAGTGCTAAATGTTTATTCAGCTGTGAATACTTTTTATAGTTGCATATGCTATAGTGTAATGTATTACACAGAGAATGGATAAAGACGTTTGAATCAGTAACATGGGGCTGATTGCTGATCAACACCTGTGCAATACCTAAATGTTTTTACTGATAATGTGGAAAATTGTACATGTTGTTGTAATTCCAAATCCAGATAAGAATTGCTAAATTACTTTTTTAACCATGCGTAACTGGCCATCAAGTTGTGCTTGTGGGGTTGGTTGTGCAACACTGTGTTCACATTAGTGAATGAAGCTGGGCAGTTGTAAGAGTGTCTCAGTGACATTTTTGTGGTAAGGATCATAATTCAGTCAGGTTTAGCATAGTAAGGGAAAAGGGCAGATGTGAAGTAGAAGCAAAGGGTCTAAACTCAGAAAAGGG
Source organism: Hypanus sabinus (assembly GCF_030144855.1). NCBI lineage: Eukaryota > Metazoa > Chordata > Chondrichthyes > Myliobatiformes > Dasyatidae > Hypanus > Hypanus sabinus. Next base: position 20,566,353 of record NC_082720.1, read on the forward strand.
AAATTTTACTAGGCTGGGAAGTGATTTAATAAAAGTGGTCTTGGAACAGCTACTTGACAGTCATGGCGACAGAGTTGGGTGTTCATTTTCAACATAATCTATAAGGAGTCTGTGTGTCCTCCCTGAGGAATGTCTGGATTTTTGCCCTGTGATTAGGTTAGGGTTAAATTGGGGGTCGCTGGACAGTGCGGCTGGAGGGCTGGAAGGGCACAAGAAGATGGCTAATGAAAGGTAGATACCAAATGGACAAAAAGTTGAGGAGGGATGTTTCTGACGTTGCAGCTAAGGAGGATATTGAAAATACAGGAAGGTAGATTAGGTGATTTAAAAGGAATACAAAATATAGAGTATAAAAGTAGGAAGTTGATGTGTGCAACTCAACCAGAGTCCTGGACAAGGCCACCACAATACAGGAAAGACATGATGGCACTGGCCAGGATACAACAAAGATTGATGAGGTTTTTATTTGGACCGAAGAATTTTAGCTATGAGGGATAGTTCTCTAACTTAGGATTGTTTTCTTCAGAACGATGGTGTACAAAATTATGAATGGCCTAGGTAGAATAAATACAAGGATCTCTGGGGAGAAAATCAAAGAGCAGAAAGTAATTGGCACTAGAGGGCAGATGAAGAAAAATCTTTCCATGCAGGAGCACCATTAATCTGGAGCTCATTGATGTAGATGTTGGTGGAGGCAAAGACACTCATCACAATTAAATAAGTCTTGGATATACATATGAACAAACCTAAAGATTTGGATTGGAATTGGCTGGATAGTTTTTCATCTACAAGGATAAACACAACGAGCAGAATAGTCTCCTTCTGTGGCATAAGTTTTCTATAACTCTACTATTTTAACAACAACCCCTCAGATCCAAAGAACTTTGCTCCTTTGCTTTATAATATCTGAAACTTTACCCTGAAATGACTTACACCTATTCCAGAAAAAGCAACTCATCTCCAAATAAACTGGCTTCCAGCCAGCCACGTTGTGCACAGGCCAGGTGCTGAATCTTACCCAATGCATCAAAGATGGCTTTGAGAAAAAACTAATCACTGGTGTTGATTTTATCAACATCTCACCAGCAGAAGTTTAATTGGCTACTGTAAATTATCCTTCAGTGTAGCTAAGTGACAACAGATACAGAGAAATTAATAGGTATGAAAGTAAGGATAAGTTGGTTGTTGACAGGAAAATAAAAATGAGGAAATAATACTGATGGGACTGATCTGCTGAAAGCTGGTATTGGCCCAACTGGCTGAAGCACTCCCTTCTGTATTGTAGTAAGTTAGTCTTGATATGACCCTATCGTTTGTTGAATGCTGCTTTGGAAGAACCAGAATGCAAGGCGCTATCAGTTGTTCCACATGATCTAAGTATCTGTGGGAACCTTGTACTATTATGACAAATTCAGACAAAAACACAAATGCTGGTGTTTTGGCATCCCAGCTCTTTAATAGTTACATGAGTGATTTCTCAATTTGCCCAAGGACATTAGTTTTATCTACTTGTACAATCTGTCAATAGCAGGGCAAGGAGGATCTGGCCCAGATTATTTTTCTGAGTTATGATTCTTGGAGCCAATTTGCTTTGTATATTGTACATACTAAACCTTGGCAATATGATCTTCAACATAATGTCTGCACTGCTGACGACACCCAGATCAACATCTCTACTTCTTCTTCAAGCTAATATGTGACACAATTTTTATTGATAAATACTTGAGAAGTTAGTTATTTTCTTGCAATCCAATCATAAACCCCAATCCTTTGCCACTGATTTAATTATTTTACCAATTAAGTCAAACCAGTTTGCAATCTCAGAATTCTATTAAACCCCAAGGTTTTCTCCGAACCATATACAAGAGAAAATCTGCAGATGCAGGAAATCTAAGTAATACACACAAAATGCTGGAGAAACTCCGTAGGCCAGGCAGCATCTATGGTTGACTGCAGTCGACTGTACTCTTTTCCACAGATGCTGCCTGGCCTGCTGAGTTTCTCCAGCATTTTCTGTGTGTTGCTTTGCTCGGAAATCCATTTTTGCAATGAAGAAGGCACGCTACTTTTATAATCGTTGACATTATGCTTTATGAGCCTTCTTTATAATTGTTGAAACACTGCTTTTTGAGTCATGCACAATAAATCAGAATTATTTGCTGACTCACAATCTATTTGCACATACCCAGCAATGTTTTACAACATAGGGAGGCAACATCTCTGCTAAGGACCCAGAATTTTGGTTGAGACACAAACAAGCATCAAGGCTTTGTTTAGCTGGCAGTGAGAGAATTCTGTCCCAGCAGACCCTTCTTGCACAGTCAGAGTCTTACTCCCACACACACACAGCTCCCAAAAATGGCTGCAGTATGGATGATTTGATCACCCAGGTCCTCTTGGATTGTACATTCGTAAGATCTGGAAAAGGACATAACGGTCACTATCAAGGTTCACCCAAGCAGCTATATAACAGCACTCTGGGATTTGTGTCTTATTTCCGGGGCAAGCATATTGAGGTAAACCTCAACGGCTACTGGAATATCATCAATATTGGGTCTTCCAGTGTAGAATGCTGCTGAAGATTGCATGTGTACACGGTCATTTTTCACATCAGAATAGGATGCCACTGTTTCCAGAGGCAGGAAATGCAAACTGCAGCCCAGCAATGTCAAAGAGCATGCAAAAGGTGGTGTACAGGTTCTTGGATTTCACTGATGATAGCTGATCAACTTGAAACATTAACTTCATTCATCTCACCAGAAACACAGCCTATGCTGCTGAGTATCTCCAGCACTATGCTTTTATTACTTATTATTTTCCTTTCATTGCTAATATAAAGACTGTCCTGGACTAGATGAAACATTAGACACCACTACGTCAAGAAAAAAAATAATGTTGCATTGTAACTTTTTGAGAAGTACCTGGTTTCTAACATCTAAAAGTAGAGTCTCTCACTTTTGTTGTCTAGTAATCAAAGTGTCTACCCTGCTTTGGAGACAGGGAAGGTAAGAAAATCTATTGGGAGGGGGTGGTCAAAGAAGTTTCCAAGTTGACATGCGACAAGTAAAGAGTCTCTGTGATAATACAATCCACCAGGCAGACAGGGTTGCCAGCATTCGAAGGCATAGCTGATCATTGATTAGCCAATCTGGCTCATTATGGGAACTGGAGGAGTAGATCTGCCATTGAGGATTGTAATTCTTCCCACTTGGCTCCAGATAAGCCACATGTATCTAGCCTAACAGATGTCATGAGCTTAGTTGGACAAGCAGCAGAATGCTTGCCATTGCTCTGTGTTGGTATGCTGAATGATTGTTAACTGATTCAGCTCCAGCGGTATTTCTGTGCACAATTGGCAAATTGGAATCAGATGTAAGGTTTAATATCACAGGTATATGTCATAAAATGTGTTCACTTTGCGGCAGCCAAGATCCAGCACACCCTGAGACTCACACCAAAATGTTTGAGAAAAAAGGAAAAAAAATGGAATTACACGGAGTATTAAAAGGGAGCTTTGTGGGCGTTTGTCCATTGTATGGGGCCTATCAGCAGTGTCAACGGAGCTCTCCGAACTAAATAGAAGTACAGAAGGAATAAGCAGAGCAGCCATTGTTGGGAGTAGGCCAGTGGCGAGAGTGGAAGCGATGGGCTTTGGCTCAAGAGGGTTCGGCTCAGAAGAGGCGTCAGCTCTGTGTAAAGCGTCTGTTAAGGTTTCTTTTTTTTTTCCCCTCTCTTACCATACCATTTAAATGGCTGTGGTGTGTTCTTCGTGCTGGATGTTGGAGAACTGGGAAACCCAGAGTCTCCTGGGGAACGACATCTGCATGAAGTGCATCTGGACGCAGTTCCTTGAAGGCCGTGTTAGGGATCTGGAGAAACAACTGGATGACCTTCAGCTTGTACGGGAGAGCGAGGATATAATTGATTAATGTTACAGGGAGGTAGTCACCCTGAAGTTGCAGGAGGCGAGTAGCTGTGTGACTGTCGGGAGAAATGGAAATAGGCGGTTAGAACAGAGCAGTCCTGTGGCCATTCCCCTCAAAAACAAGTATACTGCTTTGGGTACTTCTGTGGGGGATGATCTCCTGGGAGAATGCCACGGCAACCGGGTTACTGGCACTGAGCATGGGTCTGTGGTGCAGAAGGGAAAGAGAGTAAAGAAGGGAGAGGTAGTGATAGGGGACTCAATAGTGAGGGGAAACAGACAGGACATTCTGTGGACATGAACAGATGTGAACAGGATAAAGACAAAACAGAGATGCGGAGAAATTTCTTTAGCCAAAGGGTAGTGAATTTGTGGAACTTGTTGCCACTTGTAGTTGTGGAGGCCAGGTCGTTGAGTGTAGTTAAGGCAGAGATTGATAGGTTCTTGATTGAATATAACATCAAAGGTTATGGGGAGAAGGCCAGGACCTTTGATGAGGAGGAGAAAAAAAAGATCAGCCATGATTGAATGGCGGAGCAGATTCGATGGGCCAGATGGCCTAATTCTGCTCCTATGTCTTATGGTCTACATTAAATAGTAAAATTAAATCAGTAGTGCAAAAAAAAGTAGTGAAGTCGTGATTATGGGTTCAATACTCAATCCTATGTCATTTAGTGTGTGCCTTCAGGCTTCTGTACCTTCTTCCTGATGGCAGCAATGAGAAGAGGGCATGTCCTCGGAGATGGGTGTCCGTAAGGATGGATGCCACCTTTTTCAGGCACTGTTCCTTCAAGATGTCCTGGATACTATGGAGGCTAGTCATGATGGAGCTGACTAATTTTACAACTCTCTGCAGCTTACTTTGACCCTGTGCAGTAGCACCCCCCCCACCCTATATCAGATGACGATACAGCCAGTTAGAATGCTCTCCACAGTACATCTGTAGAAATTTGCCAGTGATTTTGGTGGCCTCCCAAATCTGCTCAAAGTCCTAATGAGGCATAGCCACTGTCTTGCTTTCTTTATGACTGCATTGATGTGCTGGGTCCTCAGAGATATTGGCACCCAGGAACGTGAAGTTGCTCACTCTCTCCACTTTTGATCTCTCTCTGAGGACAAATTCCATTTTTTTTTTGCCAATCTAAGTGAAAAGTGCTCTGGACACTCCGCAGATTGGTTACATCCCTTTGGAGGCAGCATGCACTTTAATGAATTAGCTTGTATGGATTTCCTGATAGTTTAGTTTTGAAACTCTTGAGCATGTGTCAAGGTCTTGTATGTGTATAAAGCAGCCAAGCTAAAATAAATAATTGAATATAATAAAAACAAATTTCATGTCATAGGCTATTGATAATAAATTTGATTCTGATCCCACGTCCTGTGCACCAGATGCAATAGGCCACATCAGAGGTGATCATAATCAATGTCAAGATCAACATTTCCATATGAAAGTCTACAATGACTAAAATACAAATAGCATGATGGTAATATCTCTGTTTGAAGTGGATACAGTCAGATGCCAAGAATTGAAGGTTGCTTAACCATAAGACTGAGATCAGCAACATATTGAGTTAACACTTCCCCATGGAGTTTTCTCATAATTTGGATGTCATACATAAAGGTTAAATTTTCAGTTCTAATTAGGTTTCTTTGTCCTGTAATGTCATTCCCTATGTGCAGTATTATTGATGTGCAGATCAATTTCTGATTGATCACTGAGCTTTTTGAAAATAGTGAGGAACATAATCAGTTGTCTTCATGCCCAGAATTTCAGCTGGGTATGTGCACGGCCTAAGTTGAGGAGATCAAAAGGCAACTGAGTTCTCGCTCTTGATCACCAACCAGAGTCAGAATGCACAGACTCTGAGTGAAAATTACATCACACTTAGCTTAGATTTTTCTGTTGCGGGGAGGAGGTTGATAGGTTACAGGCATTGGTGGGGGAAGGAGGAATTGAGTTCCAATAAGAAGTGCAGGCTAAAGAGGTTGACAAGTCCTGATGTAGGTTCTCGGCCTGAAATGTCAACTGTTTACTCTTTTCCATAGATGCTGCCTGGCCTGCTGAATTCCTCCAGCATTTTGTGTGTGTTGCTTGGATTTCCAACATCTGCACGTTTTCTCATTGTAGGCGTTGATAGTTTTGTGCCATAACAAAGTAGTAATTAATGATCTGGTATTAAGGCCAATTTCAAATAAATAAGAAAATGGTGAAAATACCCCTTTTCCCCCAAACTTTCCTGAACCATATCAACATTGCTGTCAGAATCAGTATTTGCTGCAGTGTGCTCCTCTGACTAATAATTGTCATCAGACATTGGCACTCTCCCTTGACTAGTGATCCTGATTTCGTAAGTCCCCATCCTCTATTGACTGTACACCTCAACAATACTGGTTATTTGTAGTCACTCCAATTCCTTTCTCTCTCTGACTGTCCGGATTCAGCCCTAGATATACCAACATGTCTCCATATGCATCAGAAAAACTTTACCCTTGATGTATTTTGTGCACTTTTGAATTTCCAAGTAGTGTCCTTTGGCCAAAAGACTAATTGAATTTCCATGGGGTACCTTACAGTACGTTTCTCTGGTACTTCTTGTTTCCTCCCCCTTTTCCCAACCATAATTCCCCTCTTCCTGCCCTCTTCCCACTTTCAATCCACAAAATATCATAACCAGATTTATCATCACTCATGTGAAATTTGCTTTTTTGTGTGGCAGCAGTACAGTGCAATAATAGGGGTAGAGGTCTTGCACAGTAAGTTTAGGGAGTTAGGTGAGAGAATGAAGAGCGCGACCTCCAAGGTGGGAATCTCCGGATTACTCCTGGTGCCATGAGCTAGGGAAGGTCAGAACAGGAAGATAGCACAGATGAACAAGTGGCTGAAGAGGTGGTGCAGGAGGCAAGGTTTCAAGTTCTTGCATTATCAGAACCTTTTCAGGGGAAGTAGTGACCTGTACAAGTGGGATGGGTTGCACCTGAACTGGAGGGGAACCAATATCTTGGGAGGAAGGTTTGCTAATGCTGTTGGGGAGGGTTTAAACTAGATTTGCAGGGGGGAATTGAAGTGAAGAGGCACAGGTTGGGGTGGTTTGTGCACAAGAAGAGACAGCTTGTAAGGAGCTTGTGAGGAAGGATAAGCAGATGATAGAGCAAAGATACACTCAGCCTGATGGTTTGAGATGTGACTATTTTAAAGCAAGGAGTATCATAAACAAGGCAGATGAACTTGGAGTGTGGATCAATACATGGAACTGTGATGTGGCCATAACAGAGACTTGGATGTCTCAGGGGCGGGAATGGCTGCTGAATGTGCCAGGCTTTAGATGTTTCAAAAAGGACAGAGAGGGAAAAAAAGAGGTGGGGGAGTGACACTACTGATCAGGGATAGTAGTCATGGCTGCAGAAAAGGAGCAAGTCATAGAGGGGTTGTCTACTGGTTATTGTGGTGGAAGTCAGCAACAGGAAGTGGGTAATTACTCCACTGGGTGTTTTTATAAACACTGCCAATAGTACAGACAGACATACTTTATTGATCCCGAGGGAAATTGGGTTTCGTTACAGTCGCACCAACCAAGAATAGTGTAGAAATATAGCAATATAAAACCATAAATAATTAAATAATGATAAGTAAATTATTCCAAGTGGAAATAAGTCCAGGACCAGCCTATTGGCTCAGGTTGTCTGACACTCCAAAGGAGGAGTTGTAAAGTTTGATGGCCACAGGCAGGAATGACTTCCTATGACGCTCAGTGTTGCATCTTGGTGGAATGAGACTCTGGCTGAACGTACTCCTGTGCCTAACCAGTACATTATGGAGTGGATGGGAGACATTGTCCAAGATGGCACGCAACTTGGACAGCATCCTCTTTTCAGACACCACGGTCAGAGAGTCCAGTTCCACCCCCACAACATCACTGGCCTTACGAATGAGTTTGTTGATTCTGTTGGTGTCTGCTACCCTCAGCCTGCTGCCCCAGCACACAACAGCAAACATGATAGCACTGGCCACCGCAGACTCATAGAACATCCTCAGCATCGTCTGGCAGATGTTAAAGGACCTCACTCCTCAGGAAGTAGAGACAGCTCTGACCTTTCTTGTAGACAGCCTCAGTGTTCTTTGACCAGTCCAGTTTATTGTCAGTTCGTATCTCTGGGTATTTGTAATCCTCCACCATGTCCACACTGACCCCTTGGATGGAAACAGGGGTCACTGGTGCCTTAGCCCTCCTCAGGTCCACCATCAGCTCCTTAGGCTTTTTCACATTAAGCTGCAGATGATTCTGCTCACACCATGTAACAAAGTTTCCCACAGTAGCCCTGGAACAGAGACATTGAGGAGCATATAGGGAGGCAGATTCTGGAATGGCGCAATAATAATAGGGTTGTTGTGATGAGTGATTTTAACTTTCCTAATATTGACTGGCATCTCCTTAGAGCAAAGGGATTGGATGGGGTGGAGTTTGTTAGGTGTGTTCAGGAAGGTGTCTTGATGCAATATGTAGATAAGCCAACTAGAAGAGAGGCTGTACCTTATCTGGTATTGGGAAATGAACGTGGTCAGGTGTCAGGTCTCTCAGTGGGAGAGCATTTTGAATGTAGTGTTCACAGTTCTATCTCCTTTACCATAGCATTGGAGAAGGACAGAAGCAGCCAACTTGTGAAAACATTTAATTGAGGTAGGGGAAAATATGATGCTATTAGACAGGAACTTGGAAGCATAAATTGGGAGCAGATGTTCTCAGGGAAATGCACAGCAGAAATGTGGCAAATGTTCAGGGAACATTTGCATGGAGTTCTGCATAGGTATGTTCCATTAAGGTTCCAAAGGAATGTAGGGTTAAAGAATCCTAAAGAACCATGGAGTACAAAGGATGTAGAAAATCAAGTTAAGAAGAAAAGAAAAGCTTACAAAAGGTTCAAGAATCTTGGTACTGTTAGAACTCTAGAAAATTACAAAGGTGCCAGGAAGGAGCTCAAGAATGAAATTAGGAGAGCCAGAAGGGGCCATGAGAAGGCCTTGGTGAGGAGGATTAAGGAAAATCCCAAGACAAGACATTCTACAAGTGTGTGAAGAGCAAGAGGATGAGTTATGTGAGAATAGGACCAATCTAGTGCGATAGTGGAAATATGCATGGAGCCAGAGGAGGTAGCAGAGGTTCTTAATGAATATTTTGCTTCAGTATTCACCAGTGAATAGGACCTTGGCAGCTGTGGGGATGACTTACAGCAGACTGCAATGCTTGAGTGTATAGACATTAAGAAAAAAGAGGTGATGGAGCTGTTGAAAGGTATTAGGTTAGATAGGTCACCAGAACCAGACGAGATATACCCCAGGCTGCTGTGGGAAGTGAGGGAACAGACTGTTGAGCCTCTGGCAATGATCTTTGCATCATCAGTAGGGACAGGAGAAGTACCAGAGAATTGGAAGGTTGCAAATGTTGTCCCTTGTTCAAGAAAGGGAACTGAGATAACCCAGGAAATTATATAGTCTTACTTCAGCAGTGGGCAAGCTGTTGAATAAGATCCCGAGACGCAGGATTTATGAGCATTTGGAGAGACATAATCTGATTAGCAATGGTCAGCATGGCTATGTCAAGGTGAGGTTGTGCCTTACGAGCCAAACTAAATTCTTTGAGGATGTAACAAAACACATTGATGAAGTTGGAGCAGTGGATGTAGTGTATATGGATTTCAGCAAGGCATTTGATAAGGTTCCCCATGCAAGGCTCATTTAGAAAGTAATGAGGCATGGGATCCAAGGAGATCTTGCTTTGTGGATCCAGAATTTGCTTGCCCACAGAAGGCAAAGGGTGGTTGTAGATGGTTCGTATTCTGCATGGAGGATGGTGTAGATGGTTCGTATTCTGCATGGAGGATGGTGTAGATGGTTCGTATTCTGCATGGAGGATGGCTCTGGGACAACCTCCTCTTTATGATTTTTATGACCTGGATGAGGAAGTAAAAGTATGCATTGGTAAGTTTGCTGATGACACAAAAGTTGGGGGTATTCTGGATAGTCTGGAGGGTTGTCAGCAGGACATCGATAGGATGCAAAAATGGGCTGAGAAGTGGCAGGTGGAGTTCAACTCAGATAAGTATGAAGTGGTTTAATTTGGTAGGTCAAATTTGAAGACAGAATATAATACTAATGGTAAGACTCTTGGCAGTGTGGAGGATCAGAAATCTTGGGGTCTGTGTCCAGTATGGGTTCAACCGTGGGATTGAGTTCAAGAGCCATGAGGTAATACTAAAGCTTTATAAGACCTTAGTTAAACCCCACTTGCAGTATTGTGCACAGTTCTGGTCACCTCACTACAGGAAGGATGTGGATACTATAGAGAGAGTGCAGAGGAGATTTACAAGGATGTTGCCTGGATTGGGGAGCATGCCTTATGAGAATAGGTTGAGTGAGCTCGGCCTTTTCTCCTTGGAGTGATGGAGTGATGGAGGATGAGAGGAGACCTGATAGAGGTGTCTAAAATGATGAGAGGCATTGATCATGTGGATACCCAGAATCTTCTTCCCAGATGGCTAACACAAGGGGGCGTAGTTTTAAGATGCTTGGAAGTAGATACGAGAGGGATGTGAGAGGTTAGTTAATTACAGAGAGAAGTGGATGCGTGGAATGCATTACCAGTGACAGTGGTAGAGGTGGATACAATAGGGTATTTTAAGAGACCCTTTGGTAGGTACATGGAGGTTAAAAAAAATAGAGGGTCATGTGGTAGGGAAATTCTAGGCAGTTTCTAGAGTAGGTTACATGGTCAGCACAACATTGTGGGCTGAAGGGCCTGTAATGTACTGTAGATTTCTATGTTCTACCGACCACCAAACTGAAGGATAGCTCCTATCCTGTTAAGATGAAACTGCTAAATGGTCACCTGGTTTGAAAAAAAATGACCTCACAATCCTCATTATGGCCTTGGCCCTTCTTGTCAGTCAGCACTGCCCTTTCTCTATATCTATTACACTTCATTCTGCATTCTGTTGTTGGTTTCCCGTGTACTACCTCAATGCACTGTTTTAGTGAAATGATCTGTGTGAGTGACATGTAAAGCAAGTTTTTCATTTCACTTCAATACATGGGCCAATAATTCTCCAATTTACCAATTATAGCATATTTGTTGCACAAGTATTCTGTGTATTTATTTGATTTACTTTTGGAGTGGGAAAGCTAAATTCATTTTTTAAAACATTTTATTAATAAAACCCATTTACTGGTTCTCAGAATAATATGTTGAGCTGACAGACAAAGAAGAGCTTGATTAATGCATGGATTAATACAGCACAGTAACAGACCCTTCAGCCCATGGCATTGTGCTGAGCCAAGTAGGCTAATGACACCTAATCTCTTCTGTCTGCACATGCTCCATTCTCTGCATAATCATGTGCCTGCATCAAAGGCCTCCAAAACACCCCTATTGTATCAACCTGCACCACCATCCCAGGCAGCACATTCCAGGCACCCACTGTTCTGTGCAAAATAACTTATCCCACCCCCCCCCCACCCACCATAAATCCATGCTCTCTAGTATTAGACTGTTTGTCCTGTGAAAAAGAAACCAGTTGACTGCTCTGTCAATGCCCTTTATAAGTTTATACATTTCTATCGGCTCTCCCACCTCAACCTGGAACACTCCAGAGAAAACAATGTAGGTTTGTTCAAGCTCACTCTACAGCACATGTCCTTTAAACCAAGAAGCATCTCGTGGTAAAACTCTTCTGAACCCTGTCCAGAGCCACCACATCCTTCCTACAGTGACCAGAGTTGAATACAATACTCCAGATATACCCTAACCGGGTCTATAAAGCTGCACCATAACTTCCTGACTCTTGAACTCAGTGTATCAATCAGTAAAGGGAAGCATATCACACACCTCCTTTACCATCCTATCATCTCACGCAGCCGCACTCAGGGAGCTCTGCACTTGGATACCTAGGGACCTCTGCACATTAACGTTGGTAAGGGTCCTATCATTAACTGTGCACTTTCCCCTTTACATCTGGTCCTCCAAAGTGCAACACTTCACATTTGGCCAGGTGAAACTACCTTCACCATTTTCTGCCCATATCTGCAAGCGATCTACTGTATATCTCACTGTGTCTTTGGCCAACTTCTACACTGTGTAAAACACCAGCAATGTTTGTGTCAGCTGCAAGCTTACTAACCCGGCATCTGTTTTCATCCTGGCCATTTATATGCATGTAGATATACTGTATGTAGCAGAGGTTCCAATATGAATCCCTGAAGCCTTGGGTCTCACACCACCAGGTCCAGGAACAGTTAATGCTCCGCAACAATCAGGCTCCTGAACCACTACTCTGAACCGATTCTACAACCTACAGACTTAAGGATTTTTTACAACTCATGCTCTTGGTATTATTTTTATTGCCATTTGTCTTATTTTGCTAGTTGGTTGTGTGTCAGACTTTATCTGTTTATGTACAGTTTTTCATTAAATTCTCTTGTATTCTTTCCTATAAGAAAATTAATCTTAGAGAAGTATGTTAACATTAGTGATAGGATAATAAATTTACTTTTAAGTTTGAGAAAGACTATTAATCACTGCTTAATTTTTAGCTTATTAAAAACTCATCCACTCATGTTCATCCTTTGAGGGAGTCTAGAGCCGCTTGCTAAGTATTGTCTTGAAGGCCTTGTAATGGTCAATTGGAACAGAATTAATCCTCAGTGACAAACTGTTATACAATTACCCATTACTCCAGTACGTTGCTAATGATTGGATAAACAGCTTGGCTTGCAGAAACCTGTCATTTGTTGGGAGGATTCCCACTCATTACAGAAAAACTCCATGCTGAACATTGCCTTATACTGAGACAGTTACATGAGTCTGATTGGCTGCGTGCCATCAATCCTCCTTTACACCTAAGCCCTGTCTTTTAGAAATCTACTTTCACATTAGTGGCCTAGTTAAGTGGCAAGTATATGGAAAAGTACTGGGGTAATTAGGACACTGGTACTGAGGTAAGATGGTTAGGCGAGAGTATTATTATTCATATTCCTAACATGAGTTTATACCCAAAAATGCTTTTCTACTTCCTTTGAAATTCAATTTTGAACCTTCAGAGCCAGTTGCTGGTCTTCCCTGTAGAATATCGCGGGTGGGATGCCAGCATTGTCTGATTTTTCAGACTGGTGGTTTACAGAAAAAAAATACATTTTTGATGAGTGACATTGATGCAATGTTTACCAGAATGCATTGCAAGAAGCAGCAATTTCACTCCCTCCTAATTGCAAAAATATGCAAAGCTGAGAGTTGGCTTTCTCCAAAGATTCAACAGCATGCAGTTTAGAGCATTTGGCAGAAGATTTTGTGAGTAAGCAAATAATATTTTTCACATTCTAAGACAGCAGATGGTTCTGAGGATCCCCTTTAAGAAAATCTAGCAATTCCAAATTAACTTAGATCAGAGTCTAAACAGTGCCAAGTTTGGATTGATTTCAGAGCTTCGATTGTGTGTTTTAGTAGGGTTGCATTGTATTTAGTATTTGATTCAAATTTTCAACATAGCACTGCAAATGCAGTATGGGCCCTTCAGCCCATATTGTAATGGTAAACTATAAATGTATTGCATGATCCCTTCCATAACCTTCCATTTTTCTAACACCCATGTGCCTAATTCTCTCAAGTGTCCTTGTTTTCTCAGCCTCTACCACCATTCCAGTGATAGAGATGATACAACAGGGTTCCAGGCATCCACCACACTGTGTAAGAAAACCTTCCTCGTATCTGTCCTCTAGATTTCCTTCACTCCATTCTGGCATTGGCCAATGCCACCCTTGGAAAAAGATGCTGGCTAACCACCCTATCTATGCCTCTCATAATCTTATACACCTCTCATCCTCTATTGATCCAAAGAGAGAAGCCCTAGCTTAGTCAACATACCCCATAAGAAATGTTTTCCAATCCAGGTAGAAACCTGGTAACTCTCCTATGCACCTTCTCAAAAGCTTTCACATTCTTTCTAGTGCAACACATCGTAAGGTTTCACTGCTAATGTAATGGCTTCTCTGTAATGTTCCACTGCTGAGGTAACGGTTTCTCTGTAGCAGCAACGTTTGGGTTATGACTAGAGATAATGGGGCAAGTTAACCAATGAGCGGGATGTTGTTCTTTCTTGTGCGTCTGGGAGCCGGGAATTTGCGGTCTTTTGCCAGGGAGGGATGAGGAGAGAAGATACGAATGGAGAGAGTTGGTAGACCACTGGACAGAGCGGATTTAGAGTGGAAGTCCAAGGTCAGCGACAATCAGAGGAGGTCCATGGAGGATGAATGGCCTTATCAGTGAGCTCCAATGATGCGTATTAGACTGTTTCACGAGAATGGGCACTTTTCTTTTTTTGTTTCTTTACTAACCATATACTGAAATTAATAATTATAAAGCTCAATCTATTAATCACATATTGCATAGTGTTTGTTATTTTGTGGTACTGATTTGTAATAGGGGACACATTACACAGCTCCACCCAAGCAAGATTTCTTAAGTTTGGCCGGGCCGGGAGCTATCATCCCCTGTATTAAGCTGCTAGCCGAACCAATAGTTACACTATAAATAAGCAACCAGAGATGAACACAATACTGTAAGTGTGGTCTAACCAGATTTCTCTTGTGCTGCGAATACAACCTTGTGGTTCTTGAACTCAATATCCAGGTTAAATGAAGGTCAATACACCACATACCTTCTTAACCACATTTGAGGGATCTTTGGATTTCAAGCCCAAGATCTCTCTGTTCCTCCAAACTGCTAGAAATGGTGCTAATGACTTTGTACTCCAAGTTCAATCTTCCAAATTACATCACTTCACACATTTTGAGATTAAATTCCACCTACCACTTCTTGACCCAACTCCACATTCTATCTAAACCACCGGCACGATGCACAAAATTTCCAACATTCATGTAATCTGAAAATTTACTAAGCCTCTTCCCCCACCTTCCACTTCCTCACCCACAATGGGACAAATTTATCCAGGATCCCATGTAGGCGATCCCTAAACCTCCAACATATCTGTTGTGCATTTCCAAGAACATCTGTTCCCATTACCCTCCCAATCTCTTGCCTAATACCATAGTAATTAGTCCTCCTCCAATACTTTCCCATACCATCTGCAGCTATCTTGATCAGGGATATAGTCAGGTAGTTGCGATCACTATTTCTGAAATGCTTACCCATGGAGAAATTAAGTCATCTGACCAATTTGGCTAGGTGACAGACCTCTTTGTGGTCAAGTGTTTTGGAGACAGCAATCACAATTGCCTAATGCCAGATCTAGTAAGGCCTCACCTCCAATCACATATAGTGTCAGGACACACCTAATAAACTCTACTTCCTCTAAAACTTCTGTACTGATGTACCAATCAATATCGAGGAAGTTAATCACTCATGACAATTCCTCTCATTGTCTGCACCTTTCAAAAATATGCCTACTTATCTGCTCATCAGTGGTTATTAGGAAGGCCTATAGAGTGCTTCCAATAGCATGACTACTCTTCCCGTTTCTGATTTCTACTCACGCTTTCCCGATGCCCTCCCTTTCTACAGTTGTGATACTATCCATGATTAGCAAAACCAAATCCCAGCCTTTTTGTCCCACCTCCCCCTTTCCATTTTGGGGCAGATTAACCCTGGAACGTAATGCAGCCAATATTGACTTGTGATAGACAAATCTGTATTGGCGACATCATAATTCCATATACAGATCCAACATGGAATTTCTCTAAGTTCATCACCTTTCTTTTTAATATTGGCATTAAACATTTTATAACTCATCAAAGTGACTGCATTTAACCCATCCAGGTGATTGACTCCCTCACAGTCTCTCTGTCTACTGCATTTATCTTTACACTCACTGTTCTATCATCTGACCTAACACTCTGGTTCTCACCACCACCCCCCTTCGCCAACCTAGCTTAAATCCGCCCCACTAGCTCTAGCAAGGTCATTGGTCCTTCTTTCCTTTTGAACAGGTCATATCTTTACCTCTAATACCGACCAACTCCAACAAAGGCCATTCTGCATTGACAGTTATTATGGACTGGTGTCAATCAGCTAATTATCCAATCAGGTATCAACTAACAGTATGCAAAAGTGCTCTAGGTGAAATTGAACAAGACCCAAGACACACCTCTTTAAAAATCTGTTTCTTGCTCCAAGCCTCTGCTAATGTTAACATGGTTGCATATTAATGAAAAGACAAGAAAAAAGATAGAACTGGTGCATGGTTTCACTTTATTTAACACATGTAAAGACAGGATCATCTGGGTGTTCTGTCACAATCTGCCATGATTTATTACCCTTTTTTTGGTAATTTCAACAGACTGTGGTGTTTTGAGTGCATATGGACAATTTAAAGCTATTACCTGCTTCTTAACTCAGCATTCCGAAAGCACTGGGCACAACAGGTTGGTGGCTTTATTCTCAATCTCTCAATTGCACTATCCTGACCTTCACCAGCTAGCATGAAAGATGTTAAGATCAACTTATCATCAAACCTAGAGGGTTTTAAGAATTCTACTGGATGGTTATAAGATGTTAAAATATTGCCTGGGTTTGTTTCTATTTTGGGTAGCTCTGGTGCAACAGCAGTTTCTAATGTTTTGTTATGGTCAGTGTCTTTAGTTTCCAGGTTCGTAGCAGATGGCTCAGATTTATCTTCTACAAAGGAGGAGTTTTCTTTCCTCAACTTCACCTTAGTGTGCACATCATCTCCAGAGTTTTTATGGAAACTGTGAAAAGGATAAGGATGAACCTCAGGCTCAGTTTGATTGTTTGCTTCTGCTGAATTAAATGTTGCATTTATTTCATCTCTGGAGTCCATGTGAGCAACTGTGTAATGAAAACAAAAGATATATGAAATGAAGTACAGCTCTTTTTCTGTAACTTTATAAAGCTATTATTTACAAATGTTAACAGTTCCTTCCCAAACCAAAATCTGAACTTCTCTGTTTACTAATTACAACTTTACTAAGTTCAAAATAGCATAAGGCATTCCAATTTATCATTTTCTTATTAGGAATGATTTGTTTATTTTAACCATACACATCCCATGCCACTTAGCTTCTTAAGCAGCTGGCTAGAAGTAATACAAATATATTCCCAGTCCTCCAGTGATATTAACTAGAGATTAGGATAGCTGATCTTTGTGTTTTGTTTTCTATAGAGGACAAACTTGTTCTCCGGGCAGTGGCAATGTCAATCACAACTTTCTAGATAAAACAGGGGTACCTTAGGGAAAGGTTTCTGGTGGGCAGTCCAATTTCACTTCTCGTTAGAATGGCTATTGGGGTATTTCATCCTCATTTATTCAGGATGAACTCCTGCTATTTAGATCTGGGTAATGAAGGTATTGAAAGAGATGGAAATGGAAACAGAGACAGGTGCTTATTGATCTGAATTTGTAGAATGCCAGCATCTTCTCCCAGGCCAACTTCCCTAATTATACTCAATCAACTCCTTTGGGTAGGCCACAGTGTCTGCACACCTGACTCCTGAAATAGTCACTGTAATTCAAAGTTCAGCATGAAAGGAATAACAAGGCAAACAGAAAAAAAGATTCAAGGATGGGCTCAAATGCTCTCTGGAGAAATGAAACATCCTCACTGATTCTTGGGAATCTGTGGCCCATATATGCTTAAAGTGGAGAAGAAGAATTCAGCATAGTAATGAGAGTCATCAGTTTGTGCATTGGAAACCCAATGTAAATGATGAAGCAACACACACAAAATGCTAGGGGAACTCAGCAGGCCAGGCAGCATCTATGTATAAAAATACAGTCGAGGTTTTGGGCTGAAACCCTTTGGCAAGACTGGAGAAAATAAGCTGAGGAGTAGATTTGAAAGGTGGGTGTAGGGGACAGAGAAGCACCAGGTGATGGGTGAAACTTAGAGAGGGAGGGATGAAGCAAAGAGCTAGGAAGTTGATTGATGAAAAAGGCAGAAGGCTACAGAAGAAAGAAAAGCAGGGTGGAGAAGCAGCAGAGTCCTTATCCCGACAGTGGAGGAGACCATGGAAGGAAATATCAGAATGGGAATGGGAAGTGGAATTAAAACATGTAGCCACTGGGAGATGCCACTTGTTCTGGAGGATGATGGGATAGGGCCACACTTAGGTTGGTGGAACAACACCTTATATTCCATCCGGGTAGCCTGCAACTTGATGGCATGAACATCGATTTCTCAAACTTCCAGTAATGCTTACACCCCCACCCCCCACCTTCACCATTTCCCATCCCCCTGTCCCTCTCTCATGTTATCTCCTTGCCTGCCCATCACCTCCTTCTGGTGCTCCTCCCCTCCTTTTTTTCTTTCTTCTATGGCCTTCAGTCTCTTTCACCAATCAACTTCCTAGCTCTTTGCTTCATCCCTCCCCCTCAAAGTTTCACTTATTGCCGGGTGTTTCTCTCTCCCCTCCCAACTTTCAAACGTACACTTTTCCGGGCCTGCTGTTCCTCCAGCATTTTGGATATGTTGCTCGGATTTCCAGCATTTGCAGAGTTTCTCTTGTTTGTAAATGATGGAAGGAATGAACCACCTGATAAACAACCCATCCTGGTAGACACCACTTGACTCAGCTGAAGTAAGAAGCTTGGAGGGAACTATAAATTTCTCGGGTTTCTTACCGTAACTATGTGATTTCGACATTCTCCCATTTCTGTGATGTTTCAAGCTCTATTCAATAAAGCACAAAATTAGTTTAAAAGTTTTAGGATCTGCCAAACAGGCGAAGGATACTTTAACATGTTGTATGTTTCAATGTGACTTTCTATTATGCTAACTGCATTATCTCCCTCATTGCATTAAATTTTGCATCTCAACTGAGTCTAAAAAAGGGTTTTGAAGAATAATGCTCTGGTTTGCCCTCATCCCCAGAGGGAAAGTAGGATTAGCACTTTATAGATGGGACGCAGGTTTAGAAAACCCATAATTCATTTTTAGGTTTGCCCTCTTAGAAGAAGTAAATATGATTAGGGTTCACTTTCTTGATGGCTAACCAGCATTCCATATTTAAAAAATTGGGCTATGTAAATGGAAGATAATAGTGTTCCCCTTGTAATCTAACCAGAATACCAATCAGAAATAATCATAGACCCTATACTATACGTAATAATGTTATTAATACTCTACAGGTTTGTTGATTTGGATGTGCAAGGATTGCGCATCAAGCCGTACTGTTGTGGAGGAGGGGGAGCAAGTCAGGATTCTTACTCTGTGAATGTGTTCTTGCGTGTGACTGCTGGGATTGTATTTTGGCACCTTGACCCCATGATAATGTTGTCTCATTGGCTGTATGGTTGAACAGCAATTAAACTTGAATTGAATTGAAAGTGACTGATGAAGTTCATTTCAAAGTATTATAGACATACCAGTTTGCTAAGTTCATTCAGCAGGACTCAAATTAGAAAAAGTCTAAAGTTCAAACTATTGCAGGGTGTTTGCACCCAACCTGAGATCTCTTACACCAAGTGATAATAGCAATTTTCCCTTAAAGTGAAGATTTTTAATATATTGGTACTTTTTTCGACATCCAATTCAACAGCAATCCCACACAAACTGGACCAACATCTCTACTCCCACAATATCCAACTTTCTCAGGGCCCCAGAGGCACTGCAGCATCACCTGTTTCAACTTCAAAAAGGAACAATTTCTAGAATTAATTTTTAAGTTGGACAGGAACTCATAAAGGAACACTAATTTATTAGTGTTTACTATGAGCAATGCCATTTTCAATATCTCTCATTCATCCTGAACTGATGATTGTTGATTCAAAAACACCTATAGTGGCATTTTTTGCCTTGGAGTTTTGCCAACTAATCATATACTATAGACTCCCCCTGCTAAAAGTGAAAATACTGATGTATTCCCCTCATGGCAGGAAGAAGCACAATTCATATTTTCTGCCCAGAAGAATACATAAGCAATATTCAATTCCAAAAAATGGGTACACCTGGATATGCTCCTCCCTTAATTCCCACATCCAGTTCGGAAGAGAAAAAAATCTTGCTTGAACTATCATGGTTAAAAGAATATTTTGGCAGGGACTAGCATTAGCTCCATAGAAGGGAGAAGCATGACTTTTGCCCTTACAAATAAAATTTTAGTGAAAATTAATAAAATCAAAAAGCAGCAAATAATAACAGGATATTTTCATAGCTTCACATTGCCGCATTACAGTAAAAAGCCAGATAAAATTACCTAGAATTTTTGTTACACTATTGGGTAATAACTAAAAAGTGTTGATTATCCATTAACAGGATTGATATCAATGGTCCAAATAATCTATCAGTTCTGCATGGTTGGAACTTTGCTGATGCTGGATGGGTAGATTATGTGGACATTCAATGTAACTCTTATTAACAGGAGAAATTTACTGGCTTTTAAGATGTTACATAATAATACAATAATTTTCCAACCAATCTGATAATATTACAGAGAATGTGGGAACCGGAGCCCTGATGAATTTCAAGCGAATGTGAGAATGGGGGCTCCACTGAATTTCTAAAGAGCACAGGATCCATCACTAAGGACCTTCACCATACAAGACATGCCCATTTCTCATTATTGCTATCAGAAGGTAGCACAGGAACCTAATGACGCACTCTCAACATTTTAGGAGCAGCTTCTTTTCCCCTTGTGTTCAAGGGTTCATAGAATGGTCTATAATCCTATCAACACTACCCCACTATTTTGTTATCTTCTTGCACATTTTATTATTTATATATTTCTTATTGTAGCCTAGAACAATTTTTGGTAGTGGACAGTATTGCTTCTGCAAACCAATAAAGTTCACAACATTTGTTGATGTTAATAAACCTGAATCTCATACTAACCCTGGGTCTGACTGAGTTTCAAGGGCGAGAAGGAACTATGTTCCATTCCAGTAAGTTTCAAAAATTCAAGAGCTGTGGTCTTGGTGAGTTTCAAAGGAGCATGAGAACTGGCTTCCCAATGAACTTCACGGCAGTATCAAAGCCAGGGTACCATTGAGTTTCAAAGCAGGATAGGAACTGTGCCTTTCAAGGGAGTGCAGGAGATAACACCTGCTCAGCCAGTCACTGACCTACTGGGGGGGGGGGGGGTCATAGGAACAATACGACAGACTACCCAAGTTTTACCGTACTCCCAATTTGTTAAACCCAATACTTAATATTCTATATAGTGTTATTATTCTTCTAAAAGCCAATTACACCAAAATACCAACTCTATTCTGCACAACTTGAAGATGCAATGCAGGGGAAAGAAAAGAATTACATGTTATTTACTCACAGTGCTGGGCCCTTCATTTGGTAAAATCTCATGAGACATTCCATACTTTAAGGAAGCAACTTTATCCTTAAACTTATTGAACACAGACTGAGGTCTAGCTGTGGACAGCTCATATGCACTTGCTGTCATGTTGTCACGTAGGAACTGAAAAGCAAGCTGGAGCTGGCCTCTATCTTTTGCCACTTTGTTTGGCTTTGACTGAAGATCATACCATCTGTAAGAAACATGTAAACAAACAATGACTATTTTTTTTAAACAGAGCAAGCACATGCACAAGCACAATTTCCACATAAATATCAATTCTATATGAAAATCCCATGCCAGATGCAGTCCTTAACATCATAGCAAATGCTATTCTCAAGAAAAACTCTATTTATCATTTACTGTTTACTCAGAAACTTGCCAAAAAAATGTTTTAGAATCTCCAGATGACAAGTCCCTCCACCCCCAAGTGTTTTTCACTTAAAAACATGACTTTAACATTTTATTGACTCACGTGTAAAGAAAATAACATTAAACATATTATTTTTAAAATCCTTGTGCTGGTTTGGTACTGAGCTTCCACAAAATTTACAGATGATTTATTTCAAGGTTATGCTTAAGCTAATGTACAGCTGTATGCTATTTCCAACAGTTGAGAAATTAGATGCATAAATAAATACACAAGTACAAATATGACACCTTTGCCTAGAAACTGGATTTAAAAAGATTAGGTGCAAATGTATTTTTTTTGGTTGTATGAAGAGGTCTTGTCCACTGGAACATTGAATTGGATACTTCCCATGATGAATTCTTGCTAATACTTCTGTCACTTCTCCCTTGCACCATATTTTGTAAGCATTCTGATATCATGAGACCATTTTAATATTCACAATAAAATAAGGAGCAAATCATGCAGAAACCTGGCAACTAAATTGAATTATTTTTCTTCAAAACACACTGCTTCTGGTTTAAAAATCTCCCTCTCCCCAATGTTATTTTAATTTAACATGTTATAGCTGATAGCATTGAACACAGATCACAGCACCTGTACAATGCTTTATGCTTTATGTGGCCTTAATTGTGACTTCAATTACCATTTCTTCTGGTCACCTGCATTCTAGTACATGTGGTAGTGGTTGGGTGGGGGAAATGGGCTATGCAGGGCAAAAATCTCCTTCAGGAGACTACGCTGGTATTTTTCCTTTCATCTTCATTTTTGTTTTCTCTATTCTGATGCTCAGACCTCACCTCCTAACCACAGTACGACCCATTCCCGCCCAATACGGTTTCAATTTCCCTCTTTTGCACTGGCGGACTCTGGGCTAATTCCAATGCAATATGTGACATGACAAATGCTTGCTTAGTGGGCAACCACAATCTGTCAATATAAAAATTTAAGGTAGTATTACAACTAACCCTAATGGCACCGTCCAATTTGCTCCAAGTGTCACACACAAAATAAGGAGAAAAATTCAATATCTAAGTAACAGACTCTCATTAAAAACCACTTATCTTCAGATTTTACTCTGCCAGGAACTCCATGCTTTGAATCAGAAACACAAAGTACACTGCAGATGCTGTGGTCAAATCAACACGTACAAAAGCTGGATGAACTCAGCAGGTCAGGCAGCATCCATTGAAATGAGCAGTCAACGTTTCCGGCCGAGACCCTTTGTCCTGCTCATTTCAACAGATGCTGCCCAGCCTGCTGAGTTCATACAGCTTTTGTACATGTTGCTTTGAATAGGGCTGGGAGAAGAGACAGGCTTTTTCCCCCTGAAATGTAACTCTTGTAGCTTTTTATCTGAGAAAACAGCTAATTTAAAAAATCTGTTCGGGGGGGGGGGGTGGAACAGACATCTTTTAATTTTTCTAAAGACCTAACCCAGGGGTCGGCAACCTGCGGCTCTTTCATCTCTGTGCTGCGGCTCCCCGTGGTTTGTTAGTTTTTGAAATGTAATTCGAAATTTGAAGATTATGGTGATCTTGTACAATCTAAATAAAACGTTGTGGCGACCCCATTTCCTGGCACATCCGAACCGGCTCACAATTAGCCACCGTTCCAGCTAAGAGAGATAGCCTACGGGGGTTTGTGAGTACATGTCTTTTGGAGCATCCGCACCCATGGGGGGGTGGGTTGAGGGAGGCTTTAAAGCAAGGCTGTTTAGTTCGAATAAAGTTATCTTTGACTGCAGTGTCGCTATTTTAGCGCTGCATGTAGCACACCGCCACAACGTGTTTTTTATCGCTATTAATATACGCCACCACTGCCAATCCCTGACACCCGCCAGTGTGCGATTTCATTTAATTTTTCGATCGAAGGTAGGCTAACTATGGAGTAACCTTCAACCCAACATCTTTTTTCGGAGTTCAAAATGTTTTTGTTGCATGCAGAAATGTAATTTCATTTTCTCTGCAGGAGTTCATCAATTTCATAAATGCAACACATTATAGTTTGATTATACATAGCATAAAGGCAAAAAAAACCCCGTTGTATGCAGTGTTATTTCATTTTAAATGTCAAAGGGATTTTGTGGCTCCCAGTGTTTTCTTTTCTGTGGGAAATGGGTCCATATGGCTCTTTCAGTGGTAATGGTTGCCGACCCCTGACCTAACCGGATAAAAGTCCTGTAAAATGACCAAAAAATATTGAACAATGGATGAAGTGATATTCAAATGACTTTTTTTTTGGGGGGGGGAGGAGATTAGGATGGGGTGACTCCAGTCCTTCCCTTGATATTGTTTTAATTATTTGATTAATTGAAATACAGCATGGAATAGGCACTTCCAGCCTCGCTGCCCAGCAACCACAAATTTAATCCCAGTCTAGTCACAGGACAATTTACAATGTCCATGAACTGGTACGCCTTTGGATTGTGGGAGGAAACAGGAGCACCCAAAGAAAACCCACAAATTGCAATGTGAGGATATTTAGAGTCCTTACAAATGACACTGGAAGTGTACTTTGAACTCCAGTTCCCCGAGCTGTAAGTGTTATACTAACTGCCACACTACCATGGCACTGTGATAATAAAATGCCTTTTATGAAAATGTTACAATAAGTACTAACTTTAGCAAGCATTGTGAGTAACACATGGATAGGCATAATAGGAGAGAACAGTAAATCAATACACAAAGCTTCATAGCTTTAAAGACCTCCATTAAATGTACAGTAGAACTTTTCCCAGTACAAGTTCTTACTTCTATCTATCCCTAGCCTTCCCACAAATTTAAGAAGTCTTGTCTCTGTATACTGTCTTTAGTCACCTTTGTTCAGAGACAGCTCTCAAAATTGCACACTGAAGCTTAACAAATATTTTGTGTAAAATTATTATTGCATTTATTCAAAATGTTTTTCTCAGAATAGTGGGTACCCTCTTGCCTTTCAATCAGAAAAGATGAGGGGTCAAACTTAGTTCCAGGTACTTGAGCACAGATTCACAGCTGACATGGGCTATACTATAAAAAGTGGCACTTTTTGGAACAGACTTTAAACCAGCAGTCATTTTTCTTCTGAGACAGATGTATTGACAAAGAACTAGCTAGAATTGCTATGTCACAAGAGATCATTCAGCTAAGTGTACAATTCCCAGTAGAGCAATTCTGTCAAGTCCATTCTTTCTCCATAACCTTAAATAATATTCTCTCTTATCTGCCCATCAAATTCCTTTGAATGTACTGATTGACATTGTTTCCACAAGTCTTTTAACAAGTGAATTAGCTCTATAAAGAAATAGCCTTCTGGAATTTCATGATTATGAGATCATTCTGCTTTTTTTTCCAAAAGACTGTGTGAATGAATAAGTCATGACTATAATAGTGTGCAGGGAATAAACCAATTCAGAACATTTCCTCTCGTGTTCTACTCACACAACATCAAACTACACTGGGTTTAGTAAAAAATTAATATTAACATATTGGAACATATCAGTACCATATGTAACCTAGATTCAACAGCTGAAAGTGTGGTATGAATCAAAACAAGCTTCCATAAAGGAACAAATGGAGTCCAATACAGATAGTTTCAAATTGAGTCAATTAATTAGATAGTTTGAAATGCCATAAGTTAAGTAAATTAGAAATAAAAATATTTGTTAAAATACAGCATATTCAATCAAGACTTATAAAGAGAGTAATTTATGATTTTAGATATGACTGAAGCGGTGGAGAATGCCTTTGATGGTTTATTAAGTAATGTTGCTTGTAATGAACTGATTTGTTTATGCAGAAGAATAATTGCATAATTAGGTTAATATAATTTATGACGAATCTGATCAAAATTGGCTGAGTTATTATATACAAAGTGAAAAGATATGAACTGTAACTTTGGATGATTGTTTCTTTGCAACTAAATATTGAAGTTAACTCTTAATACATCCCAGCCTTGTATGAAGCATTATTAGTAGAAAGCAGTACATATATAATTATATATTAAAAATACATGATTGGGCTTGTACAGTGGATTAAGCAATTTATATACTGAGATATGGTGACTTTTGCTCTCTACTCATCATTAATTATACAAATCCAATTAAGCAATTATATTTCTACATAAACAATCAGTTCATTACAAATAATGTAATACTCAAAAAATCATCAAGGGCATTCTCCATAGCTTCAGTCAGATAGGAGTAATCCTGATCAGTCAAAAAATCTGGTTTGTACCCTATTAAATGAAAAAGTTGCCACTATAAAATTATCAGACTCCATCAAAAAATGTGAGTGATATAAAGGTCCTAATTTGCTGAATTTAACACCCACCTTACTAAATAAAAATCTGAAACAATACTTATAAACTTCATTATATTTAATAAAAATCAACTCCTTAATGCCCTGTCAAATATACTGGGCTTCCAATTGGTAATCTTACCAAGAAACTATAAATTGATAAAAAATGCTATATTATTGAGACCAATATTCGCCCTGGCTGATGA
Organism: Hypanus sabinus; assembly: GCF_030144855.1. Lineage (NCBI taxonomy): Eukaryota > Metazoa > Chordata > Chondrichthyes > Myliobatiformes > Dasyatidae > Hypanus > Hypanus sabinus. Next base: position 20,592,479 of record NC_082720.1, read on the forward strand.
TTTATGAATTACAATAGATCACAGCTTTGCCCTATTAAAGAAACAGGAAATCCACGTCTTTACTACAAAATACTAAGTTAACCAGAACTGATAAAATTTTATATTAACAGAAATACAAGATATTAAATTACTTTGAATCTAGATCAAATTTCAATGATTTTATTGGCAACTGTGCACACATAGGTATTAAGTGAGAATATCGTTAAGTTCTACATTTTAGTCTGTAAGATTGATCAATATTTTTAAATTGTCAAGCTATGAAAATATATTGTAGCAGTCCATTTCATTAAAATCTGAAATTGGAATGACAGCTACAAACAATGCTTTCTAAGATTCTGGAGTCTTCTAGAAACAAAAGAAGCTTCCCAGTCTACTGTGACAAGCAAGGTGGGAATAAAATTTTGGGAACAAGCGGCTCACGCCTGTGCACGTGTCTCAGGAGTGTCCACCCATATATTCCAACAAATAAGGACTTCTCCTTATGTTGGGATAAACCAGGAGACAGCAAAAGCTTGTGTTTGAACCTTTCTTTTCAAGCTGTGGGTTCCAAACTGGCAGTGGGGACCTAAAAATTAGTTAACAGAAGTTACAAGTATTAAGGTCAGAATTACCAAAAATTACAGGGGGATCTTGCTAAGTCAGGGGTCACCAAGCTTTTTTGCACCATGGACCGGTTTAATATTGACAATATTCTTGCGGACCGGCGGGGGGCAGTGTGGGTGTTAATATTGACTGGAATATAGGTGATAAGTCAACTATAAATCACTTATAAATGGTTAATACACTCAATTTCATTTCTGAAAGGGTTTATCTAATGAATTTAATATTAAACACACAGCACATATTTTCCTCACATGAATATAGTGATAAGTCAATTATAACTCACTTATGAGTCAATAGCATAACATTTTAAGTAACGTTTGGATATTAAACACACAGTGCATATTTTCCTCGTATTAACATATAAAATTATTGCAACACACCAGTGAGAGGACAAGGTAAGGACCAAGGGTCCCTGTGCTGGGGCCGCGGTGGTCGCAGTCCGGAGAGAGTGACCAACCGACCAAGCAGAGTGCGACAGGGCACGTACCCACCCCATTGGCTGACAAAAGTTTAGCTCGAGGGATGATTTTCAGTAGATCGCAGCAAAGTAGCTGCTCTGCTACTTACAAAACCATGAGCCTAAATTAGGTCGTCAGCAAATATTTTAGCACCAGGTTCCCCACGAACATTTGGTGTGCTAAACAGGTTTAGGTGGTGCCCATCTGTCTGTGCTCCAGACCAGTAGCAATGGTACTTCTCATCGGCCAGTTACCTGATGCCAACCAGTGATCCCTGGTGCTAGGTTATCACTGTGTTTAGACGACTGATGACCTTGCGTGGGTAATGACTTCCCATGCGTAATGACCTCCCGCGCATTCAAGTTCAACAGTAGGCGTGACAAGGAATGAGGAAAGATGCAGCTAAATCATATCGTTTCTTCGTGGACCGGTAGCACATGCTTTGCAGTGGTTGGGGACCACTGTGCTAAGTAAGCCGCGAACTGGCAAATACAATTCAATCCAGATGAATGAAAGGTGTTGCATTTTTGGAAGTCCAAGTAGCATAGGACTTAAGAGTGAATCTTAGTGCCCTGGGAAGTGGTGTAAAGCAGAGGAACTAGTACAGCTTCACAGCCAGCTGATAGTGTCATTACAGATAAGATTACAGTAGCTGTTTGGCATGCTGCCCTTCATCAGTTGGGGCATAGGGGTGGTAAAGTAGGTTCAAAGTTAATTTATTATCAAAGTACATATATGTCACCTGAGATTTATTTTCTTGTGGGCATTCACAGTAAATACAAAGAAACACGATAGAATCAATGAAAAAACACACAAAAATGGACAATCAACCAATGTGGAAAAGACAACAAACTGCGCAAGTACAAAAAGAAAACAAAATAATAATAAATATCTGAAACGTGATTGATTAGAATCCTTGAAAGTTGATAGGTTGTGGAATCAGTTCAGGGATGGAGTGAGTGAAGTGTTCCCTCTGGTTCAAGGGCCTGATGGTTGAAGCAAAATAACTGTTGCTGAACCTGATGGTGCAGGAGTTGAGGCCCTTGTACATCCTTCCTGATGGCTGTAGTGAGAAGAGAGCATGGTCTGGGTGGTGAGGATTCTTGATGATGGATGCTGCTTTCCTGCAATAGCGCTCTTTGTAGATGTGCTCAATAGTGGGGAGGGGGGGGAGCTTTACCTGTGATGGACTGGGCTGTATCTACTTCTTTTGGGAGGCTTTTGCATTCAAGGGCATTGATGTTTCCATTAGAGGCCATGAAGCAACCAGTCAGCATACTCTCTACCACACATATAAAGAATCATGTCAAATTTTCAGATGACATGCTGAATTTTCACAAATTTCTTATGAAGGTGCTGAAGTGCCTTCACTGTAATTGCACTTACGTGCTGAGCCCAAGACAGGTCCTCTGAAATGATAACATTGAGGAATTTAAAGTTGCTGACCCTCTCCACCTTTGATCTTCCAATGAGGACTGGCTCATGAACCTCTGACTTCCTCCTCCAAGACAATAATCAGCTTCTCAGTCTTGCTAACATTAAGTGAGAGGTTGTTGTGGCACCACTCAGTCATAAGTGTAAAGAGAGTAGATCAGGAGGCTAAGCACAGTGTCTTCTGCTGTACCTATGCTGTGGAGATGTTGTCACCAATCCAAACTGACTGGAGTCAGCTTACAGACAGGAGGTGCAGCAGCTAACGGACTGGTGCACAGCCAACAAACTGTCTCTGAATGCGAACAAAAGAGATGGTTGTTGACTTCAGGAGGGCACAGAGCAACCACTCTCTGCTGAACATCGACGGCTCCTTGATAGAGATCGTTAGGAGCACCAAATTTCTCGGTGTTCACCTGGTCCCTCAACACCAGCTCCATAGCAAAGAAAGCCCAGCAGCACCTCTACTTTCTGCGAAGGCTCAGTAAAGTCCATGTCCCCACCCAACCCCATCCTCATCACATTCTACAGAGGATGTATTGAGAGCATCCTGAGCAGCTGCATCACTGCCTGGTTCAGAAATTGCACCATCTCGGATCACAAAACCCTGCAGCAGATAGTGAGGTCAGCTGAAAAGATCATCAGGGTCTCTCTTCCTGCCATTACAGACATTTACACTACACGCTGCATCTGCAAAGCAAACAGCATTATGAAGGACTCCTCATACCAACTCTTCTCCCTCCTGCCATCTGAGAAAAGGCACCAAAGCATTTGGGCTCCCACAGCCAGACTATGTAAGTTTCTTCCCCCGAGCCATCAGACTCCTCAATACCCAGAACCTGGACTGACACCAACTTACTGCTCTCTACTGTGCCTATTGTATTATTACTTATTCTAATGCCTGCACTGTTTTGTGCACTTCATGCAGCCCTGGGTAGGTCCGTAGTCTAGTGTAGTTTTTTTTTCTGTGTTGTTTTTACGCAATTCAGTGTAGTTTTTGTACTATTTCATGTAGCACCATGGTCCTGAAAAACGTTGTCTCGTTTTTACTGTGTACTGTACCAGCAGTTATGGTCAAAGTGACAAATAAAAATGACTTGACTTGAAATGAGGAAATCAAGGATCCAGTTGTTCAAGCAGGTATTGGGGGCAAGATCTTGATCAGATTTGAGGTAATAATAGTTTCTGGCATGCTGCCCTTCGTCAGTCAGAGCACTGAGTGTAAGAGTGGGGATGTTAAGTTGCAGTAATGCAAAATGTTGATGAGATCACACTTGGAGAATTATGTAGTTTGGTCACTCTTTTAAAAAAGGTGTAATTAAGCTGAATAATGTGCAAAGAAAATATATGAGAATGTTGCCAGGACTCAAGAGTCTGAGTTGTAGGCAGACTGGGGCTTCATTCCTTGTCGTATAGGAAGGTGATCTTAGATAGGCGTATAAGAACGGGCATAAATATGGTGAATGCACACAGTCTATTTCTCTGGGAGAGACTGAAAGCTACTGGACCCTCCCCTTAAAACTATTTAAAATGAACCTGAGGGGCAACTTCTTCATACAGAGGGTAATGAATATACAGAGCAAACTGCCAGAGAAAATATTTGGGCAGGCACAATAAAGACTTTCAAATAACTATATGGATCAGAAATGAGATGCAGAATGTTTGTGAAAAATTGTACAGCAGGTTTGTTTTGCTGTGAATGTTTGTTATGGACCCCATGGTTAATAACAAAGATTGCGTGTTACCAAGGAACAGCATAAGATAATGCTGAATTTCTGAAGGCTGCAGACATTGAAGAGGGTCCCCCAATCCATCCCATTTGAAAGGGTTTGGTGAATTTGAAACAGGCTATGTTGCTCCCTCATTTTTCTTGGAATTGGAAGTAAAAATCATGTCCATTGTAGATGACGCTGTTTTTCAATTCTGTGCATCTTCCCAACCCCCCCCCCCCCCACATACATAGAAGAGGGATACGCACTATGTACTGGCCATCTCCTCATTACACCTCACTCAGTATGCTGATGTCAATATACACTATTCCTGCATTATGATGATAGAGTGACATTCATGTCTATTCTTATTAGAATTATTCACAAGGGTCCTGCCATCCAGATTGTAAACTTCCAATTCAGGAGTTCGTTGCCTGTATGTGATTTTTTTTTTAAAAAGTAACTGTCGTACACCAGAATTTACAAGGCATTTACAGAGCACGATCTTGATGCAGTGACAAAGGAAACAGGAGACCAAGCTCTACAGCATTTAAATTACTGCACATGCTTTGGTGGACATGTGTATATGCTGCCCAGCACAAACATACTTGGCACACAGAAGCATTTGCCCATCATCTCCCTCCTGGCTACTCATTCCTTTCTTGCCCACACTCGTGCCCGAGTTTATACCAGGCTTCAGTCAAGGATCTGGCCTCACACCTAACAGCCCTTGTTCTGGACACACAGTTCAGCTTCCACACTTAACCACAGCCAACCCAGAATCTGTCCACACACTAGCCACATTCTGATCCCAGGAATTCACATGCCTGTAACCAGTTTGATCGCTGAATCTGGCTACAATTAATCTATGTTCTTTTCCCTGGCTTTACTGCACATTAAACATTATGTAGGCGGCATGGTAGTGCAGTGATTAGCGCAATGCTATTATAGCGCCCGTGACCTAGGTTCAAATCCACTGCTGTCTGTAAGGAGTATGTTCTCCCTGTCAATGCAAGATTTCCTCTAGATGCTCCAGTATCCTTACACATTCTAAAGATGAACTGGTTAGAGCACACATTTCACTAGATGTCCTTATGTACATGTGCCAAATAAAGCTAACCTTTAAAAACCACATTCTTGTCCCTGGCTCTGGCTGCACGACAAACCGTATTCTGATCACTGACTCTAGCCATGTGCAACTGACCACTCCATCCTCTGCACATCAAACCACTTTGGTCCATCCAGAACTAAGAAATTATATACTTGCACTCATGGGAGTATCAAAAGTGATCTTCTTTGAAATAAATATACTGACAGGCTTGAAAGTGTGGATGCTTAGAATTGTTTCCCCAAGTGAGGTTATCTAGAATTAGGGCATATCATTTCAGAATAAAGAGCTGTTAATTTCTGACAGGTGAAGAGGACTCCTTTCCCTGAGGATCCCAAATCATGAATCACTGAATAAATTCATAGTAGAGGTTGACAGATATTCAATCTGTTAGAATAAAGAGGTACAAAGTGGTTATGATTAAATGTTTTTGAATAACGCATTCAAAAGGCAGAATAGCCTATTAGTTCTGGTTTCTCATGCCCTTTGCATTGTTATGCGTATTATAAAAATAGAACCACTGAATAATGCAAAACAATTTAAGTTTTTTTTTACATACAGTAGGCAGTTACATAACACGTCTGCACATCACTGAGGTCTATATTTTTAGGCGACGGGTGTAACACCCCAACCATAACCCAGTTGCAAAAACTACTCTTACGAGCCCCCCTCTCCGGTTAGTTCACTCTCAAAATCTATGTCGGGGAGTTGTAACCATCTACAGAAGGTTAGGGGAAATGAAGGAATTGGAGACACAGGTGACAATGGAGCTAGAGAAAATGCGGGAATTTTCATTCAAGAGCGGGGCTTACTCGTTCTTCCTCCTGCTCTTGTTCTGGTAAAGCTCAGCGATGGGCACGCTGATGTGACCCAGAAAGCTATCCACAGGTAGCCGCGGGTTGTTGTGTTTGACGGTCAGGTGTAGCGTCCACCTGTCGGAGTTGTCAAGGACGAGGGGCAGCTGTAAGGTGCACTCCTCCTTCCACTCGGGGTTCAGCGTGTCTCCCTGCACCGAGGTCATGTACTTCTCCGGGCCCAGGCGGATCACCGTGTAGCAGTTGTTCAGGCCTCTCCTGCCCTTTGCCTTCAGATTCCTCGCGCCGATAACCGTCACTCGCAGGTGCGTCGGGAACCAGTCCCGCTCGATGGAAGACATGGGAATCGGAGGAGGACAGAGCGGGGATGTAATTAACACGGGCACGGGGCGCCGGCCGTCTACAAACGGAGACCTTTCAACGAAACATGGCACACCGGGCCCGCCACGTTAGCTTCGGCCTGCTGCCTTCACGCCTGCGCCGCGCGGCTCCTCGCTGCTTGTGACGTCACACGTCACCCAGCCGCGTCGCGCGCATTCATTCCCCGTTCCCTCCCCCCACCCCAGCTGACGTCATGCGTGACCTCAAGCGCCGCTGCTGCGCGCGCCGTCTCCCCGGAGCTGGTCCTTGGTTTCGCGCATGCGCGCTCGGCCGTTGTCCTCATTCGACGGATGCGATGTTGACTGGTTTTCATTTGTGTGGGGTTCCATCGTGTTTAGTACCGAAAATCTACAATAACAGAAAAAAGAATGGTTTCTAATGGCTCAATATTGTTCGTGTCTTCACAGTGACTGATAGGCGTGGGATCATTGCTCCCTGGAACAAAAATAGCAAGTACTTTCATTATCCACCTCGATGGATATGAAACATCGAAATAAGCAATTTGACCTGCTACAATGCCGCCCTAACCACTTACTTTCCTAAACGCCCTATCAAAAGAGTTACGATGCGCACTTTCGATAATCAAGGTCGAACTGAAAATGTTAACTCTATACCCTCGTTCGCAGAGACTGGCTAAGAACATCCGAGACGTGATGTTTTGATGTCCAGCAGCCTGTTTAATGTCAATTAAAATAATGGAAGGTATAGTGCAGGTTCTATGCCCAATTAAAAAACATGCTTGGGGCTGCAGAAATTAATTTCAGGCGGGAGTCTATTGAAAAAGAATCTAATACTTTTTGCCCGGATTCCAATAAAGATCTTAGTGAATAATACTTCATTGCAAGCCTTTTATTTCAACGCGGAAGCTAATTTTGCCAAAAACTTGATGGTTTGTTGCCAAGAGCATAGACTGGGGCAAGTTTACAGGAAAAAGAAAACAAAATCTGAGGTTTGATAACTAGGATAAACATTATAAGCGTCTGAGACTTATAATGTGACTTTAGCCTCCCACAACCTCTATGTATATTACCATCGTACATCTTATGTGTAACACACCTCTTTTAAATTTGGAGATATAGCATGATTACAGGCCTTAGTACTATCAAGCTCCAGACTAAAACAGACTTGAGGTTAGTTGGTAGATACTCATTTAGAGTTAATGGAGTATGTTTAAGTTTAGTAATTACTGGTATTTATGTGTACTGAGTTTAAATAGAAAAGCCTGGCTGCCAATTATCTTGGACCTTCTCACCAACGAACCAAGACTTCATTCTGTGAAGAGGCTGTGCAGCTGGTGTGCAATGGCAATCCTCTGTTAAAAGAACTCATGTTGGGATAACACCTACTTCTTTCAGCTGGATGTGAATCTTGATTGTGAGGCACTGGGTAAGAGAAAGGTTTCTTTGTATCGGAAGTTGAAGTGCAAAGGAAATATTGAAAATACAACTTAAACTTTATAACACAAATAAAATGGAATGAAAAGTAGAACCGAGAAAAATGCAGAGTTTTGTTTTATTATAAACATCTGTTTTAAACAAATGGGGTAATGACATGTTGTTCTGAGATATTCTATCAGTAATGTTTTGGTTCTGCGATAATTCATCTCTAACCATTTTGTCATGCACGTTTTCAACCAGTAGCGGGTCTTTCACAGTTTTACGAGAGCTCATTTTTTTTCTGGAACATAAAAACAGCCATTCTTCTTTTACCTCTGGGAATGGATGATTTCAGATTGAGTGTTGCTTGCTAGCGCTCTTGGACTTTGTTAATGATTAAGAGATGGCAGACAGACAATAATTGGGAAGTTTGAATTTGTGGACAGGATATGCTTGACAAACTTTTCAATTTGCTGAGTAAGTGTTCGTACGGAATCAATTGTATTGGTATGGCGTAGCTCAGGGCAAAACAGTGTGCAAGTGATTCTTTAATATTGAAGTTGAGAAGTTTTGTTTGCCCATAGCCTTTGCTTAAAAAAGTAAGTGTGCTCAGCTGTTCTTCGATGGTCCTGGTATGAATAGAAATGACTGAAGAGCAATCACTGCCATCACTGATACTGGAACTCCTTTGAGATTGAGAAGAATTGCTTACTTAGTTCAATTGACCGAAAGTGGTTGCAGATGTCCCTGTCTTAGCATTTACACCCAAGAACTAGGCTCTGCCTTTGTAAAAGGTGAAGATGTTCATGGAGTCTTTAAGTCTTGTTAGTTTCTTAATCCATTTAATTTTTCTGTACAATGGATCTTTGACCCAATCATTGTGGGAAATAGTAAACTCTCTACAGAATGCTAAATTCACTGACTTTTTCAAATGGATTTGTGTTGAAGCATCACAATCTTGCCATCTCATCTACTGGGCTGTCTGGTATACTTCTGGAATTTACTTCTGCACTTAATACATATTTTGGGGTTCATTAACTGGTTTAATGGAAAGGGATGAAGAATATGCTAGTCCATGACATTACAGACTAAAGTTTATACAACCCTGTGGCGGCTGATCAATGTACTGCAACTTCTATGCCCAAAGTGAGTTGTAAGTTCATTTGTTTTTCCAGTGTTTGGAGTGTGTTTAAACTAGTTTGGAAGGAGAGTCGTAATCTGAAAGGAGAGAATCAAAACTGCAAATGGAAATTGGGGAAAAGGTAAAGCAAAGCACAGGTGAAATCAAACTTATTTAAATAAATTAAGAGCAAGATAGATGAATTAATTGCACAGATTGAAGTAAATAGGTATGAGTTATTGTCATAATGAACCTATGCTTTCAGAGTGAAGAAACCTGCAAGCTAGGTGTTTGTGATGCTTGATGCACAAGGATGAGCAAAAGGCTGCAGGCCCAGACGGTGTCAGCCCCAGGGTGCTCAAAGCCTGTGCCCCCCAGCTACGTGGAGTACTTCACCATGTCTTCTACCTGAGCCTGAGTCTCCAGAGGGTTCCTGTGCTGTGGAAGACGTCCTGCCTCGTCCCTATACCGAAGATGCTGCGCTCCAGTGGCTCCAACGACTACAGACTGGCGGCATTGACCTCCCACATCATGAAGACCTTGGAGAGACTTGTTCTAGAGCAGCTCCGGCCTATAGTTAGGCCACTCTTAGACCTCCTCCAGTTCGCCTACCAGCCCCGACTTGGTGTTGAGGATGCCATCGTCTACCTGCTGAACCGTGTCTACGCCCACCTGGACAAGCCGGTGAGCACTGTGAGGGTCATGTTTTTTGACTTCTCCAGTGCGTTCAACACCATCTGCCCTGCTCTGCTGCGTGAGAAACTGACAGTGATGCAGGTGGATGCTTCCCTGGTGCCATGGATTATTGATTACCTGACTGGCAGACCACAGTACGTGCGCTTGTGTGTCAGTCAGAGTGGTCAGCAGCACTGGGGCTCCACAGGGGACTGTCCTGTCTCCCTTTCTCTTCACTATCTACACCTAAGACTTCAACTATTGCACAGAGTCTTGCCATCTTCAGAAGTTTTCTGATGACTCTGCCATAGTTGGATGCATCAGCAAGGGAGATGAGGCTAAGTACAGGGCTACGGTGGGAAACTTTGTCACATGTTGTGAACAGACTCATCTGCAGCTTAATGTGAAAAAGACTAAGGAGCTGGTGGTGGACCTGAGGAGGGCTAAGGCACCAGTGATCCCTGTTTCCATCCAAGGGGTCAGTGTGGACATGGTGGAGGATTACAAATACCTGGGGATACGAATTAACAATAAACTGGACTGGTCAAAGAACACTGAGGCTGTCTACAAGAAAGGTCAGAGCTGTCTCTACTTCCTGAGGAGTGAGGTCCTTTAACATCTGCCAGACGATGCTGAGGATGTTCTACGAGTCTGTGGTGGCCATGTTTGCTGTTGTGTGCTGGGGCAGCAGGCTGAGGGTAGCAGACACCAGCAGAATCAACAAACTCATTCGTAAGGCCAGTGATATTGTGGGGGTGGAACTGGACTCTCTGACGGTGGTGTCTGAAAACAGGATGCTGTCCAAGTTGCATGCCATCTTGGACAATGTCTCCCATCTACTCCATAATGTACTGGTTAGGCACAGGAGTATGTTCAGCCAGCGACCCATTCCACCAAGATGTAACATTGAGCGTCATAGGAAGTCATTCCTGCCTGTGGCCAACAAACTTTACAACTCCTCCCTCGGAGTGTCTGACACCCTGAGCCAATAGGCTGGTCCTGGACTTATTTCCACGTGGAATAATTTACTTAATATTATTTAATTATTTATGGTTTTATATTGCTATATTTCTACACTATTCTTGGTTGGTGTGACTGTAATGAAACCCAATTTCCCTCGGGATCAATAAAGTATGTCTGTCTGTCTGAAAAGAAGATGCAGCAGTGCTGAAAGTAAGGGGAGTGATCAGTACAGTTGGGAATGTTAACCTAGTTTGGCAATCATATAGAATTAGTATCTGGAATAAATTATTATTTATTTATAGGCCACTAAACTGTAGCTGCAATGTTCACCTAGGCTTAAAACAAGTAATCAGAGTTGCCTGTAAGAAGGGTAATATGGATCTTTGACAGCTTCTGTAGTATTTGTATCTACCCACAAACCTAGCAGCACATTCCAAGCACTCACCACACTCTGTAAAAAGAAAACTTACTCTGCACATCTCCTTTGAAATCAACCCCCTCACCTTAAATAAATGCCTTTTGGTATTACACATTTCAAACCTGGAAAATGATGCTGGCTGTCGGTTCTGTCTATACCTCTCATAATCTTACCTCTCACAGATCGCCTCTCAGCCTCTCCAGTTCCAAAGAGGACAACCCATGTTGGCCCAACTTCTCCTTATAGTACAGTGTATTTCTATGTTATATTGACTATCCTGTTGTACATACTATTTATTATAAATTACTATAAATAGTACATTGCACATTTAAATGGAGATGTAACAAAAGATTTTTACTCCTCATGTACATGAAGGATGTAAGTAATAAAGTCAATTCAATTCAATACCTTCTAAACTGGGCAGTATCCTGGTAAACCTTTTGTGAACCCTCTCCAAAGCCTCAACATCCTTCCTATAATGGGATGACCAGAAATGAACGCAACACTCCAGATGTGCCAAAGGAGAGTTTTATAAAGTTGCAACGTAATTTCTGAATTATTGAACTCAGTTCTTTGATTAATAAAGGCAAGCATGCCATGTGCCATCATTACCATTTGGTCAACCTGTGTAGCCATTTCCAGGGAACTATAGACTTGGCCCTGAAGATCATTCTGCACATCAACACTGTCTCTTCACATATATCTCCCAAAGTGCAACACTTCATGTTTGTCCAGGATTAAACTCCTTCCGTACCTCTGCCAAATATCTACAACTGATCCATATTCCACCTATCCTGTAACAGTCCTCAACACTAGCGACACCATCACCAATCTTTGTATCATCTATTAACATACTAACCTGCCCTTTTGCAGTTTTATCCAAGTTATCCAAGTGTTGTGTACAGACCCCCAAACAGTAGCGTGGATATTGGGTACAAGTTGATTAGGGAGTTAACATTGGCATGTGCTAAAGGTAATGCAGTCGTTATGGGAGATTTCAACAGGCAGGTGAACTGGGAGAATCAGGTAGGTGCTGGACCCCAGGATAGGGAGTTTGTGGAGTGTCTAAGGGATGTATTTTTGGAACAGCTTGTGCTTGAGCCAACCAGGAACGAGGCTATTTTGGACTTGGTGATGTGTAATGAACAGGAATTGATAAGTGATCTTGAAGTAAAGGAGCCATTAGGAAGTAGTGATCATAACATGATAAGTTTTTATCTACAATTTGAGAGGGATAAGGGCAGATCAGAGGTGTCAGTGTTGCAATTAAATAAAGTAGACTACGGAGCCATGAGGGAAGAGCTGGCCAAAGTTAAATGGGTGGATGCCCTGGCAGGAAAGACAGTGGATCAGCAGTGGCAGATATTCTTGGGGATTATACAAAAGATGCAAAAGCAGTTCATTCCAATGAGAAGAAAGGATTCAAAGAGGGGGAAGGGGCCGCAGTGGTTGACAAAGGAAGTCAGAGATGGTATAGCATTAAAGAAAAAGAAGTATGACAGGGCTAAGATGAGTGGGAATACAGATGATTGGGAAAGTTTTAAGGAACAGCAGATCTTGACTTAAAAAGCAATACGGAGAGAAAAAATCAGGTATGAGCTCAGTCTAGCCAGGAATATAAAAGGGGATAGCAAAAGCTTTTTTAGCTATGTGAAGAGAAAGAAGATAGTTAAGAACAATGTTGGCCCCTTGAAGAATGAATTGGGAGAAATTGTTATGGGAATCAGGGAAATGGCAACAGAATTTAATGCGTGCTTTAGATCTGTCTTCACCAGGGAGGACACAATCTCCCAGATGTATGGATGGGCCAGGGTCATATCAGAGGAAATGAGACAGATTGACATTAGGAAAGAAACTGTGATGAGTAGACTGGTAGGACTGAAGGCTAATAAATCCCCGGGTCCAGATGGTCTGCATCCGAAGGTTCTAAAAGAGGTGGCTCAGGAAATTGCGGATGCATTGGTAATCATTTTCCGATGTTCCTTAGATTCAGGATCAGTTCCTGAAGATTGGAGAGTGGCTAATGTTATCCCACTTTTCAAGAAGGGAGGGAAGGAGAAAACAGAGAACTATCTCCCTGTTAGCCTAACATCAGTCGTGGGGAAGATGCTTGAGTCCATTATTAAGGACGAAATAGTGGCACATCTTGATGGCAGTAATAGAATTAGGCCAAGCCAGCATGGATTTACCAAGGGCAAATCATGCTTGACTAATCTGTTGGAGTTTTTTGAGGGTGTAACAGGGATGTTAGACGAGGGTAAGCCAGTGGATGTTGTGTACCTAGATTTTCAGAAGGCATTCGATAAGGTGCCACATAGGAGATTGGTGAGTAAAATCAGAGCTCATGGCATTGGGAGCAGGATTTCAACATGGATAGAAAACTGGTTGGCAGATAGAAAGCAAAGGGTAGCAGTGAATGAGTGTTTCTCGGACTGGCTGGAGGTGACTAGTGGGGTACCACAGGGCTCTGTATTGGGACCACAGCTCTTTACAATTTATGTCAACGATTTAGATGAGGGCAGTGAAAACTATATCAGCAAGTTTGCTGACGATACTAAACTGGGTGGCAGTGTGACATGCGAAGAGGACGTTAGGAGAATACAGGGAGACTTGGATAGGCTGGGTGAGTGGGCAGATACTTGGCAGATGTCATTCAATGTGAATAAATGTGAAGTTATCCACTTTGGAAGCAGGAACAAGAGGGCAGAATATTGTCTGAACGGTGTAGAGTTAGGTAAGGGAGAAATGCAAAGAGGCCTAGGAGTCCTAGTTCATCAGTCAATGAAGGTGAATGAGCAAGTGCAACAGGCAGTGAAGAGGGCAAATGGAATGTTGGCCTTTATTACAAGGGGAATTGAGTACAAGAGCAAGGATGTCCTTTTGCATTTGTACAGGGCCCTGGTGAGACCACACCTGGAATATTATGTACAGTTTTGGTCTCCAGGTTTAAGGAAGGACATTCTGGCAATTGAGGAAGTGCAGCGAAGATTCACTAGGTTGATTCCTGGGATGGCAAAGCTGTCTTACGCAGAGAGATTGAAGAGATTGGGCTTGTACACACTGGAATTGAGGAGATTGAGAGGGGATCTGATTGAAACGTTTAAGATAAAGGATTTGATAGGATTGAGGCAGGAAATATGTTCCAGATGTTGGGAGAGTCCAGTACCAGAGGACATGGATTGAGAATAAGAGGTCAGTTATTTAATACAGAGTTGAGGAAGAGCTTCTTCTCCCAGAGAGTTGTGGAGGTGTGGAATGCACTGCCTCGGAAGACGGTGGAGGCCAATTCTCTGGATGCTTTCAAGAAGGAGCTAGATAGATATCTGATGGATAGGGGAATCAAGGGATATGGGGACAAGGCAGGGACTGGGTATTGATAGTGAATGATCAGCCATGATCTCAGAATGGCGGTGCAGACTCGAGGGGCCGAATGGTCTACTTCTGCAGCTATTGTCTATTGTCATTTATATGTATTACGAACAGCAGAGGTCTTAGAAAAATTACCTACAGAACAGAACTAGTCATAGCACTCCAGCCAGAGTCAGTCCCATAGACCATTTCCCTGTCTTTGATGGGCAAGCCATTTCTGAATCCAAATGGCCAATTCACTCATGAACCTCAGGCATCTTAATCTTCTGGATGAGCCTCCTATGAGGGATTTTGTCAAAAGCTTTGCATTTTGACAACATCCACAACTTTATGTTCATCAATCACCTTTGTCAAGACATGACCTGCCCCTCACAAAGCTATGCTTGCTGTCCTTATTTTGGCTCTGCTGTTCAAATCGCTCACAGGTCCTATCCCTAAGAATTCTCTGCAATAACATCCCTGCCACTGACATGAGACTTGCTGGTTTGTAGTTTCCAGGATTATAATTATTTCCCTTCTTGAATAAAGAAACAACTTTTAGCTACTCACCAGTCCTCCAGAAGCTTACCTGTGGCTTGTAAGAACATGCTGATACTGGTCAAGGCCCTAGTTCTCATCTCCTGCCTCTCTCAGTAACCTAGGATGATTCCCATCAGGGCCTGGGGACTTGTTCACACCAATGTTATTTAAAAGACTTAGAAAAGTCACAAAAAATTAGCACACTCCATATTGATCTCACTATCCTCCACATTCTTCTCCCTGGTAAATACTGATGCAAAGTACTTTTTTAGGACCTCACCCACATCCTCCATTTCTAAGCATGTTCCTTCTTTTATCCTTGAGTGGTCCTATCTACTTCCTAGTTATGCTCTTGCTCTTAACGTATAATCAGACTGCTTTGGGATTTTCCGTAATCCAATTTACCATGGACTTTTCATGGTCCTTACCAGTTTTCCTAATTCTCTTGAGTTCTTTTAATAGCTTCTTTATAACCCTTAAGGACTCTGTTTGATTTTAGCTTCCTAAATTTTGCATACATTTCCTTTATCATCTTGTCTAAATTCACTACCTCCCTTGACATCCAAAGTTCCCAGTCAACTCTCCTTATTTCCTGCCTAATGCTCTCATTATTTGCTCAGCTCCAAATTAATGTTCTCCCAAAAGGTCAAAGCTAATGCTTATCTATAACTATTGAGTTGTCACTGCTCCCAAACTGTTTTTCTAATAAAAGGTTGTCACCTGGCCAGGCTCATTACCCAATTCCAGATTTAGGGGCCCCTTGTCTTGTTGGGCTATCAATGTATTGATTTCAGAAATCTTACTGGATGCATCTAACAAATTCTGCCCCATCTAAACCCCTTGTGTTAAGGAGGTTTCAGTCTATTTTAAGTCACCCACTACAAACACTCTGCTGTTTTAACTCCTTTCCCTAATCTGCCTGCTTACCCATTTCTCAGTGCCTTGGCCCCTACTGGGAGCCTGCACTATCATCCACTCAGAGTGATTGGACATTTCTTATTTTTGATTCTATCTATATAGACTGAGTGGATGAGTCCTCCATTATGTTCTCTCTGAGTGCAGCTGTGATATTGTTCCTGAGTAATAGTGCAACATTCTCTCCCTCCCCCCCCCCCCCATCTTTTGTAAGACATTGAAACACACCATCCTGGCATCTTTTTCAGAATGTTAAGCAGCCATTCCTGTCCCTCTCTGAATCAAGTGTTATTGCCACATCATCTGAGGTCCATGCTGTAATTACATTACCCTTGCCCATAATACTCCTATTATGAAAATACACACATTTTAATCCATCCATCCTATTTTGTCTATTACATTGCTCCTGCCTATTCTTACTGCTCATGACATCTACCTTCCTTTCAATCCTTCCACTTTCTCATGTGGTGCTCTGGTTCCCATTCCCCTGCCAAATGAGCTTAAACCCTTCCGAATAATACTGGTTAGCCACCCTGCCAGGATATTGGTCGCCCTCCAGTAAGTTGTACCTTGTCTCTCTTGTACAGGTCATTCCTGCCCCAGGAGTGGTTCAAGTGATCCAAGAATCTGAAAAGCTGCCTTCCTGCACTAGTTCCTCAGCTACTTATTAATTTGTTCTATTTTTCTATTCTTGCCCTGAGTAGCATGCAGCGCCAGGGTTATATTCAGAGCTTACTACCTTCGACGTTCTGCTTTTTAGCCTCTTTCTTAACTGCTTCTATTCACTACGCAGGACCTCCATCTCCTTGCTGTGACATTGTTCAAATGCGCACCACGACCTTTAACTACTCACTCTCCTCCTTGAGAATGTTCTGCAGCCATGTTAAGACGTCTTCAACCCCAGGACCCAGGGGGCAACACACCTTCATGGCACCTCTTTCACAGCCACAGAATCTCCTGTCTGTAACCATAATTAACTAACCACTGTATGGACAGGTCAGATTGCAACTGCAGCTAATAAAGCAGAGAACAAGTTGATGGCACTCTAAAGTTTTCTAGGTCAATATGTTTAAATCAGAATAACAGGATTAATTGACGTTTTTGTTGGAAAAGGTCCTTGGGAAGAGTGACCGTAATATGATAGAATTTAATGAGATGTGGAGGGATAAAGAAAGCAGGAAATTACTGCTTAATGCACTTAACATAAGCAGTATGGAAAACGCGAGTCAGTGATGAAGAGTGTTAGGAACAAAACATCTTGAAAAGAGCAAAAGGACTGAGGAGGGATGGCACTGATTTATAAAAGTAAAATCATGTTTGTTTAATCAATAGGTGTTCATTGACACTGTGACACATAGAACTGACAAAGGGGTCTGCTGGGTGTAGTGAATTTTGAAAACTTTTGATTACAATCCCAAGTCGGAGGTTGGTCAACAGGAATTGGGAGTAATATATTGATGTAGATTAAGAATTGGTTATAGAACGGGATCATGATATCCGGGCCATAGCACTAATGAATGGATTTTTCTCCTATTTGATTGCAACTAGGGTTGAAATCCTGACAGCATGGTCTTTTGGACTTGGTTGACTTAGTCTCTGGCAGTATTACAAATCTTTAGCTGGTGATAGATATTTAAATCCTGTACCTATAATATAATCTATATCATATCCATTCTTAAGTTTCGTCTAGTGACTTTCAACACAACAGCTTATTGGTTCATTATCTTAGGGACAATGGTGAGCAATGTTCGTCAAAAGATATGATGTAGTATGCAGAATGATCTGAAGCAGTAGGGCTTCATGGTGTCTGAAGGTGATATCAAGGACACCTGAAACTACTGTTTTCTCCCTTTCCTTATGCACTCCTGCTTCCAGCTCTTCACCCCTTCCCTCTGCCCCCCAGCGCACCCCTTCCCTTAGACGCATTGTGCATTAACTGAGTAGATTAGTTTAGCCTTATTGATGGAACAACGAGTTTGGGATATATTCAAAGTGTTAGTTATTTTGAGGCCCCTTCTGCCCTCCAGCTCTTACTCCTGTGCTTTGACTGCATGAGCATGTAACAACTTGTTTATATCTCAGATCCTTATCTTTACCTGAAGAAAATTAAAAAGGCATGCACAATGCCTTCTCAGTGATGCAATGTATAATTGCAAAAAGGAACATGTTTGCGGTTTAATCCCAAACCAGAGATGGAAAGGATAAATCGTGACCAAAATTAATCAGTTTTTTTTCTGTTAATAAGTATAGTAGGCAATTTTCACAATCTGGTTAGAATCTGCTTTCTTGTCTTCAGGTTGATTGTAGGATAAGGTTCAATATAACCATGAATCAGATAAGTTCAGTTTTAAATTAGGAAACCAGTCCTGGATACCAAAATCATAACTGAGTGTTCTTCAAAGCAGTAAGGGAGCCTTGTGAATATGAATGCTTCAGGCAATGTTTCACAACATTACTTTCTTTCTTCAAGTTTATTAAAGAACATGTTGCCCCATTACAGTATTCCAATTAAAATAAGTTTAAGCAAATTTGCCAACTCAGGTCAGCTAATGTTTTCTGTGTGGTACAAATTTTATTTTCTTTTCCCTGTCACCTGCCAATTACAAGTTTTCAGATCACATTAAATAATCACTGGTTTAGTGAATTCACATTTGATCTGATCTGTAATTCTTTGTGCGTGTATAATTCTGTAATTGTTAAGACACTACAATCTGTTTTTAGTATACATAGCTTTATAACAAAGAATTGAAAACAACATGGTTAAATTTCCTTCGCTGAGCCACCAGTTTACTCAATTAAATGTTAAGTTAATGGAAGAGAATAGACTTCACACTAAGACACAATAAGCATTAAAGACTCAACATTTGTCTCACATAAAAATACATGTGTATTATATTTAGTGGAAGTCCAACCCATTAATCATCACACATGTTTCCATGTAAATTATGTATGCATTGATATGTATGAAAATTTTTAAAAATCTACATGAAGATAACCATAGGGTGATCAATGAGGAGGCTGCAGTGAATAATTTAGTCAGTAGCTCTTGCACACACGTTAGCCTGAGTGACTGCACCATGTACTGTTTGGCAACATGTACACTGTTCAGGTAGAATTTTGTTATTGGTTGCCTGAATTAAATTCTTCAATGGAAATGAATTTTGAAAGTGCACTGTACCATTCAGTTCCTAGGCCATTGCACGTTTAGCACAAGCAACCTTGTGTGACTTTTTTAGTCAGAATGAGAAGGTGTAAAATCAATTATTTCAGCTACAACCCGTATCATTATTATTTTAATGTATTCAGCAATAACATTTTATAAATACAGAAAATAGCCCCCATGTGATGCAATTTTTAGTTGTTAATAATCATAGTGAAGCTGCAGCTTTAAGTTCATGGAGTCTGATTTATTCTATCGTTGTTTTCACGTAACATTTGGAATGTACACATAGAATAGAAAGAACAAAGTAAATTTGGAGGTTGTTACATCCTGAAACATTATTGGTAAATGCTCAGGGCCAGGATCAAAATATAGTAAGTCTACATTCTACCGGAATGAAAGGTGGAGAGGAAGGAGTAGCATTAGAAATTACAGATGAAATCACTTCTGTGTTGCGACACATAAAAGAAATGGAAACACGTGCTTAGAATAAAGAATTTGGAGTAGGTAGATGTGAGTTGGTGTAAGATATTCTTGTAGCAATTAGCTAAGCAGGAATTTAATTTCAAGAAGTATTAAGATGATATTTTAAAGGTAGACTAAATTTTTTGAGTGTATTCAAGATGTTTTTGTTTTGTGAAATTGTGCCCCTTAGTCAATGTGAAGTGAGTGAAAATTTTGTAATTTATGCTTTAGTTAACAGCCAAATGGAGCAAGAACATCTGCCAAGTAGAGTCATAGAAAAGTACAGCACAAAAACAGGCCTTCTGGCCCAGGTATTTTGTGCTGAACCATTTAAATTGCCTACTCCCATCCACCTGCACCTGGACCATAGCCCCCCATATGCCTGCCATCTATACATCTATCCAAACTTCTCTTAAATGTTGAAATCAAGCTCTCATGCGTCACTTGCACTGGCAGCTTGTTCCACACTCTCACAGCCCTCTGAGTAAAGAGGTTTCCCTCATGTTCTCCTTGAACATTTCACCTTTTACACTCAATCCATGACCTTTAGTTATCGTCCCACCCAACCTCAGTGGAAAAAGCCTGCTTGCATTTATCCTATCAATACCCTTCATAATTTTGTATACCTTTATCAAATCTCCCCTCAGTTTTCTACATTTCAAGGAATAACCTATTCAATATTTCCTTGTAACTCAGATCCTGCACTCCTGGCAACATCCTTGTAAATTTTCTCTGTACTATTTCAACTTTATTTACATCTTTTCTGTAGGTTGGTGACTAAAACTGCACACAATACTCCAAATTAGACCTCACCAATATCTTGTACAATCTCAACGTAACACCCCATTGTCTGTACGCAATACTTTGATCTATGAAAGCCAATGTGCCAAAAGCTTTCTTTCCAACCCCATTTACCTACGCTGCCGCTTTCAATGAATTATGAACCTGTATTCCTAAATCCCTTTGTTCTGCCGCTCTCCTCAGTGTCCTACTGTGTAAGATCTACCCTGGTTGGTCCTACCAAAATGCAACACTTCACATTTGCCTGCATTAAATTCCATCTGCCATTTCTCAGCCCTTTATTATTCACCAGTTGGTTCAGCTCACTGCAAACTCTGATCGTCATCCTCACTATACGCTAAACCGCCAATCTTGGTGTCATCTGCATATTTGCTGATCTAGTTAATCACATTATCATCCAGATCATTGATGTGGATTACCAGCAACAATGGACCCAGCACTGATCCCTGCAGCACTTCACTAGTCACAGGCCTCCAGTCAAAAAGGCAACCATCTGCTACCACTCGCAGAGTGGATGTCTATTCCAATTTACTACCTTATCTTGAAGTGACTGAAACTTTAACAACTTCCCAGCCAGCAGGACTTTTCAATTGCCTAGCTAAAGTCCATTCCGACAACATCCACTGCCTTGCTTTCATCAACTATTCTGGTAACTTCCTCAAAAAAAAACTATAAGATTGGTTAGACACAACCTACCACGCACAAAGCCATGCTGCTCTCCCTTATCAGTCCGTTTCTATCCAAGTACTCATATATCCATCCCTTAGAATACCTTCCAAAAACTTTTCCACTGATGCCTGGCTCACCAGCCTAGAACTTCCTGGTTCAAATTTAGAGCCATTCTTAAACAGTAGAATAACATTAGCTATCCTCCAATCCTCTGGTACCTCATCTGTGGCTAAGAATGATTTAAATACCTTTGCTAGGGCCTCTGCAATTTCTGCACTTGGCCTCCCACAGGTTCTGAGCGAACACCTTGTCAGACCCTGTAGATTCATCCACTCTAATTTGCCTCAAGGGAAGCTACTGATATGATGAAGGAAGCTCTGAATAGCTCTGAACACCACCAGAGATGGAGGACCTTCACTGCTGCCCTAAATGGTGTAACAGGCAGTAAGAAGAATCTGCCTCACTTTATAGATTCATTGTACATCTCCTGAGTAAATACAGATGCAAAAAATCCATTTAAGATCTCCACATCTCTTTTGGCTCCATGCATAGATTACCATTCTGATCTTCCAGAGGACCAATTTTGATCCTTGCAATTCTTTTGCTCTTAACATATCTGAAGAATCCCTTAGGATTCTCCTTTACTTTGCCCGCTAGGGAAACCTCATGCCTTTTTTTTTACCCCTACTGGTTTATTTTTTTAAGTTTTTTTCTTGCATTTCTTATATTCCTCAAGTACCTCATTTGTTCCTACCTGTCTACACCTTGTATGCAGCTCCCTTTTTTTCTTAATCAGGGCCTCAATATTTCTTGAAAACCAATGTTCTCTAAACCTGTTATCTTTACCTTTTATTCTGATTGGCTTATAGAAGCTTTGTACTCTCAAAATTTCACTTTTCAAGGCCTGCTACTTGCCAAGTACACCTTTGCTAGAAAACACCTTATCCCAATCCACACTTGCTAGCTCCTTTCTGATCCCACCAAAACTGGTCTTTCTCCAATTTAGAATCTGAACCTGTGGACCAGACCTATATTTTTCCATATGTACCTGCATTATAATGGCACTATGATCACTAGATGCAAAGTGTTCTCCTACACCAGGGGTCGGCAAACCGCGTTTCATCTCTGTGGCTCCCTGTGGCTTTGGAAAATAAATGATGAGTATTTAATTAAAATGTATTTTATGTTAGTTTGTTAGTTTTTGAAATGTAATTCTAAATTTGAAGATTATGGTGATCTTGTACAATCTAAATAAAACGTGTTTTTTGTCGCTATTAATATACATCACCACTGCCAATGCCTGACACCCGCCAGTGCGCGATTTCTTTAATTTTTCGATCCAAGGTAGGCTAACTATGGAGAATTCTAAAAAAAGAAAAGTGACTGAAGAAAACAGAACGTTTAATGATACGTGGGCAGATACATTTGTTTTCACTGCTGATGAGACTGGTTTACCGGTATGCTTAATATGCAATGAGAAACTAGCAAACAACAAAAAGGGAAATGTCGCAAGACACTTCCAGAATAAACACGAAGCCTTTGCTCAAAAATATCCAGATGGAGATGAGAGAAAAAAAGCCGTTTCGGAACTGACGCGGAAGGTTGATCTGAGCAAAAATCATTTCAAGAAGTGGATGAAGTCTGGAAAATCAACTACATACGCTAGTTTTGTTGCCGCTCAAGAAATAGTCAGGCACGGGAAGCAGTGTCCAGAGGGGAGGTGCTGAAACCTTTTGTCGCATGTCTGGAAGAAGTGAAAACTTTCCTGGGCAGCAAAGGGCTCACCTTTCCTGAGCTGGAACAGCTAGAGTGGCTGGAAAAGCTACACTTCATGGTAGACATGACAGCGCACCTGAACACAGCTCTTCAGGGGAAAGGACGCACAGCCCTGCACATGTTGGAGGATGTTTTGGCATTCAAGCACAAGTTGACAGTGCTTGCCAGAGATTTACAGAAAGGCACATTGTCTCACTTCCCCAATTTGAGAGAGTTCAAACAAGCTCATGACATGATAAATTCAGAGTATTTACATTCTGTAACCATTGCAATGCAAACATCGTTTGGGAAATGCTTCTGTGAGTTCAGAGAGGAAAAAAACACATTATCCTTCCGGGTCACTCCCCTAAGCATCGATCCATCCCTACTGAATACAACTGCATTGGCAGGTGTGAGTCAACCTGATCTTGAGATGGAACTGGCCGACATAGCCGACAAAGACATATGGGTGTCCAAGTTTAGACGTTTGACAGCAGACCTTGAAGATGGTGCCCGTCAGAAGGCCGTTCTTGCTCAGAATCACAAATGGAGTGATATTGAAAACCTCCCCAAACCGGAAAAACTTGTGTTGGAAACATGGAATGCTATCCCCGACATTTGTGTAAACATTAAAAAGTATGCGTGTGGAGTCCTGTCGATCTTTGGATCCACATGTATGTGAGCAGGTGTTCTCCAACATGAACTTTATACATACAAACATCACGCACGCCTCACAGATGACAGCTTGCGATCCTGTGTAAAGATGCAGGAGACGTCATACAGCCCTGATGTGCAGACGCTGTGTGCTGAGGTCCAGCAGCAGAAATCCCATTAACCAAGTATGATAAATATTTTAATTGCCTAATATTTTACGTATATTCATAGTTTTTTCATTGTTCAGTGAAATAGTCCTTTTATTTTTCAGGTTGACAGCTGGCTGACGTTATTTTTGGTTTGCTGCTGGCGGACAATTTAAGTTCGGCGTTTTTCATAAATACAAGAAGGACTCAAATAGACGTTGAGTATTTTACTTAAAAGTAACCTTCAACCCAACGTCTTTTTTTCGGAGTTCAAAATGTTTTTGTTGCATGCAGAAATGTAATTTCGTTTTCTCTGCAGGAGTTCATCGATTTCATAAATGCAACACATTATAGTTTGTTTATACATAGCATAAAGGCAAAACAAAACGTTGTATGCAGTGTTATTTCATTTTAAATGTCAAACGGGTTTTGTGGCTCCCAGTGTTTTCTTTTCTGTGGGAAACGGGTCCAAGTGGCTCTTTCAGTGGTAAAGGTTGCCGACCCCTGTCCTACACAAACTTCTGTCACCTGCCCTGTCTCATTCCATAATAGCAGATCAAGTACTACAGACACTCCCGTTGGGATTGCTATGTACTGATTAAGGAAACTTTCCTGAACACATCTGACAAACTCTATCCCATTTAGCCTTTTCACAGTATGGGAGTCCCAGTCAATATGTGGCATGTTAAAATCACCTACAATATCAACCTTGTGTTTCTTGCAACAGTCAGTGTTCTCTCTACAAATTAGTTCCTTTAAATCCTGTGGACTGTATGGTGGGTCTATAATATAGCCCCATTAATGTGGTCACACCTTTCTTATTCCTCAGTTCCACCCCAAAGCCTCACTAGATGAGTTCTCTAGTCTGTCCTGACTGAGCACTGCCTTGACTCTTTCCTCAGCTAGTATCGCCACCCATCCCCCTTTTAACCCCTCCCACTCTGTCGTGTCTAAAACAACGGAACCACAGAATGTTGAAATGCCAGTCCTGCCCCCTCCTGCAACCAAGTCTCACTAAAGGCTACAGTATCATAATTCCATGTGTTGATCCATGGCCTGAGCTGACCTGTCTTTCTTACATTGCATTGACATATACACAGTGCAGAACATCAGTTGTGCCGTACTCAACCTTTTGATTCCTGACTTTGAGGTCTTAATAGCATCCGTCTCCATAACCTCTCCACTGTCTGTTCTGGCTATGGATCCCATCCCCCTGCAACTTTAGGTTAACCTCCCCACCCCCCCACCCCCAATTCCATGCAGTACCAGCAAACCTTCCTGCTGTGATACTACTCCTCCTCCAGTTTAGGTGCAAACCATCTCTTCTATATAGGTCCCACCTTCCCTGGAAAAGAGTCAAGTGAAATTAAAATTTGATGCCCTCCCTCCTACACCAACTCCTTAGACAAGTTAAATTGTACTCTCTTCCTATTTCTGGCCTCACTAGCACGTGGCACGGGTAGCGATCATGAGATCTCAACTCTGGAGGTCCTGTGCTTTAACTTAGCATCTAACTCCCTGAACTAACTTTGCAGAACCTTGTCACTCTTCCTTCCCAAGGCATTGGTACCTACATGAACCACAACGTCTGGCTGCTTACCATCCTACTTAAGAACATTGAGAACTCGATCTGAGATGTCCTGGACCCTGGCAACCAGGAAGTGACATACCGCACTAACTGGGAACCTCGTTCTCATCAGCAGAATCTCCTTTCTGTTCCCCTAACTAATGAATCTCCATCGCCACAACTTGCCTCTTTCCCTTCTGAGTTACAGAGCCAGATGCAGTGTCAGAGACTTGACCACTGTGACTTTGCTCTGCTAGGTCATCCACAACACTATCCAAAGTGATATATTTGTTTAAAAGGCAAACACGAGGAAACCTGCAGATGCTGGAAAATCAAGCAACACACACAAAATGCTGGTGGAATGCAGCAGGCCAGGCAGCATCTATGGAGAGAAGCACTGTCGACATTTCGGGCCGAGACCCTTCGTCAGGACTAACTGAAAGGAAAGATGGTCAGAGATTTGAAAGTCAGAGGAGGAGGGAGAATTGTGAAATGATAGAAGACCGGAGGGGGTGAGGTGAAGCTAAGAGCTGGAAAGGTGATTGGCAAAAGGGAAAAGGGAAAAGATCATGGGACAGGAGGCCCAGGGAGAAAGAAAGGGGAGGGGAGCACCAGAAGGAAATGGAAAACAGGCAGAGTGATGGGCAGAGAGAAAAAAAAGAGGGGGAGGGGGAAAAGATAAATAAATCAGGGATGAGGTAAGAAGAGGAGGAGGGACATTAACAGAAGTTAGAGAAGTCAATGTTTATGCCATCAGGTTGGAGGCTACCCAGACGGTATATAAGGTGTTGTTCCTCCAACCTGAGTGTGGCTTCATCTTGACGGTAGAGGAGGCCATGGATAGACATATCAGAATGGAACTGGGACGTGGAATTAAAATGTGTGGCCATTGGGAGATCCTACTGTCTCTGGCAGACAGAACATAGGTGTTCAGCGAAACGATCTCCCAGTCTGCGTCGGGTCTCACCAATATATAAAAGGCCGCACTGGGAGCACCGGACACAGTACACCACACCAGCCGACTCACAGGTGAAGTGTCGCCTCACCTGGAAGGACTGTCTGG
Source organism: Hypanus sabinus (assembly GCF_030144855.1). Taxonomy (NCBI): domain Eukaryota; kingdom Metazoa; phylum Chordata; class Chondrichthyes; order Myliobatiformes; family Dasyatidae; genus Hypanus; species Hypanus sabinus. The sequence continues at coordinate 20,618,619 of NC_082720.1, forward strand.
GGCCCTGAATGGTGGTGAGGGAGGAAGTGTAAGGGCAGGTGTACCATTTACAAGGATAAGTGCCGGGAAGGAGATCGGTGGGAAGGGATGGAGGGGGGAATGAATGGGCAAGGGAGTCACGTAGGGAGTGATCCCTGCGGAAAGCAGAAAGGGGGAAGGAGAAGATATGCTTGATGGTAGGATCCCGTTGGAAGTGGCGGAAATTGCGGAGAATTATATGTGGACTTGGAGGCCGGTGGGGTGGTAGGTGAGGACAAGGGGAACCCTATCCTGAGTGGGGTGGCTGGCGGATGGGGTGAGGTCAGATGTGCAGGAAATGGGAGAGATGCGTTTGAGAGCAGAGTTGATGGTGGAAGAAGGGAAGCCTCTTTGTTTAAAAAAGGAAGACATCTCCTTCCTTCTGGAATGAAAAGCCTCATCCTGAGAGCAGATGCAGAGGAAATTGCGAAAAGGGGGTGGCATTTTTGCAAGAGACAGGGTGGGAAGAGGAATAGTCCAGGTAGCTGCTGTGAGAGTCAGTAGGCTTATAGTAGATATCAGTCGATAAGCTGTCTCCAGAGATGGAGACAGAAAGATCAAGAAAGGGGAGGGAAGTGTCAGAAATGGACCAGGTAAATTTGAGGGCAGGGTGAAAGTTGGAGACAAAGTTAATGAAGTCAACAAGCTCAGCATGCCTGCAGGAGGCAGCGCCAATGCAGAAACTTTCCGTTTCTACCTCTTACCCAAGATCTACAAACCTGCCTGTCCAGGTAGACCGATTGTCTCAGCTTGCTCCCACCCCACCAAACTCATTTCTGCATACCTTGACACTGGTTTATCCCCCCTTGTTCAATCCCTTCCCACCTATGTTCGTGACACTTCTCATGCTTTGAATTTTTTCAATGATTTAAGTTTCCTGGCCCCCACCGCCTTTCTTTCACCATGGACGTCCAGTCCCTAGATACCTCCATCCCCCACCAGGAAGGTCTCAAAGCTCTCCGCTTCTTTTTGGATTCCAGACCTAACCAGTTCCCCTCTACCACCACTCTCCTCCGTCTAGCGGAACTAGTTCTTACTCTCAGTAATTTCTCTTTTGGCTCCTCCCACTTCCTCCAAACCAAAGGTGTAGCCATGGGCACCCTCATGGGTCCCAGTTATGCCTGGAACATTTGTGAAACATTCCATGTTCCAAGCCTATACGGGTATCCGTCCCCCTCTTTTCCTTCGCTACATCCACGACTGCATTGGTGCTGCCTCCTGCATGCATGCTGAGCTCATTGACTTCATTAACTTTGCCTCCAACGTTCACCCTGCCCTCAAATTTACCTGGTCCATTTCCGACACCTCCCTCCCCTTTCCTGATCTTTCTGTCTCCATCTCTGGAGAGCTTATATACTGATATCTATTAGAAGTCTACTGACTCTCACAGCTACCTGGACTATTCCTCTTCCCACCCTGTCTCTTGCAAAAATGCCATCCCCTTTTCGCAATTTCTCCGTCTCCTCTGCATCTGCTCTCAGGATGAGGCTTTTCATTCCAGAAGGAGGGAGATGTCTCCCTTTTTTAAACAAAGAGGCTTCCCTTCCTCCACCGTCAACTCTGCTCTCAAACGCATCTCTCCCATTTCCTGCACATCTGACCTCATTCCATCCGCCAGCCACCCCACTCAGGATAGCCCTCACCTACCCTCCTACTTTCAAATCTCTTACTATCTTTCCTTTCAGTTAGTTCTGACGAAGGGTCTCGGCCCAAAACATCGACAGTGCTTCTTCCTATTGATGCTGCCTGGCCTGCTGTGTTCCACGAGCATTTTGTGTGTGTTGCTTGATATACCTCTTGTTGAGGGGGATGGCCACAGGGGTATTCTGCACCGGCTATTTAACCCCTTTCACCTTCCTGACTGTCACCCAGTCTCCTGTCCTGCACCTTGGAAGTAACTACCTTTCTATGCCCTATCTATATCCCCCTCAGCCTCCCAAATGATCCGGATTTCATCCAGTTCCTGCTCCAACTCCTTAATGCGCAGTGTTAAAAGCTGCAGCTGGAGGCACTTCTCGCAGTAGCAATCGTAGTTAAATGTAATGTCAAAAGGAAAATAGTATAAAGCAAACACTAAAGCAAAAACTTTGTAAATTTAGGGAAGACTGATTTCAACCTGACAGGATAGAGATTGCCCGTGTTAATGAAAATAAAGCTGTGGGTGTTTAAAAACCTGAAATAAAACAGGAAGTGTTGGAAACATTCAACCTAGCAGACTGAATCTGTGGGAAAAAAATAGAAATTAATGTTTTATGACAAAGACCCAGTGCCTGAATGAGGAAAGTTACCCTTGGCAAATTATTTAATGGGTAAAATATGTGAGAGGTGTCAAATGATAACTTAATAAAGAAAACCTAGGGACATTTTTGAAAGATTTAGAAATTACAAATAGTTAGAATTATGTGATTGTAGGAAGTAGTAATGATTTGGACAGATGAGGCAGCCAGCTCCCTTTGCAAGCATAAAAATGCAGGATACAATGGAGGAAAAGAGGGCAAACAAGGAAGAGTTACATAAACAACATCCAGGATCAAATGAAGCTTCAGCTGATAGGATCCACAAAGCTAACCAAGCACAGCATGGCGGATAGGCTGTAGAAGTGTGTGCCACACTTATTGTGCTCCAACATTCAGAGTGACCTTGAGACTGAACTGATTTGAATCCTCAATGCATATCATGAGAAGATTTAAGTGATTGCTGTAGTTTTACTGCTATCAGTCACAATCCATAAAACAAAAAGAAAATGAATTGGTTTTCTGGAATACTAATTAGTGAATCATTTTTCCTCCAAAATAGCTCCATATATCTGAACAAATAGTGAATGAGTTACTAAATGTTGTGATACCCTACAGGCTTTCCATTGCTTTATTTCTACAGCTTTTGTTATATTGGGTATTGTACAGATGTTGGGCTTTTTGGTGGTGAAAGGGCTGGTAATGATGAACCTGCCTGGCTCAACTGGCATTATTTACTGTTGTCAAAATTATGTTGATTATTGTTTTGGAGAGTAATCAAAATCAAAATGTGGTTCATTTCTGTGTGTCTGTAGCCATAATGCTGCTTTGCATTCCATTTCGAGATAGCAGCGATCATTATATTCTGAAACCATGATGAGGTACAAGGATGTGAATTGAGAAATCACCAAGAACATGAAAGATAAAGCCGCCTATAGGGACACATTATTAAGCAGCTAGTACTTACTTACCATGGTGTTTGCACTCCCATATCTGACACTAATCTTAATTTGAACTAGAACCTTTACCTTAACCCTAACCATAATTATAAGCAATTTTGGAGTTAATAGCTCAAGTTATTGAACAGAAAATCATATGAGGACAGAGTCTATAGAACAGAAACTGAACAAAAGTAAGTGTTTAACTCAAGAGTGTGAATTGCCTTTCACAGTAGACAGATTTTCTAGTCCATTACAACTCCAGCTAACATTTTAGTACAAATTTTACACTTGTTGTGATGATTGCACTGTCTCGTGGTGGGATAATGAGAACATTAGTTCAGAGATGGATTAGCAATTACATTTTGCGCTATATTGCAGACAGATGGTGTATAATTTCAAGTGAGGGTTTGTGGCTTCGACACTCTTCTATCCCATATGCCCATGATCTGCTAATTATGGTTCTGTTATGAGTAAGATGTATTGAAGGGACATGAAATTGGATCCGATGAATAATTATGTGCTTTTTGATTGCAGACGCAGAGACACAACACAACTTAATTAGTCAGGGTTTTGTAAAGGAGCTAAACTATTGCTCCAATCCTGGCTGAGAAGCAGAAGAATCATTGTATAACTGTCCTGAAATTGAAGGATAGTGGCAAGTCATTACAGCAAGGAAGCTTCACAAACAAGATATATGACACCACATTTGTGCCAAATGCTTTGCAACATTTAGAGTGATGCATTTAACTGTGCTCCTCCTGAATTAACCGAAATTGCATAGTTACACAATTGGTAACCCCTACTCCGCTATATTTGTAGAGTAGCATATTTTTATTAAGTTGAATTTGCTTATGGGTTGAAAGTTCATTTTGCTTTCCTATCAACATTTTTCCACATTATTTCCAGTTGGGAAACCATTTCGTAATAGCTTTGTGGCCCAGACTGACGTCCCACTTTTAAGGGTTTCAAGAACAATCCTGCATCCAACTATTCTTAGCAATTCATAACGAACAGTGTAATTGCATTATCCCAAGGGATACCAATTTACTCTCAGTTTTCTGAACAAACAATTGTGTATGGGTTACACAATGTGTGTTGTGACTGGCACTTGGAAAAATGTGTCCTCAAAGTCACAACATTGGCATTGATAGGGTATAATACTAGACCAGCAATTCTGAGATCAACATCAAATCCCACCTTGATTAGATAGGAGAGCGATCTCAGTGGTGAATTGGCAGTGGGTAAAAAGACCAACTGATTTACTAAATTAGCCTCATCCAATTTGATATGCAGGTAAGACTGGTTCGTAGACTCATCGTTTTCAGATGACTAAGGACTAGCTTTAGTGCAAGGGCATGTACAACACCCAGCCATAACCCTCTTTCGACTGGCAGATTTTGAATTCCTGTGCATATCATGGTGTCTTTGGCCTTCATTAGTTGGGGGAATAAAACTCTACTTAGATCATATTCGGAATGTTGTGTTCATTTGGTTGCCTCATTGTAGAAAGGATGTGGAAGCTTTAGAGAGGGTGCAGAGGAGATTTACCAGGATGCTGTCAGGATTAGAGAGAATGTCCTATGAGGAAAGGTTAAGCAAGCCAGGGCTTTTTTTCTTTGTAGTGAAGGAAAGTGAGGTGACTTGGAGGTACATAAGATGATAATAAGAGATATAGATAAAGTGGAGAGCCGGTGCCTTTTTCCCAGGACAGAAATGGCTAATATGAGTGGGCATAATTTTCAAGGTGTTTGGAAGGAAGTAGAGAAGGGATGTCAGAGGTAGGTTCTTTTGGTGGGTGTGTGGAACGCACTGCCAAGGGTGGTACTAGAAGCTGATATGTTAGGGTCATTTAAGAGACTCTTAGGCACAAGAATGAAAGAAAAATAGAGAGCTATGTGAGAAGAAAGCGTTAGATTGATCTTGGAGTAAGTTAAAAGGTCAGCCCAACATTGTGGTCCAAAGGGCCTGTACTGAGCTGTACTGCTCTATAGTGTATATCCATGCAGCCTAATTTGAGTCGCATGTATCTCAACATTTCTTCAAACATTGGATTGTGTTTGTGATAAAACTTATCTATTTGTAAAAGATATTTAAATTATCGGTAACATTTCCTTAAGTGATAATTTCTCATGAGTGCATTGCGTGCCAATTACATTGTATATTCAAATACATTGTGGCAAATACAAAGATTTATGTGTCTATTTGTATGGTTCAATAGGGAGTGTGTATAGTTCTAAATCCTCAATATGCAGTGTCTGTCCATTCAGGATGAAATGCCTTGCAGTGTTGTTGTTCTTCCAATCCCTGTGAGTATTTCTCTATGTTGAGCACACAAAGCTGTGACATTGATAATTTAGAGTCATGTGATATTTATGTGCTTCTCACACTCTGGCCCGTCAAGCTGCACAGCATGCTCTGCAGATTGTGAGATTAGTACCACAACTAATTGTTGTTGGCATCTCTGCGGCATAGCAGGTTACTTTGCCAGCACTCACTGCCACAGCATGGAGGATGGAAGTTTGCTCCTGTGACTCTCCTGTGGTGCTCACAAGGTGAGGATCATCACTGGAAAGGTGAAGACAATTTGTTTCTCGGGCAATAAGCAACCGCAGTCCCTGGATGACTGAAGCAGATAGAATTGCTATTAGGAGTATTGAGAAATTTACATTCAGAGAATTTGAATATATTGCAAATATTAAGTTTAATGATCTTTGATTTAAATTATAGATGGTATTATTAATTGAAATCAACAGTTTTGGATAATATGAAATAATTTGTTACATTCTGAGGAAATACTAACCGACCTCTAAATCTTTATAAATTGTACATACAATTTGTTCTCATCTGTCGTGGGATAGAATTGTTTTCCTGTCCTCACAGTGCATTTGATACAAAACTAGACAGGGAGTTAAACACTTTCTCAAAAATCACCCAAGCCAGAATCTTTCTTCAGGACTTTTAATGAGAAAACTTTGTGAAACTGCAAAAAGTTAAAGTAAAACATGTATTAGATTCAATACAGAATCGTTGCATGCCTGAATAAACTAATATTATCGATTGTTCTGATGATGAACATTAAACAAGATAATACACACATGCAACATTCTATAGCTGTGCCCTGGACGAGAGCAAACTCGTGGTACAATGGTAAATTAATAGCAATGAGAAATAAACATAATACTTCCTTCAAATTACTTCTACTAAATGTTTACCATTACTAAGAAAACTTGAGACTCACAGATATTCCTGTTTCAAGGGCAAATAAAGAATGAATGGAGATGGATACCTTTCTAGCCTGTGCACTTCAAGTCAAAATCCAAATTAGCCTGCGCAGGAAGTGATGTAAAAAAAAAGTTATGAAATAGTTTTGTACTAAACGACTGCGTACAAAATGAACAGCATCTCTAGGAGCAGAACATTCTCTCTCTGATATCAACAATGTCATGCTTAATTACTGAAACTAGAAGTCAAATTATAATTTCATTACCTCTTTGGCAAAAGAATGGACAGTCTCAGAGGCTAGTCTTGAAACAGTCTTACTGCACAGTCTTTAACCCTTCTTGCTTCAAATTGTTGTCATTGATGATGTACCTGGTCATATCTGATGAGCAGACCAGTGACACAGTGCTCATCCAGAATGATGATTGGGTGAAGCGAGTTCTGCTCTCTTAATATGTCCTCCCACTGGCTGTAACCCCTCAGAATCCAGAAAAGCACAGAATTCACTGAGGTAACTTTGGATTGGGAGAGGTTCCAGCCTTGTGTATGCACATCCTCTGCATACACCTATCTTTGACAACAAGAAGGCTTTAAACAATTCAATAGCCCTACACTGGAAGGTTGCTTACAAATGTGCCAATCACTGCAGAGGCTGTATTTGGCTACTATAATCTCCCCCTTCATATATATATGACTCTCATATGGTCTGAAATGACTTGGGTGTCCGTTCTTCAGGATATGAATCTTAAATGCACTCACAGTGGGCCGATGAGCACCATTGAGGCAGACTTCACCCACTATGACTCAAGCCAGGTCCAGTCATTGTGCATAAGGTGCATTGTGCTATTCACAAATCTTATGTGCACAGATGGTGTCTCAGCAGAAGAGTCTAGTGGGGGGATCTTGTCAGCTATGTCCTTAATATGTGAATGACTGTGTGCAGCTTCAGGTGTTGAGATTTCATCCCTGTTGTTGGGAAAATGGTCACAGTCAACGAGAGTTGGCAGGGGTAAGCAGACCTTACCTCCTATTGACTCTGCTTCCAGTAATTTCTGATGTTCCAGAACATGTCTTTCGAATGTACGGGTAAATACCTCTGGTGGGTGCTCAGCTGGCTTCCATCCATGCTCTTTTGCAGGTATGCTGGAACCAGTAGCCCAAGTTTCTGTCCCTGAATTTATAACTGTATCTGGGTCTAATTCTTCTGAAGTGTCAATAGGTTCTTGTCTCAGTTTTCTGGAGACCACTGGTGCTTGCTGCACCATGTGTCCATGCATGTTCTGCAATAAATTGTTACTGCTTCTCCACTTCTCCTTGCTATCCTCCCAGATTCTCCATCACTATCCAGATGACTGTCCTGTCCACATTCAGACTGACTCTGCCCCAGGGTTTCTCTGGCCAGAATCAGAATCTCACTCAAGCTATTATCTAATGGGGATCTATCAATCAGCCAGCCTGTTGCGGTGGGTGAGGGCTGTGCAGTTGGTTCTGTGGTAGTTTCTGTTGAAAGGTGAGTCACTGATGCACTTAGTGCAATGTTCAGCCCTGGTGTGCTCTTATTGAGTGGTGACCACCCATGTGTTTCCAAGTTGATAAACGTTGGATCCTCAATTTCTACCTTAAATGAGGATCCATCTTTCTTTGGGTTTGAATCTGAAGCAGAGGATGCAAGTTCAGGAAGAGGACTGGGTAAATGTGGTGTAGAGCACAATAGGAAGCTGGTTCCTATCTTTGTCCACTGCTTTGATTTCATCCTCGGTTGAGCAACCATGACGTATTAGAGGTAGCAATGGTCGATTTTTCAGTCACCTTCCTAGAGAGACAACCCCTACTGTCTAAGTCAGCTGCTGCTTCATACCTCTCTGTTTCTGCTAAGGCAGTCTCAGCTTCGTGCTCCTCTTTGAACGTGTTCAATGTAGCTTCTACATGAGTTTTCGCCATGTCTGTACATGCTTTCTCTATATTTACACAAACTTTATCAATTAGCATTTCAGTTTCGTGCTTAGCATACACTGCTTTCATATTTGCCACTTCAGCTTCAGTGTGGGCTCATTTGGCAGCTATGCTAAGCATAGTTTTGCTTGACCATCATGAAACATAATCAATACACCACATTCTGACCTGACTTCCAGGGCTCGGTCAGCATTCAGACACTTCTCCAGCCCAAGACAATGCCTTTGAAGATGATTTATCTTTTCATTTGTGCCTCCTCATTTACTCAATAAGATACTTCCTTTTGATATACTCATGCCTGAAGATTTAATTGATGTGGAGGATTTTTTCCTCTTGTTAGGTAATGTCTTTCCTGGCTGGGGAGGTGGGTATCACTCTGTTTGTTCGGAGAGTCCTGTAGCTGTGAAACAATTTCAGTTTCTATGGACTCCTCCAATGTGTTAGCAGGAGTTGACTCTGGTATTACAAGAGATGTTTCTGACAGCTTTGGACACCGTTCTTCTCCAACAGTTGATTCTACTCTCCTCAAATGATCGATGCATCTGATGTCATCAGGAGATTATGCAATGTGCAGGAGAATGGTCCAGTTCTGTCCTTAAACTTTCAAAGTATCCATTCTTGATCATATCTACAGACCTTTGCCAGGACTGTTTGTCCAAGAGCTGAATATCAAACCTCCTTCTTTGAGTCCTCAATTGAGAACTGCCTTAGTTGTTTCTCCTGCATACTCCTATGACTGGATTGGAAGAGATCTAAGTGCAAGGGACAATCCAGGAACAAAGTACATAGCTGGTGTGTTGTTGGTTGTGGAGTGTGCTGCATTGCAATATGCAAAAAAGAAATTGTCAGTGTAGTGTGTTCTGCTGACATTGCTTGTATGCATTCTTCAGACTATAGACAAACCTTTCCACCAAGTTATTTGTAGCTGGGTGGTATGGTGAGAATGTAATTTGTCTTATTCCATTCATTTTCAGGCATGACTGAAACTGTGGCCCATTGTTATTAAGTGCTCTGGATCACCTGTCCTTGAGAAGAGGCTTTGCAACACATCAGTGTGTGCGGCTATACTGGAGACTATTGGGAGCACTTCTGGCCAGTTTGTAGCTGCATCCACTATTACCACGAAACTCGTGCCCATGAACGGTCCAACAAAATCCACATGAATCCTCTTCCAGGGCAACGCAGGCCATTCCCAGGGATGGCGAGGCACTGCTTCTGTGTCTTCTCAACTTGTTGATATCCCACACAGTGCATGGCGAGCTGATCTATTCCAGGTCACCAAAGCTTCAACCCAAGGCTTTCATTTTGACCACGCCTTGATGTGTTTCCTCCAATGCTTTAGCTCTCAGCTTGGATGGTACAACAACTCTCAATTCCCATGTAAAGCAACCCCCTTCAAGGGTAAGTTCATTCTGGCACTGGTACAAGTGGGATAACTAGAATTTCTGCTGCACGTTCCAGCCATTTTGGATGGCCATGTAAACCTATAGATTTTTGCTAATAAAACAAGTTAAGCCGTTTGTGTTTAATGAAACCTGAAAAATTTTATTGAACTCCAAAACCTAAACACAAAAGTACACTAAAAATCCTTATGTAACAGCACCATCACATTGGATCAGCCTCTTAAAGCAAAACCCCAACTCAATATTGGAGCTTGTGAATTATGTACTTTTTTCACAATTACGTTACGCTACGTAGGCACCCCCCTCATAACTCACTAAAACTGTGAGCCCGTCTGGAGCTTGGACGAGCCACATGACTCAGGTCCTTTGTTCCATGGGAGGAGGAACCGCAGATGCTTCTAGTTTGCCCAGAGGTGCATTTCCACTCTCATGGTCATGGTGTGACACTAGGAACATGGCAGTGGAATACACCAAATATTGATGCGCTGGTTTAAGGGGATCTACTGAAATACGTTAAGGTTCCCCCTCTTATCTACAAATCCCATTTCCAGAAAAGTTGGGATATTTTCCAAAATGCAATAAAAACATAATCTGTAATATGTTAATTCACGTGAACCTTATCATAGATTTTTGTTTTTATTGCATTTTGGAAAATATCCCAACTTTTCTGGAAATGGGGTTTGCATGATAAAAGTCTATTTCCCCCCCATTCTGAAGTGCGGAACGGACCTTCATAAGGGGACCTAAGGGTTGTTCTTGTACATCATGGAGGATGAAAACAAATGAGGTGGAATGTATGTCAACAGGAGCCCAATAGTGCTGTACGCCATGATGGGAGGTAGGAATTGAATTTACTGAGGAGGGTGAAACCACTTTCAAAGCCCATTGGATTGCGGGCGGTATGCCATGCTGTGATATCACCTGATGCCGAGGTTCTGGGCCATCGGACCCCAGAGGTCTGAAATGAATTGGGGACCGTGGTCAGAGGAAATATCAGATGAGGTGCCAAACCGAGCAACCCAGCTGCTGATGAACAACCAAGCTACATCTGCGGCCATTGTTGATGCTAAAGGGACAACCTCTGACCACCTGGTGGTACGGTCCATCATGGTAAGGAGGTGCGTGAAAGCACAGGAGGGAAGAGGACCCACAAGGTTCACATTGACATGTTTAAACTATTGCTTAGGGAACTCAAACTGTGCCAATGGTGCCTGAACATGATGGTTAACTTTTGCCTGCTTGCACTCCACACAAACTGCAGTCCAATCACGCAATCCTTTCTGAGGCCAAACTTTAGAGCAACCAGTTTCGGTGAGGCCGCCTGGCCCAGATGTGAAAGACCATGTTTGGTGTCAAAAGCAGTCTCTCTCCAGTTTGCAGGCATTATTGGAAACAGCGACCGGTTGAGACATCGCACAGGAGAGAAACCCCAGCTTCCCCAAACGTAATGTCAGCCAACCACAGGCCTGTGACTATTGTTCAGTAAGCCTAGACCTCTGGGTCAATAACTTGGTTGGCTGCCATGCCAGTATAGTCAGCCCATATGTGTATGGCCTCTATGGCTGGCCATTGCATTATTTTTCCCCTTGATATTTTGTATGTCCGTTGAGAGCTCAGATATGTAGGCCAGGTGGCGTTGATGCCGTGCAGACCAAGGGTCTGATATTTTGGCCACTGCATGCACGAGGGGTTCATGGTCAACAAATGTTGTGAAATGGTGGTCCTCTAGAAGAAAACGAAAATGACAGACAGCCAGATAGAGATGGAGAAGCTCATGGTCAAACGTGCTGGAGAAGGTGAGCAGCTGCCACACACCTTCAACGGGAAGTTCAAGCACAGTATGATGCATCAGTAGTAATGGCTATGGATGCATTGGGGATCACATTAGAAAGAGCTCGTTTGGTATCATCAAATGTCTGCTGATCAGTCAAGCACTTGATTAGGGGTATTGCCTTTAATTGCATTATACAGGGGGAGTATTAATTCAGCAGTTCACAGAATGAAGTGGTGATAGAAATTTACCATACCTAAAAACTCCTCCTATAATTTTTTTGTAGTGTGGGGTGGTGGCAATCTACTTTTGATGGGAGGGCTTTGCATCTTCTATAGAGATGCGATGGCCAAGAAAATCAGTAGTTGACTACCCAAACTGGCATTTAGCAGGGTTAATGATCAACTCGTGTTTGATTAAGCACTCAAAGTATGCCATCAGGGCAAACGAAAAGAAAATCTATGTATTTTAATACAGAGTCCATCGGCCACTGGAAAGTCTGTGCTGCATTTTTCAGTTCAAATTCCATGCGCAGAAACACAAAGGCCAAACAAGGTTATCACAGCTGTTTTGGGAATGTCCTCCAAGCACACCGACACCTAATGGTAGCCCCTAACTTAATCGACTTTGGGGTTGGGGGGGGGGGGGAAATTAACTTTCTGGCCAAATGTGCTGAATAATCTTAGATGTATGCGACCAGGTAATGTTCAGGGGTGGTGACCTTGTTAAGGCATCAGTAATCACCACATGGGCGGCAACAACCACTGGACTGTGGGACCATATGGAGGTGTGAAGCCTGGGGGCTATTTGACCAGTGTACAATGCCAAGTTTTTCCATGTTGGTAAACCCAGCCTTCGCAGTTGCCAGCTTTTCTAGGTCCAGTCTATGTGTATGGGCATGGACTTGTAGGCCAGTTGTGGGAATGTGGTGCTCAACCCCATATTCTGTGACTGTAGTAGAGAATGTGGGCTTAGTGAGGTCTGGAAATTTGCCCAGCAGTCAAGTAAACTCAGATGCAGTAGTGTATGTGCTTGACTTACTGGGGGGATGTTAACAACTCAAAGTCCTTGACATCCCTAAACCAGCAGTTCCTTGGGCACACAGGAAATCTGGCCAAGCACTGGTCTAGCCACTTTAGCTAGGATGAAATCCCATGTGTAATGTCACCCACTGAAGCATAGCATCACCCATCAAGTCCCATAGGTCTGGGTTGTGCCATTGGTGGACTCAAGGGAGGTTTTAACATTCGTTGCCCTCTCATCAATATGCAATGCGGTCAGCACAGTCACTTGAGGACCTGTGTCACATAAGAAGCATCTCATTGAAAGGGTGTCTGTAATGAACAGTAGACATCCACTAGCACCTGGAAGCCATGCTGATCACACCCCTCTGATGACTCAAAGCGTTGACACTGTCAAGGTTGCAAGGTTTTTTTCTGAGGGCCTTGTGTCTGGGCTTATTGAGGTAGAGAAAGGAGGAATGATGCACCACTGCCTGGCTGAGTGTAGACTACCAGCCATTTTAGCAAGCTACCTAGTCCATCACGGGTGCATTAGCGAGGGCTATAGGAACTTGACTGGGCATGAAGGGTTCTTTAAAAAATAAAACCAGGGTGGTGATTTCCCAGGAGAGACAGCATGTGGCCCATTAGCTCCAAATGCCTAGTATCACCAAGACTGGGTAAGGAGAGCAACTGCTTGCTGCACTCAAACTCCGATAGTCCAAAAGTCTGCAAAAGGTGAGTTTTCAGCGATTAGTATTTATTGTATTCAGGCAGGTGTTCAAGCAGACTCGCCATGGAATTGCTGAGCGACACTATGACTTCCCAGAATTTGGTGTTGTCAGCGGTGATTCCTCGCAGAACGAACTGGGCCTCAGCTTTTTGCTCCCGAGGCTCTGGCAGTTTCAAATGACTGGCTGACACGTTCAGTAACTCTGGAATTATACTAGAGTGTCTGGGTCACCAGCATAGGTTTTCGCAAATAAAAGTTAGCCATTTTATGTTTAATAAAACCCATAACACATTTTATTGAACTCCAAGCAAAACCCCAACTCAATGTCGAAGCCTATTATAGTGATAAAGCCCCTTGTGAGTGTTGATGGTGAAAAACACACTGGACTCTTCCCTTTCCATCTTTAAGTAGGCCTCAGTTCAGTCCACTTTGCTGAAGTGTTTCCCTCCAGAAAGTTTTGCAAAGATAACCTTTATTCTGAGTAGAGGGTGTTAATTTACTTTCAATATTGGGTTGATAATGTCTTTAAAATCACCACAGATCCTGACACCCATTCACCTTGGTGAGTGGGACCACTGGCATTGCCCATGGGCTCCACAACCTTGAAAAGAATTCCTTCAGCCTCTATGCGATCTAGCTCATTGGCTACTTTATCATGGATTGTATAAGGAAGCAAACAGGATTTTTAGAATTTTAATTTGGCTTTTTCATTTAACACAATTTTGCCCTTGATATGTTTGAGTTTTCCAATGCCATTATTGAACACTGCTTTTTTTAACTGTTGCAGGGGATATGGCATGCAATTGGTGGATAGATCTCCAATCAAGTTTTAGTTGTCTGAACCAATCACGGCTCCACAAACTGTTCCTCTTGTTTTTACCTCAAGCAAGCTCTATGTGGCTTGTTGGTAATTCACTGTTACAAATGTCATTCCCAAAGGGATGATCTTTTTTCCAGTATAAGTTCTTCATGGGATACTACTAGGCTTCAGTTCAGTATATTTTTGAAATGCAGCTCAGAGTCATTTTGTGGAATGGCTGCAATAGCCAAGCCAGTGTACAATTCCATTTTAATTAATATGCCATTCACTTCTGGGGCAAACCATAGTGCTTGACTTTTGTTAGTTTTCTCATTGTAAATCTCAAGGCTACACACACAAAATGCTGGAGCCAAGCAGTATCTATGGAAAAGAGTATTGTCGACGTTTCGGGCCGAGCCCCTTCAGTGTCATTCTTATCGTTGTCAGAATTTCATCAACAGCATGCATATTAGTGCTTTTTTTAAAACTGCAGTTTAACTTTTTTAATATTTATTGCTTCCCTGTGCAGTCTATTTATTTTTGTCTGCCCGGCATACTCTTTGTTGCATTTTCTGCAGGTTTTGCCTTTAATCCTGCTTGATCTGGTGTATGTCAGATCCTGCCACAATGGTAAATAAATTTGCTGAACCAGGCCAGTTTCTGTTTAGACATTGCAATGTTATTCATACTCACTTTCATTCCCAAGTACAACTCATTTGTGTCTCTGCTGTTTCCATTGATACAGCTATTTCAATTGCTCTTTTAAATATGAACTGTGCTTCAATTGGGAGCCATTTTTGCACGCTTTCTTGAGATTCTGTAAACTTAATAATCTTTCAGTGCATCATTAAGCCCACCATTTAACTGACATTGCTCAGTCAACATCTTGAATTAACCATGTAAGCTGAAATGGACTCCCCTCCCTTTTGGTTCCACTTTTTAACTTGGAGTATTCTGCTATCAACAATAGTAATATTCCACATCATATTCACAATATCGATAAGAATGGAAGATATAGGAGTTGAATTAGGGCAATTGAATCTGCTCCGCCATTTAATCATGACTGATTCAATTTTCCTCTCAGCCCCAATCTCCTGCCTTCCATCCATATCCCTTCATGCCCTGATCAATCAAAAATCTATCCTTATAGATGCATTAAGACTTGACATCCACAGCTGCCTGTGGCAAAGGATTTCTCAGATTCACCACTCTCTGGCTAAAGAGATTCCTCCTCATCTCCGTTCTAAAAAGGATGCCCTCTTTCCGAAGCTGTATCCTCTGTTCTTGGATTCTCCCACCATTGGAAACATCCTCTCCATATCCACCCTATCAATGTCTTTCATTGGTCAATAGGTTTCAATAAGGTCACCCCTCATTCTTTTGAACTCTAGTGATTATAGGCCCTGTGCTGTCAAATGCTCTTCATATGTCAAGCCATTCAATCCTGGAATAATTTTCGGAAACAAGATTCGGAATAAGAAGGCAGCGGGAGAAACTAATGATTTCCAGCGAAAAGACTTTTTGAGTTCTTGGGGGAAGAGAGAGGCCAGACTGTGCAGGCGCGTGACGTCTGTCTGTTGAGCACGAATAGTTTAAAAAGAAGGCAGCCATATCCAGCGGGCAGCTTTGGGAGCGGGCAGCGGAGTGAGAGGCAGCAGAGTGAAAGGGCTTTGGCTCCACGGGCTTCAGCGGTAACGGGATGAGGTGAGGCAGTTGTTGATTGCAAAAGGAGAGAGTATGTGTATGAGGCCAGTTTTCTGCGGTCGGTGTCAGATGTGGGAGGTCCTGGAGTCTCCCAGCATTCCGGACGGCCACATCTGCACCCGGTGCATTGAGATGCATCTCCTAAGGGACCGTGTTAGGGAACTGGAGCTGCAGCTCGATGACCTTCGTCTGGTCAGGGAAAGTGAGGAGGTGATAGAGAGGAGTTACAGGCAGGTGGTCACTCCGGAGCCACAGGAGACAGAGAAATGGGTCACAGTCAGGAGAGGGAAGGAGAAGAGTCAGGGTCTAGAGAGTACCCTTGTGGCTGTACCCCATGACAATAAGTACTCCTGTTTGAGTACTGTTGGAGGGGACAGCATACCTGGAGGAAGCGACATTGGCCATGTCTCTGGCACAGAGTCTGACCCTGTGGCTCAGAAGGGTAGGGAAGGTAAGAGGAAGGCAGTAGTGATAGGGGACTCTATAGTCAGGGGTTCAGACAGGTGATTCTGTGGACACAGTAAAGAAACTCAGATGGTAGTTTGCCTCCCAGGCGCCAGGGTTCAAGATATCCTGCAGTGGGAGGGAGAACATCCAGAGGTTGTGGTACATATTGGTACCAATTACATAGGTAGGAAAAGGGAAGAGGTCCTGAAAGAAGATTACAGGGAGTTAGGAAGGAAGTTGAAAAGCAGGACATCAAAGGTAGTAATCTCGGGATTAATGCCTGTGCCATGCGGCAGTGAGAATAGGAATAGAATGAAGTGGAGGATAAATGCGTGGCTGAGGGTTTGGAGCAGGGGGCAGGGATTCAGATTTCTGGATCATTGGGACCTCTTTTGGGGTGGGTGTGACCTGTACAAAAAGGACGGGTTGCACTTGAATCCCAGGGGGACCAATATCCTGGTGGGGAGGTTTGATAGAGCTGTTGGGGAGGGTTTAAACTAGTTTGGTTTGGGGTTGGGAATCATAATATGAATGCAGGGATTAAGGTAGAAGGACAAGGGCATGATGCTAAGAGTTCTGAGTTGATGAGGAAGAACAGGCAGGGGACAGAACATAATTGTAGCCAGTTAAAGGGGTTGAAATGTGTCTATTTCAATGCTAGGAGTATTAGGAACAAGGTTGAACTTAGAGCATGAATTAGTACGTGGAACTACGATATTGTGGCCATTACTGAAACTTAGTTGGAGGAAGGGCAGGCTTGGATGATGCAGGTCCCGGGGTTCAGGTGTTTTAAAAGGCATAGGATGGGAGGTAGAAAAGGGGAGGGAGTGGCATTGCTGGTCAGGGACAGTATCACAGCTATAGAAAGGGAGGACACTGCAGAAGGAGTGTCCACGGAGTCAGTCTGGGTGGAAGTCAGAAATAGGAAGGGATCAATCACTGTGCTGAGAGTAGTCTATAGGCCCCCAACTAGCCCTCGGGACACCAAGGAGCAGATAAGTAGGCAGATTTTAGAATGGTGTAGGAAATACAGGGTAGTAGTTATGGGTGATTTCAACTTCCCTCATATTGACTGGCACCTCCTGAGTGCAAGGGGGATAGATGGGGCTGAATTTGTCAGGTGTGTTCAAGAAGGATTCCTGACACAGTATGTGGATCGGCCGACGAGAGGAGAGGCTATACTGGATCTAGTTCTGGGTAATGAACCTGCTCAGGTGACAGGCCTCTTGGTGGGGGAACATTTTGGTGAGAGTGACCACAACTCCCTTAGCTTCAGCATAGCTACGGAAAGGGATAAAATCAGACGAAATGGTAAAGTGCCTAACTGGGGAAGGGATAACTTTGAAAGGATGAGGCCGGAACTAGCGACAGTAAATTGGAAACAGATGTTCAAAGGGGAAAGCACAGAAGTAATGTGGGTGAAGTTTAGGGACCACTTGTTCTGGGTTCAGGATAGGTTTGTTCCACTGAGACAAGGAAAAAATGGTAGGAAAAGGGAACCGTGGCTGACGAAACATGTGAGGCAACTCGTCAAGAGGGAAAAGGAAGCATTTGTTAGATATAAGAAGCAGGAAGTAGGAGGGGCTTATGAGAAATATACGGTAGCCAGGAAAAAGCTAAAGAAAGAACTTAGGAGAGCTCAAGGGGGACATGAGAAGGCCTTGGCATGTAGGATTATGGAGAACCCCAAGGCATTCTATGCGTATGTGAAGAATAGGAGGATGACGAGAATGAAAGTGGGACCGTTAAAGGGTAAAGAGGGCAACATGTGCCTGGAAGCGGAGGAGGTTGGGGAGGTCCTAAATGAATACCTTGCTTCAGTATTCACAAGTGAAAAGGATCTTGATCAGGATAAGGTTGAAGTAGAGCAGGCCTGTGTGCTGGGCAATGTGGAAATTAAGGAGGAAGTAGTGCTGGATCTTCTTAAAAACGTTAAGATTGATAAATCCCCAGGGCCGGATATGATACACCCCAGGTTGTTGTGGGAATTGAGAGACGAGATCACAGGAGCATTAGCTATGATCTTTGAATCCTCTTTGGCTGCAGGGGAAGTGCCAGAGGACTGGAGAATGGCAAATATAGTTCCCTTGTTTAAAAAAGGTAATGGAGAGAAACCTGGGAACTATAGACCGGTGAGTCTTACGTCGGTGGTCTGAAAACTACTGGAAAGGATTCTTAAGGATAGGATCTACGAGCATTTAGAGAAGTACAGTCTACTCATGGATAGTCAACATGGCTTTGTGAAGGGAAGATCGTGCCTCATGAGCCTGATTGAGTTTTTTGAAGAGGTAAAAAAAGAAATTGATGAAGGTAGGGCAGTGGATGTGGTCTACATGGACTTTAGCAAAGCATTTGACAAGGTCCCTCATTAGAGATTCATCCAGAAAGTCATGAGGCATGGGATAAGTGGAACCTTGGCTGTTTGGATAAAAAATTGGCTTAAAGGCAGAAAGCAGAGGGTAGTTGTGGAAGGAAAGTATTCTACCTGGAGGTCGGTGACTAGTGGAGTGCCGTAGGGATCTGTCCTGGGACCCCTGCTGTTTGTGATTTTTATAAATGACCTGGGTGTAGAGGCGGAAGGATGGGTGAATGAGTAAGTTTGCAGATGACACGAAGATTGGAGGAGGTGTGGATGGAGCTGTAGGTTGTCGAAGGTTACAAGAGGATATAGACAGGCTGTAGAGTTGGGCAGAAAAATGGCAGATGGAGTTCAATCCGGACATGTGTGAAGTGATGCATTTTGGAAAGACAAACCAGAAGACTAAGTACAGGATTAATGGTCAGTTACTTAAGAGTGTGGATGAACAAAGGGACCTTGGGGTTCGAATCCATACATCCCTCAAGGTTGCTGCACAGGTTGATAGGGTAGTTAAGAAGGCCTATGGGATGCTAGGCTTCATTAACAGGGGGATTCAGTTCAAGAGTAGAGAGGTCATGTTGCAACTCTACAAATCTCTGGTGAGGCCGCAGTTAGAATATTGTGTTCAATTCTGGTCACCTCTGGAAGCTATGGAGAGGGTGCAGAGGAGATTTACCAGGATGTTACCTGGTTTAGAGAACAAGTCATATGAAGCAAGGTTAGCAGAGCTGGGACTTTTCTCTTTGGTGCATAGAAGAATGAGAGGGGACTTAATAGAGGTCTGCAAGATTATGAGAGGCATAGATAGGGTGGATAGTCAGTACCCATTTCCCAGGGCACCAATAGCAAACATCAGAGGGCATATGTACAAAATTAAGGGAGGGAAGTTTAGGGGAGACATCAAGGGTAAGATTTTTTACACAGAGGATGTGAGTGCCTGGAAGGACTTGCCCGGGATGGTGATGGAGGCTAAAACATTAGGGGTATTTAAGAGCCTCTTGGACAGGCACATGGATGAAAGAAAAATGGAGGGTTATGGGTTTAGTACGTTTTTTTAAGGACTATATGGGTCGGCACAACATGGAGTGCTGAAGGGCCTGTACTGTGCGTTGGTGCTCAATGGTTCTATGGAAAAGTCCTTTGAACTCTCTCCAGTTTCAGCACATCATTTCTAAGATAATGGGCTCAAAACTGCAAAGAATACTCCAAGTAAGGCCTCACCAATGCTTTATAAAGCCTTAACATTATATCCTTACTTTTCTATTCTGGTCCTTGAAATGAATGCTGATGGTTTGCGGTGATGTCATCGTCGAGAATGGCAGCTTAGGTCACTAGCTCCTCCGGAAAAACGCGTATTAAGCCCCATTAACCCATCAAATATAATATTTTTCGAAAAATATTTGAACTGAAAAGAGGGGCAAGAATGGGGAGAAGAAATGGAAATTAAAAAAAGCGACACTGCAGAGCCTGCATCTGAGAGGAGTGCAGCGAGCGGCTCTTCGACCCGACCGCGTGCGAGCGAGGCAGCCGTTGGGCCTCGTTCAGACGAAGCGGCGAATGTCTTCGAAATCCTGAAAGAAATAATGGAGTTCCGGAAAGAAATAGAGCAGCAGCTCCATGATATTAAGGCAGAGGTTGACAACACAATCAAAACTTAGTGGTGGCAGAGACTCGCAATGAGAAGGTGGAAGATCGTGTTCAAAACGTGGAATGGATACTGAGCAAGACAATAAAAATAATACATCACCAAGAAGGTAAACTGCTTGACCTGGAGGGAAGATCATGGCAGAAAAATATCGGAATCTACAATGTTCCCGAAGGAGTGGAGGGCCCGTCTATGACGGAGTTTGTCAGAAAGTCACTGTGGGACGCGCTGGATCTTCCCCGGCTATGAAGCTGGAAGTCGAAAGAGCCCACCGCGCGTTAGTCCCGAAACCTACCCAGGATAGAAAGCCACGCTCAATAATAATAAAATCCCTTCGGTACAGCACCAAGGCAGAGATTCTACAAAGGGCCTGGGGTAAGAAGAGAGTGTTTTTAATAAGGGAGGATAAATTAATATATTTCAACCAAGATTATCCCCCGCAGTCCTCCAGAAACGCAAAGAATACTCTGAAGTAAAGCGAGTATTAAAGCAAAATAAGATTAGATTTCAAACTCTGTACCCTGCTAAACTTCGAGTGTTTTATGACAATGGGACGAGGTTGTACCAGACAGTGGAAAAGGCGACTACAGATATGAAGGCCAGAGGGTTGCCCGTCAGCATGACCAAAACGAAGGAAAGCCTGGCTGAGGAATTGTCTCGCTCGGCTTGGGAAATAGTGCGAGAAACGAGAAGGCAGGAGACAGGAGGAAGCCGAGAGAAACATATCAGGAAGAGACTGGGAGTTTCCCAAAGACAGTCTTCACCCCCTTCAGAAGAGCCATAAGGTTTGGCTAACTTTAAAAACGTTGAAAAGCTAAACAGAAGCAAAAGTACACGGTGATATACCTATCTCGAGAAATACTTATTATATTGTGGATTTTATATTACTTAGTGTAATGTGTGTGTCTATATATATATCTATTTGTGTGTGTGTATATATATGCATATATAGGAGGAGTACACAGGGAAATCTTTTCTGTGTAATGGATTTGTTCACTGACTTTTATGAATACTGCAATAGGGGCCCTCAACTCACAAGTAGGAGGTGTTATCCTCCACAGCTAGACATTACCTCTAGCTCAACGCAGGGTCATCTACTAGAGACCTCAGCCTTGGAATCACACGTTCATTGCCATTTTTGTTATTATTTGAGTT
Organism: Hypanus sabinus; assembly: GCF_030144855.1. Classification (NCBI taxonomy): domain Eukaryota; kingdom Metazoa; phylum Chordata; class Chondrichthyes; order Myliobatiformes; family Dasyatidae; genus Hypanus; species Hypanus sabinus. The sequence goes on from NC_082720.1 coordinate 20,640,001, forward strand.
TCTTGGTTCTTATTTGTTGAGGGAGTAGATCGATTAAGTTTTATTCTAATTTCAATGATACATTGACAGATAAATACAGATGATATACCTATCTGTAAAAGGACAAGGTAAAATTCATTTCTTTTAATGTAAATGGGCTATTAAATCCAATCAAACATAAGAGAATTTTATCCAAAAAAAAGAACAAGCTCATGTAGTATATTTACAGGAAACTCATTTAAGTGATAATGAGCATAAAAAACTAAAGAGAATGAGCTTCACTAATCTGTTTTTCTCCTCATATAAATCAGGACATAGGAGAGGAGTTGCTATTCTTATCTCAGGTAAGCTAAATTTTGAAAAAAATATTCAAAACGGGAGATAAAGAAGGCAGATATATTCTGGTAAGGGGGAATATAGACGGCAATTCAGTTACTCTGTTGAATATATACACTCCCCCGGGAAGTGATATTGGTTTCTTTCAGAAAATTACTGATATTATGGCAACGGAAACAGAAGGTCTCCAGATATGTTGGGGAGACTTAAGTTTACAATTACAACCAAACTTAGGCTCTTCCAATAGAAAAACCTATGAAACAAAATCTTTACATAAGAAAGTTAATACACTTTTTGAAGATGTTAGTTTAATTGATATATGGAGAGACCTTTTCCCTGACAGAAGGGATTACACTCATTATTCTGCTCAACATTCTGTATATACAAGAATAAACTATTTCATAACATTTGGAAAAGACAAAGAAAAAATAAACACCTGTGGAATTGGGACAATAGATGTAAGTGACCATGCACCTATATATTTATCTGTTGATTTTGACCTACAACCAAAGAATACTATTTGGAAACTGAATTCAAGTCTACTCAATGATCCGTACTTTAAGAGACAAATTAAAAAATAAATTGGTCTCTACTTAGAACTTAATGATAATAGAGAGGTTTCACTTCCCATTTTATGGGATACTCTGAAGGCGGTCTTAAGAGGGAAAATTATAGCAATATCTTCTTTTAAGAAAAAAATAAGGAATAAAACATTAGAGGAATTACAGAATAGGCTGAAGGAACTAGAGAAAAAACACAAATTGAATTTGGCACAGGATACATTAAGGGAAAAATAAATAATTTGGCTATGCAAGAAATCAGGAAAAACTTAATGTTTCTGAAACAGAGACATTATGAAAGTGGATCGAAATCTATGAAAATACTGGCATGGAAACTGAAAAAAAAATAGCAGAAAATACAATTCATAGAATTAGGGACCCGAGAACGAAAATGATAAGAAATAAGCCAAGTGAAATTCAAGAATCTTTTGAAGTGTTTTACAAAACGTTATATTTCAAAGTTCCAGGGGGAAGCATAACCCAAATTGACACCTTCTTGAATTCTCGAGAGTTAGTCACTTTAAGTGAAGAACAAAATAGAAGGATGACTGCTGACATAACTGAAGTTGAATTAAAAGCTGCAATTAGTAGACTTAAATTAAGCAAGTCACCAGGATCAGATGGGTATATGGTAGAGTGGTACAAAGAATTTAAAAATGAGTTAATTCCAGTTTTACTCCCCACACTGAACTGGGCTCTAAAAAAGGCACAAATGCCACCCAGTTGGAAAGAAGCGATAATCTCAGCTATACCAAAAGAAGGCAAGGATAAAATGGAATGCGGGTCATTTAGACCAATATCCGTTCTTAATGTAGATTATAGGTTATTTACCTCCATCATGGCCAAACGATTAGAAGAGCTTCTACCCATATTGATACGTAATGATCAGATAGGTTTTATACGACAATGCCAGACTCAAGACAATATACTAAGGACACTTCACATTATGGATCATATACAAAAAAATAAAATCGAAGCAATAGTGATAAGCGTGGATGCTGAAAAAGCATTTGATTCGGTTAATTGGAATCTTCTTTACAGAGTTTTACATAGATTTGGTTTCCAAGACACAATTATTAAAACTATACAGACACTATATGACAATCCTACTGCTAGGATTAAAATCAATGGATATTTATCAAATAGTCTTACCCTAGAAAGGGGCACGAGACAGGGTTGTGCACAGTCACCACTACTCTTCGCGTTATATCTGGAACCATTAGCTCAATACATCAGACAAAATGAAGATATCAGGGGAATTACTATCAAAGGGACAGAACATAAATTGGCTTGTTATGCAGATGACATTTTGATCTATCTGGGGCAACCAACATTGTAGAGTTCTCGCTCGGGTGTAATGAAAACGCCGAATTAAATGCCGAGATAAACCATAGTCAATGAGAACAAGGTCGCAGTAAGATTAACCATTTACTGTTCACTCTTCACATTAACATTTGGTGAAAACTGTTGATAAAACAATACAAGATTGATACAGTATTTGTTCCCTTCTTGATATCACATTTACATTGTAAATACTTGTAAAAGTAAACTACAACTACATTGCATTAAAGTGCAGCATACAGCCTACGCCATGGACCGCTTTAAATACACTTGAACACAAACTATCCGCAACTCTTTAACTAACGAAAACATAAACATTATCGACCGTCATTACTTTTAACAGGATCGGAGTTAACATTTTAATTCAACATATCGATTATCTATTAACTTACAGCTTTGCTCTCACTGTGATTTCTAATGCTTGCAAACAACTTCTTGCTCGGGTCTGCCTCGTGCGAGCCCCCACCCTTGTGTTGATCCCAAACCGGTATTTTCCCACAAGACGCGGCGAAACCAGATGAGACGTCATCGCATGCCGATATATTTTACAGGCAATGAATATACTTTAAACACTTCTAATTCTAACTAGAAAATACTAACAAATGAATTACTAAGCGAAAATATTATAAACTAAATAACTGCCATAAAGGCAACACAAACATACTCTTTACCTAAATTGATGCAATCCTTTGAACAATATGGTCAATTATCAGGATACAAGATCAACATAGATAAAACCCAATTACTTTCATATTACTATAGCCCACCAAGAGAAATTGAAAGTCGATACCCCTGGGCATGGCACATGGAGTCTTTCAAATATTTGGGCATCATTATGCCAAAATAATTGGCAAAATTATCAGAATGTAATTATCAGCCTTTATATAAAAAAATTAAGGAAAATGTGGCAAGATGGAGGCTGATTCCTTCTTTCAGTCTCAGTTCAAGGATTGAGTCTATTAATATGAATATACTGCCCAGACTGTTATATCTCTTTCAGACCCTACCAATAGAGATTAATCAAAATCAATTCAATGAATGGAACAAGATGCTATCAAGGTATATTTGGCAGGGTAAAAGGCCTAGAGTTCGTCTCAAAACTTTGCAATTAGCAAAGGAAAAGGGGGATGGGCCTTGCCTTCTCTTAGAGATTATTATTTTGTAGCACAGTTGAGAGCTGTGATATGTTGGGGTGATATGCAGCCCATCATATGACGCTCAATGGAAAAACATTAAGGAGCGGGTACTTCCCATCCCCATACAAGCAACTTTGGCTGATAACAACTTGCAAAGGTACATAAATACTATTGATAACCCATGGGTGAAATTGTCTCTTAAAATATGGAGAACTATTATAAAAGAATATAATCTAGAGGGAGATATTGCAATTCTTAAATGGTGTGCATATGACTCTGATTTTACACCAAATAAATTGAATGCTAGATTTAAGGACTGGACAGCTAAAGGAATAACAGTTCTTTGCAACATAATGAAAGAAGGAACACTGTTCAGTTTTGAAATGCTTAAAGAGAAACACTTATTAGAAAAACAAGAGTTTTATTGGTATTTACAGATGCGACAATATGTTAATAAGACGCTTAAAAATGTAACCAAGGCAAATACTTGTTTGATAGAGCTCTTTAGAAAAGCATATAATTCAGATAATGGTAGTAGAATCTTTTCAAACATGTATAAGGGGTTGTCAACTCATAAAATACATTCGACTTCATACATTAAAACAAAATGGGAGAAGGAAGGAGGGATAATTATATCTGAGGAAGAATGGACAACAATATGGAGATATCAACGGAAGTGTACCAATTCACAGAAATGGAGGGAGTTTAGATGGAAAAACTTGATAAGATATTTTATTACACCCTCTCAGAAATCCCATTATGATAGTAACCTCCCTGTTTGCTGGAGAAATTGTGGAAATCAAAATGCAAATCATTATCATATTTTTTGGGACTGTCCTGTTATCAAAAACTATTGGAGGGGGATACACGATGCCCTACAAGACATCTTTAAATGTGAAATACCCTTGGAGAGTAAGACCATATATTTTGGATATATACCTCAAGAATGGTTGAAAAGAGATAAATATTTAATGAATATACTGTTGGTGGCTGGTAAAAAGACTCTTACTAGGAAATGGTTATCACAGGAGAGCCCAACTTTAAATACATGGATGGAAATTACAATGGACATTTACAAAATGGAGAAGATAACAGCATCTGTTAGTCATAAGCTGGAACAATTTGATTCATACTGGGAAAAATGGTTTAACTACATAACACCTCATAGGCCTGATTTTATTCTCACAAATCAATGAATCTGTTGTAAAAAAAAAAGATCACTCCCTACTTGTACATAGTTCTTTCCTTTTGCTTGTTTTTTCTTTCCACTCTTTTCTATAAGTGTATACCTCAGATAAATACTTTGTGGAGATTTTGTGATATATATGATTATATGACATATATGCACAATGTCTGAAATACATCTTATGGAAATGTTTGTTTGATGATGAACTTCAATAAAAAAATAAATTACAAAAGGAAGTGAATGCTGAAATCACATTTACCTTCCTCACCACAGACTCAACCTGCAAACTAACCCTTAGGGAATCCTGCACAAGGACTCCCAAGTCCCCTTGCACCTCAGTTTTTTGTATTTTCTCTCCATTTAGAAAATAGTCAACCTGTTCATTTCACCAGTTCAAAGGTTCTTCTATTATCAAAGCATACAGCTCTGAATTTCCTCATCTCTGGATATCCATGAAACCAAGAATGAAAAAAAAAGGCAGCACGATCATCAATTCCCCCCAAATCCCCCCTCCCCACAAAAAGAATGAATAAAAGTGGACCAGGCACACCAACACCCCCAAATCCCTCCCCCACAAAAAAAGGAACAAAAGCAGAACAGGCACATTAATCCCCAAAGCCCTCCTCCCACAAAAAAATGGACAAAATTGAAAGGCACATCCGCCCAAATCCTTCCTCCCGCACAAGAAATGGACAAAATGGAACAGGCACAGTGACCCCCAAATCCCCCTCCCTGCACAAAAAATTGGCCAAAAAGCAGAATATTAAAAAATTATAAGACTGAAATAAAGGTTTATAATCGAAGTCCACATCCAAAACACAGAAAACCTGGGCAACACTCTCCAGACTCTATCCTGTCCAGTAGCAGAGTGATCAGCTGCCACGCGCCCTCTGCACTTGCAGAGTGCTGGAACACCCCAACAATCTCCAAACAGCAAATCAAATCATAAGCTCCATCAGTTCCAGAACCACATCCAAGATGAAAAACAAATGTAAATGACTAGAAGTGAAATATCTGGTTTCAAGATCTACCTGGAAGATGAATCCACTGAAGGAGCATTGTATGCTGGGACCAGCTTGACTTAAAGGTGTTTCTTCTACCAAAGTGCATGACCATAGGCTTCTTGACACTATATTCCATTTGCCATCTCTTTGCCTATTCTCCTAATCTGTCTAATTATTTCTGTAGCCTTTCTACTTCCTCAAAACTAACTACCCTCCACCTATCTTCATATCATCTACAAACTTTGCAACCAAGCTAGCAATTACATAATCCAAATCATTGACCTTTGATTGGTTCCAACACGAACCCCTGAGGAACACCATTAATCACCGGCAGTCAACCAGAAAAGTCTCCCTTTATTCCCTCTCTTTGCCCTCTCTCTGCCAATCAGCCATTGCTTCATCCATGCTAGAATCTTTCTTGTAATACCATGGGCTCATAGCTTCTTAAATAGCCTTGTGAGTGGCACCTTGTCAAAGGCCTTCTGAAAATCCAAGTACATAACAGCAACTCTCTTGTCTATCCTGCTTATTATTTCTTCAAAGAATTCCAACAGATTTGTCAGGCACGATTTTCCCTTGAAGAAAACATGCTAACTACTGCCTATTTTATCATGTGCCTCCAAGTACCCTGAGACTTCAGCCTTAATAATAGACTCCATTACATGGACCACGACTTCTGGCTATTCACCCTCCCACTTAAGAATGCTAAGGACTCGATCTGAGATATCCTGGAACCAGGGAGCAACGTACCATCATAAAACCTCCTGTTTGTTCCCCTAACTAACAAATTGACGATCACCACAGCATGGCTTTTTATCACCCTTCCCTTCTGAGTCACAGAAGTAGACTTAGTGCCAGAGACTCATCCACCTTGTTAGGTCACTTCCCCCTCCCCCCATCCCGCATCCCACAGTATCCAGGTTAATGTACCTGTTACTTAGGTGGATAGCCACAGAAGCACTCTGCTTTGGCTCCTTGACTGGCACCCATTTTTCTCTGTCTGCACCTTGGGTGAAACTCCTTCTCTCTATATAGCCTATCTATCATCCCCTCAGCCTCCCGAGTGATTCGGAGTTCATCCAGTCCCGGCTCCAAATCCTTAACACAGATCCTTAGAAGCTGCAGCTGGATGCACTGCTTGCACTTGTGGTTGTCAGGAGACACTGGAGGTCTCCCTTCCTGCACTATCCTGCATTTCACTATCCTGCCTGCCATCTCTACTGTCCTAACTGAGCAGACATAAAGAAGGGGAGGAGAAAAAACTTAACAGGTTTTTCTTTCCTTTGCTTTCTCTGACTGAAGCCTCAAGATCACCCTGTCTTCTGTTGATTACCACTCTCTTCCCCCTGCTTGCCTTTAACTTGTTCTTAATAATCAATCCCAATTGCCAATTGGTCACTGGTCAAAGCTCTTTTTTGCTGTAGCAGCCCACTGCTGCCTTTTGTACTTGGGCAGTGGACCTGATTGGTCCCCTTCTCTCAAAACTTCCAATGTCCGGCTTGGCTGCTGGTCAAAGCTCTTTTTCCACAAAAGTAGAGCTCATTTCAGCTGATTTGATTGGAGCAGTCAAATTTATAAGCAAGTTTTATACCTTTCTACACAATACACTCAGCAAAACTGCATTTGCTTTTCATTAGCTATTTCATTTGATTCAAATAATGCTCAATTCACTCCGTCTACAATATGCAGTTATCTTTTGTGGAGTTGAATGATGTCAGTTATCTTTTCTGATGTAGCCAGCCATTTCTGCCTTTCTTTTCATGATTATTATTACCAGTATTCTCAGTTAAAGATCTTGTGAATTTTGTCCACCTTCAGCCGTTTTATAAACTTGACTGTTTCTGCCCCTCCCCAAAGAAACACATGCTGTGTTTTATTTTAAAAACCTCAATGTGCTTCTACAGGTAGGTAGTCATCTCTGGTTCATTTTAAAACTTACTTGTCATCACTCTTAATGTTTTGTAACTCCAAACTTAAAACTAATTAAAAGAAAAAACATGGGGAAACTGGAATTAATGTGTACTCTTCATTCTTTCCTTTAAGTGAGGCATGGACATAAAACATGATGGCATAATGACATATGCCAGTTACGTACTTTTACATGCAACCCATAATGAATTATGTTAATGACAAAGAATGCTTAATCAAACCATAGTTACAATATTACTCTAATATTATTGAAATATTCAATACACAACACTTACCTTGCCATCAACCAGTAGCACTTCATCATCTATTGTGATGAAGTTATCTAAGAGATTGTTCATGAAAAATGTCAGCTCCTGCAGGAGGAGTGACTCCAATTTGTCCACCATCACAACAGAACAACAGCAGATGCCATTTCATTGGCTCTCCACTCAGTTCTGGAAGATCTGCGTAGTGAGGATGCATATGTTAGGATGCTCTTTATTAATAACAGCTCAGTATTCAACACTATCATCCCATTGAAACAAATCAATAAGCTCCAAGTCCTTGGCCTTGGTGCCTCCTTGTGCAACTGTGGCCTCAATTTCCTCACTTGTAGACTGCAGACTGTTTGGTTTGGCACCATTTCCTCCACAATCGAGGAGGCGGACTTGAGGTTGGTGCCTTCCACAGGAAATTGGTGTGTCATGGGAGATGGAAGATCGAAAGCAGCGAGCCGGCTGCTGGCTGTGTGCCCAGAGACCCGAGTTCTTCGGGCACAGAGCTCGGAAAACAACAGACTTTAATATCGTAAATCAGTGAGTTGTTTGTTGTGTCTCCCCTCTTGCTGTGAAATGCGGATCCCTCTTTTTCCCTTACTGGGAGAGAGAGCCTGTGGTGTGCCGAATTACCGGGTGAACGAGTAGTCTTTGGGGTACTGCAAGTTTGTGTCTTTATTGATGCTTTGCTGCACACTTGAGTGCTCGTTGGGGGGCACCGATGTGTATTTTTGCTGGTGGGGGGGATCATTGCTTTGCTGCTGCTTATGCACGGGAGGGAGGGGAGCTGGGGGGGTGCTTTGGGGTTCTAAAATTTAACTGTCATTCATTCTTTGGGGCACTCCTCTTTTTTTTTGGATGTTTGCAAAGAAAAAGAATTTCAGGATATATATTGTATATATTTCTCTGACGTTAGATGTACTTTGAAACCATTGAAACAATCGCCATCAGCTCAGCTGAACCATAGGTTTGTGCTTGTCTACCCGCTCTACCTGCTTTATACATACGACTGATGTTAGGAACTGCTCCAATACCATATTTAAGTTTGATGATGCCTCTATTGTTGGCTGGATCAAAGATGATGAATTGGCATATATACCCAATAGATACATTATTTTGGCAATTAAATGTTTCTTTTGTACCTCATGGGAACCTGCATGCATGCAATATATGTGGCTGTGTTTTTTGACAAGTACACTCCTCACAGATGCCAGTATCATGCATATTAATTTTGAACAGTGAATTATTCAACCTAGCATGTCCAATATAAAATGTGTATGAATCTTTTCTCCTTTTACACTTGTCTACAAGCTGAGTTTTACTATCCTCTGAATTTGATATAAATGTTGTCCTTTTTTTTCCTTATCCCAACTTTGTTGCCACTCTAATTGAATAGACTTTCTAATTATGGCTTTCATCTTCCCTTTATGCAATGGCACAATTACATTTATATCCTTAATTGTAAGTGATTGTTTGTCAAAAATGTCTGTGTAAGTACATAAATTTGCGTAGGTATGAAAGAATCCATAATATCTGCCTTGTACACATTGGTGAACTTCCTGTGCCCCGGATAAATGATCACTCCTTGTCTCCACCTATTCCTGAAGGCCAAAATCAACCATAGACAAAGGGGTAAAAAACTAACAGAGGAGATGAAAGGGTACACGGGGAGCATAATCCATATTAAACAACCCAAGATTCTGTGCCCATTCATTTCCCATCCACCTGAAACTGAAGACCTTACGAGTAGTGTTACTGACATTCTACCAATGTTGCCAGTATTGGATGACCAACTCTTTGTCATCTTGCATTAACCCAATGCTAATTGTAACCTGAGTGAGATAAAGGTACTTCACCCATTCCTACCAATAATGCCAAAACTGGAGGATGATTCAATAGCACCATAACATAATTATCAATGCTTGAACTTTATCTAGGGGCTTAAGACTGCTGGTGAGGCTGACCCATAGACACCATATTCATAATCAAAGACAGATCTGATTAAAGTGTATTTGCTTAAGTGATCTCCTACTTACATTTCAATCACACCCACTTAGCACCTGGGCACACTAAGGGCCTCTTTTTTAACACTTCTCTGGAATTTTATTCACATGCATCTTCCATGTTAGTTTTGTGTCCATCTACATACCTAGACACTTTGCCACTGACTCTTGTTTAAGAGATTTACCATATAACTTGAGATCAATTGTGAGTGTGAAGTTCCTTTTTGAAAAACAAATAACTTGAGTCTTTGCAACAGAAACTTTAATCCCCCAACAATGTCCCTATTCCTTTACTTCATTAACAGCTGCCTGCATTTTCCTAAATATATAATTGTATTCCATCCTCTCTTCCACACTGTGCCATCGTCCGCGTATAATGATTAGGAAATGTCTGAACCAACATTTAGCAAAATATAATCAATCATAGTATTAAAAAGGAGTGGGCTATGCACAATCGCTGTGGTCCCATTCTCTATCTCATACTCCTTAGAGAATGTTGCTCCTTCCTAACTTGTATTTTTCTATTGCATAAAAAATTTTGAAACCAATTCAAGATTCAAAGTACATTTATTATTAAAGACTGTATAAATTATACAACCTTGAGATCTTTCTGCTTACAGGCAGCCTCAAAGCAAGAAACCTCGAAGAACCCAATTTTAAAAAGATAAAGGCCAACTCTCAATGCACAGAGAAAGAGGGGAAAAACCGGAAATCATGCAAACAATAGAAGTGAGCAACAACAACAGTATTCCGCACCAAATTGAACCTTCAGAACCAAATCCCCGGAAGAGACAGGAGTAGGCCCAAAGTCTCAGTTATTAGTGGGGTAAATTGCTGCAAAGTTCACAGACATGAAGCACGGCTGCCAGGAACAGTATCACAGCCTCGGCATCGCGGAGAGAATGGTGTGCACCACAAGAGAAGGAGTGAAATTGGCCTGACTCAACACCCTGCCTTTCCAGTCTGTCGGGGCCTGCGTTTAAATTGTCTAAACAGCGGATTGTACCTTGCATTAGGCTTCATCGTGGTGAATTGCTCCAGAACCAGAAAATGCCACTCAGCGATTCAGTTTGGGCCTAGATTTCATTACCGAAGAAGCCAATCTCGACCTCTCCCAGTCAGTTTGGTGCCCAGAGCGATACAACCTCATATCTGGGTGAGTTGACAGGTATCGAATCTTCCCTGCCTCAACTTCCCCTCACCAGTATGGCTCCAGCTCCATCTGTGTCGATTTCTCGAATACACTTCACCTTCACTTGCCTCTTCATTGTTTGCAGTGATAGTTTGCCACAATTTACTTCAAAAAAAGTTTTATTGGTCATATTTTCAGTTGAATTTCTTTGCTTTCAAAATATCAGCAAGTTGTCGCATGGTTTTGGTAGCAGCATCTTAAACTGGAAGCATTCTATTACAGTTTAAGCATCTTTTCCAGTTTAAGCAGAAATCCCTGTGTCGAAAACATATGAGTATTGAAATCCCCCACACCCTATAACCTTACTTTTCCCAATTCTTACCACACTTTCCAAAATATCAGGTGTTTACCTTTCACAAGGGTACTAAACATATATTATCTGTACTTTTCTATTCTTTCCCCAAATTTCAACTACAATTGACTCATAAACAACCTCAGTCTCCAAAACTCTGTGTGTTAGCCCATTTTGACAAAGGGCTCCATTGCCTATTTTCTGATCACGTCTCATATCAACATAAACTTGTATCTTAAAACTTAGAGAGGAAGTCAACCAGTTTTCCTATACACATATGACATCGAGTTTATTTGGTAAATCTTCAATAAATTTCTTAAACTCTCGGCCACTAGCTTACAGGCTTCCAGCATTCCATTGTAAGATTAGAGAAACCATTAACAACCCTCCTTTGAAGTCTGAACATTATTTACTCCTACGTATAAGACATCATTAATAACTATGAGAGTTAAGTCTTTTATCTCTAGATGTTTTTCAGCAGCTTTTAATATTTTTTTTCCATCTTGCTTATGGTAAATTGTACAGTGCAAGCTCTATCTGCAACTGTAGAGGAGAACATAGCTCTGCTGATGCAGGATGTTCTGTTTGAAAGAAAGCTGTGGAAGTGCAGTGTGTTCGGCTGGCAATGGACATATATAAAAGTGATCAACTTTAGTTTATCAACAAAAAGAGAATCCTTTGTTATACAATGATGCACTTTACACACTGTACCTGTATGCTGGATATGAACAGATCTCATTGACACTATCTTCTGTACTTTTTGCAGAGCCTGTGATATGCCCATTTTCACCCAAGCACTCTGCTCTTCCACAGCTTTCTTTTATACAGGACACCCTGCATAAGCAGCACTATGATCTCCTCCACAGTTGTTCAATTTAGCCCCATGTTTACTCCACAATTGCTATAATCATATTCTCCACCACTTTTACACAGCTTCTAGTATTGAATGCATCTCTGGGGGGGAGGCATGTTGACTCAAACCATATAGTTCAACAGTTCCATTTAATGTCAGAGAAATATATGCAATATACATCCTGAAATTCTTTTTCTTCACAGACATCCACAAAAACAGAAGAGTGCCCCAAAGAATGAATTACCTAAGCATGGATGTGTTGAGCAGCTAGAGATTTTCCCTCTCCACAATTGATAGTATCTACTGGAAGCACCGCTGCGAGAAGAGAATATCTGTCTATCATAAAAGATCTCTACCATTTGGTTCATGCCATTTTTTTGCAGCTACTTTTGGCAAGGGGTAGAGAAGCCTGAAGTCCCACACCACCATGTTCAAGTACAGCTACTTCCTTAAACTATTCAGTTCTTGAACCAACTAGCAAAACCCTGATCATCATTACAATTTAGCAGCATTTTGACTGCTCTAGTCACTTTGCATTGAAATAAACTTTTATTCTAATTGAGTTTTTTGTAAAAATTGTGTATAATTCATGTGGAGTTTATGGTTTTTTCTTGTCAGTGCTGCTATTAATGATGCTATGTGCTTGTGATACTGTTGCAAAGTAAGTTTTTCGTTACACATACAGTATGATATGACAATAAACTTCACTTTGATTTTGATTTGGTGTGATGAACTTTTTTTGTCCTTTAATTATTTTCTTGTAAGTGAGCTTTCCACAAGTGATTCTGGAGAAATTGTAATGATTCAAATGATGTATCATTTCTGCTTTATCACTATGTTTATCATATACTGGCTTTGGAGGCAGTGCAGAGGAGGTTCACCAGGTTGATTCCAGGGATGAAGAGGTTAACCTATGAGGAGAGATTGAGTTGCCTGGGACTCTACTCTTTAGAGTTCAGAACAATGAGAGGGAATTTTATAGAAACATACACAATTTTGAAAGGGACAGATAAGATAGAAGTAGGAAAGTTGTTTCCATTGGTGGATGAGACTGGAACTAGGGGACATTGCCTCAAGATTCAGCGGAGAAGAATTAGGGTGGAAATGAGGAGAAACTGTTTTTCCCAGAGAGTGCTGTATCTGTGGAATTCTCTGCCCAGGGAAGCAGTTGAGGCTTCTTTACTAAATATATTTAAGAAACAGTTAGATAGGTTTTTACATAGGAAGGGAATTAAGGGTTATGGAGAAAAGGCAGGTAGAGGGAGATGAGTTTACGGACAGATCAGCCATGATCTTATTGAATGGCGGGGCAGGCTCGATGGGCTGGATGGCCAACTCCTGCTCCTATTTCTTATGTTCTTATGTTCTTATTTTTCTGCCTGATGGTTGAGAGACTTAAGGTTTAGTACTTGCATGAGCAGAATGCAGCTCTTATGACTTCTTTTTTCTTTTCAAAAGACCTTATGAAAAATGAGCTGGAAATTCTTGCTCCACATGGGAAATCTTCAACTTAATTTGTTATAGTAAAAAACTCTTTATGCAGGGTCCTTCATAAACTTAGGAATTTCCGATAAAGCATTTGGCAGCGAATGAAATATTATCGATGTGTTGTGACTGTAGCAGTGGAAAAATGAGGCAGTCAATTTTACTGCTAAATAATTCTCAGAAACCGAAGTATGATAATGACCACTAAGTACGTATATCTAATGGATAATGGTTGACTATGTGTTAGCCAGGGTGTTCATTTTAGGATTGTTTTACAAATAAGTGGGGTTGTGGGAGGAGGGTGTGGTATGGGAACATGACTGCCATGAAGTGCAATACAATAATTGCTTTCAAAAAAGAGGTACTAAATAAATTTGGAGGTGCTCAGACACTGATGAAATTTCTATTTCTGGGATTGAGATTGAATTTAGGAAGTTAAGCAATCCATAATTCTTTAATCTTGGCTGGGTAGGGATGGAACTTAATGCTCAGAAGAAAAATGAAATACAGTCCTGTTTTAGGAATTTCCCTGTTTGGAATTGGAATTGGAGTTGGTTTATTATTGTCACATGTATCAAGAAACAGTAAAAAGCTTGTCTTGCAGATTTTCATACAGGTCCAATCGTTACACCGTGCCTTAAGGTAGAACAAAATAAAACAATAACAATGTAGAATTCAGTGTAACAGCTACAGAAAGTATAGTGCAGATAAACAACAAGCTGCCTGACATATCAGGTAGACTGTGAGGCCTGCCGGATCCGACTTGTCTGGGCTCAGTATCTACGGGCTCCGCGACATTTACTCTGCTATGTGCCGACTGAGGTTGAGGCTGTTAGCCTACTCCGACTGCTATTGGCTTTGTGTTCATTCCAGATGCTACTTGCTTACTCCTATTATTTTCATGACATGTTTGTTTTCCTCTTTCTGCACTTTGGGTATTTGGCTGTCATTTTTTATAGGTTATTTTGGGTTTCTTGTTGTTCTGGCTGCCTGTAAGGAGACGAATTTCAAGGCTGTGTAATGTACACATACTTTGATAATAAATATATCTTGAACTTATTGTATTAGGGAATTAATAATTACTCATTAATAGTTTTGTAATAGGGGATATAAAGTGTCCTTGAGCTTGGTGGTACATGTTTTCAGGCTTTTACCTTCTGCCTGATGGAATTGGGGTTAAGTGAGAAAGTCCAGGGTGGGTAGGGTCTTTGATTACACTGTCTGCTTTACAGAGGCACTGAAAGGTATAGACAGAGTCCATGGAAGGGAGACTGGTTTCTGTGATGTTATGAGATGTGTCCACAACTCTCTGTGGTTTCTTGTGGTTACATGCCAAGCAGATGCCACACCAAGACATGATGCATCCCGATTAAAAACTGGTAAAAGTTGATGGGGACATGCCAAATTTCTTTTGCCTCCTGAGGAAGTAAAAGCATAGATGAGCTTTCTTGGCCATGGTTGGACCAGGATATGCAATTGGTGTTGTTCATTCCTATTAACATGAAGCTCTCAACTTCAACACTTGATGTAGTTAGGAGCATGTGCACAACTCCCTTCCTGAAGTCAATGACCAGCCCTTTGTTTTGCTGGCATTGAGGGAAAGGTTATTGTCTTGATACCATGTAAGAAGCTCTCAATCTCCTTCCTGTTCTCTGGCTCATTGTCATTTGAGATATGGTCCACTATGGTGGTATGATCTGCAAACTTTGTAGATGAAGTTAGAGTGGAATCTGGTCATGTAGTAATGAGTCTATGGAGAGTAAAGCAGCTGACTGAAGATGCAACCTTGTTCTACAGCCTTTGTTCAACTGATGTGTTGAATATGCTGTGCATGCACGTGTATGTAGAAGCTCGGGAATTTCACTGGTTGGTCTATTGTGTTCTCATTTACAAGAAATCGATAATTGAACAAAGCTCTTACATTTTTTGACCATTCCAGGCCCCACCTATCCAGATCTCACTTTCACCTGGCAAATTCTTAAATGTGGACAATTGACTAATAACAGACAAATGTACAGATATTGTTACAAATTTTCACTTCTGTCACAATTCAGTGCCTCTCCACACCAGTGCAGCTGAGAACTAGATTAAATGGATGATGAATCATAGTTGTTGGCCCATGCCTTGTGCAAGTCATGTTACCACAGTATCCTGGCATCTAAAACCCATAAAGCATCTGCTTAAGCAAAGAACTCAAACTTAGGCCTCTGAAAGAAAAATCTAAACTTGTGTTCTTTTGTCTGTCCTGTCATAGTTACACCTGCTGTGATTTGGATTGTTACATTGTCTTAACTGACATATATTGGCAATAGTGATCTTGTATTCCTCCTATTCTGGGTTGAAGTTGTGCATAATTGCTGTCATCTGGTCCAGAAAAATCTTACTGATGCTCATTTCCAAACACCAATTTGCAGCAAATATTTTGACTGGGAAATTAGCGCTTGCACCGATACTGATGTCAGCAATCAGTATGAGCCAGTGCTGTTGCTGTTGTAAATAAGGAAATAATGTGTCGGCAATCATGAAATTAGTTAACCCATAACATAAATTAAGCAGACTTAAATCAAAGGAGAGAAAACTGCTCCTAGTATAAAGCCTATATAATATTTCTTCCCAAAGCAACACACCATTTTACTGAACCAGTTCCTTAACAATGCTTTGCACCGACATTATTTTGGTAAGAGTTTATATTTTTTAGTCTAAATGCAAATGTTGATCCATTCCTTCCACAAAAGTTCCTTACATGATTTTCTGACATGATGGATTTAATGAAAAACATCATGGACAAGTGCATCCCTACAATATCATTCAGTCTTCCCCAAGCTGAATGAGCCATGAGATCTGCAATCTGCTGAAGGGGAATCACTGGCATTCAGGTCCTGTGACCAGGTAAAATACAAGGTGTCCGGGTACGATCTCTGCAAAGCATCTCATGTGTGAAATGGTGATTCCAGACCAAACTTGAATCACTGTAGGATGCTCCACAGCTATGGCAGGGCTCGAATGTTATCACTTCCTACAAAATGAAACCAAGCAACATAGGTGACAACAAGGCTTCATCCCCAGATGAGGTCAATGCCACTTATGGTCACTTTGACCATCAAAACATGGAAGCATGTTGATGAACTCCTACAACTTCTAATGAACCTGTGATTTCTGTCTCTGAGGCAGACATGACAGCATCCTTCAGGAAAGCCTCCATCCCAGATGGGGTACCTGGCAGTACTAAAGACTAGTATTGATCAACTGGCTGGAGTGTTCACTGAGATCATTGAACTCTCACTTCAGCAGTCTCAGGTACCCATCTGCTTCAAGCACTCTTTACTTATACCAGTGCCTAAGAAGGCTGAGGCAACCTGCCTCAATGACTATCATCCAGTAGCATTTCCAACCACTGTGTTGAGAGGTTGATGATAAAACATATCAACTCCTGCCTGACGAGCAACCTTGATCCACTCCAATTTGCCTGCCGGTGCAACGGGTCCACAGCAGGTGCCATTTCATTGGCTCTCCATTCAACCTTCGAACATCTGGACCGTTCTTCATCGACTACAGATCGGCATTCAATGCTATCATCCCCTCAAAGCTAAACAATAAGCTTCAAGGTCTTGGCCTCAATATGTCATTATGCAAGTGGGTCGTTGATTTCCTCACTTGCAGACCCTAGTCAGTTGGGATTGGCAGCTACACCTCCTCCATGATCTCCGTCATTACAGCTGCACTATAATGCTGTGTGCTTCGCCCTCTGCTCTACTCACTTTATACTTATGACTTGGGGCTAAGCACAGCTCCAGTGCCATGTTTAAATTTGCTGATGACAACGCTATTGTTGTCTGAATCAGGTGGTGACAGATCAGCATATAGGAGGGAGATTGAAAATCTGACTCAGTGATGCCTCAACAACTCCTCTTGCTCAATGTCAGCAAGACCAAGCAGCTGGTTTTTAACTTCAGGAGGAGGAAACTGCAGGTCCATGAGCAGGTTCTCATTGGGAATGTAGTGGTGGAGAGGGTCAGATCTCTTCTTGCTGCTGCCATCAGGAAAAAAGTATAGAGGTCTCAGGACTCACACCACCAGGTTCAGGAACAGTTTTTACCCCTCAACCATCAGGCTCTTGAACCAGAGGGGATAAATTCATGAACTTCATGCACCTAATAACTGAACTGTTCCCATAACCCACTTTTGAGGACTCCTGATCTTGTGTTCTCAATATTTATAGCTTATTTATTCTTTTTGCATTTGCACAATTTATTGTTCTTTGCACATTGTTTGTTTTCTGCCCTGTTGGGGCCAGTCTTTCATTGATTCTATTATGTTTCTTATGCTTATTGCAAATGCCTCACAAGAAGATGAATCCCAGGGTTGTATATGTTGACATATATGTACTTTAATAATAGATTTACTTTGAACTTCGAACTTTAATAGTTTCAAAGTGAACAGGGAATGAGGAATCAAGCAGGCTTCCATTATACTAGTGCTCAAAAAGAATGTAGTAGCCTGCCTTAATGACTATTATCCATTTGTGCTTACATCCACTGTGATGAAGTGCTTTGAGAGGTTGGTGATGAAACATATCAACTCCTGCCTGAGGCACCACTAGGATCTATTCCAATTTGCCTACCACCATAACAGGTCAACAGCAGATGCCATTTTATTGTTCCTCAGTCAAACTTGGAACATTTGGACAGTGAAGATGTACACATCAGAACGTTCTTCATTGACTACAGCTCTGCATTCAACACTATCACCCCCTCGAAAATAATCAACAAACTCCAAGACCTAGACTCAATACTTCCTTGTGCAAATGGATCCTCAATTTCCTCACTTGCAGACCCCAGTCAGTCCAAATTGTCAACAACATCTCCTTAACCATCACATCAGCCCTGGTGACCCTTGCTCTAAGTCTATCATAGGTAAAGTCCTTCCCACCATTGAGCCATCCAGGTCATGTTCTCTTCTCACTACCGCCGTAAGGAAGGAGATTCCGAATCCTTATGTCCCATACCACTGGGCTCAGGACGAGATACCATCAGGATCTTGAACTAGAATTGATAATTTCACTCACCAAATATTATAATAGGTTTACTTTGAACTTTGATTCCTGTTGTGAAATTGTAATTATGCGTGGACAATGCAAGGTGAGAGTCAGTACTGAGTATTATCTTCTCCATTGTCTAACAGTTTGGTGACACATAGGGTGTGGGCTGACAGGTGGAAGATTGATGCTAGACCATGATATACCAAACGCTTGTCAGGACCTGTGGAATGTTTTGCAAGGAAGAGTATAGAAGAAAATAGGTTAACAAATTTCTACTAAGAGATACGGTTCTAAATTGTGTCCATAATTCATAATTTTTAAAAAAACTTTCTAAGTTCAAAGTACATTTATTATCAAAGTATGTATATAGAATACATCTCTGAGATTTGTCTTCCTGCAGGCCGCCATGAAACAAAGAAACACTGTGGAACTCTTTGCTAGAAAAAAATTAAACAAAATGTGCGTAAAAAAAACCAAATTGCAGAAAAACGGTAACAAGCGAGTGAACAACGCATACAATTTTGAACATCAAACCAGGTGTACAGGAGTATTCAGTTTAGTTCAGCACCACTAACTGACCACAGGCAGCAGAGCTAGTCTTCACTGAAGCACCTCAGTCCTCACGGATCGTCCCAATCGAACCGCTCAAAAACAGCAAAAAAAGAGCAACCAGAATCCAGTAACACATATAACATGATCGGCAAAGTCCCCCAAAATGAGCCTCGCAGATCAATCTTTGCAATGTGGATCCAACACTCCTGCACTTTCCTCTGACAGCAGCTAGCGAGAGGGAGAGGAAGACCAGCCAAACTCAGGCAACCAGCACCAAACACCTGCCAATGCTCTGCTCTCATCTTCATCAACTTCAACCTTCCTCGACGCCTCAATCGGAGAGAGGCAATGTAGTCAATCATAGGCCCGCACCCTGACTCCAGGCCTCCGGGCTGCACACTCAATTCCCAAACTCACTGAAATCCCTCGGAGACAGAAAACCAGATTGCTCAATCAGCCCAACAACACACAATCACAGGTTCCATTTGCACACAGCTTAGCAGTAGAATCATGTTTGAAAGAAGAAGGAAAAGAAGTAGATTTGTGAATTGTCTGCATGACATCACTGATAGTCACATTGTTCATTGGCACCAACTTGATGCCATTAACATTTCTCAGGTCAACATTTTAGTCTAGCCAGTTGTGTTATTTGCTGAAGACACAGTATATTATGTAATACTGCTACATCCACAGCACAGTAAATATTAACTTGTCCCATTCTGGCATAAAGATTTAATTGCTGTGGAGGAGTTCTTACCCTTGTGGGATAATGTCTTTCCTGACAAGGGGGAATCACACTTCTTGGCAGGTGAGACTTGTAGCTGTGTAACAATGGTGGTTGTAGGAGTTGACTCTGAGGCTGCTGGTAGTGGTTCTGACACCTTTCTTCTTCCTTCTTCTTCTTCTGGCTTGAGCACATTGATCTTGGGAAGTTCCATTCAGTTCTCTGGAGTATTCCCTTATTAATCCTTCTATAGCTCCCTTTATGATCTTCTCTCTCCTCTTGGTTTCCTCATCCACAACATCTTCAGACAAATCCTTTGTTTTTGTATCTGAATTGACTCCTTCTGTTTGGTCTTCCATTCATTTGGTCTTTGCATCTACTTTTACAAGCAGATTTTTGTCTCCCGCTTGACGTTCATGCAAAACCTTAATGCATGCAGAGAAAATTCTTGTTTTTTACACTCACAAAATCCTAATGCTTACCATATTCCTGAAGTTTCTTGAACTCTCTTCCTGAATAATGTTTAACATATCGGAAACTCTCTCAGATATGTTGCCTACAAAAAGTGTTGTAGTCGGACCACCACTTCCATCACTTTCATGATTCCTCTGAGCAGCATGACCCTTCCTTGGTCTAATATACTTCCCAATTAGAGGCACAGAGGTTGGCACCAATGTCTGTTTGTCCTCTTTTGGGCAACAGTTCATGCAATTTGGCATGGAGACAATTGTGGCATCATCCTGTACCTTTCCTAATTTACTTTCAGTTGACTGCATTCCAGGGTTTATGGCATATAAGTGCTGGATGGATCTCTATTCAAGTTGTCATTGTCTCAGCCAATCATATACCCACAATGCTGGTCCTCATGTTTTTACCACTTACAAGATCAATGTGGCTTTTGGTTGTGGTATGTCACTGTCACAAATACCATTCCCACAGGAGTTATCCTTTCTCCAGTATAACTCCTTAGCTGGATATTTGCAGGCTTTGATATGCCATTCAAACTAATTCTGTGGAATGACTGAAGCAGTTGAACCAGTGTCTAATTTCATTTTAATTAATTTGACTTTCACTTCTGGTGTAAGCTATATTTCTTGTCACCAGTTAGTTTTCAAATTGTAAATGTCAAGGCTAGCCAATCCTGCATCACTCACACCCTTATCAGGTTTTTCATCACAGCATGTAGGTTAGTGCTCTTTTTGAAACTGCAGCCTTGACTTCTGATCTTTTCCTCTTCCATGCGCATTCTATTTATTTTTGTCTGCCTGACATGTTTAAGTATGTGTCCTACTTGTTACATTTTCTACAAGTATTCCCTTTAAATCTGCCTTGATTTGGTGAATGTGAGCCCCTGCCACAATGATACCATAATTTGTTTTGCCAGGCCGGTTTCTGTTTAGATGTTGCAATTTTGTTCACACTCACTTTCACCCCTGACTGCAACTCAATTGCATCTCTGTCTGCAGTTTCCTTTGAAACAGCAATTCAGTTAGGAATCGTTTTGGAAAACTTTCTTTTAAGATTCCATAAGCTAAATGATCTTGGTGTATCATTAAGCCCATGACTGAAGTGACAATGCTCAGACAATCTCTTCAATTCAGCCACATATGCTGAAATGAACTCTGCTTCTTTTTGATTGTGCTTATGAAGCCTAAAGCATTCTGCATTCAACAATGGCTTTGGTTCTAAATGTTTCTGCATTGCTTAGACAATATCAGCAAAGATCATTTCTGCTGGTTTGATTGGAGCAGTTAAAATTCAAAGAAAATTGTATGCTTTTAAACACAATGCACTCAGCAAAATTGCTACTCGTTTCTCATTGGCTAGTTCATTTGGTTCAAAATATTGTTCAATTAACTCAGTGTACATGAGCCAGTTATCTTTTGCGGAATCAAATGAGTCAATCTTTCTGATGTAGCCAGCCATTTCTGTTCTTTTTTTATTATCACCCAGTACTCACTCTTCATGAATCCATGAATTCTAACATTTACTTTCTTTTAAAAAAATCAGTTGTGTCTTCCCTTCCGAAGAACACATGCTGGACAGCTTTTATTTTTTAACTCAACAGTCCCTGCACATGCTAGGTTGCTGTTTTTTTTTAGTTTGAACATCCTGCTGTGTTCAACAACCATTCAACAGGTTGATAGCTATCTGGAGTTAATTTTAAAAATGCCTCTTCACCAGTGATATGTTTTGTAACCAAACCATCAAACTAATTTAAAGGAAGACATGGAGTCTGGAATGCGGGTCCAACTTCAAGTTTACTTCAAGTGAGGTGCACATGTATTATATAGTAGCGTGACAATGTATGCAATTCTCATATTTATACATGTAACTCGTAAGGAATTATTTAACTAAACAGGAATGCTTAATCAACCATTATATATAGAAAATTACTCAAATATCACTTAAACATTAAGTACACAATGGATGGGCTAGAGCAGCAGAAGGCCATCAACATATACTCAGTGACCACTTTATTAGGTACCTCCAGGTACATAAGTTAATGGAAAATTAAACATAACAACATTAGTGCACATTGAGAAAGAGAAATATTTAGTCTGAGGTAGTGTTGGGTTTCTGAGGTTGGTTCTAGAACCTAATGGCAGTGGGTAAGAAGCTTCTGTAGAAGCTTGAGATGAGTCTTATGTTCTTGTACTTCCTGCCTGATGGCAGCATCAAGAGGAGGGCATGGCACAGATGGTGATGATGTATGCTACCTTCCTGAGAAATCACCTCCTGTAGATGTCCTCGATGGTAGGGAGAGCTATGTTAATGAAGGAACTGGCTGAGCACTCTGCTCTCCATAGCTTGTTGCGATCCTGTGCATTGCAGCTTCCAATCTATCCTCTGATACAACCAATCAGAATCTGTTTGTTTGTCAAAGTCTTCAACAACATGCCAATTTTCCTGAAACTTCTAAGAAAATTGAAACACAAGTGCACTTTCTTCTTGGTTGCATTTATGCGCTCCACGGGCAGAATGTAAAGAATCCTGTGCTACTTGAAGAAGAGCAGGGCATTTCTCCTTGTGTCCTTTCCAGCTTCTGTTTGTCAAATATTTCATCATAAATTAGATTCAATGTATTTTATATCAAAGTAAGCTTTATTCATAATAAATTATTTACAAGAATAAACTACAAAATGCCTTTTCATTCTTCTATCCACCACTGTGTATGTAGCTTTAAAATCATAGAATGTTATTACTCAGCAACAAGCTGATGTCATATTTATATTAGTACCTTTAACATAGTGTGGTTTGCCAAGAAGTAACAAATTAAATTTAACACTGAACTGCAGAAAGAGATGTTATGATTCAAGACCAAAAGTTTGGTAATTAGATGGTAAAATGCATCTTAAAAGAGGAAAGAGAGGTAGAGAGATGGTACCTTTTCAATTTCAACCCTTTACCTCTTCCACCTATTACCTCCCAGCTTCTCATTTCCTCCCCTCCCCACCTACCTATCTTCCCCCTCAGCTGGTTTCACCAATAATCTTCTGGTTTGTATCTCTTCCCCTCACCTTCTTATTCTAGGCTCTTCCCCCTTCCTTTCCTAATCTAATGAGGGGGCTTGGCCCAAAGCATCGAATGTTTATTCCCATCCATAGATACTGCCTGATTTGCTGAGTTCCTCCAGTAAAATTGTGTGTGTATTTCTCTAGAGAGAGAGAGAGAGAGAGAGAGAGAGAGAGAGAGAGAGAGAGAGATGGTTTATGGAAAGGAATGATGATTAAGACCTTTTTGCCAGTTGAAGATATGGTTGCCAGTGGTTCAGTGATAAAAATCATGAATGATCACGAGGCAAGAACTGGAGGAGTGAAGAACTCTTGAAGAGTTGTAGGACTGGATAAGATTACAGAGTTAGGGTGGCTGAATTTGAATAGAAGGGTGAGAATTGTTAAATTCTTGCTTTAACTGGAAACCTATGTAAGTCAATATGTACGGTGATGGTTTGGGAACAGGAAGGAGTAGAAGTTAGGACAGCAGCAAAGTTTTGGATGAGCAGTTTAAGGAGGCCAGGGTGTGCATTTCAGTCACCAAATCTAGAAGTAACATGAATGAGTTTTCAGTAGTGAGGACTGAGTTTAACAGTATTAAGTAGATAGACATAGTGGAACTTAATGATGATACAACATGTGATGAGAGCTCATATTGAGGACTTATTTGACGCCAAAGTTGCAAGCAATCTGGTTTGCCTTAGTTGCCAGGGAGACAGATGGAGTAGATGTCTTGGAGATCATTTGGGCCATCATTTCTGGGTATGTCCTTTCAAGGAGCTATCTGATTATTTTCATTCCACCTCTCTTTCCTTTTAATTGAATAAATGTTACTTTTTAAAAGAATATATCATTCCATTTTAAAAGTTACCTTTGATTTTGCCTTCATTAATTTTCAACCACTACACTCCAGATCATACCATCCTGCATTTAAAAACATCTTCCTGTTGTCTTTGGTTCTTTTGGCAATAACCTTAAATCTATATCTTTTCATTATTTAACTTACATGCTGCAAATTAGCTGCACTGTTTACAAAACACTTTGAAAATAATTAATTGGCTGCAAACATGTATTAGAAGCAAGGGAACACAAAATAAATGCTAATTTGTTTGTTTGATGATCTTCCAATGTTATACATAAAAGAGCTGACCAATTCAAAAAATTATTACCTGCCTTTCCCTGCCCAACATTGTAATTTTATTTGCCCATCGTCACAGTTCCAAAAATATTTAAAATGAAGATTAATTAATTTTTATATGCAAAGAGAATGAAGTGACACAAGGACAATGCAAGAATAAATGAAGTAAGCCAAGAATCTCCTGTGCCATGGGATCCAAAATCTACTAAAGGCCATATATATATTCAAAGACTGATCATTTACAGTTCTCTGAATTTCAATGAAGTATGTGACAAAATCTCTTCTTATTTCTGTCCTAAATGGATGACCCTGATATCTGTTTCCTTGAATTGAGAGTCTCAGGCTAGGGAAAACAACTTCTTGGCATCAATCCTGGAAGGAACCATAGAATTATAATTGTTTCAACCTAGAATTGTATTGTCAACAAAAAGGAATATGCACATTCGTTTAACTCATTAATATTGATTGTATCTGTAGTGATGGGAACCACTTTCATCAACCTCAGCATATTTCCTATTTTCTTGCAAGCATGATGAAGGGCGTGAGTCTGAAATGAATCATCACTTCTCACACGGTGTGATTCAGGTCATGACATAACAAAGTTATGACCAACTTTGGTACTTCCCTATGGGTACTACAATTAGCGATGTTGGGGTTCTTTCATTAACGCTGCCACATTGATCTATTATTTTGAGAAAGAAAGATAGTACACTGACAACTGTGTCTTAGTTTTTAAGTTAAAATCTCTGAATTTAAAATCTTTATTTGTAAGCAAATACCTGAATGAGTCAAGAATTTATTGTTGACATTCTATTGTGTTTTACAGCTGAACATTAACTCATACTCTAGCTAAAATGTATTAGAATTCAGAACTTACTTTAGTCAAAATGCTAATAAATATGGGCTCCCCGGTAGAGATCGTAAAGAGCTCCAAATTTCTTGGTGTTCACCTGGTGGAGAATCTCACCTGGTCCCTCAACACCAGCTTCATAGCAAAGAAAGCCCAGCAATGTCTCTACTTTCTGCGAAGGCTGAGGAAAGTCCATCTCCCACCGCACCCCTCATCCTCGTCACATTCTACAGGGGTTGTATTGAGAGCATCCTGAGCAGCTGCATCACTGCCTGGGTTCGGAAATTGCACCATCTCGGATTTCAAAACCCTGCAGCGGATAGTGAGGTCAGCTGAGAAGATCATCGGGGTCTCTCTTTCAGCCATTACAGACATTTACACTACACGCTGCATCTGCAAAGCAAACAGCATTATGAAGGACCCCGCGCGCCCCTCATACAAACTCTTCTCTCTCCTGTCATCTGGGAAAAGGCACCAAAGCATTCGGGCTCCCACGACCAGACTATGTAACAGTTTCTTCCCCTAAGCCAGGGGTCGGCAACGTTTACCACTGAAAGAGCCAATATGGACCCATTTCCCACAAAAAAGAAAACACTGGGAGCCACAAAGTGAAATAACACTGCATACAACGGGTTTTTATTTGCCTTTATGCTATGTATAAACAAACTATAATGTGTTGCATTTATGAAATTGATGAACTCCTGCAGAGAAAACGAAATTACATTTCTGCATGCAACAAAAACATTTTGAACTCCGAAAAAAAAGACGTTGGGTTGAAGGTTACTCCATAGTTAGCCTACCTTGGATCGAAGAATTAAAAGAATGCGCGCACTGGCGGGTGTCAGGCATTGGCAGTGGTGATGTATATTAATAGCGATAAAAAAACACGTTGTAGCGGTGTGCTACATGCAGCGCTAAAATAAAGACTGCAGTCAAAGGTAACTTTATTCGAACTAAACAGCCTTGCTTTAAAGCCTCCCTCAACCCGTCCCCGTGGGCGCGGATGCTCCAAAAGACATGTACTCACAAACCCCCGTAGGCTATCTCCCTTAGCCTGAACGGTGGCTAATTGTGAGCCGGTTCGGATGTGCCAGGAAACGGTGTCTCCGCAAAGTTTTCAGATTGTACAAGATCACCATAATCTTCAAATTTCGAATTACATTTCAAAAGCTAACAAACCACGGGGAGCCGCATCACAGAGATCAAAGAGCCGCATGTGGCTCTGGAGCCGCAGGTTGCCGACCTCTGCCCTAAGCTATCAGACTCCTCAATACCCGAAGCCTGGACTGACACCTTACTGCCCTATTGTCTTGTTTATTATTTATTGTAATGCCTGCACTGTTTTGTGCACTTTATGCAGTCCTGGGTAGGTCTGTAGTCTAGTGTAATTTTTTCTGTGTTGTTCTTTACGTAGTTCAATCTAGTTTTTGTACTGTGTCATGTAACACCATGGTCCTGAAAAAACGTCTCATTTTTACTATGTACTGTACCAGCAGTTATGGTCGAATTGACAATAAAAGTGATTTGACTTGACTTGATTTGAAAATGAAAAGGAAATTTAGCATATTATTTTTATTATTGATTGTCAAATATGCTAATTCCAGCACTTTGTGAGTGGATTCTATTACTCTATCTAGGCTTGGAAGATGACGTATCTATAAGGTGGTGAGTCTGAGTCCTGACAGATACACAAAACATGGAATTGAGCTTCCATGAAAGCAGATACCTGACCCATTCATTCCCGTGGAACAGGTTTGTTGCTAGAAACTTGCTTGGAACGACAATATCATCTCCAGAGTGGTAAATGCTTTCCTAGTTCCTCACAGCCTCTTGCGAGAAATGGGAAAGTTTTGAGTTTGTCCATCATTATGTGTGTGTTACATTGGATTTCCAGCAGCTGCAGAATCTCTTGCGTTTATACTCCTTTCCGTGTTTTTGCATGATAGATTTTAAAACAGAAAATGATGAAGCAGCAACTGCAGAGTGAGAAATACAGATCAATAATATTTCATCAAAAATGACAAATTCTGTCTTAATAATCCTTGACAATGAGGAAATGCCTTAACACAAAAACTAGCACAAAATGTTAGTGCCTGTCAATACTCAGTTCCTTTCTGCAGACCAGTAGCTCTATTGGTTTATTTAGGCATTCACTGTTAAAGGTTGAAACTACAGCAATAACAATTTGGCTTATTTTGACTAGGCTTCCTTCAATGTTAATTTCATTGCAAACACCATTCATGCTAAATTACTCAGAGCATAAAACTGAATTGTTGTTGTTTCATGTACCACACAATGCAGATTATTCTGATTCTTACAAGCCCTTTTCCTTAAACAGTCATAATTTTTTAATGTGAGGGAGCTGTCAGAATGATATCATTGGCAAAGTGTTTTATAAAAATTGTAAGTAATTCTTCATCATTTGCTAATAGTGTTTTACAACCTTGAAATGGTGATAATGTGTGAAAACAATGAGTCACTGCTCAGTCTTCAAACTGCTTTAAAAAGCTTCAGCAATATGCAATGGCAGGATGTGATGTCACTGGGTTACCCTACATGCTTCACTAGTGCAGCAACATTGATGTCCTAAATTGGAATTGACGTTCTTTCATTCTCCTCATTCTGGAATGACAATGCCCAAATAAGTTTACGAAAATATGGTCCAATTTATATATTTAATGACTTTGTATTTTTATCACCCACTTTTTAGTCTGCAGAGTATTTATATAAGCTGTGCCTGTATTGCAATTGCCAATAAAATATGATTCAAAACTGACTTTATGAATACCTTACACTGATCTTCTCCACTGTCCTGTGAAGTAATCGGTGTCTGCCACTTTCCAATATGAAGTCTAAGAAAAACTTGTGTGGGATTATGGTTACAAGTCTGAATGCCAACATCTTGTGGCACTGTGTTGTTTCTTGCTACCAATACTTTTGCCTTGGTTTTATCTTGATTGCCTGATTTTTTAAAGGTGTTAGTGGATAAATATCTGGACATTCCTGAACCATCAAAATGATCCTCTTGGTGCAAAGGGATGTTCACTCATTTTTTCATTGAAAACTATGCAAAGTATTTGAAAAAGCCACAAATGCATTTTTTGTCCCTGAAGCTAGGCCTCACAGTCCATCCCTACACCTGTGGAGCTTCGGGGCAGACTCCACTTTCTTGGTCATCACTGAACAATCAACACTTAGATTTGATGGGTGTTTTGAAGACATTCCTGCTTCAAAGTGCTTGCTTAAGGTTGGCAGTCAATTGACATAATCCTTCTAATGTAGTCTCTGACAATGAGATGGAATTTATTTGTGTGAAGACATCATTATTCATTGTTAAGTCTGACAGCTTTGTTAACATCTGTTTGTTACCTTAATGTTTGTGTTACATGTTTTACATTGCATTACTTGATGATCAGTAACAAATGCACTGCAATAACCCTGTAGGTCAAAGATTGACACCATCAAAGCCTGCTTGGATTCTTACCAATTTATTTATTCTATCTTTTATTTATGTCTTCCGTTTTCTGTTTCTCAGTATCAATGTTAGGTGTAATCTACCATGAGCAGGGTGTCCCCAAAATAAACCTGCACAAAATTCTTGCCAGCGACATTCAACATGTGCAATCTAGATTTAATGATAAACAGGCTCTTTATTTTCTCCTCCTGTGTAAAATATAAACTCTGGATCTATTATATTCTCTTCCTCATTTGGATGCATTATTTTTTAATCCACACTACTACCTTCAACTAGAACGGAGGGATTGGTGAACACTCAATCATGCCCGATGACCACACTGCTGAAACTGATCGAGAATGATTTTAGACACACAACTTGGATGTAAGATTTCTGCACCCTCTGTATTTGCAACTGCTGCTATCAGCTGAAGTTTTTGTAGCTTCTGTCTTGAATTCTGAACTTTCAGTGCTTTACACAGACTTCTACTTTCTCAATAAATTAACTGTGTTTAATATACAACAGACTACTTGCCGTGAGGCCAGTCCCAGTAGCCATGACACATTGGCTGACTCAATGTTATCAATACATATCTAATTCTTGTTAAATCACAAGTTTAATTGTAAATGTAACTCATTATTCTTGCATTCATTGATCCACCATATTGTTGCATAATGCCAATGCTTTGTTAAAGAAAATTACGTAAGTGATAGACTAACTACTCACATGGTTTGCATTTGTAACGATGCTGTAGGACCTCTTGCATTGCAGAAGGCCCAAAACTGCAGATGAAAACTTTGTTTGATTACACATGCTCAGACTCTCAGAATTATAAACATACTGTGTGAGGATTTGCATTCTGGGATTTGATGAGTTTGTTCACATCTACATTGAATTGACTTGAACTGACTTTATTTCTTATATCCCTCACATAGATGAGGAGTAAAAGTCTTTACGTTATTATTCCATCTAAATGTGCAATCATAGTAATTCATAATAATTTGGAATAAGTAGGTCAGTCAATGTGATATAGAGTACACTCAAATCAGCAGGAGTTCATCAGTCCGATGACCTGGTGGAAGAAGCTGTCCCGGAGCCTGTTGGTCCTGGCTTTTATGCTGCAATACCGCTTCCTGGATGGTAGCAGCTGGAATAGATTGTGGTTGGGATGCCTTGGGTCCTCAGTGATCCTCTGGGCCTTTTTTATACCCCTGTCCTTGTAAATGTCCTGGGTCATGGGGAGTTCACAACTGCAGATGCACTGGGCTGTCCGCACCACCCTCTGCAGAATCCTGCGATTAAGCGAGGTACAGTTCCCATACCAGCCAGTAATGCAGCCATTCAAGATGCTCTCAGTTGTGCCCCTGGAAAAAGTTCTTAGGACTTTGGGGCCCATACCAAATTTCCTCGACCTTCTGAGGTGAAAGAGGCGCTGTTGTGCATTTTTCACCACACAGCTGGTGTGCACAGACCACGTGAGGTCCACGTGATGTGGACACCCAGGAACTGAAAGCTGTTTACCCTCTCAATCCCAGATTCATTGATGTCAATAGGGGTTAGCCCATCTCCATTCCTCCTATAATCCACAACCAGCTCCTTTGTTTTTGCAACATTGAGGGAGTGGTTGTTTTCTTGACACCACTGTGTCAGAGAGATGTCTTCTTCCCTGTAGGCTACCTCGTTATTGTTTGAGATAAGGCCAATCAATGTAGTGTCATCGGCAAATTTAATTAGCAGATTGGAGCTGTGGTGGTGATACATCTGGGGTGGGTATACAAGGAGTAAAGGAGGGGACTCAGTACACAGCCCTGAGGGGCTCCTGTATTGAGAGTCAGAGGGTTGGAGGTGAGGGAGCCCACTCTAACAACTAGCTGGTGATCTGACAGGAAGTCCAGGATCCAGCTGCACAAGGCAGGGTCAAGGCCGAGGTCTCTGAGCTTCTTGTCAAGCCTGAATTGAATTATGGTGTTAAATGCTGAACTGTAGTCCAAGAACAGCATTCTCACATAAACATCCCTCTTCTCCAGGTGTGTAAGGACGGTGTGTAGAGCAGTGGCTATTGCATCATCTGTTGATCAGTGGTGTCGGTAGGCGAATTGTAGGGGATCAAGTTTGGGTGGTGGTAATCCTTGACCAGCCTTTCAAAGCATTTGCTTATTACTGAGGTGAGTGCAACGGGACGCCAGTCGTTCAGGCATGTTACTTTGGTCTTTTTCGGTACAGGGACAATGGTGGATAATTTGAAGCAGGAGGGCACTCTATACTGGAAGAGGCAGAGATTAAAAATGTCTGTAAACATCATTAACTGTGCTGAAATGGTTCCTCTAATGTGTGTGGGATCTTGTGCGCAAAGTAGCCATCATGCTTCACTGTATTACAACAGTTAATTACACACTTTGGTATTTCATCACACTTCGGGATGCAAAGGCATTTTATAAGTATAAGCATTGTTTCTGCAAACTTGCACGCTCATGTTGAGCTACATCCACAGAAACAACTGAGAACAATTGAACTCCAACCTTGTAATAATAAAGAAGAGTCGACTTTTGAACTGGTTAACATTGAGTCAGGGACATGGTTGGCCCAGAAAGTTAATATGACTTCTACAATGAGATACATAGAAGTTACTTTGAGTTAACTTTTATGGAGCCAGTCAATAAACTTAAAAAATCTTTCAGAAGTCCTGATGAAGGGTCTCAGTCCAAAACATTGACTATTTATTCCCATCCATAGATGCTGCCTGACCTGCTGAGCTCCTCCAGCACATTGCGAGCATTGCTCTAGATTTCCAGCATCTGCCGTACCTCTTGTGCTTAAATAATTGAATGCTGTCAATAGAAGTTGTATAATTTTTCATAATAAATGCTAAAATATTTAACAGAGTCAGGCAATGTTTATGACCTGAGGTGTTGACTATGTTACTCTGTCCACAGATGAAGCTTCACATGATGAGTATTTCCAGCATTTTCTGCTTTTATTTTGGATTTACAACATCCAGAGAATTGAATTATTTTGTTGAATGGCAGTCGAACGTAGTAACTGTTACTTTGCACATCGTGTGTGTGCAACCCTTATCATACAGATCAGTCCATTGGAAGTAGGTGCATGTGGTTCGCTATGGCTTTGAATGGAGCAACATTGAATACAGACGACTGCTGAATGCAGTCGGTGAATTTGGTGTAACAGCATTTGAAATTATGGTTGCCATTGCTGGGAGTACACCTTTGATAATGCCAGTCTCAAGCTTTGATAGTATTGACCACCATCATCACAGAAGCACCACAAGGCTGTGTACTTTGCCCCCTGCTCCACTCATGTTGTCCTTATGACTGTGGGGCAAAATGCTCCAGCAATGCCATACTTACTGTAAATTTGCTGGCAACACCACTGTTGTTGGCTAAACCAAATGTGGCGATGAATTGGCATATAGGAGGGAGATGGAAAATCAGTTTGAGTGGAGTGACGACAACAACCTCTCACTCAACGTCAGCAAAATCAAAGGGCTCGTTATTGACTACAGGAGGAAGAAATCGCAGTCTATGAGCCAGTCCTGGTTGGGGGGGTTTGGAGATGGAGAGAGAGGGTCAGTAACTTTGATTTCTTTGGTGTTATCCTATCAGAGGATCTGTTCTTAAACCAGCACGTAAGTGCCATTCCAAAGAAGCCACAGTAGCACCTCTTCTTTCTTAGCAGATTGCACAGATTCAGCATGAATCAAAAACTTATATAGAAGCACAGTGGAGAACATCCTGACTGGTTGCATCATGACCTGGTATGGAAACACTAATGCCCAAAAACAGAAGGTAAGGATAAAATCTAAAAACGATCACACATAAATAACACACTGAAGTGCATTAATATTCAAAATTGAAAGGTATGGAACAGATTAACCAGCAACACTTCAAATACGATATGGCAGGGAGTTCAGAAGCCTAATGGCCTGGGGGAAGAAACTGTTTCTCATCCTGACTGGTTTTGCTTTTATGACTTGTAGTCTCCCATCTGATGGTAGAAAGTCAAAGAGGAGGCTGCATGGATGGCTCTCAGCTGTTTTCACAGTCCTTTGTAGGGACTTCTGGTCCGATGCTCAACTGCCCCCATACCAGATGGAGTTGGGGATGTGCAGCTGAAGAGACTTGCTTGCCTCAATCTTCTTAGGACGTGGAGGGGCTGCTGTGTATTCTTGTTCAGGGAGGCACAGCATATTATATCCGGACAGGAAATATGAATTGTCCTATTTATAACGGACCGGTCGTAACATAAATTGTAGCATTCTGACTCTATAACTGGACCAGGGTTGCTTTATAGTTAGGAACTGTAAGATGTCTTTTATCAGTTTTCGAATTTTAAAGCAAGATCTTGGTGTTTGTCACTTGTTATGCCTGTGTTTATTATTATTATTGGTTCTTTTGTACTTGCACACTGGTTGCCCGTCAGTCTTTCTGTGTAGTTTTTCATTGATTCTATTGTATTTGCTCCAATGTGAATGTCTGCATGAAAATGAAGCTCAAGGTGGCATAAAATGACTTATACATACAGTTAATAAATTTACTTTGAACTTTGATCACTTTGAGTGATTGAGTTAATTGCAGTTGACAAAACCAGAGGATTGAGTATATTGCTCATTTCGATGAGAGTTTTGTTTTTTTGAGTACCAGATGGAATATTGAATGCAAGGAGATGTATTGTCCTTTAGGATGGTGTCCTTCATTTCTGCTGAATAGAACAGAAATTGTTGAAACTCACTAAGTGCAGCAGATAGTGTTGAATGCTTAGCGTACTTGCAGGATATTCATAAAAGTGACAGTTTTATTTTCAAGATTCCAGAATGTTTAATGTCATTCTCTGTGCATAATTGTAAAGACAAGAAAATAATTGTTACTCCGGATCTGATAGGGCACAAAAAGAACCCACAAATATAAATAACACAATAATAATTTAAAAAACACACAATAAATATAAATACATAAGATAGTGTATATATATATGTGTGTGTGTGTGTGTGTGTGTGTGTGTGTGTGTGTATGTATGTATATATATACATGTGTGTGTGTGTGTGTGAGTGACTGTATGCCCATAGTGAATCTAGGCTGTACATAAGGTGCATGATGGGAAATAATATGCAGTTAGTGGATGCTAATATTAAATGCTGAAGTACAACGAAGAACCACATCTTGGAGACAGTTTACAAAAGTACTGAATACTCTCCTTCTTCTGGATATACCTCTTCTTCTTCATCTTCATCTCCCTTTGAATTGCGATTGATTGCAGCCTGTAATTTCCCTTTTAAAATGTATTTCTTGGCCGGCTGAACAACTGGTGCTTCTGTGATCTCTGACTAGGTGCAGAGTGCAACTACAGCCATCCCTGGGTTTGGGTGTGTTGATTCCTAACAGCAGAACGTGAATCCATGGTCGGCCCCACTACTGCGCACTGATTGGAGTGTTGAGCAAGATTAAAACTGACGAGGATGAGAGTGAGAAGTGAGCCGGTGTTCAGATCTGTGGCTGTGCCCTCAGTGCCGAACTGAGTGACTCAGTGGCCACTCCCATCGGCTCCTGGACTGGCTTATCTCTCCTTGGCAGCTCGTGGCTGTGGACTCACTTTCTGGGAATCCGTGGTTTAATGTTTAAGGTTCTGTGTGTCATTTGTTCACTTTTTGTTGTTTGCGTGATTTGTTCTATCTTTGCACGTTTGATGGTCTTGTCGTGTGTGGTGTTTTTCCTTAAACAGCTTCTACGGTGTTTGTTAGTTTTGTGTCTACCTGCAAGAAGATGTTTCTCATGGTCGTATACAGTATACATACTTTGATAATAAATGTACTTTAAATGTAAGCAAACACATTAGTATTACCAGCATGAGAAAATATGCAGAAGCTGGAAACCTGAGGCTACACACACAATGTGCTGTAGGAATTCAGCAGGCCAGGCAGCATCTATGGAAATGAATAAACAGTCTACATTTTAGGCCAAGACCCTTTATCAGGACTGGAAAAATCGCTTCTCATCTTTTTTTCCCAGTTGGGATGAAGGGTCTCAGCTCAAAGCGTTGACTGTTTGTTCCTTTCAATAGATGCAGTCTGAGCTGTTGAGTTCCTCGAGTACTTTGTGTGTGTTGCCCCATGTAAATTAATATATTGGGTAAGGCATTCTGTTGCCAAAACTGCCTCTTTCCCCTAACATCCTGTTCGTCTGCTTACTGGGGCAATAGTGATACTGATACCCAAGATGCCAGCTGAGTCATCTTTTTAGACTTTCAGGTAGACACATGAATTTATTGTGCCCAAAAAAACCAGGCTCAAAGCTGTAACGAGCTTTACTGGTGACAGTCAAAGCTGTCTGTGATTTAGATATCCATTCTCTGGAACATTTTTTAGTTTTGGTGGCTGCTGGCTTTTACTTTCAACTTGAGAAGCCAGAATGTCAACAAAACTTCATTCAGCAGAATCATGAAGATATGGGTTAGAAGATGTGGGCTTTAGAGTACATGAGGGGAAATGGAGCGTGGCCCCAGGCCCTTCTGAGCCAAATGGAAAATAACGTGTAAAGAATGCAGGTCAGTGCTTGAGAATGGATTTGTCCCATTTAAAATTCTTGCAAATGTGCAGAACATGGGCAGAAATGGCGACTCAGGCTCCTGAGTCTGTTCTGTCATTTAGTTCATTGCTGGTTAAATCCTTGTTTCAGCATTACTTTCAATCCCTTTCCCCAGGCCTCTTAATACTCTACTGGTTCAAATATGCACCTTGAATATATTTAACAACTCTGCCTCTACATCCTTGGTGGGTAGAGAACTCCAAGTGTGATAACTGTCTGAGAGAATGAATTCCTCCTCATCTCCATCCTAAGTGGATATGGCTGATTCTACATTTGTGCCCCTCCCCAAGTCCTAGATGCCCTCACTAGTGGAAAGAACCTTTCAGCAACACCCTGTCAATCCCCTCAGAATATTATGTTTCAATGACATCATCTTTCATTCTTCTGAACATGTTGTTGTTGTTTGTCCTTCGGAGTCGAAGACGACCATGACTTCTGTCAGGTGGACGGTTTGTGACTTTGGGTCCAGAGGTGACTGGTGAGGCCAATCCAGGCCCTGAAAGCTCGCCCACATGTGGGACACATGAGGGTAGGTGCTGCAGTGGAAGTGGAGGCAGCTCGAGCCTCGCGCGCAGCACGTCTGATTTCTGCTGCATGCGCTCCTTTAGTGGTCCTGCTCCACCATGTTGGGCGGTCCAGAGCAAGCGATTCCCAGCGACTGGGATTGATGTTGAGGTCTTTGAGGCAGTCTTTGAAACGTTTCTTCTGCCCTCCAACTGAGCGCTTGCCCTGGCTCAGCTCTCCGTACAGCAGCTGTTTTGGTAGTCGACTGTCAGACATCCTGACGACATGGCCAGCCCATCTGGCTTGGGCTTTCTGTAGGAGGGTGTAGACGCTGTGGGTGCTAGCCCGCTCCAGGACCTCTGTGTCTGGGACTTTGTCCTGCCATCGTACGTGGAGAAGTCTGCGGAGGCAGCTCAAGTGGAAGTGGTTGAGCTGTTTAGCGTGTCTGCTGTAGACAGTCCAGGTCTCGCTGGCAGAGAGGAGGGTGGTGAGAACCACTGCTCGGTAGACTTCCAGCTTGGTGGTAAGGCTGAGTCCTCTCCGCTCCCATACATTCTTACGGAGTCTCCCAAAGGCGGCACTGGCTTTGGCAATTCTGTTGCTGATCTCTGCATCTATGTTCACCGCTCATGATAGGAAACTGCCCAGATAAGTAAAGCTGTCGACTGCCAGTAGCTTCTGCCCCTTTACTGTGATGTGTGGTTCCTGGTAGGGCTTTCCGTGTACGGGCTGGTACATAACTTCGGTCTTTTTGGTGCTGACTGTAAGTCCAAAATTCTCGCCCCTACACTCTTTAGCATGGTCTTTTCTGCTATGCTGAATGCCGCCTTCAACGATTGTCAGGATGGTATACGTGTCAGATACAGGACTGGTGGTGGGCTATTCAACCGCTGGCGTCTACAGGCTGTTACAAAGGTAAAGGAGACCGTCATCAGAGACCTTTTATTTGCTGACGATTGTGCCCTCAACGCCAGCACAGAGCAGAAGATGCAGCGAGAAATGGACTGCCTCTCACGAGCCTGTGACAACTTCGGACTTATAATCAGCAGCAAATCTGAACTCTAATCAATATAGGAAAGCCTGCTTAAGTTCTCTTCATATATCAAGCTCTATGTCCCAGAAATCAACCTTGCACTGCCTCAGAATCAGGTTTAATATCATTGGTATATGTAGTGAAATTTGTTAACTGCAGCAGTACAATAAAATCCATGATAAAGAAATAGAAAAAACCTGAATTACAGTAAGTATATATTTGTCTATTAAATAGTTAAAGTTAAAATAAGTAGTACAAAAATACAGAAATACAAAGTCATGAGGTAATGTTCATGGGTTCAATGTCCATTTAGAATTTGGTTGGCAAAGGGGATGAAGCTATCCCTGAATTGCTGAATGTGTGCCTTCAGGTTTCTGTACCTCCTTCATCATGTTAACAACGAGAAAAGGGCACGTCCTGGGTGGTGGGGGTCCTTAATGATGAGCGTTGTCTTCCTGAGGCATTGCTCCTTGAAGATGTCTTGGATACTGCAGAGGATGGCACTCATGATGGAGCTGACCAATTTTACAACTCTCTGCAACTTACTTCGATCCTGTGCAGTAGCAAACCCCCCCACCCACCCCCACCACCATACCAACTGGAGATGCAGCCGGTCAGAATGTTATCCCCAGTACTTCTGTAGAAGTTTTTGAATGTTTTAGGTGACAAACCAAATCTCCTCAAACTCCTAATGAAATACAGCTCCTGTCTTGCCTTCTTTATAACTGCATCAATATGTTGCGACCAGGTTAGATCCTCAGAGATATTGATACCCAGGAATCTGAAATTGTTCACTCTTTCCACTTCTGATCCCTCTGTGAGCATTGGTGTGTGTTCCCTCATTCTACCCTTCCTGAAGTCCACAGTCAGCTCTTTGGTCTTACTAACATTGAGTGCAAGGTTGCTGCTGTGACACCACTCCACTAGCTGGTATATCTCACTCCTGTATGTCCTCCAGGGCAAGTCCTTCCTTAAATATGGAGTTAAGAACTTATCCTGTATGGCAGGAACAACCTCACCAATGCTTTGTATATTTAACTATTATTTCTCTGCTTTTGTACGCTATATGCCTTGTAATAAAGGACAACATTCCATGACTTTTCCTAATTAATTATTGTGCCTGCAAGCCAACTGTTTGTGTTTACTCCGTAGGTCCTTTTGTATTACCTCAATTTGTCGTCTCATTCCATTAAGTCAACAATTGGCTGATTTCTCTTGAGATTTTAAAAAGTAGTTGTTATCTTACCAATTTAACTGAGCCTATACAATGTGAACAACATACAAGCTCTGTAAAGGAAAGGAATAAGTGCCTTAAGGATGGGGAATGAGGTTTTAACATTATATCAATGTTATCACTAAACATTTGCAAAAGAAAGGTCCTCTGCCAACTTGGCTCTGTTGCACAATACTGCTGATTTTTTTCCCCTCATGCCTCCAACAATGAACATTCACAAATAGATCCTGGAAAACGTGACTACATTCTATATTCAGGAGATACATTCTTGTGAAGGCAGGTATCTATGATGAAATTCATTTTCACTGTTAGTGTGCTGGAACTGCTTTTGGCCATTTGAAGGAAAGAGAGCATGAAGATCTTAACTTTGATACCAATTTAATGATCTGCTGGCACCAGTAATCCCTGCCATCCTCTACACTGCAGACACACAACTTCTTGCAGCAAGTTACTCAATGTGTTAGGAGAGTATATTGATGTTACCTGTTCAGAGTTTTCCATGCACAGCAGGAAAAGCAAACTAACTTCAGGTTTCTTCTTCCTGAACAACATTTTCAATGCTGA
Organism: Hypanus sabinus; assembly: GCF_030144855.1. Lineage (NCBI taxonomy): Eukaryota > Metazoa > Chordata > Chondrichthyes > Myliobatiformes > Dasyatidae > Hypanus > Hypanus sabinus. Next base: position 20,678,735 of record NC_082720.1, read on the forward strand.
TGCTCTAATTACACTGTTAGCCTCAATGGACAAGCCACATAATTTGTGTAATTGATTGCTGACTCTAAAAACAGACACTGTATTCTGAGTAGAAGATTTATAAAAAAGACTGGAAATGTGTCAAGAATTTTCTGGAAGCCTGCTTGATAAAACATAACTTCCCCACAAAGTCACATCAAATTGGAGAAGATACATGTGGACTGGCACAGAGAGCATTACTTCTCTTTGTCAAACAGATACGGAATCCAAGGAAAAATTGGTAGGAAGGGTACACCATTTCCCACATTAATTGCCTATCTGCTCCCTCAAGCACCCCCTGCCCCATCTCTGTCAGAATTTACCTATCTGGTTTCAGCCTCATGAAGCACCTCAGAACCCACAGAAAGAGAGTGGAAGCAAGTCTTCCTTATTTCCTGCCAAAAGAAAGAAAGGTGTTAACAGTAAGAATGGTAACATTTGAATTTGAAAATCTAACTACTTCATAGGAAGAATCAAATGAAGAAATTAATCATTGGAATGAATCTGTTTTAGTGTTAGAAAATAGAGTTCTGCTTTTTAGTGTAGAGAAAACAATGAAAATACCAAGGATGGTTCTTGTTCCCAGTCACGTTCCACTGGTCTTTGCACCAGTCTTAACCAGGGTGTACTTAACTAAACCTTGTGAGAGAAGTGTCAGTGCTCAACCATCTGATTGCAGTGTACCCTATATTGTTGTGGGTTAGGAAGATGACTGCATGGGAGGATCACCTCATACTACAGACAGCCTGGAAAAAATAATTAGAGGAAGTAAGAATCATAACATTATAATGATAATTACATTTTTTGTTCTAGTAATTTATATGCAGAACATGTTTGAAAGAGGGTGCAATGAGATTAATCTTCCTTTTGTTGCAACCTCTGAACCTTCAGAGTGAGCTTGGGTAATGAGTGCAGTTTTATGAACAGAACATATTTTACCTTATTCGTATAATTTTAAGGGCCCTGAGGGATTCTAACAATGTGAACTGATGTTTCCCCCCCCCCAAGTAAAATCTCCCCTCTATCCCTGAAAGTTTGGCTTTGCAACGTGTCGTCGCTGTTTCAGTGAAAACAAGATGCGGTGATTCAGAAGGCCAGCAACAATCTGTGCTGACGACCAAGGCTGCACATTAATTATCGAATCTCACCCACACCTTTTCTGAGACTACAGGATCCGCAGCTGTGGTGCTAACGTGGCGAAGACAGACAGCAAAGCCCACTGGGATACTGCACACTTCCCCAGCTGTCACAAGCGTGCTGTAATCTGCCTGCTTTGATTCTCCTATAGAATTTTGAGGAACTGTAAAAGAGAATCACAGTTTAAGAGAGTGACTTATGTGATTGTTTTCATGTCATTAATGTAAGAAGAATTACATTTAAAAGGATAATTCTCTTTACCCACAATCCTCAGAAGTGAAAAGCGAAAGCGTATGAGTGAAATCTTCAGAATTAATCTACTTCTCTGTCCAATATTATGATGCTTAACAATGAGTAGTCGAAAGTGACTATTCTTATTACTTTGTGACATCATGAGAGAGGACCTAGCACAGGTATACAGAGTGTGATATCGTACAATAAGAAGGTAAATTTCAAAATGAGAAGGCTGAGACTCCTATCAAACCAAGGTACATTTAGGATCAATATCCTAGTTGCACTTCACTCAGATGGGCTTCTGGATATAATAAAGGAGGCTAAGCCCCTACAATTGTTCAATGAGATGCTTCCTCAGTAGCTGAACACTGAACCCATGATAGGCGGAATGGATAGAATGGCCTACCAGGTTTGCTTTGTTTGTTGCTGACACTGTTATACCACAGCAAAAAAAAATCTCTTTGACTTCATCTCTACACTATCACCAAATAGAAACAGACCTGTCGTGCTGCCACCGTGATAACTTGAGCATTTCTTTACACGTTTAGATCTTCAAAAAAATTCCACCATCTTGGTGCAGTTGAAAGGAATTTGTTAATTAGGCTAGTAGAGCTGCTGAACCACAACTCCAGCTACCCAGGTTCACAACACCAGCTACCCATCCGCATGTTCTCCTTATGACTGCATAGGGTGCTCTGGCTTCAACCCACAATGCAAAGAAATGTGTGTTGGTTAATTGACCATTATAAATTTCCCCTTGTGGTAGAATCTGGGGTCTTGGGTTGGGGGTCTGGAAATTAAAACATAGAACAGTACATCACAGGAGTTGCTGCTGCGACCCATGATGTCTGTGCCAACCACAATGCCAATTTGAGCTGCACATGAGATCTATAACCCTCAATTCCCTGCCTCCTCGTGTGTCTGTCTGAATATCATATTAGCAGGATATCTGCTTTCGCCATTTCATTGGCAGTGCATTCTAAGCACCTATATTCACTATATAAAAACAAACTTATCCTTTAAACTTATTCTCTTACCTTAAACCTTTGTTCTCAAGAAGTTGACATTTCCACTTTGGGAGATAGACTCTGAGTATCTCTGCATACTATCTCTGACTCTGCATACATTGAAAAATTTTATACAGTATATTTCCATTGGGTCACCCTTGAGTTTTCAACACACCCAAGAAAACAATGCAATTCTGTTAAACCTCTCAAACTTGGTGAAAGGCATATTGTTATAGAGATGAGGACAATAACTGGTTCCAGTTGGTGATAATATAGAGAGAACTTTATAAGAAACAGAATGATGCAGAACTAAAGTAAATGGGTGGTTGTTGTGAACTTGATGTTGTATGTCATTGACTCCATGTCTCTAATCTTGAATGTTATGGAAAGCTTCTACATTCACAATCGACCCTAGATGGTTATATCATTCTAGTGATGCCAAATGTAAAATAGCGACAACGTAGTGTTTTGTCTGTAATATAAATTATTTCATTCTGATAATTGCCCAAAATTTTGCACTTATGGGGATTGGTATAGAAGTAGAACAGATGGAATGTACATAAACATCATCAATGGCACTAATAGAACTTCCTCTCCTTTAAGCAGTCAAGCAGTTAATTACTGCAATGCTATGTCACTTACCGCTGAATTTCAGTGGAGAGAATTACATAGAGAAATATGAATTTCAACCACCAGATGTTAAACCTTTGATTTCAGTCCTGAAAGCAACAGCTTAATCTGTTTGTAGCAGTTTAGTTAAGAAATGACCTTTGCGTTTCTCAGGATTGCTGCATAACCAAGAGAAATCCAATGAGAATGGAAGCTGCCAGTCTAAATCAGAGTGATTCTTCCGACATCTCTGGGGATGTGGAGGGGTGGTGTTGGTGGGGGTGGGGAGCATCTCTTTGGAATAACCATTAACTGGTTGTACAATTATTTGTCAAGTAGCCAGCTGTCTGGTAGGTTAACAAGATGCTTGGATGGCTGAATCTTGTAGCACACTCCGTGAGCTAATTTGTCGTCATTTCACGACTAAATTTATCAGCATCAGTGATCCACTCAGCGTTCACGGCCCCCTGAGGTTGGCTGGCTGGTCTAATGATTTGCCTGCGCACAAATTACTGGTGCTGCATTTGGAAGAAACACCTTAGTTTCCAACAGCTGAGACCAAGTTAAATAAGGAAAGGGGTGTACAGTAAAATATGGGAGAGAGGTCACTGTGTGGAATTCATACAGTGCAAACCTCTCTAATAAGGGGCTACCACTGACAATGGTTCCATCTGTAAGGAATGAGATATCAAGCTTGTTGAACAGATGTTATTAACATGCTGATTTTTATAACTAGTTCCTGGTGGTTTAATGTCTCAGTGGTTTGATAGTTAACTGAACATCAGCAGCTGTTAGTCTGGCTAGTTCCTGGGATCTCAACCAAACTTTACTTAAATGGAGAATCTCAGAAGAGATGGGTGAGAACGTTCTGACCCAATCATGCCATAGTTCCAGTGGCACAATCTTCATTTGAGAGGGTGTGGTCATGATGAGAAAAGTGATGTAGTACTGCATTTGAGGGAAACTGTATATTCAAAATTATTAAACTCTATTCTGTTCAAGACTTCCAAAACAAAATTATCAATATAAGTTATTAATACTTATTGGAATGATTTTGATATGTTTTATTAAATTAGACTGAGAAGTATAGAGAACTACAGAACAATGGGAATCATTAGAAAGCACAATTTGCAGGAGTGAGCCTTTTGGCCAGCTCAGCATTTTTCAGGGTGATGGCTCATCTATCTCAAATCCATTTTCTTGATTTGCCTCCTTATCCCTTGATGCCCCTCATGTCCAGATATCTATTGATTGCTATTTTGAATTAATCCATTCTCTGTTCATCTAAGGGCATTTTAATGCCTTTATCATATTGTCCCCCACTACTGCCCCTGGCAGCACATTCCAAGCAACCACCACTTACTGTGTAAAATAAATTGTCTGTACATCTCCTTTGAACTTAATCCCTCTCACTTTTGATGCATGCCCTCTGGTATTAGACATTTCAAACCTGGGATAAAAGATACCGGCTGTCTACCTAAGCCTTTCATAATTTTATAAACTTCTATCAGGTCACCCCTCAGTCTCCATTGCTCCAGAGAAAACAATGCAAGTTTGCCCAACCTCACCTTATAGTACATGTCCTCTAAACCAGGCAGCATCCTGGTAAATTTCTTCTGCACCCTCTCCAAAGCCTCTACATCAGGGGTGGGCAAACTTTTTGACTTGAGGGCCACAAAGGGTTCTAAAATTTGACAGGGGGGCCGAACCAGGTGCAGATGGACGGAGTGTTTTGGTAATACACCTCATAAGAGAAAATAAAATATCATGGGATATGTAGAAAACATGTGCTTTAATTTCAATTGAAAATGAACAAATGCATTACCACAAAATATCTGTCTTTGAAGTCCCATGGTATTTAGCTATTTATTGAAATGACTTTTAAAACACTGAAAATTAAAAATAAAATACAGCTTTTTTTTAATAGTAACAGTTATTATTTTAAAGCACTGAAAATTCTATTATCCTTCAAGATATTATCATCATCACTGTCCTCCTGACTGTCTTTATTTCAAAGACGGTAGGAGATGCAGGTCTACTTGTCCTGCTCCTTCTTATTCAATTGTCCCCTGTGCCAAAACTCAACAATGACCAGCACAAAGACAGAACAGTGACAGCGCGCCAGTATGCGGAGCGCGTTATTTGATCTGGAGCGCATTTTTTATTTTGAGAACGTACGTGCACCTGCGCACTACTCATGTCCATCACTTAACAGAAATGACATGTAACATGTAAGGCTTATTGAAAAAAATATTTTCAAATGCATTTTTTACATAACATAACGAAGAAACTTATTTTTAATTTCAGTGGGAACAGTGTTGTTGGTCTCCCTTTTTAGCCAGTGCATCAAAGTCTGGATTTAGTTTTGTTGTGGCGATCCTCAGGATAGATCTGAGGTGTTGGTCAGTTAACTTGGATCTGTGGCTGGCTTTGTTGATGTTCATGACGCTGAACGCCTGTTCACACAAATAGGTCGAGCCGAACAAAGAGTAAAGCGCAAATGTGGAGTAATACGCTGCACCTCAACAAAGGTCAATGTGTAGCGGTGTGCTACTTGCAGCGCGAAAATTACGACACGGAGTCGGTAACTGCAGTCGAAGAAAAAAACTTTATTCGAAATCCCCAGCCTCACTTTTAAGCCTCCCTCAACCTGCCCCCCTGCGCAGAGGCTCCAAAGCTCTGTGCTCGCAAATCCCTGCAGGCTATCTCCCTTCGCCGGAACGCTGGCTAATTGTGAGCCGGTTCGGATGTGCCAGGAAATGGGTCACCACAAATGTATATAGAGTGCGTCATCTATTGGGAAAACACCAGAATTGCGGGGAAAAAACGTTAACAAGGTTTATTAATATAATTTCATCAAGTTCTGTTGGCCGGATTAAAAAGCTTAACGGGCCGCATATGGCCCACGGGCCGTAGTTTGCCCATGCCTGCTCTGCATTCTTCCTGGAATGGGAAAATTGTATCCCTCATGGGATACAGTTCTTGCCCACTCAACCAGCTCGTTGATATCTCCTTTAAGCATCCTTACGTAATTTGCCTTTCTCACAATCACACCTAGTTTTACGTTAACAGCAAACCTGGAAATATGACACTTGATTCCCAGAGTTTGCTCATTTCTATTTTGATCGTGAATAGCTGATCAGAATAAAACACCAATCATAGCCAGCCAGCTCAAGAAGGATCTATGTACTTCCATTCTTTGCTTTTTGTCTTAAACAATTCTAACCCCATCAGAATCAAGTTTATTATCACTAACATATGTCATGAAATATGTTTTGCGGCAGCAGCTCAGCGCAGTACATAAAAATGTATTATAAGTTATTCTAAGAAATATGTAAAATAAATGTGTATTTAATATTCGAGTAATCTTGAAAATATATGGTTTGATTAAGCATTCCTTGTTGTTTATATAATTCATTTGGATATATCTATGTAAAGATACATGAATTGCATTCATCATGACACATCCATGTGACAGGTACATGCCTTGCTTAAAGTTAAAAACGAAGTTAGTCTCCTTTTGAATTAGTTTAATGTTTTGAAGTTCCAAAACATAACTCAGGTGGTGAAGTATTTTTAAAACAAACCCAAGATGACTACTGATTTGTTGAAGTGCATTGAGATGTTCGAGTTAAAAAAAATTGCAGTGAGGAATGGCAAGTAAATAAAAAAGACCGCCCGCCCAGACAGTCGAATTTTTTTTTAAAAATTAGAAAACTGAATTCAGGGCTCATCATCAAAAAAAGTCAGAAATGTCTGGCTACATTGAAAAGATTGATGTGTTCAATTGTTCAACAGGCTCAAGTGTACTGAGCTAATTGAACAGCATTTTAAAAAAAATTAAATAGCCAGTTAGTAAAATGCACCAATTTTGCTGAGTGCATTGGGTCTAAAGACATACACTTTGCTTTGAAGTTTGACTGCTCCAACCAAATCAGCAAATGGGAGCACAAGAAGAAGATGTTTTCACTTTGGTTCATAGTTGAAGATTAAAATGGCAGTGCTCGTGGAAGTTTATGGGAGTTGGACTGCACCCAATCACTGAGCGGGAACACAACAAGAAGATATGTTTTCATTAAGGTTCGCAGCTGAAGATGAAAAAGGCAGTGATTTGTGACAGTTTATCGGAATTCAACTGTGCCCAATCAGTGAATGGGATTCATTAGAAAGGGTGAATAAAAGTAAGGCAGGGGAAAATAGAGCAGCCATTGTGTTAGTTGGCCAGTGTTGGAGTGGCTTTGGCTCATCGGGCTTAGGGGAGGTAAGAATCTGTTAAGTTCCTTCATCATTTTCTTTATTCTTCATTCCTCGTCTGTAAAACACAATTAGTGCAGTGAGAACGGCTCCGGGGACAGTGTTTTGTTCTGTGTGTGAGATGTGGGAATTCTGGGAGACATCCAGCCTCCTGGATAACCACATCTGCAGCAGGTGCATCAAGCCGAAGCTCCTCAGAGAATGTGTTAAGGAACTTTAGCTGCAGCTCGTACAGGAGACTGAGTAGGGGATAGACAGGAGCTACATGGAGGTACTCACCCCTAGGTTGCAGGAGCAGGCAACTGCTTGACTGTCAGGAGAAGGAAGGGAAGTGGAGAGTCAGTGCAGATTGGAAATGGAGTCCGTGCCCGTTCCCCTCAATAGTAAGTATACCACTTTGGATACTGTTGGGAGGCAGCGATCTGCTTCAATCAGGTCTCTATCACCAAGTCTGGTGCTGTGGCTCAGAAGAGAACAGAGGTGAAGAGGACTGCAGTGGTGATGGGAGATTCCATAGTCAAAGGAATAGAGGCGAGATTGTGTGGGCGTGATAGAGACACCCAGATAGTATGTTACATCCCTGGTGCCAGGGTCAGGGACGTCTCAGAATGGGTCCACGGCATTCTAAAGGGAGAGGGTGTGCGGCCAGAATTCTTAGTACATGTTGGCACGAATATCATAAGTAGGAAAGGTTGAGGAGATCCTGAAGAGAGATTTTAGGGAGCTAGATAGAAAGATGAAAAGTAGGACCTCCTGGGTAGGAACTTCTGGACTGCTGCCTGTGCCACACGCCAGCGAGGCCAAGAATAGGATGAATTGGCAGATGAATGCATGGCTGAAGAACTGGTGCTGGAGGCAAGATTTCAGATTGATGGATCACTGGGATCTCTTCTAGGGAAGGCATGTCTTGTACAAAAAGGACAGGCTACACCTGAGCCCAAAGGAGACAAATAGCCCTGCGGGCAGGTTTGCTAAAACTGTTCAAGAGGGTATAAACTAATTTGGCAGGGGGATGGGAAGTTACAGTGGGATATTGATAGGATGCCAAATTGGGCTGAGAAGTGGCAGATGGAGTTCAACTCAGATAAGTGTGAAGTGGTTCATTTTGGTAGGTCAAATATGATAGCAGAATATAGTTTTAATGGTAAGTCTCTTGGTAGTGTGGGACATCAGAGGGATCTTGATGTCCCAGTCCATAGGACACTCAAAGCAGTTTGGCCTTCATCAATCGTGGAATTGAATTTAGGAGCCGAGAGATAATGTTGCAGCTATATAGGACTTTGGTCAGACCCCACATGGAGTACTGTGCTGAGTTCTGGTCGCCTCACTACAGGAAGGATGTGGCAGCCATAGAAAGGGTGCAGAGAAGATTTACAAGGATGTTGCCTGGATTGGGGAGCATGCCTTATGAGAATAGTTTGAGTAAAGTCGGCCTTTTCTCCTTGGAGTGATGGAGGTGACCTGATAGAGGTGTATAAGATGATGAGAGGCACTGATTGTGTGGATAGTCAGAGGCTTTTTCCCAGGGCTGCCAGCAACGGTGGTGGGGGTGGATACGATAGGGTCTTTTAAGAGACTTTTGGATAGGTGCATGGAGCTTAGAAAAATAGAGGGTTATAGGTAAGCCCAGTAATTTCTAAGGTAGGGACATGTTCGGCACAGCATTGTGGGCCGAAGGGCCTTTATTGTGCTGTAGGGTTTCTATGTTACAGTGTACTAAAAGGAATTGCAAACACATGAAAGAGGAGCAGGTCAAATTGATTGGAAAAGAACACTAACAGAGATGATGGAAAAGTAGCAATGTCAGGGATTTCTGGAAGCAATTCATAAGGCACAGGCTATATACATCCCAAAGAAGAAGAAGAAGAAGTATTCTAAAGGCAGGATGACAAACCATGGCTGGCATGAGAAGTCAAAGCCAACATAAAAGCCAAAAATTAGTGGGAAGTTAGAGGATTGGAAAGCTTTTAAAAGCCAACAAAAGGCAACTAAAAAAGTCATAAAGAAGGAAAAGATGGAATACAAATGTAAGCTAGCCAGTAATATTAAAGAGGATATCAAAAGTTTCTTCAGGTATATGTAGTGAAAAAGAGAGGCATGAGTAGATATTGAACATATGGAAAATAATGCTGTAGAGCTAGTATTGGGGGACAAGGAAATGTCAGAAGAACTGAATAAGTATTTTGCATCGGTCTTCACTGTGGAAGACACTAGCAATATGTCAAAGGTTGAAGAGTGTCAGGGGGCAGAAGTGAGTGAGGATACCATTACCAAGGAGAAGGTTCTTCAGAAGCTGAAAGGTATAAAGATAGATAAGTCACCCGGACCAAGTGGTAGATACCCCAGAGTTCTGAAAGAGGTGGCTGAAGTGATTGTGGAGGTATTAGTAATGACCTTTCAAGGATCAACAGATTCTGGCATGTTTCTGGAGAACTAGAAAATTACAAGTGTCACTCCATCTTCAAGAAGGGAGAGAGGCAGAAGAAAGGAAATTACAGACCAGTTAGTCTGACTTCAGTGGTTGGGAAGATGTTGGAGTCGATTGTTGATGTGCTTTTGGGTTACTTGGAGACACATGATAAAATAGGCCAAAGTCATCGTTTCCTTAAGGGAAAATCTTGCTTGACATATCTGTTGGAATACTTTGAAGAAATAACAAAGCCTTTGCAAGGGTGCCACACATGAAGCTGCTTAACAAGTTAAAAGCCCATGGTATTACAGGAAAGATGCTGACATGGATAGAGCATTGATTGATTGGCAAGAAGCAAAGAGGGGGAACAAAGTGAGCCTTTTCTGGTTGGCTGCCGGTGACTAATGGTGTTCCGCAGGAGTCTGTGTTGGGACCATGTCTTTTTACATTGTACAATATGTCAATGAATTGGATGATGGAATTGAAGGCATTGTGGCCAAGTTTGCAGATGATATGAAGAAAGGTGGAGGGGCAGATAGTTTTGAGGAAGTGGAGAGGCTACAGAAGGGCTTAGACAGATTAAAAGAGTGGGCAAAGAATTGGCAGAGTGTTGGAAAGTGTCTGGTCATGGATTTTGGTAGAATAAATAAAATGCTGGGTGATTTTCTAAATGGAAAGAAAATTTTAAAAATTGAGGTGGAAAAGGACTTGAGAGTCGTTATGCAGGATTCCATAAAGGTTGATTTACAGGTTCATTTGGTGGTGAGGAAATCAAATGTAACATTGGCATTCATTTCAAGAGGACTAGAATATAAAAGCAAGGATGCAATGATGAGGATTTATAAACCACTGATGAGGCCTTTCTTGGAGTATTGTGAGCAGCTTTGGGCCCCTTATCTAAGAAAGGATTTGCTGACATTGGAGAGGGTTCAAATAAAGTATAGAGAAATGATTCTGGGTTTGAAAGGCTGGTCATCTGAGGTGCACTTGATGGCTCTGGGCCTCTACTCACTGGAATTCAGAAGAATAAGGGGTGACTTCACTGAAACATCAAATATTGAAAGGCCTCAACGGAACTGGTACTCACACTTAATAACTTCTCTTTTGGCTCTTCCCGCTTTCTTCAGACCAAGGGTGTAGCTATGGGCACTCGCATGGGCCCCAGCTACGCCTGCCTCTTCGTGGGTTATGTGGAACAGTCTGTGCTCCAAATCTATACTGGTACTGCTCCCCAACTTTTCCTTCGATACATTGACAACTACATTGGTGCTGCTTCCTGCACCCATGTTGAGCTCGTCAATTTCATTGACTTTGCCTCTAACTTTCACCCAGCCTTCAAATTCACTTGCTCCATCTCGGACACTTCTCTCCCCTTTCTTGATCTCTCAGTCTCCATCTCTGGAGACAGACTGTCCACTGACATCTTCTATAAACACACTGACTCTCATAACTACCTTGACTATACCTCTTCCCACCCTGCCAAATGTAAAAATGCTATTCCCTATTCCCAGTTCCTCTGTCTCCACTGCATCTGCTCCCGTGATGAGGCTTTCCGTTCCAGGACATCCCAAGTGTCCTCTTTCTTTCAGATTCGTGGTTTCCCGTCTGCCGTCATCAGTGATGCCCTCACCCGCATCTCCTCTATTTCCCGCACTTCAGCCCTCGCCCCATCCTCCCGCCACCACAACAGGGACCGTGTTCCCCTTGTCCTCACCTACCACCCCACCAGCCTCTGGATCCAGCATATTATCTTCCGCAACTTCTGCCACCTTCAACAAGACCCCACCACTAAGCACATCTTTCCCTCTCTACCCCTCTCTGCTTTTCGCAGGGATCATTCCCTCCGCGACTGCCTGGTCCACACGTCCCTCCCCACAGATCTCCCACCTGGTACTTATCCCTGCAAGCGTAAGTGCTACACCTGTCCCTACACCTCCTCTCTATCCACCATTTAGGGCCCCAGACAGTCCTTCCAGGTGAGGCAACACTTCACTTGTGAGTCTTTTGGGGTAATCTATTGCATCAGTGAGACCCAATGCAGATTGGGGGACCGCTTCGTTGAGCACCTCCGCTCCGTCTGCCACAACAGACAGGGATCTCCTGGTTGCCACCCACTTCAACTTTGCTTCACATTCCCATTTGGATATGTCCATACATGGCCTCCTCTACTGCCATGATAAGGCCAAACTCAGGTTGGAGGAGCAACACCTCATATACCACCTGGGTAGTCTCCAGCCCCTTGGTATGAGCATCGAATTCTCCAACTTCCAGTAATTCCCTCCCTCTCCCTTCCACCATCCCACTTTCACTCGCCTCCTCTCCTAGCTGCCTATCACCTCTCTCATGATTCTGCCTTCTTCTACTACCCATAGTGCTTTCCCCTTACATTCCTTCTTCACCTCTCCTGTCTATCCCCTCGCTGCTTCCCCTCCCCCACCCTTTGATCTTTCCTCTGATTGTTTTTTCACCTGGCACCTTCCACCCTCCCCCCACCTTCTTTATGGGGCCCTGCCCCCTCCTTCTTCAGTCCTGACAAAGGGTCTTGGCCCGAAACGTTGACTGCTCATTTCAATGGATGTTGCCCGACCTGCTGAGTTCATCCAGCTTGTTTGTACGTCTCAATAGAACTAATGTGGAGAGGATGTTTCCTATGTTGGGGGAGTGTTAGGTCAGAACACACAGCCTCAGAAAAGAGGGAACAAAGATGAGGAATTTTGTTAGCCAGAGAGTGGTGAATCTGTGAATTCACTGCCACAGGCAAATGTGGAGGCCAAGTCATTTGGTATACTTAAGGCAAAGATTAGTGAATTCTTGATTAGTCAGGCATGAAAGGAAAGAGGGAGAAGGAAGGAGACTGAGGCAGAGGGGGAGAAAGGATCGGCTATGATGAAATGCAGAGCAGATTTGAAGGGCCAAATGGCCTAATTCTGCATCTATAACTTATGGAAAACAATGAAAAAAAAAGATACTGTTATAGTAATGCAGGAACATTTAGAACTAAAGCTTTTGTTGATTGCAGAACGCTTTGGATGTGATAAGTGGAATCAAAAGGCAAGGGAGTACATCTCAATGTATTTAACTGAATTGAAAAGATTGTCTGAATATTGTCAGGTGGACTGAGAGGTCATTTAGTTTGCAGAATCTTACAAGAAAGCATTCAAAAATGTCTCCTAACTAAACAATAACTTACATTACTTCAGTGGCTGGTAAGTTGATGGAGAAGATCCTGAGAGGTAGGATTTATGAACATTTGGAGAGGCATAATATGATTAGGAATAGTCAGCATGGCTTTGTGAAAGGCAGGCCATGCCTGATTGAATGGTGCTTGGAAGCAGATACAGAGGAGATGTCAGGGGTAAGTTTTTTACGCAGAGAGTGGTGAAAGCATGGAATGGGTTGCTGGCAACGGCGGTGGAGGTGAGAACATAGGGTCTTTTAAGAGACTCCTGGATGGATACATGGAGCTTAGAAAAATAGAGGGCTATAGGTAACCCTAGGTAATTTCTAAGGTCAGGGCATGTTCGGCACAGGTTTGTGGGCCAAAGGACCTGTATTGCTCTGTAGGTTTTCTATGTAAAGGGGGTTTCTTCTTTTTTCTTTGTTACTGTTGGGAAAGGGTTTCTTTGTTTTGTTAAAAGCAGGAATGTTTCTTTGTTGCGAGAGAGTGCTGGGAGAATTGTATTCCTTTGTAAACCAAATGGAGATTAATGTTCTTTCTTCTGAGTCTGTAAACTTTTGTTGACGGGCTTTTGGGCAGATCGGCGCAAGGGGGTCGAGAGAGAGGACGCAATGCGGTAAGCTGGGCGAGGAACGGACCCCAAGCGGGGGTCCGAGGCCCGGAGGTACTCCGAGGAGGGGGGAATGAAGCTAGATGTGCTTGGTTGACCACTTCAGAGGGTCCTTAGCTGCGAGTCGAGGAATTCGGAGGGGATCGAATGGTGGCCAGAAGACTTCAGTAATTGAGCTCCAACGGTTGTGCACGAAGTGGTTTGGACTTTGATCAGTTTGGCACCTTTTCTTTATTTTTTCTCTTCATATATACTGTATCGTTATTAATCACTTAGTTATAGTAACCTTTATAAATTGTACTCATTTAATCGCTTATGGTGTATTGTCTGTTTGTGGGCGAGGCGGGGACATCACACAGCATCCACACCAGCTGATTACCCAGTTTGGCGGGGCCGAAGGCTGCTCCCCCTAGACGAGAACGAGCTGAGCGAGCCTGAGGTGACCCAAGGGGTTACATCTATGTTCTATGTTTCTATGTTTCTAAATCTGGAATCTAATAAAATGCCTCTGAAATGATGACTTTAATCTTCTTAATTCCCACATGACTCACAGCTCAAAGCCAATTGCTAGCACCGTAGCTTGGGGGTTGGATTGTGTTCTAATGCTGCATTCTTTGTCACAAAAGCCAAAATAGGTTTTACCTGGAATAAAGCACGTAAGTAAACACTGTCTTGCAAAATCATGCCAATCCTTAAATTAGACACTCTGGTTAGAGTCATGGAGAGACAGAGTCATAGACCTATGCAGTACAGTAACTGGACTATTGGCCTAATTTGACCCTAATGGTCAAATTGCCTAATCTGCTTGCATTGTGCCTCTCTTGCATGAAGGTCTTAAACTACAGATAGTCATTGAGTCTTAAAGTGATTTAACACAGAATCCGGCCTTTCACACTAACAATAATCATAATTTACCTCATTTTATTCTCTGCCAATAACTTTCCACAGATTCTACTACTCACCTACACGATAGTGGCTGTTCAATCTACCAAACTGCAATATATTGTGTGGCAATATTCAGGCAAGTGAGTACAAATGATATACACTCAGTATTAGACACTGGTTCATCTGTTTCAGTCATTGCACAAAATGAGTTTGAAAAGCATTTCAAAGATACTGAACTGAAGTGTGTAGGTAGCCAGTGAAGAACTTGTACTGGAGAAAAGATAACTCCTGTGGGAATGATATTTGTGACAATGAATTACAATAATCAACAAGTCACATTAAGCTTGTATGTGGTTAAAAAAAGGAGGACCAGCATTGCAGGGTGTGATTGGCTGAGACAACTACTACTTAATTGGAGATCCATCCACTATTTGCATGCCACATCCTGCAGTGAAGTCAACTGAAAGTACATTAAGGAAGGAACTGAATGATGCCACAGCAGCGTTCAAGGACGGCATCGGAAACCTCAAGCATATCAAGGGGAAAATAGTGTTAAATCAGAATGTGACACCATGGCTTTAAAAGCTCATCCAGTTCATTATACCATCTGGCAAAAAAGTCTCCAGTGAGCTAGATTGCATAGAGGCTGAAAGAATTCATTCCAAGGTTGAGTGGAGCCCATGGGCAACACAAGTGGTCCCAGTAGTCAAGAAAAATGGGTCTGTCAAGATCTGTGGTGATTTTAACGTCACCACAGTTCTGAAAGTAGATCAATGCCCTCTGCCCAGGGTAGAAGATATCTTTGAAAACCTTTCTGGAGGGAAACACTTCAGCAAAGTGGACTTAGCTGAGGCAGAGGAAGAAGAGTTCGAAACACTCACAATCGACTTTATCGCTAAAAAAGGCTTATTTTTGGAGTAGCGTATGCATCTGCACTCTGGCAGAAAGCTATGGACCAGGTGTTGCAAAGCTGTCCAGGCACTCCGTGTTTCCTAGATGACATCATTGTAACCATTAAGGATGACAAAGAACGGCTCCAAAACCTGTTAAAAGATGAGTAGATTATAGGTTTAGAGCTTGACGCAGGAAGATTACACAAGTATGCTGAGAAAATTCAAACAGTGGTGGATGCCACAAGAATGTGTCATAGTTGCAATCCTTTTTAGGATTTGTCAACCACTATTACAGGTTCCTATTAAATTTGGCTACTGAGCTTGACCCCTTGAATTCATTACTACAGATAAATGTTCGGCACAGCATTGTGGGCTGAAGGGCCTGTTTTGTGCTGTAGGTTTTCTATGTTTCTAGATCAGGAAGAAATGGTGGTGGACAAAGCGGTGTGAGGTGGCTTTCAAAAAGGTAAAGGAAAAGGTGACATCAGATGTTGCCTCACACATAATGATCCACAATGTTCAGTAAAGCTTGTTAGTGATGCCTCACCTTATGGCATAGGTTCAAGCATATCATGGTATGAGTGATGAAAGTGAACGCCCTATAGTCTTTGCATCGTTACCACTGTAGAGAAAAATTATGCACAGATTGACAGAGCGGGTTTGGGGTGTAACACATTGTAAGCAGTACTTGTATGGAAGAGAGTTTACCCTCATTACTCATTAGTGCTGATTTTCAATCCGCTAAAGGATGTTCCCCTAACACAGGGGTCAGCAACCTTTACCACTGAAAGAGCCACTTGGACCTGTTTCCCACAGAAAAGAAAACACTGGGAGCCGCAAAACCCGTTTGACATTTAAAATGAAATAACACTGCATACAACGTTTTGTTTTGCCTTTATGCTATGTATAAACAAACTATAATGTGTTGCATTTATGAAATTGATGAACTCCTGCAGAGAAAACGAAATTACATTTCTGCATGCAACAAAAACATTTTGAACTCCGAAAAAAAGACGTTGGGTTGAAGGTTACTTTTAGGTAAAATACTCAACGTCTATTTGAGTCCTTCTTGTATTTATGAAAAACGCCAAACTTAAATTTGCCGCCAGCAGCAAACCAAAAATAACGTCAGCCAGCTGTCAACCTGAAAAATAAAAGGACTATTTCACTGAACAATGAAAACATATGAATATACGTAAAATAATAGGCAATTAAAATATTTATCATACTTGGTCAGGTTGACTCACACCTGACAATGCAGTCGTATTCAGTAGGGATGGATCGATGCTTAGGGGAGTGAAAGGGAAGGATAATGTGTTTTTTTCCTCTCTGAACTCACAGAAGCGTTTCCCAAACGATGTTTGCATTGCGATGATTGCAGAACGTAAATACTCCGAATTCATCATGTCATGACCTTGTTTGAACTCTCTCAAATTGGGGAAGTGAGACAATGTGCCTTTCTGTAAATCTCTGGCAAGCAACGTCAACTTGCGCTCGAATGCCAAAACATCCTCCAACATGTGCAGGGCTGTACGTCCTTACCCCTGAAGAGCTGTGTTCAGCGTGTTCGGGTGCGCTGTCATGTCTACCATGAAGTGTAGCTTTTCCAGCCACTCTGGCTGTTCTAGCTCAGGAAAGGTGGGCCCTTTGCTGCCCAGGAAAGTTTTCACTTCTTCCAGACACGCGACAAAGCGTTTCAGCACCTCCGCTCTGGACAGCCAGCGATAAAAACACGTTGTAGCGGTGTGCTACACGCAGTCAGTAAACTGCAGTCAAAGATAGCTTTATTCGAACTAAACAGCCTTGCTTTTAAGCCTCCCTCAACCCGCCCCCCATGGGCGCGGATGCTGCAAAAGACACGTACTCACAAACCCCCGTAGGCTATCTCCCTTAGCCTGAACGCTGGCTAATTGTGAGCCGGTTCGGATGTGTCAGGAAATGGGTCGCCACAACGTCTTATTTAGATTGTACAAGATCACCATAATCTTCAAATTTAGAATTACATTTCAAAAACTAACAAACTAACATAAAATACATTTTAATTAAATACTGACCAATTATTTCCCAAAGTAACAGGGAGCCACAGCACAGACGTAAAAGAGCCACATGTGGCTCCGGAGCCGCGGGTTGCCGACCCCCGCCCTAACAGCATCAGCACGAATGCACAGACCTCTTTCTTACCCACAGACCTCTTTTTTACCCTCAGTCCTCTTTCTTGGAGGACACAATTACAAGATTGAATTCAAGAGGAAATGCTGATGGAACGTCCTGTTTACTCTTGGAAAAGAAATACCTGAAAAATTTACAAGAAAAGACACTCCTCTTGACTTATTCTCCCTAATGCAAATCGAAAGTCTCCTTATTAGGGCGGAAATGGTTCAAAGGGAAACCAGAAAAGACCCCACTCTGCCTCAGGTCTACATGGCCACCCAAAATGGCTGAAATGTACACCAGAAACTCCAGTTTCCCCATTTTTACCAGTGCCGAGACGCACTTGCTCTTGACACAGGTTGCCTTATGTGCGGATTGAGAGTTGTACCATCTAAGCTAAGAACTGAGGTGGTGGAGGAGCTACATGAAGATGTGGTCAAAATGAAAGCCTAGGCTTGAAGCTTTGTCTCATGACCTGGGATAGATCAGCAGATCGAGCAGCTTGCCTTGCACTGTTCAGGATGTCAACATATCCAGGATTTGCCAAGAGCTGTGTCTCTCTGTCCCTGGGAAAGGTCTGCCTTCCCCTGGCAAAGGATTCATGTGGATTTTGCCAGAACATTTGTGGGCATAAATCTGTTGGTAGTAGCGGATGTAGCATCGAAGTGGCCAGAGGTGCTCCCAGGAGCCTCCATTACAGCTTCACACACTGTTGAAGGTTTGAGAAGCCTCTTAGCAAGGACTGGTGTTCCAGTCAGTGACAATGGACCATAGTTTGTGGCAGAACAGTTTCAGTAATTCCTAAGAATGAATGGAATAAGACATAATACAGCTGCACCACACCACCCAGCTAAAAATAGCTTGGTGGAAAGGTTTGTCCAGGGTCGAAAGAACACGTTGCGAGGAATGACAGCAGAACGCACTACACAAACTCTGAATCAGAAGCTCACCAATTTCTTGCTTGCATTTCACAATGCAGCACACTCCACAACCAACAACTCACCAATTATGCTGTTCCTTGGTGGTCCTTGCTGTTTACGCTTAGATCTGCTCAAACCCAATCTCAGAGGCAGTAAGCAGGACAAACAGCTGAGATAGGCTGAGGGCTCCTCAAACAAGGAGGTTCAATGTTTCACTCCTGGACAAGCAGTTCTGATGAGGGTCTACAGAGGTGATGAAAAGTGGGCACTGGGAAGGAAGACGGACAGAACAGGACCACTCTCTATGCAGTGGAGATTGCATCTGATATCACCTGGTGAAAACACATTCATCAGTTGTGGAGAGCGGAGTCCATTGCTAGAGAAGAAAGGTAGCTACTACTGTCAGAACCACTTCCTGCAGTCCCAGAATCAGCTCCTACAACCACCACAGAGAGGGCCAAAGAACCTGAGATCTTTTCACAGCCAAAAATCGCACCTGCCAATCAGAGTGACCTCCCTTGTCAGGAAAGACGTTATCCCACAAGAGTAAGAAATTCTCCACAACAGTTAAATATTTAGACCTGAATGGGGCCATCTAAAAGTGTCTCTATAGTAGTTGTATTATATAGTATACTGTGTGTAAGGTTGAGACTCATTCTATATTGAGATGGAGTTTATTTGTAAGTGGGGAGGAGTGCTGTGTATTTAATATTTCTGTAATATTTAATCTTATGAATATATTGTTTGATTAAGCATTCTTTGTTGTTCATCTAATTGATTATGTTTATATGTAAAAATACGTGAATTGCATATGTCATCATGCTACCATGTGATACGTGTGTGCCTCACTTAAAGTGAAAAGCTGAGTTAGACACACATTTCAGACTCTTGTCTTTTCCTTTGAATTAATTTAACCATTTTGAAGTTACAAAATATAACACTGTTATATTGAATAGTGAAATAGTGTTATAGCGAATGAACCTCCTTCATCAACTACCCATGCAGGACCTTGTCAAGTGCCTTGCTAAAGTTCATGCAGACAACATCCACTGCCTTGCCTTCATCAACTTTTCCTGATAACTTCCTCAAAAAACTCTATAAGATTGGTTAGACATGATCTACTACTAAGAAATCCACGCTGTCTGGCTCCAATCAGTCCATTTCTATCCAAATACTTATCTATCCAGTACCTTAGAGAGCAAAATAGTGAGGTAGTGTTTATGGGTTCATGAGCCTTTCAGAAATATGATGGCGGAGGAGAAGGAGCTAAAATACTAAAAGGTTGATTCTGTTTCCTCAAGCTCTTATACCTTCTCCCTGATGCTAATATTGAGAAGAGGACATGGCCTGGAAGGTGAAGGTCCTTAATGAAGGATGCCACCTCCTTTTGAAGATGTCATCACTACCGGGGAGGCATTTGCCCATGATGGAGCTGGTTGCATCTACAACCCTTTGCAGTTTTTTTTTTGATCCTGTACACTGGAACCTCCACACCAGAAAGTGATACAACCAGTCACAATGCTCTCCATCGTACGTTCATAGAAATTGGTTAGAATCATTGTTGACATACCAAGCTCCTAACAAAGTATAGCCGCTGAAGTGCCTTCATGATTGCATCAATATGTTGGGCCCAGGATAGAGCCTCTAAAATGTTGATGTCCAGGGAATTGAAGATGCTCATCGTTGCTGCTGCTAACCTGTGCCTGAGGGGTCATATAGTATAATATCACCTTGACTGCTGTTACTGTATTGACCAACTACTCATGTGGGAACATAGTGAAACTTCTTGTGAAAATTTAAGACCTTCCTCTACACTGCCTCCTGCTTGTTTATTTGACTTGTCATATCCTTAAAGACGTGTGTCATAGAAGAGTAATAGAAAACTACAGCACAGAAACAAGCTTTCTGGCCTATTTTTCCATCTGGCCCATATCCTACTGTAAGCTTTGATAGTCTTCCTCTCTGTCCACTACACCCCTATTCTTGGTGTCATCCGCAAATTTGTTGATCCAGTTAAACACATTATCATTTAGGTCGTTGATGTCATGGACCCAGCACTGATGACAAACAACAATGGACACAGCACTGATCCCTGCAGTACTCCACTAGTCACAGGTCACCAGTCAGAGAGACAACCATCTACTACCACTCTCTGGCCTCTCCTGAAAAGCCAATGTCTACCTCATCTTGAATGCGAAGTGACTGAACCTTCTTCATCAACTACCCATGCGGGACCTTATCAAATGCCATGCTGTCCATGTAGACAGCATCCACTGCCTTGCCTTCATCAACTTTTCTTGGTAACTTACTTGAAAAACTTTATAAGATTGGTTAGACATGACCTACCACTCAGAAATCCATGTTGACAATCCACAATCAGTCCATGTCTATCCAAATACTTGTATATCCGGTCCCTTAGAATACCTTCAATAACTTTCCCACTACTGATGTCAGGCTCACTTATTTATAATTTCCTGGTTTATTCTTAGAGACCTTCTTAAACTGCAGAACAAGATATCCTCCAATTCTTCGGATCTCCCCGACGCTAAGGAAGATTTAAATATCTCTGCTAGAGCCCCAGCATTTTTTGCATTTGCCTCCCACAGGGTCCAAGGGAACACGTTGTCAGATCCTGGGAATTTGTCCACCCTAATTTGCCTCAAGACAGCAAACACCTCCTCTTCTGTAATCTGTATAGGGTCCATGACTTCGCTATGTATTACCTCACTGCTATAGACTCTGTGTATGTCTCCCAAGTAAATACAGATGCAAAAGATCCATTTAATATCTCCCCCATCTCTTTTGGCTCCCTGCAACGATTACCATACTGATCTTCCAGAAGACCAATTTTGTCCCTTGTAATCCTTTGCTCATTATATCTGTAGAAGCCCTTAGGATTCCCCTTCATCTTGTCTGCCAGAACAACCTCAAGGCTGTTTTTAGCCCTCCTGATTTTTTAAGTGTTCCTACCTGCCTGTATCTGCTATGCACTTCCTTTTTTGCTCTTAACCAGGGTCTCAAGATCTCTTGAAAAGCAAGGTTCCCTAAACCTGCCTTTTATTCCAGTAGGCCAATACAAGCTTCGTACACTCAAAATTTCACTTTTCATAACCCCCCACTTACCAACTACACCTTTGCCAGAAAACAACCTGTCCCAATCCACACTTGCCAGATGCTTTCTGATACCATCAAAACTAGTTTTCTTCAATTTAGAATCTCAGCCTGAGGACCAGACCTATCCTCTTCCATTATTAAAGCTAATGGCATTATGATCACTAGGTGCAAAGTGTTCCCTACACAAACCTCTGTCTCATAGCAAATAAAGTGCCGCACACCTCCTTGTTGGCACTTCTACATAATAATTAAGGAAACTTTCCTGAGCACATTTGACGAACTCTCTCCCATCCAACCCCCTTACAGTATGGGAGCCCTAGTCAATATGTTCAAAATCACTTATGTTTCTTGCAACAGACTTCGATCTCTCCACAAATTTGTTCCTCTAAATCCTTGGGTTTAATATAATCCCATTAACCTGTTCATACCTTTCTTATTCCTTTGCTGCACCTATGAAATCTCACTAGACGAGTTTTCTTGTCTGTTCTGACTAAGCACTGCCATGACATTTTCCCTGACTAGTAAAACCACACTTTCCCCTTTAATCCCACCAGCTCTATCATGTCTAAAACAACAGAACTCTGGGTTATTGAGCTCCCAGTGCTGCCCCTCCTGAAACCAAGTCTCACTAACGGTTACAATATCATAATTCCAGGTATTGATCCATGCCCTGAGTTCATCTGCTTTTCCTTCGATACTTCTTGCATTGAAATATACACAATTCAGAACACTAGTCTCACCATGCTCAACTCTTTGATTCCAGACATTGTCTGAGGTTTTAACAACATCTGTCTCCACAGCCAATCCACTGTCTGTTCTGCCACTCTGGTGCCCAAGCCCCCTGCAATTATAGGTTACAACACAACCCCACCCCCACCCACCCCCTACCCCGTGCAGTACTAGCAAGTCTTGTTGCTAGGATATAATCCTCCTTTAGTTTAGGTGCAAACTGTGTCTTCTGTACGGTTCCCTCCTTCCCTAGAAGAGAGCCCACTGACCCAAAAATCTTATACTCTCCCTCCTAAACCAACTCCTTACCCACGTGTTAAACTGTACAATTTTCCTATTTCTGGCCTGTGCTTTCCTGAGGTTACAACCCTGGAGGTCCTGTCCTTTAACTTGGGACCTAACTCCCTGAACTCACTTTGCAGAACCTCGTCCCTCTTCCTGCCTATGTCATCGGTACCTATATGGACAATGGTCACTGGCTGCTCAGCCTCTCACAAGAATACTGAGGACTTGATCCGAGATGTCCCGGATCCTCGGAGGCAACATACCACCCAAGAGTCTCATTCTTATCCATAGAATCTCCTTTCTGATCCCCTAATTAACGAATCCTGGATCATCACATGTTGCCTCTTTCTTTTTCCTTCTTCCCTTCTGAGCCACAGAGCCAAGTTCAGTGCCAGAGACCGCTGGCGCTGTGACTTTCCTCTGCTAAATCCTCCAGCCCAACAGTATCCAAAGTGGTATACCTGTTGTTGAGGGGGCTGGCTGTTTAACTCCTTTCATCCTTCTGACTGTCACCCAGTTTCCTGTGTCCTGCACCTTGGGTGTAACTACTTCTCTATCACCCTCTCGATCTCACAAACGATCTGGAGTTCATCCAGTTCCAGCTCCAGCTCCTCAATGCGGAGTGTTAGAAGCTGCAGCTGGAGGCACTTCTTTCAGACGTAGTCGTCAGGAGATATAGTCACCGGAGGCCTCACTGCCTTCCCACAGCCCACAAGAGGAGCATTCAACTATCTTGCCTGGCATCTCTACAGCTTTAACAAAATCTGCTTATTCTGAATTGTATTAAGAATGCTCTATTATTACACTCATTATAGATTTCAGCAATTTCCGTACTACAAATGTTTAGCCAAAAGGTCAGTAGTTCCCTACTTTTTCTCTCCATCCTTGCTAAATAGTGGACTCACAGTTAATACTTTGCAATCTGCAGATCAATAGAATTTTCCAATATGCTAACTTCTAGGTTGTGTAGAGGTACTCAACATGCCGCAGCCAGTGCTAGAGCTCTGTAGGAAAAGACTGTAGCATAGACTCCTTCTGTAACTATACTTTGAAGAGCTGAGTTGGGTGGAGAAGCTGCTGGAACAATGAACAATGAAATGGGCCTATTGTGGCGACCCATTTCCTGGCACATCCGAACTGACTCACAATTAGATAGCCTACGGGGGTTTGCGAGCACAGAGCTTTGGAGCCTCTGCGCCATGGGGGGCAGGTTGAGGGAGGCTTAAAAGTGAGGCTGAAGATTTCGAATAAAGTTTTTTCCTTCGACTGCAGTTACCGACTCCGTGTCGTAATTTTAGCGCTGCGTGTAGCACACCGCTACAATATCACCCCAGGGGAATGTGACTGGCATCGTGATACGCTTGTTTTTCATGACTGATTGTAATGACCCTGGTTGTAAAAGGTTTTACATTGTACTTTCCTTTGTATGTTTTTTTATTATTATGAATGAAGTGTGTTTTTGAAATTAATCCACTAACTCTGTGGCTTCCGCTTTCATTGGATCATTCGATCTTTGAAGTTTATCAGCTACCAGTTACACCAGCCTCTCTGTGCTATAGTTTTAATAAAACTGCTTTCCTTCTGTTTTCCTTTTTACATATCTATCTTTGTCTCTACTGCCTGTTATGCCACTGGCGTTTAGGGCAGCAATGAGGGTCCTCCATCTCTGGCAGTGTTCAGGGCTTCCTTCATTGTGTCAGTAGCTTCCTCTCAGTTTTCACCACTGTCAGTCATGCAAGTACCAAGAGCCCTGACTCCAGCCAACATAGCTCTCTGGGTCATTGAGAAACACAACCCTCAAAACATGACAAGTTTATGGTCCTCCTGGAGGTTACATACCTCTAGAAGCCCTTAAATCTATTTTGTTCCTTGCCAATTATCTCATTTTCTGTGTCCCCTTTATTGATAAATACTCAGTCCTCCTTTCTGAGTTCTAAATGCTCCAATAGAATTGCATAGATAGCTTCTGAAAGAGAATTCTTTTAATTTCAAATGCTTGAAAAAGTGAAGTGTCTTACTTATGTACTGAACAGTCTTCGTTGCCTCAGCTGCTCGGTGTTCAAATAGTTGAAAGCTGGGTCATGAAGTAAACACATTGAAGTTGATCTGGGTTCAGATACTAACTGGAGTTAGTTGTCAATGTCATGCCAGTGAATGAAAATTAAATTGAGGAAAGGAATTAGTTAGGATAAGCTATACTAAATAGACAGTTAATTTCTTGCATGTTTCTAATCCATAAATGGTAAGATTGCCCATTGAATTTATTTCTGTTATCATTCTGTACAGCAATAGAAACCATTCTTGTAAATTTCCACCATTCCTCCTTGTGACCAGAACAGTTTTTAGCTTCTTTTTATTCCGTACCTTTGAATAACATTTCTGGAGGTTAGAAGCTAGTCTATAATGTACCATTTTCCTAACTCTGTGTAGTCAGGTCAGGGCTGATAATGGAGAACTAGTCAATGGTAAGCAATGCTTTGATCTTGTTTGAAATGATATAACTCAGCCTTCTTTTCCATCCTGTCCCCATTTAATAAGCTCTGAAGCACAGTTCCAACCCTCTGGGAACAATTAAGCTCTGATCTGAGGTTCAAGATAAAATTGGAAAACACCAACTGTTTAACTACAGAGAAAGCAGTAGGAGTCATCAGAATTTCATTATGTTGAAAATATAATTGCCCGTAGAGGCCAGAGTTGTGGATATTTAAGTGAACTTACAAAGAGACACTGGAAATCAATTCAAAATGGTATACTCATTTAAGGATTTGTATTTAATATCCATTCAGTATAAAATGTGAATAAGTGGGAGATTACAGACAGTGCTGATAAACTTGCTACATAAACTAGCTAACATAAATTATATTTATATAATGTTAGAAAACTCCTTTTTATACTGTTTGGAAAACAACACCAAGGTTTCAGATAAAAATGAAAGGAGCAAATAAAGACATGGTTTT
This sequence comes from Hypanus sabinus, assembly GCF_030144855.1. Taxonomy (NCBI): domain Eukaryota; kingdom Metazoa; phylum Chordata; class Chondrichthyes; order Myliobatiformes; family Dasyatidae; genus Hypanus; species Hypanus sabinus. The sequence continues at coordinate 20,704,126 of NC_082720.1, forward strand.
AAAAATCTTCATAAAATGTTTCAAAAGGAGAAACTGTTATTATAAAACTGAAACTGTGATGTAATGGATAGCTGATTGCTATAATATCATACACTGATTGAATTGTGACTAGACTATTGTTAGCAGAGCTTGCAACAGAAGATCTCATACTTAATAAGAATGTAAGAAATATTCAACTGAAAGCTTAATTTTGAGGAATTAGTAATAGTATTGCTGCCTTGTTTTAATTATAATAGTTATCCTCAAGTGAGTGAGGCCTCCATTAGTCAGGATTGACCATGGATGTTGCATCCCAGCTGTCTAGATATGCAACCCTGGCCAATACAATATGGAGAGCAAGCTGTTATTCATGTAGCAAGCTCCCCCTCTCCACGTACCTGATGAATCCAAAGAGATGGCAGAGACTACTTTAGTTTGGCACCAGCAACATTGCAGGGGTCTCCAGTCAGCGATGATGCCTCAGGGACTCCAGCTCTGGATTTTTCCTTGGGGTTAAATCCTGAAGCCTTCTCCTTGAGCAGGTATACCCGCAAGGCAGCAGAGGTTTGAGATCAGCCTTCCTTGTCCTAGATGAGATGCCAACCACAGCTGATGAGCCCCATCTGCCCAAACAAACTGTTTTAAAGTGCCAGAAACTCAGCTTTGTCCCTTTTCCTATCAGTCGAAATGGTTCCGCGGGGGCTTAGTAGCTAAGCCACATGTCCAGGAACTGAACTTGGTTGTCCTCCCTAATAATCACACCCTTTTTCTTTTCATTAATTTTTGAGTTGACCTTTCTTATATTAAAGTTAGAAAGAGGAGAAGCTTGCAGGAAATGTGAAACAAAAACAGATTGCATTATGTGGAGAGTAGAGGGGTGGCAGAGCAATTGAAGCCAGGTAAATGGAGTCGACCCTCCCATGGCAATATAGGTAAAATACCAATGGTTAAAAGATAGCAATGAAAAGGGAAAAAAGTGAAGAATCAGACATATGATCAAAGATAAAACAATCAAAAGGAGGAGATAACCAAAGAATAGGTAGGGAGAGTATAAAATGAAGAAGCAGAAGTATTAACACTTACAAAATTGTTGCTTCTGTAGAAACTCCTCAAACTTTTTTTGCAGAATGTTGGACATCACTTTGGGATTGGGACTGATCTTTGTACTAATGGGAAACTATCCAACCTGAGTCAATCACAGACTCAAAGTTATCTGAACTTCAGTAGTGAAGCCGCAGTTTGCAGAGGATATTTTAATGACACACTCAGTGAACTCCAAGCTGGTATTGACTCCTTCTCTGAAATGCCCTTTACTCAACATCCACCAGACCCATCACTCTTCCAATCAGTGCCTCTGCATAGTGTAGCCTGTCAACTTCATGGCAAGTCCCTGGAAAATGGGAACCACTTCACACATCGCAGCTTGGTGAAGGCAGTCCTAGATTCACCATTATCTTCAATCTTCCAGTGCACCCTTTGGTTGATTGAGCTAAGGGATATTTGATAATGAATAAACTTCTTGGTTTACCAAATCTCTACTTCTGAGATCTGGACTACCAACAGCAGACACTTGAGGCTCCAATAAAACTTTAAAAAATTTAAAACTAGCATCAGTGTCCTTTTCCAATTTGGCATCCCAGCTTTGAGGCCCTCATTGCACTCATTGAGTCTACTGACAGGTATGTCGCTAGCATCCCAAAACAGGCACTCTGTTCTTGAGTTCTGTCATAGGTTGAGATTCCAGGCAGATGGAGTAAAAGATTTAACCATTTGTTCAAAGCCTGCTTGAAAAATAATGCAATATACTCATTAAGTCTTGGAGATCTCAAACCATCACTACTCCAAGAGCATTGAGGATGGTTTTGTGAAAAATGAGGAGCCCAGTGAGGCAGAAGGAGTACACCACCTCACAAGCAATGACTTCCTGCTTCACATGTGGAAGAGGGCAGTTCCTATATTGGTCCCATCAGTTGACTGAAGATGCACAAAACTGTCATGGAAGCAAGTCATCGTGAATTCAGAAGAACTTAAAAGGCAGCAGTAGAGAGATCAGACAAGATGAAAGTTAATGGAGCTCCTTAAAATGCGTGAAAATCACCAAATTAAAAAGCTCCTATCCAAGTGTGTTCTACATTGTTGAGGGAAATAAGGGAGGAAATAATTGCTGAAGGCCACTGTCATCCAAAAATCAATTGTAAATGACTAGAGTACTGAAAGGTTGAAAATTCTTTTTATCCATTTTTAAACTGGAGGATGAAGAACCAAATTAATCATGCCAGCATTGATGGTGAAGAAAACAGTCAATTGAATTTTAATTATCAAATCAGTTGGAACCTGCAGTAGGTTTGCTGCCAGAGGTTCGCATCACGCTGTAACCCTGAAGTTTCTGGTGTGCATCCATCATTATTTTTTACATGACCTTGGATTTAGTATTAGTTCTGTTTTATTTTTGACAAATTAAGTTCAGTGGATATGACAATATGTGTGAATCAATTTCAACTTTACTATTCAATGAGAGAGTGCAAAATCACATTTGACGATTCAGGAGCTGAATGCACAATGCATTGAAGGCTCAATACAGATGAACAGAAAGAGGAAGAAAGACTGACCATCACTTTTGTCTCATTTCTCTTGAAGGCTGGTTAGAGTTTGTAGTTATTTATGCCAAATCTACTAGCTTTCTTCTGTGATTGAAATCTGTTGACATTCAGTCAAACTTCCAAACCTTATTTAGTATTATTCTAATTAAGCAATTAAAATAATGAAATTAGCATGCTGATTCTCACCAAGGGGTTGCAAATACATAACTTGATTCTAACTCTATGAAATTAAGTGTAGAAGCAAGTGAGTTATACTGACGACTTCTTCAGCTGCTCCAAAACGTACATCACACATGAGTTCAAATGTGGTCCTGCAGTCCAGAACAAAATTAATTGACATTAAGAAAAACTTGTTTTAGTAAATTAAAGGCAGCACAGATTTAATAATGCCAAATTATGTTTGGCTGATTGAGTTATTTGACAGAACAACATAGAAAGTGGGTGAAGTTAGTACAACTGATTTTGTGTGTTTGGCCTTTCAAAGGGTATTTGAAAAAATACCAAGTTGTTGTTACAGTAGATTCTAGTTAGTTGGGACCCCTTGGGCACCAGTACATTTTGGTCCAAGTAAGCAGCTGGTACCCAATTTAGTCAAAGTTTCATGGAAATAGTTAAAATGGTATAAATAAGCCAAACTACTGTATAACTGAGTAATACAAATTATGTATAATTATGTATTTCAATGAAAAAATAGAACAAGTTAGAACAGTATCAATACTACTATGGTGCTATAAAACTGTGTACTCATTCCCAATTATTATCAACAGAGGAATTAATCCAATGTATGCTGTTGTGTTCTTTTGATTGACTGTAAATGAACATAATCAGCACAGTCACCTGGTGCAGGTAATGGACTGCCTTCATACATCCCTCAAATCTTCATTTTAATTTTAACATTCAAGGTGATTGTAGATACCTTCAAATTCTTCATACCTCCTTACTTGTTGAAATGGTGATTTTGGTTCATTTTTACCCATGGCCATTTCAGGCATCTCCAAACCTGAATACTTGAAACTGCAGAGAGCAAAACAATTCAGAATTGTCTTACTACTTGTTTCTCGCCAACTATCAGTGGCAGAAGTCACTGCTTTTTGAACAAAAATACATAAAACTGATGCTATTTAAAATCTGTTCACTCTCAAGCATGGTTTTCTGTCTAACAACTACATAAGTGTGTGTGGCTGACACTAGTTAGAAACTGTCTGGCATTAGTCTCCTGCCCTAATTTTGCAGCATAATATCCCAAATAAATGAAGAGAATCCTGACTATTCTCTCAATTAACCAACAGACCAATTAACTGGAATCCACTGTATTAATGAAATGCCAAATTACACGTACTGGCAAAATTAAAACCTGGAATTAAGGAGAAGTTGGATTGGAATGGGAATGAATATGAAACTGGCTTTGTGGGTGGTTATATTTCAGATTGGAGGAAAGTACACTGAGTAGTGTTAGACCACAACACATTAATACATATTATGACTACTATCACCTTAGGTGATCCCAGGGGATCAATGATGACTTGCTTCCACTCAGGGTCTGTGGGTATTTAAGTGACTGCAAGAGCTGCTGAAACAGAGAGGCTGGCAGGTGCATGCAAACAAGCATTTGAAGATGACATGGATATGTTTGATGTGTTAAGTACTTATAAAGCAGTAGTCAGGTTTCAGCTGGTGTATTGTGGCCAATTCTGCCCACACATTTTGGGTACGATATCAAGGGCTTAGCGAGCCAGCACAGAATCTTTACCAGAAATACAGCAAGACTGAAATGGAGAGTTTTAGGAAACTGGGATTGTTTTCTCAGAGGAGTAAAGGTTAAAGGATAATTCTATTGTGTTAGAATCTTAAAGCGTTAAAGATCAGTAACCAGAGAACATAGGTTGGTAGTAATTGACAGAAAAAACACAAGTAACGTGAGGATTGAAAAAAAATAATCTTACCAGAAACATGATGGAAATCAATTTAACATTTTTCAGAAGATCATTGGTTGAGTTCTTGAAGGGCAAAAGTTTGCTGGGTTAATGCAGATAAAATGAGGGAATGAAATTAAATTCAGAGCTGTTTCAAAAAGCTAACAGAAGCCTTGTAAGTAAAATTGTGGTGTCTTCTGCATAGTATAAATTTATGATTCTAATTTAGTATTTCTGTGGGTCTTAATATTCTGGATATTTTTCCCAACTTCCATTGTGCAATCAAGAGGCATTTTATAATCAGTAAATATTGCAAATCCTAATATGTTTCCAAATATTAATTATTGCTCAACTATCAGCTAATGGCCTGCAGGGTCAGTCTGAACAATATGTGCTTTTACATGGGTTCCAACTGTACTCTTTACAGTGCCACAATGAAGGTCACGTATTAGTAAGAGTAAGCAAAGCTCAAGTTTCTCCTCAGAGACATTGTAAAGGAACAAACAAGTCCTCTTTGATTACGTAGTGATTCCAGAATCAATTTTTACCTGCTTATCTTCAGAGGAAATACAGATAGAGGCGGGAGGAGTCTTTGCAGGAATTGGAATTGGAACAGATTTATTCTTGTCACATATTCTGAGATATAATTAAAAGTTTGTCTTGCCTACTGTCGATACAGATGTATTAATACAGTGTATTAATGTATTAATACAGTATATTAAGGTAGAAGAAAGTAAAATCACTCACAACCTCTGCAGAGAAAGTGGTCCAGGAAGACAATAAGGTGCAAAATCATAATGAGGTAAATTGTGAGATCAAGCCTCCAACTAAACATACTAGGGAACTATTTAATAGTCTTATAACAGCAGGGTAGATGCTGTCCTCAAGTCTGGTAGTACATGCTTTCAGGCTTTTGTCTTTTTTGTCTGGAGAGGAAAGGGGGGATGTTCAGGATGAGTGTGGTCTTTGACTATTCTAGCTGTTTTACTCAGCCAATTTGAAGTATAGACAGAGTCATGGAGCAGAAACGGGTTTCTGTGATGAGCTGTGTCCACATCTCTCTGCAGATTCTTGAGGTCATAGGGAGAGCAGTTGTGATACTAAACCATGATACATCCATATAGAATGCTTCCTTTAGTGCATCGATAAAAACTAGTAAGGGTACGTAGAGTCACACCAAATTTCTTTAGCTGAGGAAGCAGAGATGTTGGTGAAAGGAGGGTTTCACCTGCAAGCATAGATGGTAAAATTGCACGTTTTGAGGTTTATTCTACAAACTACATCAGATTTCTGAAACAGTCCATGAACCCATGAACACTGCTTCATTGTTCCATATCTTCTGCACTTATTTATTCTGTAATTTTAAGTAATTTTATGTCTTGGCATTGTTCCGCTGCCACAAAAGAACAAATTTCACGTGGTGTTAATAACACTGATATCTGATTCTGATTCTAATTCCAATTCCAATTCTGACTTATCAGGATATTACAGAGAAACTGAATAAGATTAAGCAGTAAATCTCTTTGTATTTTGTATACCACTGATTGCGCTCTATGCTTGAAGAGCAAATCCTCAATCAAGAAAATCCAACTGTCATTCATTACATTCAAGAGTATTCTGTTAACAAGGAGATACATTAGGTCATCTATTCATTCACCAATTAAAACAGGCTAAAGCTATTAATTTGATGAACTTTTACAGAGTGTAATTACTGTAGTACTTACTATCATAATACTAATAGTATGTTTTAGGATTCTGCAGTATTACACTCACTGGAAGGCAGCTCTGTCAGTCTGTTTTTCATAGTGGTTTGGCTTCTCATTCTTAACAATGTAATAATCTCCATAGTTGGTAAGTATTCAAAAATTAAAACACATGTAGAAGTTTGTATAGCGTAAAATATTTCAAAGATGGAAGCATCAAAAATTTTCCCCTTATTTTCCATTTATTCTCATGCTGATCAAGAAGGTATGAAACAATCACTAAAAGTTATGTGTGAAAATTGTGGTTTGGATGGTATAGAAAACTTCGTCTCAACAGGCAACATTTTGAAGAATAAGTAAATCAAAAAATGCTGGAAACTCTCAACAGGTCTGGCAGTAAGTTGTTAAAGAGAAACAGAGTTGAAGTTTCATCCCAATGACCTTCCATCAAAGCTAAAATATATGCTAGAGGTAAGGCAAGTTTTCAATTACAGAGAAATGGAGGCAAGGTAGAAGGAATGAAAAGGGAGGTCTGTGATGAGGTGGAAATACACATGGTGGTTGCCAGCTGAGTGACCATGACCATAGATAATTGGAAGACATCTAAATATGGAAAGGTAAATAACATCTGGCCAAAATCTGCCCATGAACCTGCTAAAAAAGCATGAGATGAAGGTGTCATCCCATCATCATGGACCCACACCATCTGCACCCTGCGCTGTTCTTGATGATCCATCAGCTAAGAGGTACAGGAGCTTAAAACCCACATCTCATGATTCAACAGTCGCTTCCTCCCCACTGTTATCCATCATCAAGGGCTCGCACCATCCATACCCTGCCTTGTTCCTGATCTGCCATCAGGTAAGAGGTACAGGAGACTAAAACTCATACCTTATGGTTGAACAACACCTTCATCCCCACTATTATCAGATACCTGAGCAACCTGGAAAATATTAACCACCTCAGACTGTATTTTCCTTCTGCCTCTGTATCTTACGCTACTGTTGTCTGTTATTTTGTGTTTTTTTACACGTGTAACTTGCAGGAAATTTATGTTAATTTTGTTCATTTACATTTGACCTTGTCTTGCAATGTACTGTTGCTGCAAAAAAGTTATTTTTATGGCCTTTTTTCCTGTATATAAATGCCTATAACAGCAATAAACTTGAACTTGAGCTTGATACTCAGCTAAACCAAGTCCTCTTTACCATTTGTTAAAGTTGTCCCTGGATTTAGAAACCTTCAAAGCTCATTAAAAAAGAAAAGGATGACTAAATACTTGCAAACTATTAAAACGTTTTTAAAGTATCGAAGAATTGCTAAAAATACAAATAACTACAAAATAATTTACTCTTACCTTACTTCCTAGCAGCTGTAAGATCCCCATTAATCTGAATGGGATTGGAGGTATTGAATCAGAAATCACAGTGAAGTATATAGTGCCGGTGGACAATACGTGTAGTCCAGTAGTGGAATCTAGCAATTGATTCATCAGTTAGAGTTTATTATCAAGCACATACATGCATGTGTGGACATTCTGAATTTGCTGACATTTACATGGGTAATTGCTGGGGATAAAGATTAAGAATAAGTGACACTCAGTCATCTCCATTGGGCAGTCCACATTGTGTCTATGTCTGATGGCAGATTCTATTCCAGGCTCTGTCAGGAGAAGAGATTACTAGTAGACAGAGGAGAAATTTGAAGGATGTACAGTACTCAAAGCCTTCTTGAAAATAAAGTATCAGTCTTCTTAATCTTGAGAATCCCTGTCCCATGACTTCTCAAAGTAGCGAATTTGGGATGGCATTGGGAACATCGATGAATGAGGAACACACTGAAGGCCTGATAAACAGCAGAAAGCAGACAGTAATACATTAACTCCCAAGCAGCCCTATATATGGAAAAGTCTGCAGTTTCTCATTGGGACATTGGATACTTTATAAGCCACACAACTAGCAGAAGCATGTAATTCCAAGGAACTGCCAAAGAAAAAGAATTGCTGGCAATTTGGAGACACAAAACATTTTGGAACTGGAGAAGCAAACAATTTTCTGAAGGAAATCAATGGGTCATGCAGCAGCTGTGGGAGAAAAGAAATTAGTTGGAAGTTGTTGTGTATTTAATATTTCTGTAATATTTGAGTAAGCTTGTAAATATGTTGTTGATCAAGCATTTTTGTTTAAATTCATTGAGTTATATGTATAAATATGTGAATTGCATACATCATCATGCAACCACATGATAAATGCATACCTTGCTTAAAGTTAACATGAAGTTAGACTTGCATTTTCAGACTTCTGTGTCTTTCTTTGAATTGGTTTAATATTTTGATGTTACAAAACATAACTGTGGCTACAGTGTATGCTTAAAATAAACCCGAGACAGCAAATAACCTGCTGAAACGCAGTGAGGAATGGTTGGGTTTTTTTTAAATGGAGCAGCGCAGTAAGTATTATGAAAAATCAGAAAAAGGAAGATTCACGAGTTCATAAGAAGATAATAATTATTTTAAAAAGAACATTCTGGCTACATTGGAATGATTGGCGTAGTTGATTCCACAAGAAATAATTGGTTCATCTATACTGAGCTAATTGAACAGTATTTTTAAGTAAGCAAAATAGCCAATACTAAACAACTACCAATTTTGCAGAGTGCATTAGGTTTAAAGGTTTAGGTTGCTTTGAAGTTTAACTGCTCTAACCAAATCAGCAGAAATTACCGTTGTTGCGATTGTGTAAGTAATGCAGGAATACTTAGAACCAAAGCCATTATTGATTGCAGAATGCTTTAGGTTTCATGAACATAACCAAAAGGAAAGGAAGACCTCTTCAGTGTATGTGGCTGAATTGAAGAGATTGTTTTAGCATTGTCAGTTCAGAAATGGGCTTAATGATCCACTGAGAGATTGTTTAGTTTGAGAAATCTTACCAGAAAGCATTCAAAAATGGTTCCTACTGAAGCACAGCTTATATTTAAAAGAGCAATTGAAATTGTTGTATAAATGGAAACAGCAGAGACACAACTGAGTTGCAGGCAAGAATAAAAGTGGGCATGAACCAAACTGCAATGTCCCAACAGAAACCTGCCTGGCTGAACAAAATGTGTTACCTTTGTGGCAGGAAGTAACATATACCAGACCAATGCAGGTTTAGAGGCAAAACTTACAGAAAATGCAGCAAAGTAGGACACATACAAAGAGTATGTCAGGCAGACAAAAATTAAATGGACTGCACAGAGAAGAGAAAAAGATAAAAAGTCAAGGTGCAGTTTCAAAAAGAACACTAATCTGCATGTTATTAATGAAAAATCTGATAATGATGAGAGTGACACAGGACTGTGTAGCCTTGAGATTTACAATGTGAAAGCTAACAATAGACAAGTAAATGGTTTACACCAGAAGTGAATGGGAAATTAATCAAAATGGAATTGGACACAAGCTCGGCTGTTTCAGTTATTCCACAAAATAAGAAACTGAACTGAAGCCTGCGGATAGCCACCTAAGAACTTATACTGGAGAAAAGATAACTCCCGTGGGAATGACATTCATAACTGGAAGTACAACAACTAACAAGTCATGTTGAGCTTGTACATGATCAAAACAGGAGGACCAGCATTTTAGGGATGTGATTAGCTGAGATGAGTACAACCTGATTGGAGATCCATCCACCATTTACATGCCACATCCCCTGTAATAGCATCATCTGAAAGCAAATTAAGAAAGATACTGGATGGGGCTACAACGTTATTAAAGGAAATCTGAAGCAGTTCATGGGAAAAACAGGTATTAATGCCAACCTCTGTGCCTCCGGTTGGAAAGTATATTGATCCAAGGAAGAATCATGCTGCTCAGAGGAATTGAGAAAGTGACAAAAGCAGTGGTCCGACCAGAACAGTTTTTGTCGCAACAAATCTGAAAAAACTTCTGATGTGCTATTCAGGCAGTTACTTGCGAAATGTGGTTTGGTTTTAAGCTTGAAGAGAGTTCAAGGAGCTTCATGGAGTATTGCAAGAATTCAGCTTTTATGAGTATAAAGAACCAGAATCTGCTCTGGTTATTGTATGAACTTCAAGGGGGAGACAAAAAGCTGCTTGTAAAAGTAGATGCAGAGACTAAAGACCAGCTGGATGAATGGAAGGCCTAAAAGAAAGAAGTCAATGGAGATATGAAAAGAGAGGAGTCGTCAGATGTTGTTGTGGATGAGGAAACCAAAAAGAGAGAACAGATCGTAGAGAAAGCAATAGATGGATGAATAAGAGAATACTCAGTGAACAAAGTGGACTTTCCCACGATCAAGATCCACAAAATAGAAGAAGAAAAAGGAAGAAGAAAGATATACGGATCTGTCAGAACCACTTCCTGCAGTTTCAGAGTGAACTCCTATCACAACCACAGAGAAGGGCCCAGATTGTTTCACAGTCACAAGTCTCACCAACCAAGCAGAAAGACACTACCCTACAAGACTAGCAAAGCCTCCACAGCAGTTAAATCTTTTGGCCTGAGTGGGACAATTTAAAATTTACTAATCTGTGGATGTCGATATAGTAGTTGTATTAAATAATATACTGTGTATATAGTTGAGATGCATTCTCTATTGAGCTGGAGTTTATAGCTAAGCAGGGAGGTGTGTTTTGTAGTTAATATTTCAGTAATGTTCAAGTAATTTTGTAAATGTTGTTGATTAAGCATTCTTGTTTGTTTCAATAATTCTTTATGGGTTTTATGTGTGTGCATAAATTGTATATGTTATTACGCTATCACATGATACGTGCATGCCTCTCTTAAAGCAAGCCCAAAGTTAGACATGCATTTTCCGACTGCCATGTCTAGCTTTGAATTAGTTTAATGTTTTGAAGTTGCAAAACATAACACAGACTGTCGACAATTTTTTTCTCTCACAGATGCTGCATGACCCACTGAGTTCTTCCAGCACATCATTTGTTACTAGTAATTTGGCACTGATTTTTGGTCATTTCTGGTAAGATAATACTCTTTATTTCCTTATAGCTCAATGCCACTTTTGTTTGATAACACCCCATAAAGCATTGTGATGGATTTTACTGCTTATAGAGTATCTATTGATGATGGAACACATTGGTCAAAAGTACATTGTTAGTGTGGTTTCTGTAGTTGACAAGTCTTTCTTGCTTGGGAAGCCAGAAAAAATGTCTCTATTTGAGAAACTGGTCTGCTGGCTGATCGGAAATAACATCTCCTCCTTGCTGACAATCAACACTGGCACACCTCAAGGATGCGTGCATAGCCTGCTGCTCTGTTCTCTCTACACCTATGACCGTGTGGCTAGGCACAGCTCAAACACCTATAAACTGGCTGACAACACATCTGTTGTTTGCAGAATCTCAGTTGGTAACGAAGAGACATACAGGAGTGAGATAGATCAGCTGGTTGAGTTGAATGTCACAACAATAACTTTGCAATCAGTCTTGGTAAGACTAAGGAATTGATTGTGGACTTCAGGAAGGTGAAATCAAGGGAACATACACTAGTCCTCATTGAGGGATCAGCAGTGGAAAATGTGAGCAGTTTCAAGTTCCTGGGTGTCAACACCTCTGAAGATCCACCTTGATGCAATTGCAAAGAAGGCACAACAGCAATTATATTTCATTAGGAGTTTGAGGGGATTTGGCATGTTACCAAATACTCCAGCATATTTATACAGATGTAGAGCATTCTAACTTGTTGCATCACTGACTGGTACGGACAAGCCACTGAACAGGATCAGAAACAGCTGCAGAAGGTGTAAACTCAGCCAGCTCCATCATGGGTGCTAGCCTCCTCAGCATCGAGGACATCTTCAAAAGGTGATGTCTCAAAAAGGCAGCTTCAATCATTTAGAGCCCCCACTATTTGGGATATGCCCTCTGCTCATAGTTACCATCAGGTAGGAGGTACAGGAGACTGAAGACACACCCTCAACATTTTAGGAACAGCTTCTTCCCCTCTGCCATCTGATTTCTTAATGGACAATGAACCAACCCATGAACACTACGTCGCTATTCTTGCTCACTTGTTGCACTACTTATTTAATTTAATTTATTTTTAATATATATTTCTTATTGTAATTAACAGTTTTTTAATATATTATAATATACTGCTGCTGCAAAACACCAGATTTCATGACATATACCAGTGATATTAAACCTGACTCTGACTCTGCCTCTTGATTGTATGCTCAAGTATTTTCAAGTCAGCTATTGCTTCAACAAGAGAACAAAATAATATTTTCCATATTTCTAGGCAGCATCTGAGTTCCAATTATTGAGAAGGAGTATTATGGCTTATAATGAAAGTCTATTGCTGCTCTGACACAAAAGAAGGCGGCAAGGACAACTGTTCTTTGTGGTACATGTGCTCGCCTCAGCACAGCTGTCAGTATTTTTAGGTTCCTGTTCACTTACAGTTAGACAACAATCAGCACAAACAATAGATCTACTCACAACTAATCCCGGTTCCACTCTTCAGCATGTTTTTCAAATTCCATCTGTTGCTTCTCTAGGAATTAAGCATCAAAAAATTTCTGTGTGGGGAAAGTGGCATTTTAGCTTAATGTTCAATTCTTAAAATTTTGCAATCTACTTCAATTTAGAATAGCAAAATTGTGAATTTGCTGTCAATTGAAAGGGAAATCCTGCAGAAAGCCTCTTGTGCTATTTTACTAGATCTATACATTCAAACTGAAGCATACAGGTGACAGTTACTTTTATTTTGCTATTAGCACAAAGAAGGAGTTGTGGGGAATAAAAAGCTATTTCTGCTTGCCATCCTAGACTTACGGAGAGTAAACCGGCTGCATAGCCCTCTCCCTCTCTCCCTCCCTCCCCCTCTCTCTCCCTCCACTCACTATTCTCTCTCTCATTCACTTATCATTTACCTGTTATGCAATTTTTCTTGTACACTGGCTTCATGATGGGGCTGTATGTTGAGCAGACTTTCATAGATGTAATACATACTCAGATATTGTAACACATTATAGAACAATAGTGACTGGTAGTGTGCTTGATGATGTCCTGTGCAAAACTGTTGCATCTGTCAATTAATCTGCAGTAGATACTTTTCAATAAGATATGGCAGAGGACTCAGCAGGCAGGCTAAACTAAAAAGTTTAAGCTAGTATAAATCTTAAAGATAAGTCATATAATTGTACAAAGAGGTAACAGTTCAGAAAATATCAAACATAACAATTAATGACTAAAAGAAGGTAAAATTCAAGTATGAAATAAAACAAGCTCAGAGAAAAAATGTCAGAATTTATAAAGATACTTAAAAAATAATGTACTCTCAAATACTGACCTATAACAAGTGAATTTAAGGAATTAGTAATGAAAATGTGGATACTGTGGATGAATTAAGCAGGTATTTAATATCAGTATTCACTACAGAAGAGACAAATAGCAAAATAGCTTCTCTCAGTTTCGAGTTGCTGTTCTTGGAAGGGCCACTGGGTCCCAAAGCCCTGAGATATTATCAAAATTCTGGGATCTATGGATTGGACTGGAGTTCATACTAACTGTAACTCATATTGGCCTCTTTCAGTTCTGTATTTTTTTCATGCCCTTGCCCATTCAGATTGGCAGATTGGGAGTCTGAGGTTTGGTGTTCTTGTTTCTCTGTTTTGGTGTGGGGGAGAGTTGGGGGGGCTTGGGGGTTTGTGAGTTTTTGTTTCTTTTCCTTTTCGTACAGGAGGGTGATTGATGTCTTTCTATCAACTACTACGGGTTTCTGTATCTCATGGCTGTCTGGAGAAGACAAATCTCGGAGTTGCATACATACTTCAATAATAAAATGAACCTTTGAAATCAATCAATAGAAGGGCAGGAGGTAAAGAAAACTGGGCGTTTGCACGCTATAGGTATTGATCAACCTTGTCATTAGGTTTTAAAGGAAATAGCCAGAGAAGTAATTTTCGTATTGGTTTTAATTTTCTAATATTCGTTAGATTTGGGAAAGACAATAGACAATAGACAATAGGTGCAGAAGTAGACCATTTGGCCCCTCGAGTCTGCACCGCCATTCTGAGATCATGGCTGATCATTCACTATCAATACCCAGTCCCTGCCTTGTCCCCATATCCCTTGATTCCCCTATCCATCAGATATCTATCCAGCTCCTTCTTGAAAGCATCCAGAGAATTGGCCTCCACCGTCTTCCGAGGCAGTGCATTCCACACCTCCACAACTCTCTGAGAGAAGAAGCTCTTCCTCAACTCTGTTTTAAATAACTGACCTCTTATTCTCAATCCATGCCCTCTGGTACTGGACTCTCCCAACATCTGGAACATATTTCCTGCCTCAATCCTATCAAATCCTTTAATTATCTTAAACGTTTCAATCAGATCCCCTCTCAATCTCCTCAATTCCAGCGTGTACAAGCCCAATTTCTCCAGTCTCTCTGCGTAAAACAGCCCTGCCATCCCAGGAATCAACCTAGTGAATCTACGCTGCACTTCCTCAATTGCCAGAATGTCCTTCCTTAAACCTGGAGACCAAAACTGTACACAATATTCCAGGTGTGGTCTCACCAGGGCCCTGTACAAATGCAAAAGAACATCCTTGCTCTTGTATTCAATTCCCCTTGTAACAAAGGCCAACATTCCATTTGCCCTCTTCACTGCCTGTTGCACTTGCTCATTCACCTTCATTGACTGGTGAACTAGGACTCCTAGGTCTCTTTGCATTTCTCCCTTATCTAACTCGACACCGTTCAGACAATACTCTGCCCTCTTGTTCCAGCTTCCAAAGTGGATAACTTCACATTTATTCACATTGAATGACATCTGCCAAGTATCTGCCCACTCACCCAGCCTATCCAAGTCTCCCTGTATTCTCCTAACGTCCTCTTCGCATGTCACACTGCCACCCAGTTTAGTATCGTCAGCAAACTTGCTGATATAGTTTTCAGTGCCCTCATCTAAATCATTGACATAAATCGTAAAGAGCTGTGGTCCCAATACAGAGCCCTGTGGTACCCCACTAGTCACCTCCAGCCAGTCTGAGAAACACCCATTCACTGCTACCCTTTGCTTTCTATCTGCCAACCAGTTTTCTATCCATGTTGAAACCCTGCCCCCAATGCCATGAGCTCTGATTTTACTCACCAATCTCCTATGTGGCACCTTATCGAATGCCTTCTGAAAATCTAAGTACACAACATCTACTAGCTTACCCTCGTCTAACATCCTTGTTACACCCTCAAAAAACTCCAACAGATTAGTCAAGCATGATTTGCCCTTGGTAAATCCATGCTGGCTCGGCCTAATCCTATTTCTGCCATCTAGATGTGCCACTATTTCGTCCTTAACAATGGACTCAAGCATCTTCCCCACGACTGACGTTAGGCTAACAGGGCGATAGTTCTCCGTTTTCTCCTTCCCTCCCTTCTTGAAAAGTGGGACAACATTAGCCACTCTCCAATCTTCAGGAACTGATCCTGAATCTAAGGAACATCGGAAAATGATTACCAATGCATCCGCAATTTCCTGAGCCACCTCTTTTAGAACCCTCGGATGCAGACCATCTGGACCCGGGGATTTATTAGCCTTCAGTCCTACCAGTCTACTCATCACAGTTTCTTTCCTAATGTCAATCTGTCTCAATTCCTCTGATATCTTATGACCCTGGCCCATCCATACATCTGGGAGATTGCTTGTGTCCTCCCTGGTGAAGACAGATCTAAAGTATGCATTGAATTCTGTTGCCATTTCCCTGTTTCCCATAACAATTTCTCCCAATTCATTCTTCAAGGGGCCAACATTGTTCTTAACTATCTTCTTTCTCTTCACATAGCTAAAAAAGCTTTTGCTATCCCCTTTTATATTCCTGGCTAGACTGAGCTCATTTCTCTCCGTATTGCTTTTTTAGTTAAGATCTGCTGTTCCTTAAAACTTTCCCAATCATCTGTATTCCCACTCATCTTAGCCCTGTCATACTTCTTTTTCTTTAATGCTATACAATTTCTGACTTCCTTTGTCAACCACTGTGGCCCCTTCCCCCTCTTTGAATCCTTCCTTCTCATTGGAATGAACTGCATTTGCATCTTTTGTATTATGCCCAAGAATATCTGCCACTGCTGATCCGCTGTCTTTCCTGCCAGGGCATCCGCCCATTTAACTTTGGCCAGCTCTTCCCTCATGGCTCCGTAGTCTACTTTATTTAATTGCAACACTGACACCTCTGATCTGCCCCTATCCCTCTCAAATTGTAGATAAAAACTTATGTTATGATCACTACTTCCTAATGGCTCCCTTACTTCAAGATCACTTATCAATTCCTGTTCATTACACATAACCAAGTCCAAAATAGCCTCGTTCCTGGTTGGCTCAAGCACAAGCTGTTCCAAAAATACATCCCTTAGACACTCCACAAACTCCCTATCCTGGGGTCCAGCACCTACCTGATTCTCCCAGTCCACCTGCATGTTGAAATCTCCCATAATGACTGCATTACCTTTAGCACATGCCAATGTTAACTCCCTAATCAACTTGTACCCAATATCCACGCTACTGTTTGGGGGCCTGTACACAACACCCATTAGGGTCTTTTTACCCTTACTGTTCCTCAGCTCAATCCACACAGACTCTACTTCCCCTGTTCCCAAGTCACCTCTTGCTAAGGACTGAATCTCATTCCTCACCAACAGGGCCACCCCACCCCCTCTTCCCATATTTCTGTCTCTACGATAGCACGTATACCCTGGTACACTCAATTCCCAGGCCTGATCCCCTTGCAGCCATGTCTCCGTTATCCCAACAATATTGTAGTTCCCCATTTTCATCTGAGCTTCAAGCTCATCTGTCTTATTTCTGACACTACGCGCATTCAAGTATAGAATTCTTAGCCCATTCCTCCTCTCTTTGCTTAAAACACTGTCTACTGTACCTAACCCAGCTCCTTGAACTTCCATCTGGCAAATTGCACCCTGAATTTTGATGACCTTCTCAAGATCACCCAAACCTTGTACACATTTAACCCCATGCACCTTCTGACCAATCCTCTGGATCTGGATCCCTGCCCCCTGCACATCTAGTTTAAACCCCCCCCCCCGAGCAGCACTGGCAAATACTCCTGCAAGAATGTTAGTACCCCTCCGGTTCAGATGTAGACCGTCCCTTCGAAACAGATCCCAATGTCCCTGGAACAAAGACCAATTATCCAAAAACCTGAACCCTTCCTTCCTGCACCATGCTCTCAGCCTCGTATTAATGTGCATAATCATTCTATTCTTCGCCTCACTCGCACGTGGCACAGGTAGCAATCCCGAGATTGTCACCCTGGAGGTCCTGCCTTTCAGCTTCACTCCTAACTCCCTGAACTCTCTAAGCAGGACCCCCTCACTCACCTTACCTACATCATTGGTCCCTACATGGACCACTACATCTGGGTTCATGCCCTCATTCTCAAGAATAGCCTGCACCCGATCTGAGATGTCCCGGACCCTGGCACCAGGGAGGCAACATACCATCCGAGACTCCCGATCTGCCCCACAAAATCTCCTATTTGCCCCCCTAACTATAGAGTCCCCTAAAACTATCGCTCTCTTCTCTTCCCTCCTCCCCTTACGTTAGTGAAATGTTTCATTAATGCAAACACGAGGAAATCTGCAGATGCTGGAAATTCAAACAACAACACACACAAAATGCTGGTGGAACACAGCAGGCCAGACAGCATCTATAAGAAGAAGTACAGTCGATGTTTCGGGCCGAGACCCTTCGTCAGGACTGACCCTCCGTCAGCTTTTTCAAATGAAAGAAGTAAGATGGAAACCAGTAATTATAGGCCTGTCACTTAAACAGGTGTTAATGAGAAAATAAGATATTACAGACATTATAGTAAGACAGTTCAAAAAATTCAGGATTTTCAGGGAAAGTCAACATTAAACTCAAGGAACTCAGTAGGTAAGTCAGTATCTATGGAAGTGGGCAGTCAATGATTTGGTTTGAAACCCATTCATCTGGACTGAATAGCTGACATCTGGCTGATTACCCCATTATCACAGAGGTTAAAAGGCAGCGGAAGCAGAGACTTTGAATATTTTTGAACAACTCTCATTGAGTAATCAGCTAGGCAGGAGTGCAGAGGTGAGGTTACAATTGTTTTGGCCATGCACATGAGATAGCAGAGTACTTTTGAGGGGCTGAGTGGCCTACTTCTTATTCTAATCCATATGTTTATACATTCTGACTACCGTGCCTACCAACAGGCAGAATAATGCCTTATTTAGTAAATACAAAACTAAGTGAACAGGGAATTAAGAGAAATGTAACAGCAATTAGCAGTGGATTATTAAAGTGCAGACATTACTCATAGAAACCCAGTGGTGTTCAGGTGTGTTGTCATAAAGATGGAGGGGTTTTTGTCCATTCCTGTCTCTGAACCATCTGTTTCAGCTAAATCAAAGATCTGAAATGTAAGTTCAACAAGGCCTTCACTGCCAGCAGGATGTAATTAAATAACAGTAGCAGGTGATAATCACCAGGTCAGGACCTTCCGCCCAGGTCTGAATAATGGGACCATTAAGAAGCATCTAATATGTGCGGTCAGATCTCTTTATCTAATTAAAGGATAGGGCTGAAATGCTGTGAAAAGCCCTGACACTGATTGTCTATGTCTTCTTAATTCCTTTATCAAAGAGGTCCAATGAAGAGGATTCTTCATCCAGCATCAAGGCCTGTGTTCTGAAGGAAATGGAAGGGTGAGTGCGATTGGATTATCCGGTTCTCACCAGTAAGGGGGCTCTTCAGCTGTTCAGTCACCAGCAGTCTCCTCTTGTTTACCATGTGCTTAACACATAACCTTTGACATGCTGAATAAGGCAGATGAAGTGTTCAGTCCATTGTTAGTGCCCCAAAGAAATCAGTACTAGTTACCAGAGCCAGTTCCACTTAAGTGAGTACCTGAGAACTCATTTATTCTACCACCTGAATTGTAACATGAAATAATCTTTGGTCCTTGATTAAATTAAATCTTTAAACTGGAGATTTAAAGCTATAATATTCCCATTAAGTGCCTGCCTTTTGTCCTCGATTACATTTGCAAGCTACTCACCATGTTTACACACTCTTAATTTGCGCCAACACACATTGGCCTTATAATGTTGACTAAACTTAGTTACCTAAATTATCTGCAGTAGTGACCAATTTTGGTGTATTAATTTTAGTCTTATTCAATTAGCCTACAACAATGGAAATAGTTTGTTAATCCACAGGAAAGAAGGAATGAAGAAACAGTTTAGATAATATTGTTAGAAAGGAGGAACATTATCAGAAAAAATATGCTTGAGGAAGATGGCATTAATTGTTTAAGAAAGATATTCATCAGAAAAAGAAAGAAATTAATCAGGGAAACAGAGAAATTATAAATATTGGCCAGGACAGTAGGATAATTCTCTGTTTTGTTTTATACATTTGTCATTTCTACGTTCGTAAAAGAGGAACATTGTGCTCAGTTTAAAATAACCTCTTCTCAGGGCCACACTCTGGGAGCAAATGGTTTATGTGCAAGATTTCAGAAGTGAGATTTGATGCCTCAAACTTCTGACCTGGAGATGAAAGATTGACCAGGATAGTGCTGTTCGGAATACAACAGAGTGAATATAAGGTAACTGGGAATATAAAAGTCTGCAAATATAGAACAGGGTTAATTTTTGTAGAAAATGTAAGGCTGAGGAGTGATCTAAGTGAAGCCTTTAAAATTATAAACAACTGTTGTGATAAATCAGAGAAAATATTTATAGTGGTGAATAAGTCCTAAATTAGTAGTTGTAATTATAAAATATAGGTGTCCCCCAAGATAATAGGGTGGGGGGGGGGAAATAAGAGTAAAGCTGTGTCATCTGCAAACGTGTCAAGAAATGTGCATTGAAATGAAACTTGATTTTCTTTCATACAAATTCCATGAGAATGATTTTTATTACATATCTCATTTTGGGTAGTAATTGGTGAATTCAATAAGGGCAAATTTCTGTGAAGTAGTGGTTGCTTGTAGTCACTAGTAAATACAATAAGAAATTAAGGAAGAAACTCTTTACGGAGAGTATCGCTAGAATTTCTGATGCAGATGAAATCAATGACATGGATACTTTTAAGGGGCAGGTGAAAAAGTTTATGTGGAAAGAAGAAATAGAGGGCAATGCTGATAGTTTGGGTGATGTACATTGGGAATGTATCAACAGAAGTTCAGGTAATCCATTAGTTTAGGACTAATTGGGTCTACTTTTGGTCTATTTTGGGTGTAAATCCTATGTAATGTTCATATAAGGTCATATCAAGGAAGAAAAATTATCAACTTGTGTCCTGGCATGAAACTAGTTTTGCGGATTAGGTGACTGTTTTAATGGCCAATTTCACTTGTACAGGTTGAGCACCCCTTACTGGAAATCCCAACATCTGAAAACCTCTGAAACCCGACATGAGGTCACAAATAGAAAATTCCACAAGATGCTGGGAAGCTTCCCAGGAAATGTGCGCCGCAGACAATCCTGAGAAGTGATCTCACATAAGTAATGAACAGAAGTTAATGAAAAACAGAAAAGAACAGTGGATAAAGTGAAAAAGAAAGATCCTGAGGCTGTATTGAAAGAGTGGATTTGGCAGTGTCGGAGAGAACATTGCTGATCATGAAACAAGCCAAGATCTATCACGGTGAACTGAAAATTGAAGGTAATTGTGAGTATTCAGTAGGCTGGTTGCAGAATTTTATAAAAAGGCACAGCATTAATTTTTTTTAAGATTTGTGGTGATAAAGCATCTGCTGATCATGAAGCAGTCAAGAAATTGATTGATGAGTTTGCCAAAATTGTCACTGATGAGAATCTAACACTCTGAAGGGCTGCATCGGTACATATGTGTGATGAATAAGTGTAAGAAAAAGACCGCTAACCGGTAGCATGTCAATTCATAGTCGGGAATGATGTGATGCCAAACAGCTGCTGACTGTCCACCTGGGCAGCAAAGGCAGTGATAGCTTACATTTCTGATGGTTCAATGTATACATTATTGTTTCATACACAAATCTATTAAAATATTAATTTGTTAAATATTAAAATAAATTTTAGTTTTTATTGA
Source organism: Hypanus sabinus (assembly GCF_030144855.1). Lineage (NCBI taxonomy): Eukaryota > Metazoa > Chordata > Chondrichthyes > Myliobatiformes > Dasyatidae > Hypanus > Hypanus sabinus. The sequence continues at coordinate 20,725,401 of NC_082720.1, forward strand.
TGTTAATTGTTGCATATTATATGCTAAACTATTAAATTATTTTAAATGTTATAATATCACTGCCAAGGTACATGTATCAGCTGTGTATGTAATGTAAATGGACTTCGGTCCTTTCCCCGTTATCTCATTATATAGATGCAAATATTACAAAATCTAAAAAAATCTGAAATCTGAATCAGTTCTGGCCCGAAGCATTTCAGATAAGAGGTGCATAACCTGTATTGATTTGAAATTGATTGCCATTAAAAATAAAATTCAGCCAGTTCTTGCAGGCTTTTCATATCTGTTTTAATGTCAAGGAAGCCATTGAGAATGCTGTTTCAAGTCTCTGAAAACATACCAAAATGAAAATCAAATACTTGTTAAATAATGGCAGCTCTGGCATTCCCCTAGGTTCATACCTCATTGATTACGAAACAGCAAACAATCAAAATTACTCTTCAGTATCTTCTTTTTTTTAAACAGGAAATCAAAAGTTTTCTCCTAATCAATGAACAATACATTTTGAGATGAACAGTTGCAATACATGGAAGCTTAAAAGTACAAAGTGCAAGATAAGAAAAATAGAAGTGGGAAAGGCATCTAGTTCAAAGTCATGTTCCGGATTCATCTGCAGTCTTCTCCACCAGGACCACTAAGAGAGAGCACTGCAGGAAATACAGGACAAGCAAAGGCATGCAGAAGACAGGCAAAGAGATTATGGGCAAAGGATTAAAATAATCAGTAAACATAGGGAAAATGTTAATGATGATGAGTTCTTGGTTCATTTTTCATTCACTTTTGAGTTGTGTTCACAGCTGTTAGGCCAGAATCTAATAATCATCCCAAATTACCTTGGAGAATGTGATGCTGTCTTGTATTGGTCAAAGTATAAAGTACATTTATTATTCAGAGTATGTAAACCATCAAACGCCCAATGAGCAGAGAGAAAATATAACAAAGCATGTAAACAATAAAAGTAAGCAATTAGCATTTAGAATGAAAGTGATTCCTCAGACACGAAGCCAAGAACAACTGGAACGGGCTAGAGATTCATCCTCAGTTCAGTGTGGAGTGGAGAAAACTTCGTACAGCTCACAGACACAAAGCCTCCCGGAGCAGGCCGCTGCCTCAGTGTGGAGTGGAGAAAATGTCACAGAGCAGTGAGCAGGACTGGCCCAACCCTCACTTCTGATCGCAACATCCCACCTTTTCAATCTATCTGGCCCAGAGTTTAAATCATACAAACATCGGGTCATTCCTCGCTTTAAGACCTGGGCCCTATCACATCGATATGCTCTGGGCCTGGATCTCGCCACCACTTTTCAGCTTCTACCCAACTTTTCCAAATCAACCCAGTGCTTAGATCCATCAAACCTCGCTCTCAGATTAGGTGAGTGGGCCTCAAATCCCTCGCTCCTCTGCTCTACTCACTTCAAATATGCTGCGACCTTGCCCAGACTTTGCCTCGCACCTGCATGTTTCATCCTTTGCTCTGCCTCACCTTTGCTTTCCTCCTGTGGTGATCATGTTATTAATAAAGTATTTATTTGTATTCCTTGTTTTGTTAACTGCCCGGAAGTAGTCGCTGGACTTCAGCAGCACCATCTTATACCAGAAGTAATTGTGCTGTCTTTACGACAGTTATTTAGTTTATAATATTTTCGCTTAGTAATTCATTCAATAGTATTTTCTAGTTAGAATTAGAAGTGTTTAAAGTATATTCATTGCATGTAAAATATATCGGCATGCGATGACGTCACATCCGGTTTCGCTGCGTCTTGTGGGAAAACACCGGTTTGAAATTAGCGCGAGGGTGGGGGCTTTCCACGAGGCTCACCTGAGCAGAAGTAGTTTTGCAGGCATGAGAAATCGCAGTGAGAGCAACGCTGTAAGTTAATAGATAATCGATATATTGAACTAAGATGTTAATGCCGATCCTGTTAGAAGTAACGACGGTAGATAATGTTTATGCTTTCGTTAGTTAAAGAGTCGCGGATAGTTTGCATGGAAGTGTATTTAAAGTAGTCAATGGAGCAGGTAAACTCTCCCTGTATACTGCACCTTAGTGTAATGTAGTTATAGTCACCTTTGCAAGTATTTACACTTGAAATGTGATATTAAGGAAGGAACAAATACTATATCAATCTTGTATTGTTTTATCAACAGTTTTCACCATATGTTAATGTGAAGAGTGAACAGTAAATGGTTAATCTTACTGCGATCTGGTTCTTATTAACTGGTTTATCTCGACGTTAAATTCGACGTTATCAGTTACACGCGAAGGAGAACGTTACAGTAATACTTGCAATACCTTGGGTGAGCTTTCCCAGATTTCGGAGTCAGCAGCTGAAGAGAAATGCAGATATATTTCTAAGTCAGGATTCTGCCTGAGTTGAAGGAAATATTGCAAGTTTTAATGTGCTCTGTCCAGGTGAAATCCTGTCTCACTAGGTTCACTGAGTTCTTTGAAGCTGGAGCTAAGAAGACTGATGAGACCAGGGTGGGGGACATTTCCCTATGATGGACTTCAGTAAGGCACTTAACAAGATTTTGTATTGAAGGCTGGTCCAGAAGGCATATGTGATCCAAGATAAGGAAGATAATTGGATTCGAAATCAGATTGGTGGTAAAAAGCACAAGGTGATGGCGGAAGGATGTTTTTCTGATTATGTGCTTGTGACCAGCGGTCTATCACAGGAATTGGTGTTAGAACCTTTGCTATTAATGATACGTTAACAAACTGGATACAAATGTGGGAGATGTGAATAGTATTTTACAGGTGACACAAATATTGGTGGGATGGAGAGCAAACATGATAGCTTGCGGCAACAGCAGGATATAAATGAGATGAAAAGTTGGTAGTACTTTGGCAGATAAAATTTAAACTTTGGCAAATGCAGGGTGATGCACTTGTGGAAGTTGTATAAGAGTCTGACATAAACAGTAAATGGACAGGCATTAGGGAACATTGCTGAATGGAGGAACCTTGGGGTTTAAGTCCATAGTTCCCTGAAAGTGGCAACACAGGTAGCCAGAATGATGAAGGGAACATATGGCGAACTTGACGTCATAGATCAGTGCATAGCGTATAAAAGTTGTGGGGAGCGGGATTCCATGGAGCTTTACAAGACCATATGGAGGATTGTGTGTAGCTTGCATCACCATCATGAAGAAGGATGTGATTATGCTGGAGAGAATGCAGCTGAGGTTGATCACAATACTGCCTGATTTTAAAACTTTGGGCATGGGGAGGGACTGAATAGGCTGAGCTTGCTTTCCTGGTAGTGAAGGAGGTTTGAGAGGTAACCTGATAGGGATATATAAAGTTATAAGAGTCATAAATTGTCTGAATCATTTTCCTTTCGGAGGAAGATGGCGCTAGTGAACAACGTTACCAAGGGCGACGTCAGCAAAATGGATCACTGAGCAACTGCTTTTACTTCCTTTACATCTTCTTTTTATTTCAGATGTGGCTCTGCTAATGTTAGAGTTCTGTTATCTACATTCTGACAAAGCATTTTTGGGTTGATCAGGCAATCGGGTAACCTGGCGCTTTCCTGTCTCTGAGAGGGTACCACAAGACGATGAGCAAACCATGCAACATGGAGGCCAGCAAGCCCATGATCAACTCCATCTCTTGCCAGTCTTACCAATTAAAGCACCAAGGAAGATTGAAACCATCAAGGCAGGTACAGAGTTCTGCGCTGTCTACCAGCCTCCTAGAGTGGCAGTCTCCCCCTCTCCCCGTCTCTCTCTCTCTCTGCTTGCTGTTCCTGAGGGAAGGTCCTTGTATTCGAATGATCTCTCTCTCTCTCTCTCGATGCTGTCAGAGCAAGGTTTAATCGACGCGCTTTGTGGATTGTGGACTCTAATTCACATTTATGATGTGTTCTAGTTTCTGATTCCTCCTTTTTTTGCAGCTAATTTGTGTGATTTTGAATCAGGACAGCCTACAGATAACGAACACTGAGCTGAACTGAAATATGCCTTTTGATTCTGTGTTTTATATTTTGCTCTTACTTTTTGTTGCCGTTTGTGTCATTTGTTTTGTGTGTGGGGGGTCGGGGGGCCTTGATCTTTTTTTCTTTGAGTGTGTTTCATGTTTCTTGTTGGCTTCATGGCTGTCTGTGGGAAAGAAGAATTTACTTTGTACTTTGATATCAAAAATAAGAAGGCTTAAGTTTAATAGAGGAAGGAGTTATAAAGAGGATATGAGGGGGAAATACTTTGCATCAAACTGGTTGATACGGAGGTGGTGAAATTAGACGTGATCACAATGTTTAAGGGGCATTTCAACAGCAATGGAACAGACAAGTTAAAGAAGAACATGGACCTAATGTTGGCAGATGGAATTAATGCTGTTGGGTGAATAGGTTAGCATACACTTGTTGGGCAATTTCTGTGACATGTGACTTTTCTTGACACCATAATATTCATTTGGATATTCCAGTGATCTGTCAACATAACCAGCTCCAAGCTCTCCCCTCCTTACACTGCACCAGCAAGGTAATGATGGAAAAATTGGTAAAGTTAATGCCCTTGAATGTTAAAAGGGAGTAATTTCTATTCTCTTGTTTGAGTTGGTCCTTGCCTTTAACTTGGGTAGAGGTTTATACTTTCTGCCACTTCCCAGCTAATACCCAGATGGTCTTGGGTCTTGGGGATTGGGAGCATAGCTCCCTTACCATTTGAAACTTTTTCTCTTCATAGCAATATGCTGTCAGTGTGTCCTTGATAGCTGAAGGGACTCCCAAAATCATTATCTCCTCATTTTTCTCATCTTTTCCTTTTGCTGCTCTCACATCTCCTGGTAGACAGTTGTTGTCAAGAGCTGAGGCTGCGTAATTGCTCGGATTTGAAGGATGCAACAAACATTGGGAGGTCCATTCTGTGCTACACAGCAAGGTACCTCAAAGCATTCCAGGCAGATAAAGTATTGCCTAAAGCCTGCTGACTCACACTGCAGGAAACATCATGGCTCCTCTTACATCTATGCTTAGATTGCAAATGGATGTCAAAAGTTTGAGGAGAAAAGGATCAATAAAGGTACAGACTTGCAGTACCCCAAAGACTACTCGTTCACCAATAATTAGACATCCCACAGGCTCTCTCTCCTAATAAGAGAAAAAGAGCTTTATTTTGTAATGTATGACAAGTCTATTAGGTAATGCTGGTGCTATATAGAATAATAGGAAACTCAAACATGATATCCAATGCAGAAACATCCTTCTTGTGAGAAATATAAATTCACTTATGTGTATGAGGTCCTCTAAGGACAGGATTTTTGCCTTTTTAAACCATTATACCTGATAACCTGCAAGAGGACCATATCTCCATGCCATAGGGTTTGGAGGCTTGCATGCCTCAATAACCTTGAGAGCTATGTTAGCTGGAGTCAGGGCTTTATGTTTCGGTTCTTGTGAAACAGGAAACAGGCTTGAGGTCAGGCTAAGAGTGATCCACCAGTCCTTCTGGTTTGGGGGTTCGGCTCCAGGCTAACAACTCTGACTGGTAAAGTAAAGCTGTTATGGAAACAGCAACAAAGTGCCCTTCCACACCTAAGTGTGATGGTATTCCTGAGTCTCCACCTGGGACTTGCATGACTGACAGCAGTGAAAGCCGAGATGCTGACATAACGAAGGAAGCCCTGAACACTGCCAGAGATGGGGGACCTTCAATGTCGCCTGAAATGCCAGTGGCGTAACAGGCAGTAAATAGTTAGATACCTGATTAACAACTCTTTTTAAAGCTCGTTTTGAAATGAGTTAGATATATTTTTCACTTTTTAGTGCTGGCTTTTTTTTCCCCAATTAAAGTGCATCTGAAAATTGAGCTAGAAAGTGTTGGAAAAGAAAACTGGTCTTAAAGTAAGTTCATACTCGCCCAATAATGACGAGCATTTCAAACCTTTTCTCATCCCTAGGGCCAATATGATGAAAACTTGTAGACACTAATGATCACAAAGATTCACAGGACAGTTTTAAAGTCTTTGACTGCTTTACAGTCAAAATGTGTCTCTATATCAAAGGATATCATGATGAATGATTGAACCAAAGGCAATTTAAAAAAATCTATCACTTATTGAAGTCTGAACACAAGATTTTGGAGCCTTGAGGCAAGATATCATCTTTTTTCATTAAGTATAGACCCTTTGTATCTGAATAATTTTACCTACCAAAGTATTTTTGACTCGAAAAGGATGTCAGTTCAATCATCAAATTCATTCACGTGTATTGTGTATGTACTTGGAAGTTTGAGTTGAAAAGCATTCAAATTAGGAAACATCAATTCTCCACGTTATTACCGAAGCAGATTTTCTAGTCACATGCAAAATATTGGAAAATTAATGATGTTGTCTAACATGGAAATAGCATAACTGGATTCATAAACATGAGAAAATATGCAGATGCTGGAAATCCAAAGCACACGCATAAACATAGAAAGTCTACAGCATAATACAGGCCTTTCAGCCCACAAAGTTGTGCCGAATAGGTCCCTACCTTAGAAATTGCTAGGGTTACCCATAGCCATCTATCTTTCTAAGCTCCATGTACCTATCCAAAAGTCTCTTAACAGACTCTATTGTATCCTCCTCCACCACCGTTGCCGGCAGCCCATTCCACACATTCACCACTCCCTGAGTAAAAAACTTACCCCTGACATCTCCTCTGTACCTGCTTCCCAGCTGGAGGAACTCAGCAGGCCGGGCAACATCAATGGAAATGAATAAACAGCCGCTGTTTTGGGCCAAGGCCCTTCTTCAAGTTTGTAGCATCTGTAAATACAATTTTGATTGTTGTGTTTTTTGCTTACTGGGTAGCAGCTGAAGTAGTGTATGAGGCAAAATTCAAAAGGGCAGAAAATGCAGGACTGAAGGTGCAGTATTTAAACATGTGAAGCATTCAAAATAGGGCAGATAAACTTGTGGTGCAATTGGTTGGTATGACATTGTGGGCATCACTGAGTCATGGATGAAAGAAGACCATTGTTAGGAGCTTAACATCAAAACTTATACATTGTATCTAAAGGATGGGCAGGAAGACATAGGCAATGAAATTACACCTTTAGAAAGTGGTGACATCGGATTAGAGAATATTGAATCTTTGTGGTGGAGATAAGAAACTGCAAGGGTAAAAAAAACATTATGGGAATCATACACAAGCCTCCAAATAGTAGCCAAGGTGTGGGGTTGAGATTACAAAGGGAGCAAAAGGCATCTTATAAGGGTAATGACACAACTGTAATGGGGGAATTTAATATACAAGGGGATTGGGAAAGTCCGGTTGGTGTTGGAATCGCAAGAGAGGGGATTTGTTGAGTGCCTATGAGATGGCTGTTTAGAGCAGATTCTGCTTCAGCCTACTCAGGGAAAGGCTGTCTTAGACTGGGTGTTGTGTAATAACCCAGATCTTATTAGGGAGCTTAACGTAAAGAAGCAGCCGGCTGGTGGTATAGTGGCATCAGCACTGGACTTCAAAACAGATGGTCCTGAGTTCAAACCCAGCTGGGTCCTAACCTGGGCAGCCGCAGTAAGAAAGGCCTGGCAATCTACTCCCTATCTTGCCAAGTATCTTCCCATGGTCCATGAGGTCACAAAGAGTCAGACTCAACTAAACAAATGAACAACAACAACGTAAAGGAACCCTTAGGAACCAGTGATCATAATATAATTGAATTCATGCTCCAATTTGAGACGGAGAAGCATAACTCACATGTATCAATCTGACAATGGAATAAAGGGAATTACAAAGGGATGAGAGGGGAGCTTGCCTAGATGGATTGGAGAGAGATACTCATGGTGATGATGGCAGAATGGAGATGGCTGAAGTTTCTGGGAATAGTTCTGGATATTGACAAAGTGGCTGACAAAGGAAGTTAAGTACTGCATAAATGGGCATATAAGGTAGTAAAAGTGAATGGGAAGTTGGATGATTGGGGAGCTTTTAAAATCAACAAAAGGCAACTAAAATAGTCATAAGAAGGGGAAAAATGAAATATGAGGGCAAACTAGCCAATAATATAAAGCAGGATACCAAAAGTTTTTTCAATTATATAAAGAATAAAAGTGAGGTGAGAATTGATGTTGAACCACTAAAAAATGATGCTGGTGAGGTAGTAATGGGGTCAAAGAAATGGCAGATGAACTGAATGGGTACTTTGCATCTGTCTTCACTGTGGAAGACACTAGCATAGCAGTGTGCCAGAGGTCCATGAGTGTCAGAGAGCAGGAGTGAGTGCCGTTGCTATTACAAAGGAAAAAGTGCTAGGCAGACTCAAAGTGTCTTAAGGTGGATAAGTCACCTGGGCCAGATAGACCACATTCCAAAGAGATGACGGATGCTTTAATCATGATCTTTCAAGAATCACTTGATTCTGGTATGGTCCCAGAGGACTGGAAGATTACAAATGTCACTCCACTCATAAGAAGGAAGGAAGGCAGAAGAAAGGAAATTGTAGGCCAGTTAGCCTAAGCTTAGTGGTTGGGAAAGTGTTGGAGTCCATTAGTAAGGATGGGGTTTTGAGTTACTTGGAGACTAATGATAAAATAAATCAAAGTCAGCATGGTTTCTTTGATGGTAAGTCTTGCCGGACAAATCTGTTAGAGTTCTTTGAGGAAGTAACAAGCAGCGTGGACAAAGGGGAGGCAGTGGATGTCATTCACCTGGATTTTCAGAAGGCATTTGATAAGGTGCCACACATGAAGCAACTTAACAAGATAAAATCCAGTGGTTTTACAGGAAAGATACTGGCATGTATAGAGGAATGGCTGACAGGCAGGGGGCAGCGTGTGGGATTAAAGGGGATCTTTTCTGGTTGGCTGCTGGTGACTAGTGGTGTTCCACAGGGGGTCAGTATTGGGACCACTTCTTTTCATGTTGTTTGCCAATGATTTGGATAATGGGATTGATGGTTTTGTGGATGATACCAAGGCAGAGGGGTTGGTAGTGCTGAGGGAGCAATGAGATTCCAGCAGGGCTTAGACAAATTGGAAGTATGGGCAAAAAGGTGGCAGATGAAACACACTGTTGGGAAATGTATGATATTGCTTTTCGATAAAAGGAACAATAGTGCGGACTATTATATAAATGGGGAGAAGTTTCAAAGATCAGGGGTGCAGAGGGATTTAGGACTCCTTGTGGAAGACTCCCAGAATGTTTAGTTTACAGGTTGAGTCTGTGGTAGAGAAGGAAAATGTGATGTTGGCATTTATTTCAAGGGGGATAGAATATAAAAGTGAGGAGATAATACTGAGCCTTTATAAGACACTAGTCAGGCTGCACTTGGAGGACTGTCAACAGTTTTGAGCCCCGTATCTCAGAAAGGATGTGTTGATGTGTTGTCATTAGAGAGAGAGTACAGAGGACATTCACAAGGATGATTCCAGTAATGAAGGGGTTAACATATGAAGAGTGTTTGGCAGCTTTGGGCCTGTACTTACTGGAATTTAGAAGAATGCGGGGGGGGGGGATCTCATTGAAACCTACCAAATGTTGAAAGGACTAGATAGGGTGGATGTGGAGTGGATGTTTCCTGTGGTGGGGGTATTCAGAACTAGAGGGCACAGCCTCAGAATTGTGGGGTGAACTTTTAGAACAGAGATAAGGAGGAATCTTTTTAGCCAGAGTGTAGTATATCATTGGAATTCTCTGCCACAGACTGCAGTGGAGGCCAAGTCTGTGTGTATATTTAAGGTGGAAGTTGATCATTTCCTGATCAGTCAGGACATCAAAGGATATGGCGAGAAGGCAGGTGAGAGGTTGAGTCAGATACAGGATCAGCCATGATGGAATGGTGGAGCCGAATCGATGGGCTGAATGGTCTAATTCTGCTCCTTTGTCTTATGGTCTTGTGAGATTCTCTAAGGCTTTTGTGCGGATCTTCATCTTTACAACACATTTTACTATTTTAACAACTCTATAAAACTCAAGTTCTTGAAGGAGAAATGGATATTTTGTACTTTAGTTCCCATTTTTTTTCAAGTGCAATTTACCTGAAAACTGAGGTAGCTTGTTTTAAGGAAAGTTCATGTTTATCTGATAGTGATTACTCAATGATATTTGTTATTTCTCTCTGCGCTTTGTGGCGCATCGGGCAGCAACTCTGCCATTTCTTTAGCACTTGTCTGTTTATGAGGCTGAGCTGCTAGTTCGATGAATGGAAAGCAGGAAAGGTGCCAGCGGATTCGAACCTGGGACTACTCACCTTGAAGTCCAGCGGGAACATCACCAACCGGCACTCAACGATAGTATCAGACAGAATTTAATTGACAAAGTATACATTGTTTCAGTTCCTTATGAAACCTAAGACACTATTTACTGTGCAGCTATTTCATGACTAATTTATCCTGACTTCTACCCTTCTCTTCCCTCCAGGTACTGGCTTGTGACCAGTTGGAGCGACTTTTACTCTGTTACCTCCTTTGAATTGCTGTAGCAGTGAAATAAAATTAGAATTTGCAAAATGCTATATACATACGTCCACTTGATACATGTACTTTTCGATTCTGTGTGTCATTCAGTCGATACTTCCTGTCTTTCTAAAAGAGCTATTGATTTTTTTGCTCGACATAATTCCAGTACTTTACCTAATTAGTTGTTACTCTTCTGCAAGCCTTGACAATGAATGAATGTACAATTATAAGAGCTTTCATGCCTGATTCCAAGCTTGCTCTCTTGCATGTTTCCAGGAACTTGTGATTAAAATGAAGACTTAAATTAACTTAATTATGTCCTTTTCATAACATTACAAAGTCATGGCATGATAGGCATTATGATATACAGTGGTGCTAGAAAGTTTGTGAACCCTGTAGAATTTTCTCTTTTTCTGCTTAAATATCATCTAAATTTTGATCAGATCTTCATGTAGTACTAAAACTAGATAAAGAGAATGCAATTTTAAAAATAACACAAAAAACATTATACTAGATCATTTATTTATTGAGAAAAATGATCTAATATTACATCTATTTGTTGGAAAAAGTATGTGAACCTTTGTTTTCAGTAACTGGTGTGACCACCCCATGCCCCCCCCCATACAGCAATAACTTCAACTAAACATTTCCAGTAACTGTTGATCAGTCCTGCACATAGACTTGGAGGAATTTTAGGTCATTCCTCTTTACAAAACTGCATCATCTCTGGGCTGTCGGTGGGCTTTCTTGCAGGAACTGCTTGCTTCAGGTCCTTCCACAACATTTCTGTAGGATTAAGGTAAGGACTTTGACTTGGCCATTCCAAAACACAAATTTTCTTCTTTTTAAAGCATTCCATTGTTGATTTGTTCTTATCTTTCAGATCATTGTCTTGTTGTGTTATCCAATTTATGTTAAGCATCAAGTAATGGTCTGCTACCCTGACATTCTCCTGTAAAATGTCTTGATACAATTTTGGATTCATTGTTCCCTCAATGATTGCAAGCTGTCCAGGCCCTGAGGCAGCAAAGCAGCCCCAAACCATGATGATCCTTCCACCATGCTTCACAGTTAGGATGAGATTTTGCTGTTGGTCTGCAGTACCCTTTTCCCTCCAAACATAGCAATATGTATTTCTTCCATAAAATTCAATTTTTGACTCACCTGTCCACAGAACATTGTAGAACATCCAAGTGGTCTTTTGCAAACTTGAGACGTACAGCAATGTTTTTTTTTGGAGAGCAATGATTTCTTCCGTGGTGTCCTTCTATGAATACCATTCTTGTTCAGTGTTTTTCTTGTAGTGGACACATGAACAGAGACTTTAGCAAGTTCTAGTGATCTCTGCAGGTCTTTTGCTGTTACCCTTGAGTTCCTTTTCACCTCCTTCAGCATTGCACATTGTGCTCTTGGTGTGACCTTTGCAGGATGCCCACTCCCAGGGAGAGTAGCAACAGTACTGAGTTTCCTCCTTTTGTAGACAATTTCTCTTACTGTGGGCTGATGAACACTCAGTTCTCTAGAAATGTTTTCATAGCCTTTTCCAGCTTCATGTGTCTCTACAATTCTACTGAGGTCCTCTGAAAGTTGTTTTGACTGAGGCAAGGTGCACATAAACAGATCTTTCTTGAGTAAGTAACCTGACTTTGTGTGTCTTCTTTATAGGACAGGGTACCTCTATGACCCACACCTCCAACCTCATCTCATTGATTGGAACACCGGATTCCAAATAGCTTTTATGGAAGGCATTATACCAGAGGTTTACATACTTTTTCCAACAAATACATGTAATATTGGATTATTTTTCTCAATAAATAAATGAACAAGGGTAATGTTTTTGTGTTATTTATTTGATTGGTTCTCTTTATCTAGTTTTAGGACTTACATGAAGATTTGATCACATTTTAAGTCATTTTTGAGCAGAAATAGAGGAAATTCTATAGGGTTCACAAACTATAGTTTAACTTCCAATCAGTATTTCTTTTATTGCTCAGTAACACAAGTAACATTAAAGAGGCAGACCATTGAGAAGAGGCCCAGGTACACTTTCAAAATTCATCACTCTTTTTACTTTTTGTAATAAGAAGGCAAAATGTAGTCTGGCCCCAACAACAACCGTTTTCCCTTCCACCAGGTCTACAAGGAGTCTTTGGCTTCTCCTGCCTTGGTATTCATTCTAACTTTTGAGGAATTCTCAGCCTTAAAATTTCACTGATTGGATCTAGAAGAAAGAACAAAGCCACTAAATTCAACATTAAAGGAATTCTCAACCTTCCTGATTTCCATATGTCCCTGTTTGCATTCCCATGACTAATCTACCCAACTTGCCAACCAGTCAGTCACGGAAAGTTACTGCTTGAGTGTTAGGTGGAAGTATTCAAACAATTTTATTTAAATGAGGCCCTTCTGTTGAGATTAGACAGAGCTTTCACTTGCCCAAAATGGATGATTTTCTACTTGCTACTCAACCACTTTGTACTCTTCATCTTCCCACCTTTATCCATCCACCATCTCTAATATCTGCTTCTTACTTTTGTGATGACACTCAATAAAGGTTATGAATGGAGTCGTCAATAGATACAGAAATATAATACTATAAACTTATAATCCACAATACAGCAGCATAGCATGATGTGTTTTCTGTCTTGTCGATTAAGCAGAGTTTGCTCCAAACTAAAGGACATCCTTCATTTCAACAGGAGAGTCAAACTATTGGTGAAATGTAAACTCGTGCTTCTGGGAAATCAGGAGGATTTGTGATTTAAATAACTGTCAGCTCCTAATGGCATAAAGAGTCAGTATTGTTCAGAATGTCAATTTTTTTCTTGAGGTTGTAGTTTGCTTTTATGTTTACCAAATACCTCAGCTCTGATTATGTAAGGCTGTCCATCTTGCAAATGATATTAATTATTAAAATGGACCGGGCTGTACTTACTTAAATGGCACAGTGTGAGAGAAAAGGATAATTTCTGTAGGAGTCTAAATTAAATCTTTGTTCTCTTTAAGCCTACCTAAACCTTTAAAAACTAATTTTGAGCAGCAACATGTGTTCTTCTCACATGCATAAATCTTTAAGTCTTCTCAGAGTCTGTCGCTGTGAATTTCATGGTACATTTAAGGAGAGAGTGGAGTTTAAGAAACTATAGCCTGCATGCAGAGAGTACAAATTACAGCTTCTGACATAACAGCCCAGTTTCCAATTAAAAAGTGATTAAGGGACCTACCTTAATGAATTTGTCTTTTAAAGCTATGTGCTATGTAGGTGCAAGGCATAGGGAAATCATACAAATGATTCACCAGTAAAAAGTAAAATTGAACACACACCAGTAGAGCTTGGGAGCGCATTTTAAGTAAAATATATTGTCACCAGGAACTGTTTTAAAAATAGAACAAACGGATCTATTGAATTATATATATCACATCCACTTGTTTTATATTACTTTCCCTTCTCATTACTTTTTTAATATTTGCTTTGATTATGCTTAACTTTTTTTTCTAGAAATTTTGAAAGGATTCAGATGTGCCAACATTGGCTGTGTGGCAATTTATAAGGATCTTCTCATACAATTAATTTTCTTCCTATTTTAATATGTTTTGCTCTACCTTTTCTCCCGTTGGAGATGAACATGTCTCCTTTCATCTTACTGTCCTTTTGGCTACCCTGTACTTCCAAATTCCTTTATTAATTCACTTTTTCTGCTGGTGCATCAACCTTGACGTCTTGTTGTTTAAAAATATAATTGCACTTCTCTTGGTTTTCTCCGTTGGGTTAAAAAGGCAGTTATCACTAGCTCATTACAAAGACCAACCTCTGTTCTCCCATTCTACCTACTTAATATCTTTTCCACTTAGTTTTGTGCTTTGGAGTTACAATACATAAGTGGCGATGAGTCAGCATTAAGACAAACCCAAGATGACTACCTACCTGTTGAACTACAGCCAGATATTTGAGTTTTAAAAAAAGTGCTCTATGCTTTCATTGCAAGAGAAGAAGATATTGAAGTTTTTTTAAAAAAGGCAGAAAACGGACAAATTTATGGGTTTATAACCAGTGAGTACTGGGTAATAATAATCATAATTTTAAAAAATAGCAGAAATAGTTGACTACATCGGAAAGATAAATACATTCAATTACAAAAGAGGTAACTGGATATTGTATTCTGAGCGAATTGAACAGTATTTTGAAGCGAATGAAATAGAAATGAAAAGCAGTGCCAGTTTTGGTGAGTGCATTGGGTTTATAAGCAAACCGTTTGTTTAGAAGTCTGACTGCTCCAACCAAATTGAGCTGTGCTGATATCGTGAAAGAACCGAAGCCATTGTTAATTGCAGAACACTTCAGGTTTCATAAGCAGAATCAAAATAAAGGGGAGCCCACTTCAGTTTACTTCAATGAACTGAAGAAATTGTCCAAACATCGTGAGTTCAGTGATGGGCTGAATGATGCATTGAGAGATTGTGAATCTTACAGGAAAGCATTCAGAAACAGATCCTAATTGAAGCACAACTTACATTTAAAAGAGCAGTTGAAATTGCTGCCTCAGTGAAACAGCAAACAGATGCAATTGAGTTCCAGTCAGGAATGAAAGTGAACGTGAACAAAATTGTAACATCTAAAGAGAAACCTGCCTGGCCAAACAAATTGTGTTACTGTCATGCCAGGGGCTCACATACACCAGACCAATGAAGAGTTAAAGGTGAAACTTGCAGAAAATGTAACAAAGTAGAATACAGAAAAAGAGCACGTTAGGCAGTCAAAAATAAATAGTCTGCTCAGGGAAGAGAAAAAGTTTAAAATCTGCATGCTGATAATGAAAAACCTGGTAATGATGATCACCTTGATATTTACAATATGAAAACTAACAATAGACAATAGACCGTAGACCAGAAGTGAAGAGCAAATTAATTAAAATGGAATTGGACACTGGCTTGGCTCTTTCAATCATTCCACAAAATGAATCTGAAATGCATTTCAAAGATACTAAACTGAAGCCTTCAGATATCCAACTAAAATACACAAAATGCTGGAGGAACCCAGCAAGTCAGGCAGCATCTATGGAATGAACAAACAGGCAATGTTTAAGGCTAAGACACTTCTTCAGGACTGGAAAGGAAGAGGGGAAGATGCCAGAAAAAAAAAGGTATAGGAACGGATAGCTAGAAGGTGATAGGTGAAGCCAGGTAAAGGGCTGGAAATAAAGGAATCTGATAGGAGACAAGAATGGACCATAGGGAAAAGGATAAGAAGAGGGGACTCAGGGGGAGATGATGGGCAGATGCGAAGAGGTAAGAGGCTAGAGTGGGGAATAGAAGAAGAGGAGAAATCGATATTCAAGTTGGAGGGCACCCAAACGGAATATAAGATGTTGCTCCTCCACCCTGAGGGTGACCTCATTGTGACACAAGATGAGACTATGGACCAGCACGATGGGATGTGAATGGGAATGGAATCAAAACGTTGGGTCACTGGGTAGTTCCACTTCTGGGAGATGTAGTGGAGCTGTTTTGACAAAGCAGTCCCGCAACTTACAACAGGTCTTGCAAATGTAGAGGAAGTTGTGTCGGGAGCACTGTATATAACAGATAATCCCAATATGTTGCTTTGGATTTCCAGTGTCTGCAGAATTTCTTGTGTTAAGATATCCAACTAAAACCTTATACTGGAGAAAAGATAAACCCTGTGGGAATGACATTTGTAACAGTGAAATACAACAACCAACAAGCCACATTGGGCTTTTAGGTGGTAAAACCAGGAGGGCCAGAATTGTGGGCTGTGATTAGCTGAGTAAACTACAACTTTATTGGAGATCCATCCACAACTTGCATGCAACATCCCTGCAAAAGGATCAACCGAAGCGAAATAAGGAGCCAAATCAGACGGATTAGTTCATACTAATACAATTGTATTTCTCTGCTATATTGTCTGTCCTCCTGTACATACTATTTATTATAAATTACTATTAATTGCACATTTAGATGGAGACGTAACGTAAAGATTTTTACTCCTCATGTATATGAAGGATGTAGTAATAAAGTCTATTCAGTGCTGGATGATGCCACAGCAGTATTCAAGGATGGCAGTGGAAAACTCAAACGTATCAAGGGTAAAATGGTGTTAAATGAAAATGCCATACTCAAGTTTTACAAAGTTCGTTAGACCATCTGTGATAAAGTAAACAGTGAGCTGGATTGTACGGAGGCTGAAGGAGTTCTTTCCGAGGTTCAGTGGAGCCCAAGGGTGATGCCGGTGGTACCAGCAGCCAAGAAGAATGGGTCTGTCAGGATCCGTGGTGATTTAACACTGTATTGAAAGTAGATCAATACCCTCTGCCTAGGATAGAGGATATTTTTACATACCTTTCTGGAGTAACATGGATTTAGCTGAGGCCTACCTACAAATGGGGATGTGATTAGAGTCCAGAGTGTTTCTCACCAAAAACACAGAGTGCTTTATCACTATACGGTAATAATCTTACTTTTGGAGTAGCATCTGTACCTGCACTGTGGCAGAAAGCCACAAGGCTGCAAGGCTGCCCGGACACTCACTGTTACTTGGATGACATTATTGTTACCAGTAAGGATGACAAGAAGCATCTCCAAGAAGGTACAATTTTGAGAAATGCTGTTGAAAAAACCGTGGTTTGATGCATTTTATACATAGTACATTTTGAAGCTGCTGCTCAGTACTGGAGAGCAAATAATTATACAAGTCATTGGTATTGCAGTTCGACTAGGCTTCCTGCACATTAGTATCAGCTCCCAACATTGACTTTCATTTGGAAAAAATCCTGCAATAGTGGTTATGATCTCAATATATGGCAAAATGCTTTAATCAACTAATTTTTTGAACCACTGTAATCTATCAGCTCCGGCATTTCAAACTTTTGATCAAATCGAGATAGAAAATAATTGCAGCAAAATAATTTAAGCAAAATGACTTGCCATCTTCTCAATAATTTCAACAAATCAATTAACTTGTATATTCCAATACTCTGGAGTCAGAACTTGTTTTTCTGCCCGATGAGGTAGTTCAGTAGACACTTTTGAGTGGTGACAATGCATTTGTGGGACTTGATAATGGCCACTAAAATGTCCAGCCATAGAATAAATTGTAGGCAATTGTGATCCTGTCCTATCATTTGCATTTCCATCAACCATGGCTGAATGACAATTGGAAATATAAATGAAAGCCAATTATTATTGACTTTGGATTGTTAATGCCTACATCAGTTCCCTTTTTATCTGTATATCTCCGGTGTTCCAGATTGGCTGAAATTTAGAAGCTACAACAGTGGTAAGATATCAAGAGTGGTAAGGTATCATATCCTTCCAACGACCAACTTCTGCCTTTAATTTAGCTGCGGCTCAACTGCCTAGTGCCCTACGTACTATATAACATTAGTCTTTGCTGCCCTCTAGCCGTACTGCTTTGTTTCAGTGCTAGGATTTACATATGGTTTCTAATGCTATGTAAATGTTGCAGTGGACAGCCAATGTTTATCTGTAATCTTATTTACCTCCAGTTTCATATTTACATAAGTGCGGATAACTGTTGTTAGAGATAATGAGAAAGAAAAATGATTGCCTTTGACAATAATTGAAGATGACTATGACCAATTAATCCATGCTTGTTGAGTGCAAAGTAGAGACAGCTAATTACGCCATCTATTAATTTGAGCAATTTCTGAATTTACTGTTGAAGTGAATTGCAGACTTTATTTCAAAAGTTTGTTTTAACTTACAGCTTTCACTTGAAGTGGTAAACAGGTGATATAAAGTGGTAAAGAATGAGCCTGACAGAAACAGACAAGTAATTAGGAACCAGATATTATGACATGGAATTATAGTGTGTGAAGAGGGAAGAATTCAGGAGAGCAGAATGCTTAGCTATTGAGATACAGCGCGGAATAGGCCCTTCTGGCCCTTTGAGTGACACCACCCAACAATCCTCCCGATTTAACCCTAGCCTGATCATGGAACAATTTACAATGACCAATTAACCTAGCAAGGTACATTTTTGGACTGTGGGAGGAAACTGGAGCATCCGGAGGAAACCCACGTGGTTATGGGAAGAGTGTTCAAGCTTCTCACAGGCATTGAACCCGAGTCACCTGTACCGTAGAGCATCGTGCTGACCACTATGCTACCGCGCCTCCTGTTTAAGTTCAACTTGGTAGCGCAAATTATTCTGCAGATATTGAAAATCTTGATACTGCAGGAACTCATTTCCAATGCTGTTATTTACTACTTGGTGTATAAATCTTATTCTCTAGGATGATGTCTATCTGCACCAACTCGTAGAACTTTATCGACTTATGTCTTGCAGCTTCAAAGCATTAAACTAATTCAAAGGAAGACACAGAAGCTCGAAATGTGACTCCAGCCTCATGTTTACTTTAAGCAAGGCGCGCATGTATCATGTGATAGCGTAATGCATATGTAACTCATGTATTCATACACATAATTTGTAATGAATTATTTAAACAAACAAGAATGCTTTATAACACACACACACACACACTCACACACACACACACACACACACACACACACACACACGCACGCACACCCACACACACACACGCACACACACACACACTCACACACACACACACACACACTCACACACACGCACACACACACACTCACACACACACATACACACACACACACACACACACACACACACACACACACACACACACACACACACACACACACACACACACACACACGCACATTTGCTCAAACATCATATACACAACAGCTTAGTTTGTTGATACAAAAGATATTGCCCAGATTAGATCAAAGGAAGTGTAATGGGGTATAACAATCAAAATAGATATTACAAATAGATAGGGTAGTAAAGAAGATATACAGCATACTTGTCTTCATTGGTTGGGGCAATGAGTCAGGAAGTCATGCTGCAGTTATGTAAAACTGGCAAGGCTGCACTTGGCAGAGGATGCATAAGAGGTTTACCAGGATGCTGCCTGGATTAGTGGTTGATGTGCTATATATAGGGATTAGTCAAAGTTGGCTTATTTTTATTCTGTATTTAATATTTCAATGATATTTGAGTGATTATATATATATATATATATAGTTTGATTCATTGTTTACTTAAATAATTAATTATGAGCTATATGTAAAAATACTTCAATTGTTCCACCATGTCCTATGTGCATCCTAGCTTTAAACTAAAGTTACACCCACATTCCTGGATTCTCGCCCCTTTCCTTTGAATTAATTTAATGTTTTGAAGGTACAAAACATAACAACTTCCTCTGGAACATCAGAGGCTGAGGGGAGTCCTGCTTGAAGTTTATAAAATTATGAGAGGCGTAGATAGAGTGGTCAGTCAGAATGTTTAACCAGGGCTAGAAATGTCTAGTACTAGAGGTCATGCTTTTAAGGTGTTGGTGGTAAAGTTTAAAGGAGATGTGCAGGGATTTTTTTACACTGAGAGTGGTAATTGCCTGGGATGGGCTACCACTAGTAGGATTAGCGGTGGAAGCCAATATTTAAAGGCTGTTAAATAGATACATGAATATGCAGGAAATGGAGAGATATACATAATGTACACACTCAAAAGATTTAGTCTAATTCAGCATCATGTACAGCACAGACACTGTGAGCAGGGGTGGGGGTCTGTCTCTGTGTCCAACTATGGCCTTTCTTTTATAAGAGATATCTAGTATTTCAATAGAAAGCTAGTTTTCTCTGCTAATTCAATGCCAGCTCTCCTTTATTCCATATTCCAACAAAAGTCCTGCAGTTACGTGTGTACTGTAGATCTACATTCATCACCTTGTGGTTCCATGTCAGCTCCATCCTGAATTGTGAATGGCACGTGCAATGCTTTCAGGGGACTAAGGAGTGAGAACTGCTGAGAAATATTTGACAGCTGTCTAAGCCATGACCCTGATTGAGCCAATCAGAAAAGCAGTCAAAAACAGTGAGAGAATCCTAAATACCTTTGACATTCAGAAATGTTAATTTTCCACATTATTAAAATTTTTGAATTAATAAGTGAGAAAGAGAGGCTCTTTGACTCATTGTCCATTTCAGTTCCTTGCAGCATCAATCCAATTTCCTCTAAACCATGCATTCCCCACTTTATTATGCCATGGACCTTTACCATTAAGCGAAGGGTCCATGGAACCCAGGTTGGGAACCCCTGCTCTAGACTTAATCCCCTGTGTCTCTGCAGGTTGTTCTTCCTCATATACCCACAAACTGCCCTCTTGATTCTTTTTCTACTTACTACACTAAGGGACAATGGACAAAAGCCAATTAATCTATCAGCAGCACACACAAGATGCTGGAGGAACTCAGCAGGCCAGGCAGCATCCGTGGAAAAGAGTACAATCGACATTTCGGATCAAGACCCTGGGTCCTGCTGAAGGGTCCCAGCCGAAACGTCGGCTGTTCTCATTTCTATAGGCCTGCTGAGTTCCTCCAGCATTTTATGTGTGTTGCTTTGGATTTCCAGCATCTGCAGAGTTTCTCTTGTTTGTACTCTATCAGCACATTCTCTGATTATTAGGTATAACTACTATATCCAGAAGAAACCCAACAGTCACAGAAAGAATGTGCTATCTCCCATAGAGAGCACCTGAGGTCAGAATTGAAACCAGGTATGTGGAATGTGAGGCAGCAGCTCTCAATAAAGGTGGCAGTAGAGTTTGTAAAATTCTTAAGCACTAACGTAGTTAAACATTTAAATAAAATAAAACCATTAAGTGTAAATCAAATAAAAATTTGTCCCTTATAGTTTTTTTAATTCAAATGAATGAAAACTCTCTTCCTGGTGGTACCTAACTTAGCAAAAGTGCTGAGAATTCTCACCATTCTCATAGTTCATCAACACAGTGATTATGGAAGCCAAAGTTAGAGAATACTTTTGAAAAGTCAGCTCACAACTATATTGAAACTTCCACAGTAAGTGCTCCCTGAAGTAATTTGAATTGTTACTGCCATTATCATCTGCTTTGCATTCCTTCACTATCCCCACAAGTAGAGCCAGCAAGGAGGTGGGAAATAAAATTAGCAAAGTGGGGGTGGCGATGGATAGTGTCTGGCTGGGCCTAAAAATAAAGGTTGCTGGAGCTCTTTATAACTGCAATATATGCCGCTTAAATGGGCTGCATATTGAACTCACTGAATGGCAGTACCCTGCTCCCAGTCAGTAAGTGGCTAGATCAGTAGGGGGCTTTGCCAGTTGGCCACCTTCCCGTCCCTTGCTCATGGGCCAAGGCAGTCCCTCACCATACTGTTGGGAATTAAAATCTTCCACCCTGTGCACAGCAGGCATCTACCATTCATTAATCCAGCTCCACTAGGCTTTTTAGTGTAACATGATTGCTGAGCCTTGGAAGAGTGAATAAGGTTCTGTCATTTCCAGGGACTCGAGTTCAGTCTGAGTTCCCAATATGGGGGAGGAGATAGGGAAATCAAGTCTGTAAATATTGTGAACCTGTATAATTGTTTACACAAGATATCACCAGTACAGCAGAAGTAATTGGAATAAATGAAGCTAGATGTCTGTCCTACTATTTTCAATATTTTTGAAAGAAAAAAATTCAAGCTCCTTCCATCCAGGTAGAATGGGGAATGCAGGAGCACTTCTCAGCTGCATCCTTTCTCAGAATGGGTATAAAAGACACAGCTGAGAAATATGAAAAACAACAAATTTACCAACCAACAATCTATGAAACAAAAGGGATTGCATCATCACAGACCAGACGATCTTTGTCATTATGTAACTGTCCCGGTGAACCAATGTGAGTCCAACAACAGGTCGGCTTGCCAAATTTCCAGATGAGAGTGTCTGGCAGGATCACAGATGCTGTAACCAAAGGTACAAGATGAACAAAGAGTGAATGAAGCGTCAGGTGATCTAACCTATGAAGTTTATTAATACCTACCTAATTGGAAAAATTAACACTATGACAATTAAATGCTATGTGAATACTTGACCTCACCTCTGAAGCAAGCAAGTTATGAGACTACTATTTGTAACAACGGCTCCCAGTGTGAAATTTACTCCTCATCTTCCCATCCCTGAGATATTAGCCGTGACACGTCTTCCCAATCTGAATGTAATAATTTAAGTGTTTACACAAGGAGCCTGCAAAGTCTGCCCAAGACACCCTAGCAGGCTGTTTTAATTGTGTGAACCACAAAGGCCTGGGCTTTAGTGAGGAATTTCTAATATTGTTGTGCTTTGTCATAGGAAGAGATTACTAAGTGGAAATGGTGTAAGGGTTGTTCTTAAAATCTCATTTAAAAATCTCCTTTTGTGTGTGGAAGCCTGTTAGAAATGTTTTGGTGACTGTTTCTAAAAACTTCCTTAGTGGAGTTATCTTAAAGTTGAGTTAGTCAGGACTCTGTGGTCTGAATACAGAAGTTAACTACATTGACAAGTACTGCAGCTACCTCGAAATATGAAAACATATTAAAACTTTGTTCTTCGTTCCTACTTTCAGTTACCTTTACCTAGGCTCAGCACTTAAGTGAAATTACAAAGATGGCATGACAGCAGCTCTACTTCCTTAGGAGTATGCAAAGATTTGGCACGACATCTAAGATGTTGGCAAACTTCTACAGGTATGTGGTGGAGAGTATATTGGTTGGCTGCATCACTGCCTGGTATGGAAACACCAATGCTCTTGAATGCAAAATCCTACAGAAAGAAGTGGATACAACCAGTTTATCACAGGTAAAACCTTTTCCACCATTGAGCACAACTACACAGAGTGCTGTAACAGGAGAGCAGCATCTGTCATCAGGAACCCCACCACCCAAGACATGTGCTCCTCTCACTGCTACCATCAGGAAGAAGGTAGAGGAGCCTCAGGACTTGCTCCACCAGGTTCAGGAACCCCTCAATCATCAGGCTCTTGAACTAAAGGGGATAACTTCACCCAACTTCACTTCATCATTGAAATATTCCCACAACCTATGGACTCACTTTCAAGGACTCTTCATCTCAAGTTCTCGATTGCTTTTTTATTTATCGTTATTGTTTCTTTCATTTTGTATTTACAATTTCTTGTCTTTTGCATGCTGGTTGAATGCCCAATTTGGTGCAGTCTTTCATTGATTCTATTATGGTTATAACAGATGTAACCCGCTTTACGAATGTTCGCTTTAAGCCACTCGCTTTTGCAAAAGACCTACATTAGTAACCTGTTTACACATTACAAAGAGGATTTTCGCTTTTATGAAAATTTTTCCCATATAAATTAGTGGTTCTTTGCTTTACGCCATTTCGGCTTAAGGAAGGTTTCATAGGAACACTCTACCTTTGTAAAGGGGGAGGGGGCACCTGTCCGTTGTGGATTTATCAAGTATGCCTGCAAGAAAATGAACTTCAGGGTTGTGTAAGGTGACATATATGTACTTTGATAATAAACTTTCTTTGAAATTTGAGATTGGTCTTTTTCTCTCTGTAAGGCAGATACGTTTATTTATAAAAATGGAAAATATGGGTTTTTGTATAACAGGAAGTTGGTAATATTTGTAGTGAAGTGGAAGTTTTCTTTGGTCCACAGGTTTCAATGGAAAGTGCAAAACAAAACGTTAAGTTGGAAAGAATCAGAAAATATTGTCTTATCTAATTTTTACTGTGGAAATTATGTAACATTCTTTATCAGTACTTTATGATTAAACAGTATGATGTCATGCTTTAATTTAGTATAAAGTTTCTAACTTTCAAACTGCTTTCTTCTGCCATAATGAGACCTTCAAGCTTTTATTACCTCCCAAGCACAGTTCACTTCTGATCACCTGCTGTGAGCAAGAATAAATTGTTAAGTTATCGGGAAATGGGATTGATTGAGTTACTCTGCTGAGACCCAATGTGGTCCCGATAGGCCAAGTGGTCACATCTTGTACTGTAGTAAGTGACCTTTGCTATTTATTATAAACAGCAAATAATCTAGCTAATTTTCAGCTGTGCAGCTTGGTTACTTGTGTTTTCTTTGATTTATACCAACTAATTTCCAGGCCAGTGCTTTTTTCCAAGCTACTTCTCCAACACAAATATACAGTATTTTGAGGGTACGCAAAACAACTATAAACAGAAAACCAGCCGTTATAAAAATCAGCCCACCCTGGTGAAATGGTGCACTGAAGCTGTGAGCAATAGGTGACGTGGTGTTGTAAATATATTGTCTCATTCATTGTGGTTACATAATTCAAAAGGAATTCTTTTCAAGTTTGAGTGAAGCCCTTGAGCAATGCTGTAGTCCTGTAGTCGGTCAGAATCTGCGGTGACTTTTTTTGTAATTTTTTTTAATTAAAGTTCATCATCAAACAAACATTTCTGTAAGCTGTATTTCAGACATTGAACATATATGTCATAAATCTGATTTTAAGTTCACCATCAACCCAGTACTGTAAGTAAATCTCTGCCCACAATAGAGGATATCTTTGCAAACCTTCCTTGAGGGATACACTTGAACAAAATGTACTTAACAGAGGCCTACCTACTGATGGAGGTGGAAGAAGAGTCCACAGTGTTTCTCACCATAAATACTCACAAAGGGATTTATTGCTATAAATGTCTTATTTTTGGAGTAGCATCTGCACCTACACTCTGGCAGAAAACTATAGACCAGGTGCTGCAAGCCTCCCCAGGACCTCAGTGTTACCTGGATGACATCATGGTTACCAGTGCAGATGACAAGGAACATCTCTAAAATCTCAAGGCAGTGCCAAAACATTTGAAGATTATGGGCTCAGAGCACTCAACAAAAGTGAATTCTTTAAACCAAGCATCACTTACCATGGTCACACTGCTGACGCACAAGAATTACACAAATGTGCTGAAAAAGATTAAAGCAGTGGTGGATGCCCCAAGGCCAATTGATGAGTCATAGTTGTTGTCCTTTTTAGGATTTATTAATTATTATATCAGTCTCCTGCCAAACCTGGTTACTGTGCTCCACCCCTTAAACTCATTGCTACAGATCGGGATGAAATGACAATGAACAAAGCAGTGTGAGGTGGCTTTCCAAAAGACAAGGAAATGGTGACATCAGACACTGTACTCACACGTTATGATCCACTTTGTTCAGTGAAGCCTGCCTGAGATGCATCGCCTTATGGTATGGGTCCAGTCATGTCACATGTTATGAGTGATGGAAGTGAATGTCCCACAGCCTTCGCATCACGTTCCCTTACCGCTGCAGAGAAAAGTTATGCACAGTTCGACAGAGGGGCCTCGAGTCTGGTTTGGGGTGTAAAACTTTTCAACCATGGGAGAGAGTTTTCCCTCATTACTAATCATCAGCCACTAGTGTCCATTTTCAATCCACGGAAGGGTGTTCCACTGCCAGCAGCAACATGAATGCAGAGATGGGTTCCATTTCTTGGAGGATACAATTACAAGATCCAAGTCAAGAGGGCAACAGCATTCATGGAAATGCAGATGGATTATCCCCTGGAAAAGGAAATACCTGACAAATTTACAAAAGAGAACACTCCTCTTGACGTATTCTCTCTAATGCAAATTGAATATCAAACTATTATGGCAGAGATGATCCAAAAGGAAAGCAACAAAGACCCCACACTATCTCAGGTCTCCATGGCAACTCAAAATGGTTGGAATATGCAACAGAAATCCCTCTTCCCCCATTTTTACCAGTGTCAGACTGAATTTGCCCTTGATGGGGGTTGCCTTATGTGGGGATTGAAAATTGTTGTACCGTTCAAGCTGAGAGCTAAAGTGTTGGAGGAGCTACGTGCTGTTTCTTTCAAATGTGGTTCTGGTATTCTTGGAGCCTGTGATCTGCAGTTCCATGGTATGTTTTCAAGCAAATTGAGCAGCCTGGTGCTTGGCTGTCTCTGGGAAGGTTCAGGAAGGCGAGTGGCCTTGAGGGCAAGAAGCTTAGAGGTGGGGTGCAAGCCTATGATTGACTATTTCTTGCCGACCTCACTGATTAAAATGTCGAAGATTGAAACATCGATGTAAGTGCAGAAGGTAAGCGAGTGTTCAGTGTCATCACTCACTGCTGCTGGAGGAAGGTGGCTGCGAGTGACAGTCTCTCTCCAGCTCACTCACAGCTCTCGAGGGAACATCCCCTCATTCGAGTGGTCTCCCTCATCCTCAATGCTGTCGGAAGATGCTACCGAAGTTCTGGGTCTGCAGCTTGTGGATTGTTCTGGTCAATCCTTTATCGATTGTTATGTTGGGTGACTTTGAGTTGGGGCAACCTGCAGATGATGAACCATGAGCTGAACTGACTATGGACTCCTTTGATTTTGTGTTTAATGTTCTGTGTTTTCACTCGTGCTTTGTTGTTACTGTTCGTGTGATTTGTTTAGTGTGGGGGGGGGTTGATGTTCTGGTTACGGTTTGTGTGATTTGTTTTGTGGGGGGGTTGATGTTCTTGTTGCTGTTTGAGTTGTTTGTTTTTTTGTGCATGTGGTGGGGTTGATCTTTTCCTTTGAACAGGTTCCATGGTTTTCTTTGCTTCGTGGCTGTCTGTGGGAAGACAAATCTCAGGGTTGTATACTGCATACATATTTAGATAAGAAATGTACTTTCAACCCTTTGAATTTAGTTGTGCTCAAAATGAAAGCCCTGACTCGAAGCTTTGCCTAGTGGCAGATCGAGCAGCTTGCCATGCACTGTTCAGAATGCCAACACATCCAGAAGATTCCAAGAGCAGCACCTCTCCATCCCTGGGAATGGCCAGCCTTGCCCTGGCAGAGGATTCTGGATCTTGCAAGGGCTCAGTTTTTTTAGTTGCCGTGGATGCAGCGACAAAGTGGCTGGAAGTGTTCCCAATAGCCTCCACTACATCATTGATGTGTTGAGAGCCTCTTCTTAAAGACTGGTATTCCAGAACACTTAGTCAGTGACAGTGGACCAGCGTTTGTTGTGGAACAATTTCAGTCATTCCTGAAAATTAATGGAATAAGACATATTACATTTTCCCCATACCACCCAGCTACTAATAGCTTGTCAGTAAGGTTAGAACACACTGCAAGCAATGTCAGCAGAACGCTACACTGACACTGAATCAGAAGCTCCCCAATTTCCTCCTTGCATATCAGAATGCAGCCCACTCCACTACAAACAACTCACCAGCTGTGCTGTTCCTGGGTCGTCCCTTGTGCCCTCACTTGGATCTCCTCAAACCCAATCTCGGACGGAGTGTGCAGGGCAAACAGCTGAGACAAATTGAAGGCTCCTCAAACAAGGAGGTTCAATGTTTCACTCACGGACAAGCAGTCCTGGCGAGGGGCTAATTAGGTGATCAGAAGTTAGAGAGATTAAGAACAGAACTGGACCACTGCCCAACACAGTGGAGATTGCATCTGATGTTATCTGGAGATGACATATCAATCATTTGAGGAAAGCAGGGTCGATTGTTAGAAAAGAAAGGTGACCAGAGCTGTCAGAACCACTCCCTGCAGTCCCAGAGTGAACTCCTACAACCACCACGGCAGAGGCCCCTGAACCTGGGATGGTTCCACAGCCACTAGTCTCACCTACCAAACAGAGTGACCGCCCTTGTTAGCAAAAGTGTTATCCCACAAGAGTAAGTAAATCCTTCACAGCCTAAACCTTTAGAACTGAATAGGGCAATTCAAAATTTACTATGCTGTGGATGTCGATATCAGAATCAGAATCTGGTTTATTATCACTGGCATGTGCCATGAAATTTGCTAATTTAGCAGCAGCAGTTCAATGCAACACATAATTAGAAGAAAAAGACAAAATAAAATAATAATAATAATAATAAATAAGTAAATCAATTACAGTGTACATATTGAATAGATTAAAAATTGTGCAGAAAGCAGAAATAATATATATTTAAAAAGTGAGTTAGTGTTCAAGGGTTCAATGCCCATTTAGGAATCGGATGGCAGAGGGGAAGAAGCTGTTCCTGAATCGCTGAGTGTGTGCCTTCAGGCTTCTGTCCCTCCTACCTGATAGTAACAGAAAAGGGAATGCCCAGGGCGCTGGAGGTTCTTAATAATGGACGTTGCCTTGCTGAGACACCGCTCCTTGAAGATGTCCTGGGTACTTTGTAAGCTAGTACCCAAGATGGAGCTGACTAGATTTATAACCCTCTGCAGCTCCTTTTGTTGCTGTGCAATAGTCCCCACATTCCCCACCCATACCAGACAGTGATGCAGCCCATCAGAATGCTCTCCTTGGTACATCTACAGAACTTTTTGAGCGTATTTGTTGACATACCAAATCACTTCAAACTCCTAATGGAGTGTAGTCGTTGTCTTGCCTTCTTTATAACTGCATTGATATGTTGGCATCAGGTTGGATCCTCAGAGATCTTGACACCCAGGAACTTGAAATTTCTCACTCTCTCCACTTCTGATCCCTCTATGAGGATCGGTTTGTGTTCCTTCATCTGACCCTTCCTGAAGCCCACAATCAGCTCTTTTGTCTTACTGACATTGAGTGTCAGGTTGTTACTGCAACACCACTCCACTAGTTGGCATATCTCGCTCCTGTACGCCCTCTCGTCTCCACCTGAGAACAATGGTGGTTGTGTTATATACTTGTGTGTGTGTTTATTGTGAATTTAATATTACAGTGTTATTTGAATAATATTCCTAATCTGTTGTCAGATTAAGCATTCTTTGCTGTTTACATAATTCATTACGGGTTATATGAAAAAGAACCTGAATGTGGTGAACTTCATTACACCACCATGTCATAAGCATACACCTCACTAAAAGTAAAAATAGGAAGCGTATGCATTTTCCTCTGCTCCATGTTTTTCTTTCAATTGGTTTTATGTTTTGGAGTTACAGAACGTAACAACGTGTGTAAGAAATATCAACAAAATGGCTTTTAAATCTGTGAAACATGAGAAATTAACCCTCCATCATCACAACGTGTTCCAGAATGATTGTATGTGTTGTTTTATACTCCAGCTTTTGTTTGTTATGGGTAATGTATAAGCCTTCAACAGAATTTACAATATCGTGTGAAAAATCATTTGCCTACGTAATGTGTTGACAGGTATAACTGTTTAAATTGCTTACACTGTGAACAGTCAAATAGGCTTTCAGATGTCAACGGCAAACCTTCTTTATGAGTTCTTGCAACCCTACACCTACGAATTCAGTTTGACCACTAAGATGTGTGTTCTGTTGTTATTTAATATTGCTGGCAGTTAAACCGCTGGTGCAGAGTAACTGCACATCATGTTAGAATAACAGAATGTGAGGGTTATAGTGAGGTGTTGAATTATTGTGGTAACTGGAATGTGCTTCTAAGATGGAGAGCTGAAAAAAAATCAGTGGATGGAAGAATCTTTAAATATAAAGTGCTTTTTGCTCCAATGTTTAGAGAAAGGCCTAGAAATTTGTGCAATGGCCAAAAAGCTGTTGTGAAACAATAATCAGATGAATAAGGTTGAAACAATTTTGTGTGCATTTCTGAGTGAGCTCACAACAATCATTAATAAGCTATGGACAAGTATCTAATGTAGGCTCGCACCATTTCTCTGGCAATCTGCTTGTCATTGTGACATCAACAGTAGTACTACAATGCCAAAATCCGATTCTCGTGAGACTTTTAACCATGTTGGACTAAACTATGATTGGTGTTTTTCACTGATGGAAGATTATTCTTTTAAGAACACAGAAAGCTCAGGCGGTGTTATTTAAAGTGCCAGACACACTCTTCTGCACTCGCAGGCAGAGGGCTTCTCAGCTTTCCGACAAACAAACCTCACGTGAATTGACCCAAACTGGGATGGCATGCTGCACAAACCAGGTGGCTTCACCAGGTTGTATTTAATATTGTTTGGCAAAAATACATCTGAAGAATGTGCTTCCATGTTCCCTTAAAGACCCATTCTGGAATGAAAGTTACTTAAAAAAATATATTTGAACATACTTAAAGATATAATCAAACAATGAAAATGAAGTATCTGAGATAGCATCTGAATTATGATTTATGACACAAAAGACTGGCTTACATTTCCCACTCTTCGACATTTAAATCTAAAAGCATAAAACGGTTAAAGCATTTCTTGTTAGTGCTGGAACTGGTAATGGGGCTGAAGCTAATCACTTTGGTCTGCCATCATAGAGTAAACCAATCTCAAAAGAATGCTAAGATTTTGTAAGAACTGAGTTGATTTTGTCTACTTATATTTCAGGATTTGGATGGATTAGTTATGAAAGTAGTTAATATTTTCAGTGAATGCAACTGTCATGCACCCAAGATTTCAAAACATATAATTTTTTAATCATTATTATTTTTCACATCAAATTAAATATTGTAATAAAAACATAAACCTTAATTTTAAACTTAAGTTTATTAATGGATCTGGACAGAATGAGTGTAACCAAGAAATCTAAGGAAACAGTGGATGCATATTATAATCGAGTGTGAGTAGCCAGGGGTACATTCTTATGTCTAATATTGAGATACTGAAAGCCACACTGCCTGGAGGGGTAATACAGATTGATTCAGTAGTGACTTTCTGAAGTGGATTTTACTGAATCCTGCTCCTAGCCCTGTTGACCTTGCAATCATAGGGGGAATGGTATCTAAATTGGGACAGCTATTAATATTTTGGCCAAATTGCATTTGCAGCAGCCCCAGACTCTTCTCTTGCATTATTATTATTATTATTATTATTATTATTATTATTATTATTATTATTATTATTATTATTATTATTATATCTTGTCCTCCTGGTTTGATAGACCCAGCAGATGTAACATCACAAAGGGAATCAGTCATAAAGGAGTTCAGTTCTTTAACCTTGACCCTGGACTCCATGAAGTCACACTGGTGAGTCAGGCTACTCACCAGTAAGTGAATCTTCTGTGTGTGCAGCCTACCAGCCTCTTCCATTGGCTGATGAATCAGTATTTCTCCACATAAAACAAGAGGTGGAGAAGGCACTAAGGAGCAAGGACACAAAACATGCTCCGACTGACAGCTTGAAGGCCGTGGCTGAACCAACGTGACTGTTGTTCACCTGAGCCCTTTGTCTACCTGGTGCTGTTATATTTCCCCATTATAGTATTAAGACTGCAGAGAACATTGAGGCAAAGCCTGTCTTCACAACAAGGAAATTTTCCATTGTGTCTGTGAATCTATAGTTGTGCTAAGTGGGATAGATTCAGAATCACATTATTCACCACAGCTTCTGCCACTAAACATAGCTTTACCTGCCACCCCTTCCACTTTCCGTAGGGATTGCTCCCTCTGTGATTCCCTTGTCCATTTGTCCCTCCCCACTAATCTCCCTCCAGGCTCTTATCCCTGCAAGCGGCCAAAGTGTTACACCTGCCCGTACACCTCCTCCCGAACCTCCATTCAGGGCCCCAAACAGTCCTTCCAAGTGAGGCAGCACTTCATCTGCGAATCTGCTAAGGTCGTCTATTGTGTCTGGTGCTCCCCATGCAGCCTCGTAAATTGGAGGATCACTTCATCGAGCACCTACACACTGTCCCAGTGGACAAGCACTTTAACTCCAATTCCCATTCTCTTTCCAACATGTCAATCCATGGCTTTCTGTTGTTATGAGATGAGGCTACCCTCAGGGTGGAGGGATAACGCTTAATATTCCATCTGGGTACCCTCCAAACTGGTGTCATGAATTTCGATTTCTCCTTCTGGAGAACAGATTCCCCTCACCCCCCCCCCCCCCATTTCCCACTCCGACCTTCTTCCTAACGGCCTACCACTTCTCCCTGAGCCCACTCCTCCTTCCCTTTCTCCTGTGGTCCATTCTCTTCTCCCACCAGATTCTATCTTCTCCAGCCCTTCACCTTTCCCACCCAACTGGCTTCACATATCATCTTCCAGCTGGCCTTCTTCCCCTCACCCTGCCCTTTAATTCTGGCATCTTCTCTCTCAGTCCTGAAGAAGGGTCATGACCTGAAAATTTGACTATTTACTCTTTTCCATTGATGCTGCCTGACCTGCTGAGTTCCTCCAGCAGTTTGTGTGTGTGTTGCTTTGGATTTCCAGCATCTGTAGACTTTCTTGTGTTCAGAGTAGTGATAAATGATAAAAAAAAATCAAAGTCAACATGGTTTCTATGAAGGAAAATCTTGTCTGACAAATCTGTTAGAATTCTTCGAGGAAGTAACAAGCAGGGTGGACAAAGGAGATGCAGTGGATGTCATTTACTTGGATTTTCAGAAGGCATTTGATAAGGTGCCACACATGAGGCTGCTTAAAAAATCAATGCTGTTACAGGAAAGATACTGGCATGAATGGAGGAATGGCCGACAGACCAGAGGCAGGGAATGAGAATACAAGGGTCCTTTTCTAGTTGGCTGCCAGTGACTAGAGGTGTTCCACAGGGGTCAGTATAGGGACTGCTACTTTTCACATTAGAACATAAGAACATAAGAAATAGGAGCAGGAGTTGGCCATCCGGCCCATCAAGCCAGCCCCGCCATTCAATAAGATCGTGGCTGATCTGTCCGTAAACTCAGCTCCATCTACCTGCCTTTTCTCCATAACCCTTAATGCCCTTACTATGTAAAAACCTATCTAACAGTATCTTAAATATATTCAGAGAAGAAGCCTCAACTGCTTCCCTGGGCAGAGAATTCCACAGATTCACCACTCTCTGGGAAAAGCAGTTTCTCCTCATCTCCATCCTAATTCTTCTCCCCTGAATCTTGAGGCAACGTCCCCTAGTTCTAGTTTCACCTACCAATGGAAACAACTTTCCTACTTCTATCTTATCTATCCCTTTCAAAATTGTGTATGTTTCTATAAGATCCCCTCTCATTCTTCTGAATTCCAGAGAGTACAGTCCCAGGCGACTCAATCTCTCCTCACAGGTTAACTCCTTCATCCCTGGAATCAACCTGTGAACCTCCTCTGCACTGCCTCCAAAGTCAGTATATCCTTCCTCAAGTATGGAGGCCAGAACTGCACACAGTACTCCAGGTGTGGCCTCACCAGAACCCTGTGTAGTTGCAGCAAGACCTCCCTGTTCTTATATCCAATCCCTCTAGCAATGAAGGCCAATATTCCGTTTGCCTTCTTAATAACCTGTTGTGCCTGCAAGCCAACTTTTTGTGATTCATGAACAAGCACTCCCAAGTCCCAACATGCTGCAGTCTTTCACCGTTTAAATAATAATCTGCTCTTCTATTATTCCTTCCAAGTGGATGATCTCGCATTTACCAAAGTTGAATTCCATCTGCAAGACCTTAGGTCACTCACTTAACCTATCTATATCCCTCTGCAGACTCTCCACATCCTCTGTACAATTTGCTTTTCCACTCAGTTTAGTGTCATCAGCAAATTTTGCTACACTACACTCAGTCCCCTCTTCCAAATCATCAATGTAAATGGTAAACCGCTGCGGGCCCAGCACTGACCCCTGCGGCACCCCACTCACCACAGACTGCCAACTGGAGAAACACCCATTTATACCAACTCTCTGCCTTCTATTGGTTAACCAATCCACTATCCATGCCAATACACCTCCTCCCGCTCCATGCATCTGTATCTTATTTATAAGTCTCCTGTGCGACACCTTATCGAATGACTTCTGGAAATCCAAGTATACGACATCCACCTGTTCCCCTCTATCCACTGCACTCATTATGTCCTCAAAGAACTCCAGTAAGTTTGTCAAACAGGACCTGCCCTTTCTGAATCCATGCTGTGTCTGTCTGATGGAACCATTCTTTTCTAAATGTTTCGCTATTTCTTCCTTAATGACAGCTTCAAGCATTTTCCGACTACAGATGTTAAACTAACTGGCCAATAGTTGCCTGTCTTTTGCCTACATACTTTTTTAAAAAGTGGTGTGACATTTGCTGTCTTCCAGTCCGCTGGGACCTGCCCAGAGTCTAGACAGTTTTGATAAATGATTACTAACGCTTCTACTCCACCAATTCCCTCAGCACCCTGGGATGCATCCCATCAGGATCAGGGGACTTATCTACCTTCAGGCCTTCTATTTTGCTCCTCACTGTCTCTTTAGTGACAGTGATTTTATCGAGGTCCTCACCTCTCATTTCATCCATAACATCCTCCTTTGGCATATTAGATGTGTCCTCCATCATGAAGACCAACACAAAATAGTCATTCAATGCCGCAGCCATTTCCTTATCACCCAATATCAATTTCCCCTTCTCGTCTTCCAAGGGACCTAAGTTGACTTTAGCCACCCTCTTCTGCTTTACATACTTATAAAACTTATGTTTGTCAGTGATTTGGATGATGAAATTGGTGGCTTTGAGGCAAAGTTTGTGGATGATACGATGATAGATGGAGCAGTAGGTAGTGTTAAGGAAGCATTATGATTGCAGCAAGACTTAGACGAATTAGAAGAATGGGCAAAAAGTGGCAGATGGAATACAGTGTTGGGAAATGTATGATAATGCATTTTGGTAAAAGGAACAATAGTGTGGACTATTTTCTAAATGGCCTCGCGCTGGGGCTATACGGCGCTGAGGCGTGTCCCCTGGGTGGTGGATGGGGGGATCCCTCGTGTGAGGGGTGCACCGGATAATATGGAAGAAGGTGCCGTGAACCAACATAGCCTAGGAGAAGGAACTCCGATTCCAAACCCGGGTAGATAGGACTCGTTAGCCTTGGATGGCAGCCTATCTAGGAGAGGGTAAACTCTGATTTCAAACCCGGGCAGGTGGAACTCATTAGCATGGAAATGCCATCGCCTCAGGGAAGGTGACCCCGACAGAAAACCCTGGTCCTCCAGGTTGGGGGTTGTGCAATGGGCTAACAACCCGTTCACGTAAAACAAGCAATTGTTACAGATTGTCAACCACTAACCCAGATCTCGGGAAAAGCAGGGCCCAATTCAGGATGCTGATAACGCGCTGCATCCAAACCCGTCAGGAAGCTGCAGGGCTGACAACCCTCCTTCACCCGAGAAAAACCATAATGGAGGTTCCAAAGCTGCTCTCACAGAAGAAATCTATCCTAATCGGAACATGGAATGTGAGATCGCTTTGGGAGACAGGTAGGTGCGCACAGGCAGTGAAGGAAATGAACCGATACCACCTCACACTCCTGGGCATGTGCGAAGCAAGGTGGAATACTTTTGGTGAGACCAAACTGCAGACGGGAGAAACTCTGCTCTATTCCGGCAAAGAAAAAGAGGAAGACCCGCATGAGGCTGGTGTGGCCCTGATGTTGTCCAAAGAAGCAGCCAGAAGTTTGATAGAATGGGAACCAGTGTCCGACCGTATCTTCACAGCCAGATTCGAGTTCAGGTTCCAGAAGGTATCCATTATCCTGTGCTATGCCCCAACTAACAACGCAGAGGAAGAAGAAAAAGATCTCTTCTACACCCAGCTTCAAGCAGTAATTGGAAAGGTACCTAAGCAAGATATGTTGATCATCATGGGAGATCTGAGTGCCAAAGTAGGCAGCGATAACACTGGCAGGGAGAGAGAGATGGGCCAGAATGGTTTGGGGAATATGAATGAAAATGGAGAACTCCTTACCGACTTCTGTGCCTTCAATGAACTGACCATTGGAGGTACCCTCTTTCCCCACCGACGCTGCCACAAGATAACCTGGGTCTCGCCTGACCATCAAACAGAGAACCAGATTGATCACGTCATAGTCCGCCAGCGCTGGAGAAGTTCATTGCAAGATATGAGAGCCAAAAGAGAAGCAGATATTGGATCTGACCACCATTTGGTTGTTGCAAAGCCGAAGATGAAGTTGTCAGCCAAGAAGAAGCAACAGAACATGCGAATAAAGTTTGATGTTAGAAAACTACAGATGGAAGAGAACAAGAAAGATTTCCACATCGCCTTGCAAAACCACTTTGGGGCTCTTCAAATAGAACAAGATGAGAGAACAGCGGAACACGCCTGGATTACCTTCAAGCAGGCCACTGTAGGAGCCTGTGAAGAAGTACTGGGAAGACCACCAGTCAACAGTAAACCTTGGATCAGGGACGAGACATGGCAGAAGGTGGAGGAGAGGAAAAAGCTCAAACAGGAGTTGAATCAGGCCAGAACCCGGCAACAGAAACAAATCACTGCCAGCAGGTACAGCATGATGGCCAAGGAGGTGAAGAAACAGCTCAGAAAGGACAAGAGGTCATACTTCAATGAAATAGCAGAGCAAGCAGAAACAGCAGCCAATAAAGGGGACCTCAGGGCACTCTACACTACAACTAAACTTTTGAGAGGGAAGAAAAGCAATTTCAACAGACCTGTTAGAGACAAGACAGGCCATCTGCTCACTTTGGTTGAAGATCAGCTGGCGAGATGGAAGGAACACTTCCAGGAAGTATTGAATAGACCACCACCACAGAACCCACCTGACCTGGAGCCTGGAGACCCACTCAACATCAATATAGATGAAATCACCAAGCAAGAAATCCGAAAAGCCCTGAAAAGCCTGAAGAATGGCAAGGCTGCTGGAAAAGACAACATTCCTACAGAAGCATTGAAAGAGGGTGGAGGGGTTATGGTGGACCATTTGCATATACTGCTGAATTTGATATGGAGAACAGGAGAGATCCCATCAGATTGGAAGAAGGGCCTCCTTGTGAAGCTGCCAAAATCTGGAGATCTTTCACTGTGTGGCAAGTGGAGGGGGATCACCTTGTTGTCCATTCCTAGCAAAGTTCTCACCAGGGTCATCTTGGAGCGGATGAAAGACACCATTGACCAGAGACTTAGAGATGAGCAGGCAGGGTTCAGGAAAGAGAGATCATGCATTGACCAGATAGCTACACTTAGAGTCATTGTGGAGCAGACAATAGAATGGCAAACTCCACTATATGTGTGTTTTATTGATTTTGAGAAGGCATTTGACAGCCTGGACAGAAAGTCAATGTGGAGCATCTTACGACACTATGGTGTACCGGAAGAGATGGTGAATATCATCAAGCAGCTTTATGATGGCTTCTCATGCAGGGTCATCCACAATGGGAGACTGTCTGAAGAGTTCCTGGTCACTACTGGAGTCAGACAGGGATGCCTGCTGTCGCCTCTACTTTTTCTTGTGGTACTTGACTGGGCTACAAGAGCAACCTATGCTGGCTCAGAGAGAGGCATCCAGTGGACATTAACAGGGAAATTGGAAGACCTGGCATTTGCAGATGATCTCACTCTTCTCTCACACCGGCTTCAAGATATGCAGAAGGAAGTAGATTCTTTGGGAGAGACCTCACAGCGAGTAGGCCTTAAGATCAGTCAGGAGAAGACCAAAGTTCTACACATTAATAACAAACAAGAGGAGCCATTATAGATTGAAGGACAAATAGTTGAATATGTAGACTTGGAATTTGTCTACCTTGGAAGCTAAATCAGTAAATCAGGAGGTACAGATGAGGACATCAGAGCAAGGATCGGAAAAGCCCAACATGCCTTCATAACCCTGCGACCTGTTTGGAGATCTACGGCCATCTCTGTCAAAACTAAGTTCCGTATATTCAGCTCTAATGTGAAAGCCATCCTGCTATATGGATCCGAAACATGGAGAATCACTAACACCAGCTGCAACAAGATCCAGACCTTTCTCAACAAATGCCTCCGGCAGATCCTCCGCCTCAAGTGGTACGACGGAGTGTCAAACCTAGACCTATGGAAGAGAGCAAACCAAGAGCCCATTGTATTCCAGATAAGGAGGAGGAAGTGGAGATGGGTCGGCCACACCTTGAGGAAGAGCCAGTCGAATGTCACTCAACAATCACTCAAATGGAATCCACAAGGGAAGAGAAGAAGAGGTCGCCCAAAGCAAACCTGGAGGCGTAGGCTTTTGGATGAACTGAAAGCCGCCGGCCAAACTTGGGAGACTGCAAAAACATCTGCTAGAGATTGCAGGAAGTGGAGGACTTTTGTTGTGGCCCTATGCCCCATAAGGAGCGAAAAGGATTAAAGAGATTATCTAAATGGGGAGAAGTTTCATATATCAGAGGTGCCGAGGGACTTAGGAGTTCTCGCGCAAGACTCCCACAAGGTTAATGTATAGGCTGGGTCTGTGGTAAAGAAGGAAAATGCAATGTTGGCATTCATTTCAAGGGGAATAGAATATA
Organism: Hypanus sabinus; assembly: GCF_030144855.1. Lineage (NCBI taxonomy): Eukaryota > Metazoa > Chordata > Chondrichthyes > Myliobatiformes > Dasyatidae > Hypanus > Hypanus sabinus. Next base: position 20,763,804 of record NC_082720.1, read on the forward strand.
AAAGCAAGGATATAATGCTGAGGCTTTGTAAGACACTAGTCAGGCTGCACGGAGTACTGTCAACAGTTTTGGGCCCCACATCTCAGAAAGGATGTGTTATCATTGGAAAGAGTCCAGAGGAGGTTCACAAGGATGATTCTGGGAATGAAGGTGCTAACATATGAGGCAAATTTGACAGCTTTGAGCTTGTAATCACTGGAACTTAGAAGAATGCATGGAGATCTCATTGAAACCTACTGAATGTTAAAAGTGATAGACAGGGTGGATGTGCGGAAGTTGCTTCCTGTGGTGGGGACATCCAGAACTAGAGCGCACAGCCTCAAAAATTGAGGGGCAACCTTTTAGAAGGAAGGTAAGGAAGGGATTTTTTAGCCAGAGAGTGGTGAATCTGTGGAAGGCTCTGCCACAGACTGTAGTGGAGATTTAATCCGTGGGTATTTAAGGCGGAAGTTGATAGTTTCCTGATCAGTCAGGGCATCAAAGGATATGGTGAGAAGGCAGGTGTGTGCGATTGAATGGGATCCGGGATCAGCCATGTTCGAATGGCGGAGCAGACTCGATGGACTGAATGGCCTAACTCTGCTCCTATGTCTTATGGTCTTATAGATTTAGAATCAGTCTGGCAATTCAAAACTGAGTATCCACGAGGCACTATGCAGCAATGGTATAGCATTCTACCACAATTTATACTCTCCATGCGTATAATATTATGCAATATTACAGGAAAAATAATTGTAAACATAACAAAGTATTTAGATTACAATTTATACTTATGCCTTGATGTAAAGTGGTGTTGAAGTCAACATGCTGAATGCGGTGACTCTGTTTGCACAACTCTCAATCAAGTCACAGCAGGCTATTGACTAGCAAATTAGTCACACAGGTGAAAAGAGGGGAAAAAGACTGATGCTAACCGGTGTCATAGTTATTAAGAGGAAGGAAGTCATTAGGATTGAGTAATGTTGCCTAATTTGTTCAACAAAATAAGCTTCCACCCACCATAACTCCCACCTGATGATTATATATATATATATCTTTGTCATGACATTTATGGCGACGGATTTGTTCTTGTGTTATTATGATTTATTCCATCAGAGTCACAAGTTAATTGACTGGTTGCTGTGTAAGGAGAGCAGAGGTAAAGTCAAGATTATTGTCATGGACAAGAATGCACAAATGCAATGACAATCTTACTTACAGCAGCATCACCGATGCATACCACAATACAAACAGCAACAAAAAACATAAATTAAAGAAATTATGCACAATCTTTTCAGGAAACAACACAATTAGAACAAAAAAACATGAAGTCTGTTTCAGTGCAAAGTGATCAAAGTGTTTTTGAACTGTACTGATTAAGGTTATGCCAGTCAGTTTAGGGAGAGGGGAAATGAGATTTGGCTGCAGAGGCCCAGGAAAAAGGGAATCATAAACATGAGATGTTACAGTTGCTTGAAATCCAGAGTAACACACAGAGAAGAAATCTAGATGTACGCAGCAGGCCAGACAGCATCTATGTAGTCTGAGGAATAAACAGTCAATGTTTTAAGCCAAGACACTTCAACAGGATTAATGAAGGGTCCTGTTGAAGCGTTTTGATCTGAAACTTCATCTGTTCATTCCTCTCTATTCCTCTCCTGGCCAGCTGAGTTTCTCCAGCATTTTGTGTGTGATTGAAGGGACGTTGCTGTCCTTGAACCTAGTTGTGTAGGACTTAAGGCATCTGTACCTCATGCCTGATGGTAGCTGTGAGAAGATGGCATGGCCTGGTTGGTGGGGATTTTGACAATGGTCGTTGTCTTCCTGAGACAGCACCTCTTGTAGATACTACTCATACTGGGGAGGGATGTGCATTCGACTAGGTCCACTACTCCGGCAGCTTATTATATTCCTGTATACTCAGTTTGCCCTACCAGGCCATGATGCAATCATTCAGGATACTTTCAATGGTACATCTGTAGAAGTTTGATTGAATGATCAGTGACAAGCTGAACCAACTTAACCTCCTAAGAAAGTAAAAGACATTGCTGTCCTTTCCCTGTGACTGCATGTACATGCTGGGCCCAGGAAAGGGCGTTCAATATGTTAACACAGAGCAACTAAAAGTTCCTGACTCTCCACCGCCAAATGTAGACTGGCGCATGATCACCCTCCTTCCCTTAGCTAAATAATCAGCTCTTTAGTTTTACTGACCACTCAGCCAGGTGTCTTGTCTTGCTCTTGTAAGCTAACTCATTGGCATCTATGATTCATCTAATAAGAGCAAGTTTGTACGTATTTGGAATTGGGCTGTGATTAGCCACACAGTCCTGTGTGTATAGAGAGGAGAACAGAAGGCTAAGCACAATGCCTTGAGAGCACCTGTGTTGATGCTCAGTAAGGAGAAGATATTGTTACCAGTTCTCGCTGATTGAGGTCCAATGAGGATCCAGTTGCAGAGGGAGATACAGAGGTCCAGGTCTCGAAGCTTGATGATGAGTTTGGATGGGACGATTGTGTTGAATGCTGACCTGTAGTCAATGAACAGCAGCCTGATATATGAGTTCCTGTTGTTCATGTAGTACAGAGCAGACTGAGGAGTCAAAGAGATAGGATCTGCTATTGACCTTTTGTGGCAGTAGACAAATCAAAGTGGATCCAGGTCATCTCTGATGCAGGAGTTGATTTGTGCCGTAACTAATCTCTCAGGGCACTTCATTACAGTTGATGAAATAGCTCCTGGATGGTGATCATTGAAGTAGGTCACCATTCTGTTCTTGGACACCAGTACAATAGATGCCTTTTTGAAGCAGATGGGAACTTGGATTGAAGATGTCCATAACTACTTTGTCAAATTACTTAGTCTGCACAAATCTCTTGTCAGTAGCCAGGTACGCCATCTGTACCAGATACCTTTCATGCATTCACCCTTCTTTTTCCAATATTTTTATTAAGCACTCACCCTCTTGAAGGATGCCTGGATGTTGGGTCAGAGAATGAGGTTTCAGGACCTTCCAGCTTGCATAGGTGAGTCATATTTCTCCTGATCAACGTGTCCATAAAAGGCATTGGGATCATCTGGGAGTGATGGGGCATTGCTAGCTGATCTTGTCTTGTAGGAAATGATCTTGTGTAAGCCCTGCCACAGTTGTCAAGTGTCCATCCATGATTTCAGTTTAGTCTGAAATAACCTCTTTGCACTTAAAGCTATCTTTGATCCAAAACATTAACCATAGTGTTGACTAACAATGTAGAAAATTTGTAGATATTTCCATATTTGTCAAGAGTCATCATACCACGTCAATTTGGTATGACTGGATATAATTTCTAAACAAGCCTTAGTTGCATTAAAGCATAAAATTACACTAGTAGAATGCTGAAGTTACTTCAGAATCGGAATTAGAATCAGGTTTATTATCACCAGCATGGGTCATGAAATTTGTTAACTTAGCAGCAGCAGTTCAATGCAATACATAATATAGAAAGAAAAAACAAATAAATAAATCAATTGCGGTGTAGATACGTGTAAATTAAATAGTTAAATCAAAAATAGTGCAAAACAGAAATAATATATATAATATAAATAATATATATTTTTAAAAGTTCACAGGTTCAATGTCCATTTAGGCAGAGGGAATGAAGTTGTTCCTGAATCATTGAGTGTGTGCCTTCAGGCTTCTGTACTTTCTTCCTGCCAGTAACAATGAGAAGGGGACATGTCCTGGCTGAGGGGGGGTCCTGAATGAAGGATGCTGCCCTTCTGAGGCACCATTCCTATTGTGGCGAAAAGCAAACTGCAGTGGGTCCAGGTCCTTGATTCCAGCCAAGACTAACCTCTCAAAGCATCTCATCACCGTAGGTGTGAGTGATACTGCACGAAAGTTGTTAAGGCCGCTCCCACTGCTCTCCTTAGGCACTGGTATAATTGTTGCCCTTTTAAAGCAGGTGGAAACTTCCGACCATATTGGTGAGAGGTTAGAAATGTCTTTGAGTACTCTCGCCAGTTGGTTGGCGCAAGTTTTCAGAGTCTTACCAGGTACTCCATTGGGGCCTGCCTCCTTGTGAGGGTCCACCCTCCTGAAAGACAGCCTGACGTTGGCCTCCGAGACAGAGATCACAGGGTCACCTGGTGCAGCAGGGATCTTCACAGCTGTAGTTACATTCTCCGTTTCAGAGCGGTCAGAGAAGGTGTTGAGCTCATCTGGTCGTGAAGCATCGCTAACATCCATGCTATTGGGTTTCACTTTGTAGGAAGTAATGTCCTGCAAATCCTGCCAGAGTTACTGTGCATCCGATGTCACCTCCAACCTCACTCGGAATTGTTGGTTTGCTCTTGAAATAGCCCTCCACAAGTCATACTTCTAAGAATTTTAAAAAAGTAACAGTCTAATATTTATACTCTGTGAGTTTTGTAGGAACGTAAGTGTTGAAAGGCTAATTTGGCAATTATCTATTACTTCTAAAATTGCATGCAGTTTTACTTGAGATTGCACTTTATCTGTTCTCTTGAGGAGGATCAGTAAACATTCAGAAAGCTTCTGAAAGATAAAACCTGCTGAAGTATCCACACCTGTTCTTCTCCTTCCATCTCCACCTCCAAATATGTTGCCTCTTTTGATGTCTGCTTCTAAACAGAGTGCCCACGAATACCCGCTCCAGACATTATTCATGTTTGATCCCTGAATGACAACTACCTCTTCAACAACAAAGAGTATTGTAGCCAAATCAGCCGCCTTCATGGTCACACACGTTACCAACAGTGTTTTTGTTGAAGTGTTTGTTTTTTTAAAGCTATTTCCCCCAAAATATTTGAGTAAATTTGTCTGAATTTCTTGGAATCTTACTGTAGCAGGAGAAAATCTGATCTAAATGAAACTTGTTAATTTAGTTCAGATTTTAAGCAAAAAATTGCATTATCCATATCTTCCAGTATTCTAATATTATAAGCATTATCAGAATCAGAATCAAGTTTATTATCACTGGCATGAGACGTGAAATTTGTTAACTTAGCAGCAGCAGTTCAATACAATGCATAATCTAGCAGAGAGAGAGAGAGAAAAAAAAATAATAAAATAAAATAAAACATAATAAATAAAAAAGTAAATCAATTATGTGTATTGAATAGATTATTTTTAAAAATGTGCAAAAACAGAAATACTGTATATTAAAAAAGTGAGGTGGTGTCCAAAGATTCGATGTCCATTTAAGAATCGGATGGCAGAGGGGAAGAAGCTGTTCTTGAATCTCCAAGTGTGTGCCTTCAGGCTTCTGTACCTCCTACCTGATGGTGAGAAAAGGGCATGTCCTGGGTGCTGGAGGTCTTTAATAATGGACGCTGCCTTTCTGAGACACCGCTCCCTGAAGATGTCCTGGGTACTTTGTAAGCTAGTACCCAAGATGGAGCTGACTAGATTTACAACCTTCTGCAGCTTCTTTCAGTCCTGTGCAGTAACCCCTCCATACCAGACAGCGATGCAGCCTGTCAGAATTCTCTCCACGGTGCAACTATAGAAGTTTTTGAGTGTGTTTGTTGACATGCCAAATCACTTCAAACGCCTAATAAAGTATAGCCATTGTCTTGCCTTCTCTATGACTACATCAATATGCTGGGACCAGGTTAGATCCTCAGAGATCTTGACACCCAGGAACTTGAAGCTGCTCACTCTGTCCACTTCTGATACTTTTATACTACGGATATGATACAATGGAAACAGATGTCACCTTATCTCTAGCTTACACAGAAAATATGAAGTCTTTTACATGGACTAGGAGCATTGTGAACAGTTTCTTGTACTATGAAATAAATGTGTAGACTGAAGATTGAGGGTTGCAAAAGTATTGCTATGACCTCAGGGTTACTAGATGTTGCTATCAGATGAGAGATTGGTTTGACTGCACAATCATATATAAAGTTGAGCAAGGGGATATCGCCAAGCATGCCATGGATTTCATAACCTTACAGAACTATTAGGTCAGTGGAATTGCCATTTTGGGCTATTTAGTCATATGAATAGTGTTGGAATAGCAATACATTGCCTCCAAATCTCACAGAGTCTGGTCAAGGCACACTTCAACTTCAGCCTCCCAGGCAACTGACCCACTGCAATTAGCCTATCGCTGAAATTGCATAGTTCCAAGAAAACTCATCTCCAAACACCTAAATCTGGGACTCAACACCTCCCTTTGCAACTGGATCCTTGATTTCCTCACCACCTGATTGCTATCAATAAGGATAGGCAGCAAAATCTTTACCACTTTCATCCTTAACGATGATCCTTTCAAAGGATGCCTCCTCACCACCCACCCTCCCCATCTTGTTATACACTCATAATGTGTGGCTAGATTCTGCCCTAAGTTCATCTACAAATTTGCCAATGATACCACCGTAGTGGCAGATCTTAATGAGCCAAAGTACAGGAAGGAGATAGAAAGCCTAGAAATATGGTCTCATGGCAATTACCTCTCCATCATTACAAGCAAAATAAAGGAGGTGGTGGTTGACTGCAGGAAACAGGGTGGTGCACATGCTCCTGTTTACATCAATGGTATTGAGGTCAAAATGGTTGAGCGCTTCAAGTTCCTAGGAGAAAACATCACCAGTAGCGTGTCCTAGTCCAGCAATATTGATATCATGGATAAGAAAGCACTACTAGTGACTTTATTTCTTCAGGAGGCTGTAGAAATCCGACATGTCCCTGTTGACCCTCATGCATCACAGAAAGCATCCTAGCTGGATCCGCCACGGCTTGGTATTGCAGCTGCTCTGTCTGAGATCGCATCAGCACTACATGGAAAGCGTCTCCTTTCCATGGACTCCGTCTGTGCTTCCCACTGCCTCAGTGAAACGACCCATCCCAGCCTGGACATTCTCTCTTCTCCCTCTCCACTTGAGCAGAAGATAAAAACCCTAAAAGTGCGTACTACCAAGCTCAAAGACAATTTCCATCCTCCTGTTCTAGGACAACTTCTGACCTCACAATCTACCTGGTGATGGCCTTGCCTGCGCTGCACTTTCTCCACATTCTGTTATTGCTTTTTCTTGTACCACCTCTATGTATTAACGTGCTGAAATAATCTGAATGGATAGCAAGTGAAACGAGGTTTTTCATTGTACATGTGACAACAATAAACCAACTTTCCTATTTAAACTGTGAGGAAATACTGATGAAACTTGGCCTTCAATTTTTTACAAGGAAGCAGCATACAGTAGATCTTATGGGGATGCATAAGATTGTGACTACTGTGTAAAAGTTAAATTGATTTTAATTTGGGAGACAGTCAAGAGTCATTAGTATTGAAAATGAGATCTTAGATATAGAAGTGTTATTTTAAAACACATTAGAAGTAGACATCCTAAGACTTTAAAATGAGGGTATGAATTAAGATAGAATTTGAAGGTCATAATATTTGCTGCTGAACTCCAAGGAATCAAAATCTTGAAATGTGTTGGACAGGAATGCCCTGTGTTGTTTCCCTTTCTCCATATTGTGGGGTAAAACCTCAATGGTTGATCCACAATCTCGCACAAGAACCTCAGAGAAAAGTAATGTGATTTTCAACAAATGTGTGGTGGGGGATTGAACCCCACCCCATCCAAACCACATGAAACCAAGAGCACATCTTGACATCAGTAGACATTAAGCTATTTGCTGAATGCCTTAACTGCAAAAGTATATTGATAGCATCATTTGAAAAATCTGCCATGCTTAAGGATACACAAAGGATCTGCAGACATCAGCAAAATTGCCAAATGACAGTTGCTGCACACAACCAAATTGTTGAAACTGGAGCCTTAAGTCTGACATCCTGAGAAGTATTTAGTTCTTCACACTCTGCTGTCTATTGAATAACCAGTTTACAGTCCATTTCTCTATATTACCCTCAGCTACATCATGGTGCAGAAATTCTCTTTACTATGGTGTGCACCCTAAGCAGTGGCAATTATATGGTATACAGTATTATTCAAAAGAACATAGTTGTGTCCAAGTTATACTGCAATTTCCAAAATACTTGATTGATTGAGAGCCTATTGAAATCTGTCCTGAATTTTCCTTCACGTGCCGTAATAGATCAGCACGTATGACAACTTTCAATGAAAATCACTCAATAGCAATGAGAGCAGAAATTCATTCGGTTCACTCATCTTATTGTACTGAATCATAGCTGGGGATAATGAATTGTATTGTAGTATTGATTTACATTGATAAATAGGACCAACATGAGCTTCTTCATCTCAATAAAGAAACTCAACTTTAAATGTTCAGTATAATTAACTATTAATCCTTATGTGATGTTTTACCCTTGCATCAACTGGCTTGATGGGGAATAACCCTTCTTAAAATTGCCTTCAAAATGAGACTTGGTGTCCGAAAGTAGTCAAAAATATGAGGGCTCTTTTTCATTATTTGATGGAGCAAGAAATCATATTGCCTTCCTGACTCTTTTGTTGCTAATTGGAAAATAGTAAGCACCACATTTGTAGTAATGCATGAATCACTTGACTTCTTATTATTTGGAAACAGTCACATACCTAAAGTTGAAGAACTTTGCCAGTTATTTCAACGCTGTGAAATGTGTTGTTAATAGAATTGATGTTAGCTTGACAAGTGTTCACGTCATAATCTCAATCAGCATATGCAGCCTGCTGTCTGGTATTTAGGCAAATCCATCAAGTGAATATTCATATTCTGTCAGTATTGCAACTGAGGAAACTACTTAGGCTCTTCGGTATGGCCATGCCTCAGCATGGATCCCTGGTTTTGAAGAGTCAGGGTTATGACACAGATCAAGCTCTCTTTTTTTCTCCTACTACCTAAGAATTTGTAGAAAAATAAACAATAGCAATTTGACACCTCAGTGATATTTAACCATCCTGTTGGATAAAGAGCACAAGGAATTGGAATTTCACTAAAGGCTAATGTGAAATTTGATTAAAAGATACTTATCCACCTGTGCCTGTTTGCCTTTGACAGCTTTCATTCCCCCATCCTCACACAACTATTTTAGCAAGTCTTGAAACTTACGACTCTGAAGCACCACAGGCTGTCAGTCAGAAATGCTGTTTGTTTATTCTCCTCCATAAATGCTGCCTGATTTGCTGAGTTCTACCAGCATTTTGTGTGTGCTGCTGAAGCACGAGCGAGCATCTTCTTCAAATTCATCTCGGCAAACCGGCAAGTTTACAACAGCTAGCGTTTAATCACGTTGATTGTTAAACAATGATATATCCACGAATGGAAACAGGAGTTTAGCCCACCTCTCTCCGGGTATACAGTATGTAAGTTTTTGGCTTTATCACTTGTATAGTTATTTTCCCCTTCCACCATTTCACCCTGTGTAAGCTCCCCATTACTATGAGCCACCGGACTGTTACAGGTCTGCCAAGTTTCTAAACCAACTTTGTCGGGAATTTGTTCATTTTCTGAAAGAGTAAAATAATTCTGTTTCATGCACTAAACATGAAAAAAATGAAATTAACAATTCCATATACCAATCTCAAATTGTGTGAGAATTGATTCCCTTTTTAGTGTATTCAAAACATTTTCCACACCATATTCACCAATAAAAGTTGCTGTGCTTTTTCACTACCAACAATTGATATGAACTATTTCCACCACATAAACATTTATATAAAAGTCAGGACAATTGTGGGCATTAGATTTTTTACCAAATAGCAGCAGAATATGAAGATGCTGAAGGAACTCAGCAGGCCAGGCAGCATCTATGGAGAGGAATAAACAGTTGATGTTTTGGGCCGAGACCCTATGTCAGGACTGGAAAGGAAGGGGAGAAGATAATGACTTTAAGTTTCCTGACTTCGGTTGTCTCATTTTTACTGTGGATCTCCAGTCCCTATACACCTCCATCCCTTAACCCCATCAGGAGGGCCTTAAAGCTCTCCACTTCTTTCTGGACAACAGATCCAACAAGTTCCCCTCCACTGCCACTCTTCTCCACCTGGCAGAACCGGTCCTCAACCTCAATAATTTCTCCTTCAGCTACTCCCACTTCCTTCAAACCAAAGATGTAGCCATGGGCACTTGCGTGTGTCCCAGCCTTTTCATTGGCTACGTGGAACAGTCCATGCATCAAGCTTACACCGCATTGCTCCCCAACTCTTCCTACGCTACATCAACAATTCCATCAGTGCTGATTCATGCACCCATGCTGAGCTCATCAATTTCATCAACTTTTCCTCCAACTCCCACCTTGCCCTCAAATTTACTCAGTTCATTTCTAAACATCCCTCCTCTTTCTCAATCTCTCTGTCTCCTCCTCTGGTGACAGTCTATCTACCGATACCTTTTTTAAACCAAATGATTCTCACAAGCTACCCGGATATATCTCTTCCCACATGTCACTTGTAAAAATGGCATCTCCTTTTCTCAGTTCCTCCATCTATACCACATCTGCTCTCAGGATGAGGCTTTGCATCCCAGAACAACTGAGATGTCATCCTTCTTCAAAGAAGAGGGCTTCCCTTCTTCTACGGTCAATATTGCCCTCACCATATCGCTTCTATTTTCTCCCACCACCCCACCAGGGATAGGGTTCCTCTTGTCCTCACCTACCGCCCCAGCACATGTGCAATATTTCCAGCACATAATTCTCCATAACTTTTGCCATCTCCAACGGGATCCCATCACAAAGCACATCTTGCCCCCCCCCCAACTTTCCGCTTTCCGCAGGGATTGCACCCTCTTTGATTCCCCCGTCCATTCATTCTTCCCCACTGATTTCCCTCCTGGTACTTATCCTTACAAGTGGAACAAATGCCACACCTGCCCCTACACATCCTCCCTCACTAGCACTCAGGGTCCCAAACGGTCCTTCCAGTTGAGGCGACACTTCACCTGCACATCTGTTGGGGTCGTCTACTGTATCCGGTGCTCCTGATGTGGCCTCCTGTATATCTGTGAGATATACAAAAGATTGTATATCTGTGTGACCCGACGTAGATTGGTGCTTCATTGAGCACCTTCACTTTGTCCATCACAAAAAACAGGATCTCCCAGTGGCCACCCATTTTAATTCTACCTCCCATTCCCATCCTGACATATCAGTCTATAACCTCCTCTACTGTCACGATGAGGCCCCACTCAGGTTTGAGGAGCAACATCTTTTATTCCATCTGAGGAGTCTCCAACCTGATGGCATGAACATCAATTTCTTGAACTTCCAGTAATGCCCCCGTGTCAGTGTGTGGCCTAGTGGGCAAGGCATCAGACTAGTAACCTGAAGGTCACTGGTTCGAGCCTCAGCTGAGGCAGCGTGTTTGTGTCCTTGAGCAAGGCACTTAACAACACATTGCTCTGCGATGTCACCGGTGCCGAGCTGCATGGGTCCTAGTGCCCTTCCCTTGGACAACATCGGTGACGTGGAGAGGGGAAGGCCTGCAGCTTGGGCAACTGCCGGTCTCCCATACAACCCTGCCCAGGCCTGCGCCCTGGAAACCTTCCAAGGCACAAATCCATGGTCTCACGAGACTAACGGATGCCTATTATTAATTCCCCCCTTCACCATTCCCCATTCCTGTTACCCTCTCTCATCTTATCTCCTTACCTGCCTATCACCTCCCTTTGGTTCTCCTCCCCCTTTCCTTTCTTCCATGGCCTTCTGTCCTCTCCTAGCAGATTCTTCCTTCTCCAGCCCTTTATCTCTTTCACCAATCAACTTCCCAGCTCTTTACTTCACCCCTCCCCCTCTCCCATTTTCACCCATCACCTACCACTTTGCTCTTCTTCCTCCCCTTCCCCACCCTCTTATTCTGAGGCCTCTCCTTCCTTTCCAGTCCTGATGAAGGAACTCAGCCCAAAAGATTGATTATTTATTCCTGTCCAAGGATGCTGCCTGATCTGCTGAGTTCCTCCAGCATTTGGTGTGCGTTGCTTTGGATTTCCAGCATCTGCAGTTTTTCTGGAGAAAATGAAAGTTGTTTCTTTAACCTAGTGTCTATAAAGTAAGTTATAGTGGTGCTGCTGGTCGAGCTGCTGGCTTGATTTCAGCAGTCTGAATTCAATGCTGACCTTCAGTGCTAAATGCTCAGAGTTTCTCTGGTGCCCTTTCATGCACATCCCAAAGACATGGAGGCTGGGACGTTAAATGACCACTATGAATTTTCCCTAGTGTTCTGGAGGGTGGTAGAATCTGTTGGGAACTGATGGGAATGTGTGGAGAAACAAGTTGGTGTTGTGTGAGGCTCTCCGTTGGAAGGGGTCAGCCACGGTGTCCTAGCTGTCCACTGGTATGCAAGCCAGGGCAGTACAGTATGGAGAGCAAGTTGTTGCCCATGCAGCAGGCTCCCCCCTCCACAGTGGATGAATCCAAAGGAACCACAGAGACCACCAGCGGTGTTGCAGGAGGTGCCAGTCAACGTGGGGCTTCCTTAGAGATTCCAGCTCCGGATTTTACAGCTGAAGCCTTTCACATGAGTGGATCTAGCTCCAAGGCAGCAGAGGTTTGAGATCAAAGTTTTCCTTTTCCTAGATGAGCTACCAACCCCATCTGCCCAGGGTGACTGGTTATAATGCAACAGTAACGCGCCTTTGCCCCTTCTCCTGTCAGTGGAGATGGTTCCACCGGACTTGGTTAAGCCACATGTGAAGGCCCGGACCTGGACTTGATGGTCAGAGGCTATTTGAGACACAAGCCACTGGAGCATTGAATGAGTAGTGGGAGCTTAGCCCCACTACCTCCCCACTCCCCGCCATCACCCACGGCTACAGCAACCTGGATTTGTGTAGGATAAGTGTTAATGGGAGCTCAGTAGCTCGAAAGGACTCAGTGGTCAAATTCAATGGTTAAAGTTCCCCTGACCTCTAGGTTTCACAATATTCTATTCCATCTTACCATAGCAGTTCCCTTATAAAGTCAAAGAACAATTAATAATTTTAACCAGAAAAAGAACAATGTTTTAATATGTATGTTCAAATTACATCTTGATGGATTGACAAGAAATTCTATGCAGTACCCAAGCAAGACAGGGGAAAGTACACAACCATGCCTGACTCCAGACTTGATGGGAAAACTGTCTCCCACCTTTGATTTGAACTACATTAAGTATTTCTATATACAGCAGTAGGATTCAATTTCAGATTCCCTCTCCAAAACTCATTTTGGGAGCATGACCATTATGTACCTGCATGGTGTACTGTCAAGGGCCGTCTCCCAGTCCAAGATCATTCACACATATACACCCCTCTGTCCTGGGTGTAGGCATCGGTATCCCTGGGAAATAGAAGGTTGTCAGATACATGACAGACCTCATAATCCTACTGAGTAATGTCCAATCAGCTAGAAGTTGTCTCAATGCCTATCGTTTATGAAAGAGTCCCTCCAAAGAAATCTTTGACCACAAGTCCACCAGGCAGTAGTCAGCCTCAAATGTACTAGAGGCATTGCAGGACAAGATAGTTTGGATTCTGTGGGCTCATTCCCTGTGCAAATCATCAGCAGTTCTGACCAGCAAGCACCATGACCTCATTTGCCTGTCAGTGCAAGGGACCCTCCCAGTCATAGCTTTCCTCCTCACTCAACATGTTACCCCCAATGTACTCTGCCCTTTGAATGGCGGTTTAGCGAAGAAAGAGTCACAAACCTCTTAGCAGAAGGTGGATTTGCCAAGAGTGAGTGGAGATGCGCGGGTCCATGTCTCAGTTCAGCCTTGCAGCTGCGCGAGGGAGGACTCTCTGATCCAAGGGCTGTTCCTGGCAATGCGCTCTGAGGCAGACCTCAACTCCTGCTGGAAGGTCATCAGCTAAGTGAAAGTTGGCCTTTTGTCTACCCGAACGAAACCACTTCCTCTTCCAGCACAGTCTGCAAGAGAATGCTGCAGACTGGCATGGTCGAGGCTGCAGGCGTGTATGCTAAGAGTCGCACTGAAGCTTGGTGCAAGCAATGCTAAGGCTCTGTGAGGTAGGACCACAGTTTAGAGTCCTTCGGCTACTACACATGGAGGGGCAGAGTAGATGGCGAAGACCCTCAAACAATGAAAGGGTTATCACCTCAGGGAGCCATGAGAGTGGCAATGGTGTTTTATTAGCTTCTTTAAGCTACTGAATGTAACAATGATGACTGCAAACTTTTCTTTGCTCTGTTTCTTCCTTTGCAATTTTTTTTGCCATGACTAAAGTCAATTTTTGAAATAAAAATAACCCCTTACTCTTGGTTTCTATTGTCACAGAGGCTTCCATCAGGGAATATATGTTACCACTAAAGCAATTGTAACACAATTCATGAACAGAAAAGCAAACTCCTGCATCTTTGCTAATGAATCAGGATTTATTTGAAATTAGAATTTGCTAAATTGCTGTGAAGAACTATACCTAGCATTTTCATGTTCCGTTTGCAGATCTCTTGCCATTGATTATAAAATATATTTATAGAGATACAATCATTATAATAAATAGTTTGAAGTCTCTACACTCCCAGCCCTGTTCTATCTGCATGAAGAAAGGTCAGTTCTCAGATGTGTTAACAGGACCTTCACAATAATGCAATTGTGGAATAATTGAGAAATTTTAATGACCATTAAAAGTCATAACATTTCCAAGTAGCATGGGAAGAAATTAGGAATATAGTATCATGATAAAGGATCAGCTTCAATTGTATTGAATGGTGGAAGAGTCCCAAAAGACCCAGTGTCCTGTTCCTGAACCTATTTTTCTCTACTTTTTTTATTTCTTAAAACAGATGTGCTTCTTGTCTGCCTCTCAATGTAAAGATTCAAATCAAGCGAGTGAAAGAAGGCCAATATTTCATCCACATTTTAAAAATTCCTTTTTAAATATGGATATAGCTAGCCAGGTCAGCATCTGTTTCTGATACCCAGTGACCTTGCTGAGGTGGAGTTGAGCCACTTCCACAAACTCTGCAGTTCATCTGGTGGAGGCCCTCCTACAGTTGGGAGAGAGTTACTTGATTTAGATCTTGCAATAATGAAGGTCCAAATCAGGATGCAATGCTGCTTGGAAGGGTCCTGCAAGAAGTGGGTTCTTCTTGCTGGCAGTAGGTGATGGTTTTGAGATTGCTTATTGGAGTAATTTATGCATGTTTAGTTATCATACATTTTGTAGAGACTCAATTGCAGCCGCAGTGTGCCAGTGTTCGAATGGTGAATGCTTTACAGGCTCCTTTGTTCTGGGTGAATAGTTCAGAGGATTTTCCTGATACTGCAGAGATATGAGTTCAGTCGTCACCATAGCAACACTGCCGTTAAATTCAGTTAATTAAACTATCTGAAATTAATTTGAAATGGCTTGTTTTAGTAACGATGTCAGTAAATCTTGTGTAAGAACCTCTAGTTCATAATGCCCTCCATCCAAATCGGAAACTCTGCTGTGGTTACCTGGTCTGGCCTATAGCCACACCTAGAGCAATGTAGTTGCCTCTCGACTCTCTTCTAAAATGGAATATAGCGAGTCACTCACTTGTAACAAAACCATGAGTAGAATAAGTCATCAGACCTAGCATCTAAGTTTAAACAAATCATGTTGTTACTGAGATTGTGTTCTCTAATTTATGGGAATATCACTTGCCCATTATACCTCAGCATGTAATTTAATCTCCCAGGGAACTGAGGGTGTTATTAGATCACGTCTCTACAACTTCACTTGTGGAATTGACCCTGGGACCAGATCAACTGAGTCCATTGACTGTAAAGCTTTAAGTGTCTTATTTGATCAAAAGCTTGGTTAAGGGAAGGAGCTGTCTGTCAGGAGAGATTAACTATGTCTGCATATTGATTATATGGACAGAGGATGTAAAATGCCACCTGATGTGAATACAGTTGACATTTTAAGCAACCACCGCAGAGGAAGCCATTGAGATAACAACAAAGCAAATTATGAGCCTGATATATTGTTAGATTAACAGTAAGGTGCAAGGTCACAATGAGGTGGATTGTGGGTCAATCTGCTTTACTGAGGCAGTGAAAAGTGTAATCGGAGTCTGTGAAGAGGAAGCTGGTTTCTGTGGTGTGCTGTATTCACATCTCTCTGCATCTTCTTGAGGTTATGGGTTGTGCGTTTGCCATACGTAGCTGTGATACATCTGGACAGGTTGCTTTCTCTGGTGCTTCGATAAAAGTGATTGAGGATCAAATTTCTTTAGCCTCCTAAAGGTACTGGAGAGCTCTCTTAGCCATGGCTTCAATGTGGTTAGATAAGGGCGACTGGTTACTGGTGATGTTCACTTCTAGAAACTTGAAGCTGTCAACTCTCTCTATCTCAGTACCATTGATGTAAACAGGGACATGTCCTCCACCCCTTTCCTGAAGACAATGACCAGCTCTTTTGTTTTTCTGACATTGACTAAAAAGTTGCTGTCATGACATCATTCACAAGACTTCCTCCAGTACTCTGACTTATCATTATTTAAAATACAGTCAACTACAGTTGTCTCATCTGCAGATTAGTGGGTGGAGTCAGAGCAGAATATGGCCGTATATTTTTTAGTGTAGAGGGCTGAGGTTACAGCCTAGTGGTGCACCAGTCTAGAGAAGAAATGTCGTGGAGATGTTGGTGTCTATCCATACTGATAACGGTCTATTGGTCAGGAGGTCAAGGATTCGGTTGCAAAGGTAGGAGTTGAGTCTCAGGTTTATGAGTTTGCTTGGCATAACAGTATTGAAGGCGGAGCTGTAGTCAATAAATGACAGTCTATCCTAGGTGTCTCTATTGTCCAGATGCTCCAGAAATGTGCATATGGCTAGATGATTGCATCTGCCGAAGATTTGAATCTGCAGATGCTGGGAATCCAAGCAACACACACAAAATGCTTGAGTTCCTCCAGCATGTTGTGTGTGTTTCCGAGATCTCATCAGAACAGGTTGTATTTTTCAGCCGAGAAACCAAGAGTATTGTTACAGGTGCAGTCATGAGAGAGCATTGATTTTCTTGCAGATATGTTTCTGTTTCGGGGCCAGATCAATGAAGGTGTTCAATCCAGTGGCCTTCAGTACCTGTAATGGTGTAGGTGATGCAGATGCCCTTGGGTGGCAATAAAGTCAGAAGTGGCAATACCTGATTGAGGAGTTTTGTCAGTTTCTTCTCTAACACACAGGTTGTTGGTTATGAAAGATCATGTCCCAAGCACTTTGTCAGGAGGCTGACTCCATTGGAGTTAACTTTGCATACCCACACTTTCCCAATTCCATTTCTCTAGAAGTTTGCTGTCCATCTGAAGTTATGCTTGGATGGTTATCTCCTTACCTACTCCACAGCACGTTACAAAGCAAGTTTCTTTATAAGATGTAAGTTATGTGTTACTTGATCCAAGGCTCCTAGAAATATTGCCAGAACTATTTTGAACATTGGGCTGTCACTAAAGAAAGTTAACAAAAATACAGCTGTACTTTCAAGGTCTTGACATTGAATGTCAGACTGTCTTCAGAATGGTATGGAATGCAAATTTCCACTCGGTGTAAGTTTATCACCTTGATGAAGTTATGTTACACCTTCCCCTTAGGTACTTTGCCCTTGATTAACAAAGTCACTTCTCAGTGGAGCTATTATAGTACTTTGTTGAAGTAGACTTTTCTGTTCGCACTTTTATAAACTTCCTGAAAATGCTTCTTCTTGAGCAAGCCTGCTGTCATCTCTCTTCATCACTCTCATGCCATTTAACCTCACACCCCTCAACTCGTTAGGACACCTCAGCAATATTTGTTTCTTCCTCTCCTGCAAAGATGTTTTCTTTTGTATGAAAGGCACTTTTTAAATGAGAGCCTGTTACTGGTTCATCTTGAAAGGAAGAACAACGCCCTTTGCCAATTATCTTGATACTCTAAATGATCAAAATATCTTCAGCACCTGAAGGGATATTTGAAAAAAAAACAATCCTTGTCAGAACTGTACCATTGAAGAGTTTCTGCCCAAAGCATTAATCTTTCACATGCTGTTGGCCCTGATATGCCATTTAGTTTCTTTTTCCCTTGTCTTCTCATCACAGCAGTTATCTCTTTATATAGCTTATGACAGTGTGTAGTTACAAAGTACATCTGCCAAAACTCAGTGCAGGAATTGACTCCAAGTGCTTTTATTTTGATTGACATCCCAAGCAAGGAATTGGAGATTAAAAATTGGATGTCACTCGTTTTTTCTTTTGTGCTAAGGCTCACCCTGAAAATAAATGTAAACTTAACTTGGCCTAAAATATGATTAGGTTCTTTTGCAAAATGATTAGGTATTATAGTGGTTTGCACATGGTTCCCAAAGGCACCTCGCCCACTTTGCACACCAGCAGACACCTTGGTGTACACCTCTCTTACCAGTGTACTCACTACCAGGCATGGACAGCAACGATTTGCATCGTAACTCCCAGGAAATAGACAGAGCCTTCAGCAGGGTGTGTGTGTGTGTGGGGGGGGGGAGGGGGGGGAGGTTGCTTAGATATAGTCAACAGATTTAATAGTGGGTAGTAGGGATGTGCTGGGCTCAGGACTAGTGGGGCAGCCATGGTCTGGCACTCGTTGTGCTTGAGAAGAGGTCACCGGGATATTTCTGACTCAATGGTGGAAGAAATTTGATGAATAAACCAGATGCGACAAGATTACCTGTACTGCAGTGTAATGAAAAACACGCCCAAGCACTAAGTAATTCATTCACAGCACCCATGCCACCACCCAGCTCTTCATAAACTAACATTTTGACTTGAGATAGAGGAATCTGAAGTGTCAATAATTACAAACTGGCCCATGTCCTTTACTGTACACTATCCATTTAGGCTGAAGACGACAGGGACACTTCTGCAGGAGAGAGTTCTGAGAGGTGACTGAGCAAGTGACGGCATTACTTCGGCTGATGGGTAACCGAGGAGGACGGGCTGGAGGGCATTGCCACTGAGTCTCAAACCTGTAGAACAACAGCAGGCAGGTGAGATCTGACAGGTGTGATCGACATCAATATGAAGGTGTGGCTCGTGCTGTGTACAACTGCTGGGCACCGAGCAACAAACGACCTGCTGGAGGAATTCATTTGGTTGAGCCTCATGTCTGGGCTGGGGAGGAAACTATTGGGGCTTCCAGTCAAAACCTTGCTCGATTATCGGTATACATGGTCATGTTCCCCCCACCAACTCCCATTACAGCCCCGCAGGCAACACACACACATTTCCCAGAGTTCTATAACTCTATGGATCAAACTTAAAACTGCGGCATTTGCCCCTCTAAGCCTATATATTACGAATATTTGAGATCGACGCACCAATCCAAGTCAAAGTCTGCTAAGCTGAAAACAACCTATTTATCTAAATACCTTGCTTTTTTGTCTTTTAACTGGCTCATACCTGTATATTGCCCCATTTCCATCTGATTTAACTCTGCTGATCAACCTCCTAAATGAAAACCTAAATAAACTACATCCACTAATTCCCCTCTATCCATTTTACTAGTCAAACTCCCCTCCTGTAGGTTAGTCAAACATAATTTCCCTTTAGAGGTCTGTACTAACTCCATTCATTCCTGTCATTCCTTTTTGCATGGTCTATAATTATGTACTTCATTATAGGTTTCAGCATTGTCCTTCTTTTCTCTCTCTCCTTATACCTATAACCACCTCTCTCAGACGCAGATCAGTACAATATAACCATAACCATAACCATATAACAATCACAATATAAATCGTAAGGTTTTTGCCAATTTACAGTAGTTATTTTTAACTAAGACTAATTCTTTTTATTCCTCATTTGCTCTGCCTTAGGTTGTCTGGTGAATCTGGTAGGTATCTTGTATCTTCATCTGTGTGTGATGTCAGATAAACTATTAATTTAATTCTTTTGCCCATTGCCAATTATAAATTCTTTCAGTTCTATCAATACAGGACTCACCTCTCAGCTTTGCCCTGCTATTCCTTTTCCTTTTTACAAAAATTATAGAATCTCTTACAATCTGGTTTTATATTTTTTGTTATTGAGCTGCCATATTCTGTTTCCCCTTGGTCATCTTTTGCTGTATTCTAAAGTACTCCCAATCCCGAGGTGAATTGTATTTTTTCTGGAACTGTAATCAGCCTTTTTATCAGATTTAATATTACCTTTAATTTCTCTGGCAATCCATGATTGATGAAAATTCTCACGGCTTCCAGCACTTAAGCCAGCCCGCCAAGGCGCTAACACGCAAGGCTCTCTTCAACCTCTCTCACCAGGTGGCAGGAAGCAGGCTCTTTACTGACAAGGCACCCAAACACTGGTGGAATACATCTCCCGCAGAAGAGATATCCTCTGTTTGAAGCAGTCACCCAGACAGAATACCTCCAGGGATACAGTTTGGTGCACTTTGAGTGAAGTTACCAGGGAGCTCTCCCTTAGTACATGAGTGCTGTTTCTGAACACCTGCAACTTGGGAAGGGCTACAATGGGGCAAGTGTCCGAAGTTCAAATTAAAATTTATTATCAGAGTAAATACGTGTCACCACAAACAACCCTGAGATCCCTGTCTTCTCTTGTGAGCTCATGGATAAATCCATGAAGTTTGGTGAAGCAGAGGGCATCATGATCACTCTGTTGCAGAACTCACGAGTAAACTGAGTCACGTGGCAAACAAGACCTATTCAGGGATGATTGTTCCCTGGCTAAGATGACTAGAACCAAGGGCCACAGTCAACAAATGGGGGACAAAACTGAAAAGAAGTTTCTTTGCCCAGGAGTGTGAACTTTCGAAATTCTCTGATTGAGGGGGCTTGTGGAGACTTGGTTGCTGGGTGTATTCATAGAGTCGTAGAGCATTACAGCACAGAAACAGGCCCTTTGGCTCATCGAATCAGTGCCAAACTGTTTTTCTGCCTATGCCCATTGACCTGCACCTGGGCAATAGTCCTTCATATCTCCATCCGAGCTTCCCTTATGTGCTGCAATTGAACCCACATTCAGCACTTCTACTGGCTGCTTGTTCCACAATTGCACCACCCTCTGAGTGAAGAAGCTCCCCTTCAGGTTCTCCTTAAATATTTAATCTTTCACTCCTAACTCATGACTTCTGCTTCTTGTCTCACCTTATCTAAGTGGAAAAAGCCTGCTCGTATTTACTTTATCTATACCTTTCCTAATTTTGAATCCCTCTATCAAATGTCCACTATTCAAGAGAGCGACAGAGGCGGCTGGATATAAAGGGAATGAGGGGATATGGGTGTGAGCCTCAGGCTTGGCCAGCTCGTATTCGTCTAGAGTAGGGGTCGGCAACCTTTACCTCTGAAAGAGCCATTTGGACCCGTCTCCCACAGAAAAGAAAACACTGGGAGCCACAAAACCCGTTTGACATTTAAAATGAAATAACACTGCATACAACGCCTGCATACATTGCCTTTATGCTATGTATAAACAAACTATAATGTGTTGCATTTATGAAATCGATGAACATCTGCAGAGAAAAAGAAGTTACATTTCTGCATGCAACAAAAACATTTTGAACTCCGAAAAAGAAAGACGTTGGGTTGAAGGTTACTTTTAAGTAAAATACTCAATGCCTATTTGAGTCCTTCTTGTATTTATGAAAAACGCCAAACTTAAATTGTCCGCCAGCAGCAAACCAAAAATAACGTCAGCCAGCTGTCAACCTGAAAAATAAAAGGTCTATTTCACTGAACAATTAAAAAATATGAAAATATGTAAAATAATAGGCAATTAAAATATTTATCATACTTGGTTAATGGGATTTCTGCTCCTGCACCTCAGCGCACAGCGTCTGCACATCAGGGCTGTAAGACGTCACCTTCATCTTTACACAGGATCGCAAGCTGTCATCTGTGAGGCGTGCGTGATGTTTGTTTTTAATAAAGTTCATGTTGGAGAACACCTGCTCACATACATATGTGGATCCAAAGATCAACAGGACTCCAAGCGCATACTTTTTAATGTTTACATAAATGTCGAGGATAGCATTCCATGTTTCGAACACAAGTTTGTCCGGGTTGGGGAGGTTTTCAATATCACTCCATTTGTGATTCTGAGCAAGTACGGCCTTCTGATGGGCAACATCTTCAAGGTCTGCTGTCAAGCGTCTAAACTTGGACACCCATATGTCTTTGTCGGCTATGTCGGCCAGTTCCATCTCAAGATCAGGTTGACTCACACCTGCCAATGCAGTCGTATTCAGTCGGGATGGATCGATGCTTAGGGGAGTGACCAGGAAGGATAATGTGTTTTTTTCCTCTCTGAACTCACAGAAGCATTTCCCAAACAATGTTTGCATTGCGATGATTGCAGAATGTAAATACTCCAAATTTATCATGTCGTGAGCTTGTTTGAACTCTCTCAAATTGGGGAAGTGAGACAATGTGCCTTTCTGTAAATCTCTGGCAAGCACTGTCAACTTGTGCTCGAATGCCAAAACATCCTTGAACATGTGCAGGGCTGTGCGTCCTTTCCCCTGAAGAGCTGTGTTCAGCGTGTTCAGGTGCGCTGTCATGTCTACCATGAAGTGTAGCTTTTACAGGCACTCTGGCTGTTCTAGCTCAGGAAAGATGAGACCTTTGCTGCCCAGGAAAGTTTTCACTTCTACTAGACATGCGACAAAAGGTTTCAGCACCTCCCGTCTGGACAGCCACCGAACTTTGTTGTGCAGCAGGAGATCAGAATATGCGCTTTCCAGCTCGTCCAGTAACAAACGGAACTGACGGTGATTTAAACTTTTTGCCATTATTTTATTGACAATCTGAATGACAACATCCATTACTTCTGTGCATTCCGGAGGAAATGTTTGAGCGCACAGTGCCTCTTGGTGCAAGATGCAGGGAAAAGTCTGCAGCTTTCTGTCCAGCGACTTCTGCAGTAAAGCCACAAATCCCTTGTGCGCTCCTGTCATACTTGGTGCCCCATCAGTAGCTACTGACACCAGGTGGGTGGTCTTTATTACTTTGGCTTTTAAACAATTCAAGACAGCCTCACAGATGTCCTCCCCCCGTGTTTGGCCTTTTAGAGGTATCAACTCAATCATTTCTTCCTGTGGCCCGGCAGAGTTTACATACCAGCAGAACAGCGCTATTTGTTCAATATCACCTTTGTCTTTAGACTCGTTACAGGCAATCGAGTAGGCCACAGCTGAATTGATGTCTTCAATTTACTGTCTTCTGATGTCTTCTGCCATTTTTATGGTTCTGTCTTTGACAGTCTTTGCAGAGAGGGGCATATGCCTGATTTTCTGCACAATTTCAGTCTTGTTTTTAAAGTCCGTGAATAGATGTTCTGAAATCTTAATGAAAGATTCTTTTATATATTCACCATCTGTAAACTGCTTCCCGTGCCTGACTATTTCCTGAGCGGCAACAAAACTAGCATATGTCGTTGATTTTCCAGTCATCATCCACTTCTTGAAATGATTTTTGTTCAGATCAACCTTCCGCATCAGTTCTGAAACGGCTTTTCTTCTCTCATCTCATTCCAGATATTTTTGAGCAAAGGCTGCGTGTTTGCTGGAAATGTCTTGCGACTTTTGACTTTTTGTTGTTTGCTAGTTTCTCATTGCATATTAAGCATACCGGTAAACCAGTCTCGTCAGCAGTGAAAGCAAATGAATCTGCCCACGTATCATTAAACGTTCTGTTTTCTTCAGTCACTTTTCTTTTTTTAGCATTCTCCATAGTTAGCCTACCTTGGATTGAAAAATGAAAGAAATCACGCACTGGCGGGTGTCAGGCTTTGGCCGTGGTGACGTATATTAATAGCAACAAAAAACATGTTTTATTTAGATTGTACAAGTTCACCATAATCTTCAAATTTAGAATTACATTTCAAAAACTAACAAACTAACATAAAATACATTTTAATTAAATACTCATCATTTATGTTCCAAAGCCACAGGGAGCCGCAGCACAGAGATGAAAGAGTCGCATGCGGCTCCGGAGCCGCGGGTTGCCGACCCCTGGATTAGGGGAAAGCAGCCTCTAGCCCTGCCAAACTGAGAAATCACTTTTGTGTGGATCTGTCTAACGTACCGCCCAATTACAAACCCGCAATGCAAAATATCAGACAGTGCACTCTATGCAATTACATGATTGATCTTAATCTGAATATAGGGTTAATAATAAAAATTTTAAAAAGGGCTCATTTCAAGGAAAAGCCAGAAGTTCACATTGGAGCTCACTAATTCGCCATTCTTCTACCATCGATCTCCTCCGGGTGTCGCCAACCTTCAGGCCCTCAGATCCCAGTCCACTCCATCCGGTGGTCCACCAGCTCTCTCCACACGTGTCTTCCCTTTTCATCTCTCCTCGACAAAAGACCGCAAAAAGACTCCTTCCAGATCCATAAGACTGAGCAACAATCTCCTGATTAACTAACATGCATACCACAGTCCTGATATCTTCAGCCATAACCCGAACATTGCTGCTACGGAGAAACCGTTACCTCAGCAGTAAAACATTACATTGAAGCCATTACATTAGCAGTGAATCCTTACAGTGCATTACACGGGGTTAGTGCATGACATTGCTGTTCATGTGCAGTAACGTTTTAGGCACATGCTAAAAATGTAAAATGAAGATGCTTTCAAAAGTAATGAAATGAAAAGTTTCTAAAAATTTACTATAAAGATCAGTATACAGTAAAAAAATAAATCGAATCATTATTTGGTGTGTCTACGCTTTGCCTTTAAAACTGCATCAATTCTTTTAGGTACACTGTCGTGCAGTTTTATTTTCTTATATTTTCTTATAAGATTTTCTTATCTTGGAGAGCCCGCCACAGTTCTTCTGCAGAATTTGGCTGACTTGTTTGCTTCTGTCTCTCCAGGAAATCCCAAACAGCCTCAATGATGCCAAGATCTGGGCTCTGTGGAGGTCACACCATTTCAAACCATATAAAAAATCTAGGGTACCTAAGGCACTTAGGTACTGTAAATGGTCAGCCATAATCTTAGTAAATTGCAGAGCAGGCAAGAGGGGTTAATCCTTCATCTATCTGTTACGTTCCAGAGATACAGGCTGGAATGTGTTGTGAAACTTGTTGTTTTGTGGATTGCAGTATATTGCTGCACATAATAATTTTTAAAAACTATAAGTTACAATAAGAATGATATAGGCAATTAAATTAAATAACTAGTGCAAAAAAGAGAGCAAAAAATTAGTAAGGTAATGTTCATGGGTTTACTGTCCATTTTGAAATATGACGGCAGAAGGGAAAAAGTTGTTCCTGAAGCATTGAGTGGTGTCTTCAGACTCCTATATCTCCTCCCTGACGGTAGCAATGAGAAGAGGGCATGTCTTGGTTGATATGGGTCCTTAATAATGGGGCATTGCCGTTTGGAGGTACTGGGAGGCTAGTTCCCATGAAGGATCTGGCTGAGTTTACAACTTTCTGCAGCTTTTTCTGATCCTGTGCAGTGCGTATCCATAGCAGACGGTGATACAACCAGTTAGAATGCTCGCCACAGTACACGTATAGAAACTTTCGCGAGTCTTTGGTGACATAGCAAGTGTCCTCACGGCATCAAACTACCACTAAGACTTTGAAGCTGTCGGTTAAAACTCTCTTTGAAAACTTCTTCAGCCATTCTTTTTACTGCCTGTGCTTAAAGCCAGTGAAGTATTGAGGCAGGCTCATCCCATTAATGTTACAGAGAAGTACTAATGACCCTCGAGGCCTTTTGTTTAACTCTTTAGTTTTATTTGTTACCCCTTCCAATACACTCCATATCTTGTTACAATCTGAGCGTTTGTTTTTCCAGGTGGCTGGGGTTCTGTTCAGCCGGGCCGTAAATACCTCTCCTTTTAACTTGCTCTTTAATTAGAGAACATTAATACCAGATAAACACTCTTGAAAGTCTCTAATGTGTTTATGTTCGCAAATCCAATTGTTTGTTGTAAGACAATGTAAAGACGTCACCTTTACAACCCAAAATTCTTTTGAAAGATTGGTAGAAGGTGCTATGTGATCATCTTTAATGGTGTAAAGGTCTTTGATCTTCATGTTGCACCTTTCTTCCGGAGGACATTGTTTATTTGAATGCTTAATATAGTGATAGGTGTTATTTGCAAAGCTCTCCGTCTGGGTGTTTGTACACAAGTTATAAAAGACCACAGTGAGAATGGAAGGAGGAACATGTGAGCACATCCAGTGTTCCAGCTCCCTACACCAGAACTTTATGCACTTATTTGAATAGGAGTCAACCACAGAAGCGTATTTCGCCTAATGTCCTCAGGTAAATCATATGTTACAGGCCTTGGAAAGCACTTGTGTACATACATAATCACAAGCATAGACCTCAGCACACTTTATCTCTTTATAATAAACACAAGAAAGTCCGTAGATGCTGGAAATCCAAAGCAATGCATACAAAATTCCGGAGGAATGCATTTCCACAGATGCTGCCAGACCTACTGAGTTCCTTTAGCATTTTGTGGGTGTTGCTTTCTCTCTCTCTGAAACTTTCTCCTGCACACTTCTTTACTTCAGCCACCAAGCGCCCCCCTTCCTTGCAGAGAAATGAATCTCAGCTTATACTGTATAGAACATAGAACATAGAAATCCACAGCACATTACAGGCCCTTCGGCCCACAGTGTTGTACTGACCATGTAGCCTACTCTAGAAGCTGCCTAGAATTTTTCTACCACATGTCCCTCTATTTTTCTAAGCTCCATGTACCTATCTAAAAGTCTCTTAAAAGACCCTATAGTATCTGCTTCCACCACTATCGCCGGCAGTGCAAACCATGTACCCACCACTCTCTGTGTGAAAAACTTACCCCTGAAATCCCCTCTGTACCTTTTTCCAAGCACCTTAAAACTATTTCCCCTCGTGTTAGCCATTTCATCCCTGGCTATCCACACGATCAATGCCTCTCATCATCTTATACACACATCAATCAGGTCACCTCTCATCTTCCATCGCTCCAAGGAGAAAAGGCCAAGTTCACTCAACCTATTCTCATAAGGTATGCCCTCCAATCCAGGCAACATCCTTGTAAACCTCCTCTGCACTCTCTCTATAGTATCCACACCCTTCCTGTAGTGAGGTGACCAGAACTGAACACAGTACTCCAAGTCGGATCTGACCAGGGTCTTATATAGATATAACATCACCTCATGGCTCCTGAACTCCATCCGATGGTTGATGAATACCAACACACCCTCCGCCTTCTTAACAACACTGTCAACCTGTGCAGCAGCTTTGAGTGTTGTATGGACATGGATCCCAAGATCTCTCAAATCCTTCACACTGCCAAGAGTCTTAACATTAATATTATATTCTGTCTTCAAATTTGACCTACCAAAATGAACCACTTCACACTTATCTGGGTTGAACTCCATCTGCTACTTCTCAGCCCAGTTCTGCATCCTAGTGTCCTGCTGTAATCTCTGACAACCCTCCACACTATCCACAACACCCCCAACTTTGTGTCATCAGCAAACCTACTAACCCACCCTTCTACTTCTTCATCCAGGTCATTTATAAAAATCACAAAGAGAAGGGGTCGCAGAACAGATCCCTGTGGAACACCACTGGTCACTGACCTCCATGCAGAATATGACCCGTCTACAACCACCCTTTGCCTTCTGTGAGCAAGCCGATTCTGGATCCGCAAAGCAATGTCTCCATAGGCCTCATGCGTCGTTACTTTCTGAATGAGCCTTGCATGGGGAACCTTATCAAATATCTTACTGAAATCTATATATATGTAGTAACATATATATACTCTGATAATAAAATTAACTTTGAACTTCCCTTTGAATACTGTTACACACAAGTGCATACTCAACTCTGTTTGGATGTAGTCCCGGGGACTCCTCTGGACAATCTCTTTCCTTCAACTATTCTTTCTGGTTAAACTGCCTGCATTTTACTTTTATCTATTTTCAGTAAGGTTCAACATGAATTGACAAACTACATATCAGCTTTCTTCTTCTTGAACTGTGGCTTCCCCTCTCCCAGTGTAGTCAGAGCACACATCTCATCTATTTCCTGCACCTCTATTTTCTGCTGATTGTGGACTTCAGGAAGGGTAAGACAAAGGAACACATACCAATCCTCACTGAGGGATCAGAAGTGGAGAGAGTGACCAGCGTCAAGTCCCTAGGTGTTAAAATCTCTGAGGATTTAACCTGGTCCCAACATATCGATGTAGTTATAAAGAGGGCAAGACAGTGGCTATACTTCATTAGGAGTTTGAACAAATTTGATATGTTGACAAATACACTCAACAACTTCTATAGTTGTACCATGAAGAGCATTCTGACAGGCTGCATCACAGTCTGGTATGGAGGGGCAGAACACAGGACTGAAAGAAGCTGCAGAAGGTTGTAGATCTAGTCAGCTCCATCTTGGGTACTAGCCTACAAAGTACCCAGGACATTATCAGGGAGCGGTGTCTCAGAAAGACACCATTATTAAGGACCTCTAGCACCTAGGGCATGCCTTTTCCTCACTGTTACTGTCAGGTAGGAGGGACAGAAGCCTGAAGGCACACACTCAGCGATTCAGGAACAGCCTCTTCTCCTCTGCCATCCGATTCCTAAATGGACATTGAATCTTTGGACACTACCTCACTTTTTTAATATACAGTATTTCTGTTTTTGCACTTTTAAAAAAGCCTATTCAGCATATGTAATTGATTTACTTGTTTATTTATTATTAGTATATTATTATTATTTTGTTTATTTTTTTTCTCTGCTAGATTATGTATTGCAGTGAACTGCTGCTGCTGAGTTAACAAATTTGACGTCACATGCCGGTGATAATAAACCTGATTCTGGATTTGCTCTCACCCCTCTCCACTTGTACAGTGCAAAGGCCGGAAGTGCCATGATCCTGACCCTTCAACCCACCAGCCTCTGCATTCACAGATCATCCCTCACCAGTTCCTTGAACTACAATGAGATTCCACCACCAGTCACATCTTCCCCTCCCTTTTGGGGTTCTGAAGAGACCATTCCCCTTACAATTCCTCTTCAGCTCTTCCATCTCCACTGACCACTCCCATTCGGAGGGCCGTGCAAGAAGCTGCCTCACCTCTACTTTCACCTCCTCCCTTCCAACCTTCTCACAGCCCCCCCCCCCCCCCCCCCGCCCTTCCTGGAGATCAGCACTTCACTCGCACTTATTGCATTCCAGTGCTCACAATGTAGTTTCTCCTACAATACAAACGTTCAAATGAGGAGTTAAGTACCACTTTACTCTCATTGTAGTTCAAGGAAATTGTGAGGGATGATCTGTGAATACAGAGGCTGGTGGGTTGAAGAGTCAGGATCATGGCACTTCCGGGCATGGGAATTCAGCCTGCAGTGCAACGGCGAACTTCTAGTTCGCTGTTTTTCAAATTCTCCAACGCCATCCCACTCTATTATAATGAGGCCTAAAGTGAGTCTGAGGAATAGCATCTCAACTTCAGTCTGGACATTCACAGCCTTTAATAGAGTAAACAACTGCAGGAAACTCCTTCTCTTTGTCTGTATCAATCCTATCCAGGTTTTCTGAAGACCCACCTGTAATAATGATTCAGTTTTTCTCTCTCTATTAGCCTAGCTGACCTGCAGGCCATTCCATAGTGTTCTTGCAGCTTTTAAGTCTTCTTTGTTTTTCCTGATCAATCTATCAACCAGGTAGCTTCTCCAACGGTTAATTACCATGGCAACCCTGGCTTTGTTGTTGTTGTTGGGTGCTGTCCAGTCGCCGTCCCCTAAGCCTTTCAAAAATATCCCCTTTTCCTTATCCATCCTCCCCACCATCTCTGCCACGTAAAACTGCCTTTTTCATCTGCTTCCCCTTTTCTGACAAACAAAACTTCAACTCTAACACGAGGAAATCTGCAGATGCCGGAAATTCAAGCAACACACACAAAGTGCCGGTGGAACACAGCAGGCCAGGCAGCAGCTATAGGAAGAAGTACTGTCGACGTTTTGGGCCGAGACCCTTCTTCAGGACTAACTGAAAGAAAAGATAGTAAGATATTTGAAAGTGGGAGGGGGAGGGGGAAATCCGGGATGATAGGAGAAGACAGGAGGGGGTGGGGTGAAGCTGAGAGCTACAGAGCTGGAGAAGGGAAAGGATCATGGGATGAGAGACCGAGGGAGAAAGAACGGGGGAGGGGAGCACCAGAGGGAGATGGAGAACAGGCAAAGAGTGACTTCAACTCTGTTTCTTTTTCCGCAGTCACTTTTTGACCTGCTGAGTATTTCCAGCACTTTCTGCATTTATTTCAGATTTCCAAACCTGAAGTTTTTTTTGTTTCATAATTACAAATAATTTATTAACTACTAGCTTTTAAGAAGCTGAAATTAAAAGAAAAAAATGTGACAAAGGATTGGAGAATCAGAAATACTGTAGTACTATTATAAACACAAGAAATCCAAAGCAACACAAAATGCTGGAGAAACTCAGCACGTCAGGAAGCATCTGTGGAAATGAATAGATAGTCGACGCTTCGGGCTGAGACCCTTCTTCAGGACTGAGAAGGATGGGGGAAGATGCCGGAATGAAAAGGTGGGGAGAGGAGAAAGAGGATCTCTGGGAAGTGATAAGTGAAACCAGGTGGGTGGGAAAGATCAAAGGCTGGAGAAGAAAAAATCTGAGAGGAGAGGTGAGTGGACCATAGGGGAAAGGGAAGGAGGAGAGGACCCAGTGGGAAGTAGGTGAGAAGAGGTTAAAAAGTCAGAGCGGGGAATAGGGGAAGGAGAAATCTATATTCATACGATCAGGTTGAAGGCCACCCAGGATAGATTATAAAGTGTTGCTCTTTCACCCTGAAAGTGACTTCATCTTGGCACAGGACGAGGATGAGGAATGAGAAAAGGATTTAAAATTTTTGTTCACCGGGAAGTCACGCTTGTGGCAGATGGTGTGGAGGCGCTTGGCAAAGCGGTCCCCCAATTTACGATTGGTCTCACCAGAAGTTTTATAATGCACCATCGGGATATCTGTGGTCACTCCAGGAGGTGCTATAGATGGGCATAACAGCAGGCATTATTGACCATTTTGGTTGTTAAATTGGTCTGCCCTGTAAGCTTTACAGAGGCTCAGATTTAGCGATAAGCAACCAAAAACCCAAATGTACCTGCACTGCAGTCTGCAGTGAAGGAGAGGGGTTGAGAGCTGGACGTTAGTGTAGTCACAATGCAAAGTGTGATTAAATGGTCAGCCAAATTTGATGTTTGAAGAAACAGGTGTGTTACTTACAAGTATGTGGTTGATAATGTAGCACTTATCCTTTAGCTATGTTGTATTCCAGGCCAGATGATGGGCAAGGAGGCCTCACTTCTTTAAAATAGGCAACATTAGCAAGGGCATATCATAATTATTGGTATAGAATATAGTTGGCTTTGGCTGTTTTGGGAACAAGGTAAGTAAAGCTTTTTTTGTAATGTGCAGAGATTGAATCATATCCATCTCTTTGTATCTGGATAATATGGGATCTGTGACCTGCCGTTCAAAGATTCACAATACATTTATTATTAAAGTATGTCTGCAGCGTACAACCCTGACATTCATCTTCCCACAGAAACACCTTTCAAAGAAAAACTTCAGAACCCCACCCCCAGTGCAAAAAAAACCACATTGCACTAACAGCAAAAAAAAAGAGCAAAAAACACAGAATATAAAACACCAACCCAGAAAGTCATCAGTTCAGTTCAATCTAGCGCGGTGTCGTGTGTTAACTTCAGGCCGCAGAGCCAGTCAGCCAGGCTTCTTGGCCTCGAGGCCATGCACCTCACTTGAAACCTCACCAAACTCCTTCAGAGTCAGCAAAGCACCAAATCACTCAATCAGCCCGAAAAATAAACCACCAAAATGTAGATCACAGGCTTCAACATTAGCAGAGTCACACCTGAAAGAAAAAAAAGATGTAAAAAAAATGAAAGAAGCAGCCTTGTGCAGTCTGAAGGGTGTCGCCCTTGGCTGCATGGTTCACTGGCACCATCTTCTCTGTTTAGAATATTGTTCATGAGGGGATGTTAATCTGTCCAACATCCTAACAGTCAAAAAGCACAGTACATTTTAAGATTCAGCAATTTAACTCTTAATGGTGAAAATGTTAATGTTATTAATTCACGTTTTAAAATCTCAATAAATGATCTGTCCCAACAGTACGCAGTGTTGATGTGACAGGCACTCAATATCCTTATAGTTCAGAAAAATTATAGAAAAATAATCAAGAATAAATTTACTCGAGGTTCCTATCTTTTTAAAAAATGTGTTTTCAGTCTGTTGTCATTAGGTGTCAACCAGGAACACAGGTTGATCATGTTAAATTATAGCAGAGCTGCTCACCACTCCCTCTCTTGGCTGATTTTATCCCCACCTTCACATTCCTGCCCTTTCCCCCATATCTCTTGATTTCCTTTGGTGTCCAAAAAATCTATCGACATTAGTTTTATATATAATCAATGACAAAGAATCTTCAGTTCCATGCTATAGAAAATGGCAAGATTCAAAATCCCTTGAGAGAGAAGTAATTCTCTTTGTTCTGCTTCCAGTACAGAAGATCTGTCCAGGTTGGGGTATATGGGCATTTCACTTTGGACTCACTTTTCAGTGCAGTTTGGGAGGGTGCTGTATCACTAGAGGTGCTGCTTTTCAGGTGAGAATTTATATCAATCTCTTGAATGCCTTCTCAGAAAACTGGGAAAATATCCCATAGCAATTTTCTCCACGTCAATACTTAATCCTCAATCCTCAGAGTTCAAAGTGCATTTATTTTCAAAGCTTGTGTGCTATATAAAACCTTGAGATTTGTCTCCTTACAGGCAGGCACAGAACAAAACCCAACAGATCCTGTTAAAAAAGACGGTCAAGCACCCGTCGTGCAGAAAACCCCCCCAAATTGTGCAAACAATAAAAGTAAATAACATTCAGAACTGATGGCCACAAAAGTGAGTTCACAGCCACAAAGCCAGTCACAGCTGATCCAGGAGCCTGTTAGTTACAGGCCACAACCTTAGTTCAGCACAGAGATGAATAAACGTTACAAGCAGCAAGCTGAACACTGGCCCAACTGTCTCCTCTGACCCCGACACACTGACCTTTTCAATCTGGCCCAGCACTCAAATTGGCCAACAGCAGATTGTTCCCCACTCTCAGGCCCAGGCCCTGCTGCTTTTTTATGCTCTCAGGCCCACGACCAGCCACCTTGATTTGGCCCGTACCTGACCTTTCTGATCTGGCCCAGTGCTTAAATTGGTCAAACATCGGCTTGTTCCTGTCTCTTGGGCCCAGGCTCTACTGCCTTGACTCTGGCTCGCCTTGGATCCGGCGATTCAAATTGGCTCCAAGTCTACTACAACAATGGCCAAACACTGGCTCGCTCCCTGCTCTTGGGTGAGGGCCCCACAGCTGAAACTAAATGTCATTTACCGTATCAAAGTCAAATAAAACTGCAGATGCTGGAAATCTGAAATAAAAACAGAAGATATTGGAAGCATTGAACAGAGATAAAGAGAGAGATAAAGGTAGAGGTAGAGGTAGAGGTGGAAGTAGATAGATATATATACATATGACGTCTCAGGTTGAAGACCCTTCATTATTGAATTGCACCGTCACATAAAAGCAGTGGCTAAAACTCGGGGATGGAGGATAGGCATTCTGTGGCAAGAGATTTCTCTCTTCATTCCCAAAAGCAGTTGCACCGAATCAATTGGGACTTTGGAAAAGATTTTTTTTATCCTTGGGGGCTGGCATGGAATGAAGGAGGGTGTGGAGGTGAAGCGAGTATAATGGTGTTATCAGTGATTGACATGATAGGATTTAAGAGAGGTATTTGATGGGGAGTAGCTGACCATAACCATAAATGTAGGTCGGTAGTTTATATGCAGACAATTAAAACTGCTATATAAAAGCAGATTCTGCTTTTCTTTCTACTAAACATGAAGTTCAGTTTGGATGAAACCAATCTCATTACCTAGTTTTATTCCCCAACCTCAGATCTCAATCCTGCTTCTCTTGGCTTAACTTGTATTCCAAGACAGCAAAATAGCTCGTAACCTATAAATCTAGCTCCATTGTCCAACTGGTGAAGCCAGGGGTCCAGTTTTTCATGGAACACTGATGAATCTGCTGTTGAGGAAAGGGGAGTAGATTTTACTTAAGGAAATACTAGTAGCCGTACCATGGAAAGCCCTTGACTTGGAAATAAATTGATGTCAATTCATCACTCTTGATCATCAGCATTTGTTTCAAATGGTGTCTACATGCAAAAGTATTACTAACATTTTTCAGAGTGACAAGAGAATGTTTAGTGCCCTAAAGATACCAATTTGGAAAGGCAGACAGGAAACTCTCCAGACTAAATCAGTCTAAATAACACAAGGAATTTTTTTCATGGTAGTTGGATGTGTTTTCTGTTTTCAGCTTGAGTACACTGGGTACAATTAGTGGGCAAATGTAATGTGTAAATGGATCACCAGCGCATCATTTCAATTAAGAAGCAGCTTTTCCAAGCCTGCACTCATTTGACACTGACATTAATCCTTACAATAAATAAAGTTGTAATCTTCACACCAAAAAAACATTGTAATTTGTTTTCATGCATTTGCTTTATTAGCTGAAATATATCTGCAGTGCTTAAAGGGGAAAGAAATCAACATTTCACTTTCCACATCCTCGAGACATCCCAAATTGCCATACAGTTAATGAATGTGTGCACAGCAGGGTCCTTTAAACAGCGAACATTTTTGACCAAAATAATCGAACCAGGTATTGCAGCTGCAATGTAGAACTTGTTTGTCCATGTTTTAAATCTTAACGCATTTTTACTGACAAATTTAGTTGGAAATACAAACTAATAATGGGCATTGCAGTTAACAATGCATCATAATTTTCTGTCTAAAACTATAATAAAATTATAATAAAATGTTATTATAAAGTCTAGACTGCTGGTTTGATTCTCATTATGACATTTTATAAATGTGAATAAATAAATCTAAAATAAGAAAGGCATTGATTATGTCTGAAACCTCTTTAACTGTGGTATAGAAGGACTCTGTGCTTAAGGAAAAAGAGAAGATTTGTATAAACAAAAATCTCCACATCAGAACAGAAATAACCGAACAAGAGAAACTATGAGAAAGAAATAAAGTCCTTATGAGAAGCTGAGTGGGAGAAGGTGTAGTTAAGAAGGCTAAGGAGGCATGTAGGTTCCTATTAGATATTGGGTATATATGTCAGCATGTATTGGCTACATGGAATGTTTTAATAGCTAAGACATTGAATAAATGATCAAAATACACAGAGACCACAACTTAGCCCCATGTACAACTGTGGTAACATGACAGGAGAAATCTAATTACAGTGGAGAAGGTGTGGAGAAGATTCATAACCATTCTACCTGAGCTGGAAGATTGTGGCTGTGGGTGCCACAGTAGTGTAGCAGTTAGCATGATGCTATTACAGCTCGAGGCATTAGAGCTGGGAGTTCAATTCTGGTATGTTCTGTAAGGGGTTTGTTCATCTTCCCCATAAGAATGCGTGCGGTCCCTTCCTCCTACAGCCCAAAGACATACTGGGTAGGTTAATTGGTCATTGTAAATGGTCCCATGATCAGCACAGGTTAAATCGGGGCTGTTGGGGGTTGCTGGGGTGGTGCAGCTTGAAGGGCTGGAAGGGCAACATCACGCCGTATCACTGGATGAATTAAATAAATAAAAGACGTGCTGGTTGGTAGGTTAATTGGACATTGTAAATTCTCCTGTGATTAGGTGAGGGCTGAGTAGATAGGTTACTGGGTGGTGTGGCTCATTAGGTTGGAAAGGGATGTTCTGTGCTGAATCTTTAAATATAAATAAGTAAATACATTGGGAATTTTTTTGAACAATAAAGGTTAAAGGAATATCAAAGTGAGGAGCATAAAATTATGACTTGTCCAAAAAGCATAATTAGGAAGGATCTAACACGAGGAAATCTGCAGATGCTGGAAATTCAAACAACACACACAAAATGCTGGTGGAACGCAGCAGGCCAGGCAGCATCTATAGGAGAAGTACTGTCGATGTTTCGGGCCGAGACCCTTCGTCAGGACATCGACAGTGCTTCTCCCTATAGATGCTGCCTGGCCTGCTGTGTTCCACCAGCATTTTGTGTGTGTTGTTGTTTGAATTTCCAGCATCTGCAGATTTCCTCGTGTTGCTCTTCAAAAAAAATACTATGAGAAGGAGGTGATGATAGAGCTCAGCACATGGTTGCAAAAGGTGCATGGTCATGACCATATTCAGCCGGAAGTGCATAGTGGACGATCCATTTGGGTCACCTCAGACTCCCAGTCAGATTTCAGCCTTCAGCCAATTTCGTTCACTACCTGTGATGGGTTAGACCAGCAGCAGGGTCTGAAAGGCCAGTTATTTGAATGGAGGCGATAAGGGCTGCAGGGAAAAATGCTACAACCTGATGTTATGAGCATTGAATTCTCCAGTTTCCAGTAAACTGCTCCCCCACTGTCCGGGTCTGCCCAGCTCTTCCTTCATTCACCCCAGTCCCCATCACCTTGTTTCTTTCCCCTCCTCCACCCACTCACTCCGCCCATCACCCATTCTCCCACCTCTCCTCAGCTGATTCCATGCTCCATCTTTCTCTTCCAAGAGACTCCACTGTCAGCCTTCTGTCACCTCCATCCATCACCTCGCACCCTCTGCTGAGAACATGAGTCGTAAAGAGTCCTTGAAAGTGAGTTTCTAGGTCTAAGAATCACGTTAGAGTAATGGTGATTGAATCTATCCATGCTGGTTCAGGAGTTTGATGATTGTACTGTTCCTGAACCTAGTAGTGGGGACCGAAGGCCTCTTCCATAGATCCTTAACTAAAACCAAATCAAAGAGTCCTTGTGCAGGATTCCCTAAAGGTCAATGTGCAGGTTGAGTTGGTGGTAAGGAAGGCAAATGCAATGTTCAAAGTTCAAAATAACTTTATTGTTGAAGTACATATATGGCACCAATTACAACCCCGAGATTCATTTTCTTGCAGGCATTCACAATCAGTGAAAAACTACACACAAACAAAGATCATTGATGATTTAAATTACTGTCAGTGTTCTCACCACTATCTACTAGTTCACAGTTCACCCATTCCAGCAGAGTAATCATTCTTATTATTAGGTAATATCAAAAATATATTCCCAGGATTTGGGAAGTTCAGTGGTGTCCCCATTTTGATGGAAGAGTTCATAGATCTGGATGGGAGTACTCTGGACCATGCTATGTGGCATGGTGGTGTAGCATTTAGCACAATGCTATTACAGGCTGGGGCATTCTGGAGTTTGGAGTTCAGTTCCGGCACTCTCCTATACATCCTCCCCAAGGAATGAATGCATGGCTTTCCCCCAGATGCTCTGGTTTCCTCCCACAGTCCAAAGATGTACCAGGTGGGTTCATGGGTCATTGTAAATTGTCCCACGATTAGGTTAGGATTAGCTGAGTTTATCGGTGTCATGGCTCAGGAGGGTTAATGGCGCCTAATTGCGACTCCTTTTCCTTGCATCTTCAGACACAGCTCTGTTTCCATCTTTAATATCTCTATTTTTCCCTTTCAGGGTTCTTTTGAAGACCCTGATCTGGAGTTACGCACTGACTACGGTTCTTTGCGGGAATGGGACCCGCTCTCAGGGTCTCACAACGGGCCGTTGTTCGGCACGCCAAGGGCTTGGCCTAAGAGCTCCACTCGCCTTCAGAGGACCAAGTTTTCATGGCTCTGGAGACGGATGGGTCGGAGATCGGTGTCCGAGCAGAAGACTGGTGTGCACAGAGCTCAGAAAAAGCGACGCAATGGACTTTTAACACCGTAAACCAGCGAGTTGTTTGTTACGTCTACCCGGGGATATCTCCTTCTCCCTTATTAGGGAGAGAGAGAGCCTGTGGTATGTCGAATGCCGGGTGAACAAGCAGTTTTCAGGGTAACTGCAGGTCCGTGCCTTTGCTGTTGCTTTGCTCACATGTGAGGGCTTGGGCGGGTGCCGATGCTTTTTTTTGCCGGTGGGGGGAGGGGGGATCGTTGCTTGCTGATGCTTATGTGCAGGAGGGAGGGGAGCTGGGGGGGGGGCTTTGGGGTTCTAACATTTAACTCATTCATTCTTTGGGGGCACTTCTCTGTTTTTGTGGATGGTTGTGAAGAAAAAAGCATTTCAGGATGTATATTGTATGCATTTCTCTGATATTAAATGTACCTTAGAAATCTTTGAATTTACAATGACCAGTTAAGTGTGCCTTAGGACTGTGAGATGAAACCAGAGGATCTGGAGAATCCCCAAGCATTCTACAGGAAGGATATAAACTCCTTGCCGACAATGACAGAATTGAACTCCAAACTCTGACATCACAAGCAGTAATAGCATTGTGCTAACCATTATGTTACCTTGGTGGATGTAAAGTCACTGTTAAAACTGGATGGCCCAAGAACTGTGCATTCAAGACTGTGTCCTGCAGTGATGTCTTGGGAATAGAATGATTCAAGAATAGTTAAGACCCCTCAGTCATCCCCCTCTTGAATAAATGGAGATAACGACTCTCAACTTCACTTGCCCATCCATTGAGATGTTCCCAAAACCAATGGTCTCACCCTAAGGACTCTTCATTTCACTATTTCATGTTCTTGTTATTTATTCATATTGATTTATAATTGCATTTGCAGTTTGTTGTCTTCTGCACTCTGGTTGATCTTTCATTGATCCTGTTATAGTTACTCTTCTCTAGATTTGCTGAGCATTTCCACAAGAAAATGAATCTCAGGGTTGTATATGGTGACATATATGTACTTTGTAAATAAAATTTACTTTGAAATTTGAATGATTGAAGCCTGATAACCAGAGTCATTTACCTCAGTACAAGAGATGACTGCATTCACTGCAAACACGAGGAAATCTGCAGATGCTGGAAATTCAAACAACACACACAAAACGCTGGTGAAACACAGCAGGCCAGGCAGCATCTATAAGGAGAAGCACCGTCGACGTTTCGGGCCAAGACCCTTCGTCAGGACTCGTCCGAAACGTCGACAGTGCTTCGTCTTATAGATGCTGCCTGGCCTGCTGTGTTCCACCAGCATTTTGTGTGTGTTGACTGCATTCACTGGGTTGTTGTTCCATTGACACACGTGGTCTTCAGCTTTAGCAGTGTACCTTGAATCACACTCAACTGCTGCCATATCACTCTCACCTCACCTCTGGAATTCAATTCTCAGGCCTCTGTTGGACAAGGACCAGAAGAGCTCCTGATCAAAGACCCGGGGAATCATAAACTGGACTTCAGTCAGTAAGTTATTGATACGTGCTGCTCGAAAGCAATGCCAGTTACAGCTTCCATGACTTGTCAGTGGTTGTTCTGGCGGCAATTAGCTGGATTGGACTTCTCCTGCTTTTTGTGAATTAGATGCACACAAAACAACGTTCCACATTGTTGAGTAAGTGCCAATGTTGCCACATGAAATGAGCATTGGTCTTATACTGGGGTCTGCTGAATGATAAACTGCCTAGAGATCAGATTTCACCCGTTTCATTGTTAAATAATAACCGTTTTTCAATTAACTAGAGCATTAAATTGCTCTAATGCTACAGGATCCTCTGAAACAGGAGCTGTTGTCTCTGAATGCCACTCATATTAGTGAGGGTAGATGCAATGTGCCACAATCTCAGTCCTCTGCCATGCACCAATTTACAAGCAGTTATCTTGTTACCTTTATAGGTAACTAACTTTTGCATGTTTCTGGACTGGAGAAAATTCTGTACAGGATGTAGAAACTACTGCTCATTGTGGAATTGAAAACTGTTATTGCTACCCTTAAAAACCTTGATGACTGAACTCTAAACAGGAACCAGCTGACTGGATTCCATTAACCCTGAACTGTGCCATTATACACCCGATGTGTGGAGTTTGGACACATCCATACTTGCAGAGGAAGTATTCAGACTATTCCAGGATTCTACATAGCCTGTGGCCAAAGTGTTTTGCATCTCTCTGAGTGTTAAAGTGCATGTCAAATTCATCACAATGAGCTGTCATTTGGTATCATTAGAGGAAGTGCTTCATTGAATAAAAATGAGGCTGGATCTGATGCACCAGCAGAGCCATTCAAAGGCATCCAGTTCTTGTTAGTGCGTCTTTGTTCTCAATTACCTCATTTAGTTTACTTAAAGACCATTGCATTGATATGCAAATTGCATTGCAGTGACAATCTCGGTGTAAAGTAAATAGATGGAATTTTATTACCATCCTTTATTACTATTGTGTTTAATTTTGGATTCTCATCATTTGTATAAGATTGAGGCATGAAGCAATCAGTTTCAGGTTCTAAACATTTTGAGAGTGATAGAGGCACCTCTACGAAAGATAGCCCATCACTGACATAGCAGAGAAACAGAATACAGAACCTGGGCTCTTTAACCTTCAGTTTTAGACAGTATTTAATGATGTTTGTAATAGACTATTAGGAGCTCCAAAGTACCAAGGTGGGTGCATGGAATGCACTGCCACTGACAGCAGTAGAGGCGGATACAATAGTGTCTTTTAAAATAATCTTAGATAGGTACACGGAGTTTAGAAAAATAAGAGCTATATGCCAGGGAGATTCTAGACAGTTTCTAGATTAGGTTACATGGTCAGCATAACATTGTGGGCTGAAGGGCCTGTATTGTGCTGGTAGATTTCTATGTTTCTATGTTTCTTACCAACAAGGTGCAAAACACTCTTAAGCTTTTGTTGTTACTAAGCAATTATCTAACCTACACAAGATGAAGTAGAGACTGTAGATGCTGGATATCTGGAACATTGCACATTAAAAGCAGGATAACGTACCTAAGTGAAACTGTCCAGTGGCCTTGACATCTACCATCAGAATCAGAATCAGGTTTATTATTGCCAGCATATATCTTGTGAAATTTGTTGTTATGTGGCAGCAATAAGACCGTAAGATCATAAGACATAGGTGCAGAATTGGGCAATTCAGCCCATCGAGTCTGCTGTGCTAGTTCATCATGGCTGATCCATTTTCCTCTCAGCCCCATTTTCCTGCCTTCTCCCCATAACCTTTCACAGCCTGACTAATCAAGAATGTATCATTCTGTACCTCAAATATAACCTGGCCTGCACAGCCACTTGTGACAATTCACCACTTTGTTAAAGACATTCCTCCTCATATTCATTCTAAATGGATGTCCCTCTACTCTGAAGCTGTGCCCGCTGGTCCTAGATTCCCCCACTATTGGAAGTATCCTCTTCACATCCACTCTATTTATGCTTTTCAACATTTGATAGGTTTCAAAGAGAACCCCCTCGTTCTTCCAATTTCCAGCCAGTACAGGTCCAGAGCCACCAAATGCTCCTCATATGATAAACCCTTCATTCCTGGAATCATTCTTGTAAACCACCTCTGAAACCTCTCCAATGTCTTTTCTCAGGTAAGCAGCCCAAAACTGTTCACAACACTCAAAGTGAGGACTCACCAGTGCCTTCTAAAGCCTTAGCTTTACATCTTCGCTTTTATATTCTAGTCCTCTCAAAATAAGTGCTAACACTGCATTTGCTTTCCGCACTACCGACTCAACCAGCGAGTTAAATTTTAGGGAATTCTGCACGAGGACTCCCAAGTCACTTTACACCTCAGATTTTTGATTTTCTCCCTGTTTAGAAAATACTCCATGCTTTTACTCCTTCTACCAAAGCACATGACTGTACACTTCCTGACACTGTATTCTGTCTGCCACTTCTTTGCCCATTCTCCTAATCCTTCTGCTGCCTCCCTGCTTTCTCAACACCACTTGCCCCTCTGCCTACCTTCATATCATCCGCAAATCTGGCCACAAAGCCAACAAATCCATCATTCAAATCATTGACATACAACGAGAGGTCCCAACAGCTATCCTTGTGGATCACCACTGGTCTCCAATCAGAATAGGTTCCTTTATTCACACTCCTGCCAATTGGCCAGTGCTCTACCCATGCTAGTACCTTTCCTGTAATATCATGGGCTCTTATTTTGTTAAGTAGCCCCATGTGCAGCATCTTATCAATGACCTTCTGAAAATCCAAGTACGCAACAACCACCAATTCTCCTTTGTCTATCCTGCTTGTTATTTCCTCAAAGAATTCCAATAGATTTGTCAGGCAAGATTTTCCCTTATGTAAACCATGCTGACTTTGGCCTATTTTATCATGTCCCTGCAAGTACTTCGAAATCTCATCCTTAACTATCACCTCCAACATTTTCCCATCCACTGAGATCAGACTAACTGGCCTATCGTTTCATTTCTTCTGCCTCCATCCCTTCTTGAACAGTAGGGTGAAATTTTTAATTTTCTAGTCCTCCAGAAACATGCCAGAATCTATTGATTCTTGGAAGATCATTACTAATACCTTCACAATCTCTTCGGCTACATCTTTCAGAAACCTGGGTATAGAACATCTAGTCCAGGCGACTTATCTACCTTCAAACATTTCAGCTTCCCAAGCACCTTCTCCCTAATTATAGCAACCACACTCACTTCTGTCCCCTGATATTCTCAAACTTCCAGCATACTGCTGGTGTCTTCCACAGTAAAGACTGATTCAGTTCATCCACCTTTTCCTTGTCCCCCATCACTACCTCTCCAGCATCATTTTCCAGCAGTCTGATATCTACTCTCATCTCGCTTTTACTGTTTATGTATCCGAAAAATCTTCTGGTATCCTCTTTGATATTATTTGCTAGCTACTTTCATATTTCATCTTCCCCCTCCGTATGGCTGTTCTAGTTGTCATTTGTTGGATTTTAAAAGCTTCCCAATCCTTCAACTTTGCTCTAATTTTTGCTCTATTATATACACTCTCTTTTGCTTTTATATAGACTTTGACTTCCCTTGTCAGCCACAGTAACATCGTCCTGTCTTTAGAATACTTCTTCCTCTTTGGGATGCAGCTATTCTGTGACTTTTAAATTGCTCCCAGAAACTTCAGTCATTGCTGCTCTTCTGTCATCCCTACTAGTATTCCCTTCCAATCAACTTTGGCCAGCTACTCTCTCATGAACTGTAATTTCCTTTACTCCACTGTAATACTGATATATCTGACTTCAGCTTCTCTTTCAAATTGCAGGGTTTAGGGAGCTTAAGGTAAAGGAACACTCAGGAGGCAGAGATCATAATTCTCTCTCATATAATGATCACTGACTCCTAGGGGTTCCTTTACCTTAAGCTCCCTCATCAAATTCAGTC
The DNA here is from genome assembly GCF_030144855.1 of Hypanus sabinus. Lineage (NCBI taxonomy): Eukaryota > Metazoa > Chordata > Chondrichthyes > Myliobatiformes > Dasyatidae > Hypanus > Hypanus sabinus. The sequence goes on from NC_082720.1 coordinate 20,806,865, forward strand.
TATTATACAACGCCCACCCCAGAATAGCTGATCCCCTAGTGGGCTCAACCACAAGATGCTCTAACAAGCCACTTCATAGGCATTCTAGAAATTCTCTTTCTTGGAATCCAGCACCATGCTAATTTTCCCAATCTATCTGCATTTTTGAAATTTCCCATGACTATTGTAACATTGCCCTTTTGATATACTTTTTCTATCTCCCATTGTAATTTATAACCCACATCCTGGCTACTGTTTGAGGCCTGTATATAACTCCATTCAGGGTTTTTCTAACTTTGCAGTCTCATAATTCTACCCACATCTTCCAATCCTATGTCACCTTTTTATAAGGATTTGATTTGATTTTTCACCAACAGAACCACACCACCACCTCTGTCTACCTGCCGATCCTCGAATGTTAAGCTCCCAACTATGATCTTCTTTCAGCCGTGACTCAGTGATGTCGACAATGTCATACCTGCTCATCTCTAACTGCATTCCAAGACCACCTATCTTATTCTATATACTGCAAGTATTCAAATATAACACCTTTAGCCCTGTATTTCTTACCCTTTTCAATTTTGTCACCCTGTTGCACCGCAACTCATCTCACTGGTTGCAAATTTGCTCTGTCATCAGCCTGTCTGTCCTGACAATCTCACTGCCCACTGCCTGTATTTGTATCCCAACTCAGCCCTATCACTTCGGTTCCCAACCCCCTGCCAAATTAGTTTAAACCCTCCCCACAGTTCTGCAAGGATACTGATCCCCCTGGGTTTAGGCACAACCAGTCCCTTTTGTACAGGTCATACCTTCCCCAGAAGAAATCCCCATGATCCAGAAATCTGGATCCCTGGCTCCTTCACCTCCTTTCCTCAGCGAAGTATTCATCTGCCAAATCATCCTGTTCTTCTCCTCCCTGGTGCGTGGCGTAGGCAGCAAAACCCTGGAGATTCTGCTTTGCAGCTTTCTAATTGGCCTCCTAAATTCTCTGTTTAAGACCTCCTCCCTTTTCCTACCTATGTCATTGGTACTAATATGTACCAAAACTTCTGGCTGCTCACTCTCCTCCTTCAGAATGCCACGGACCCAGTCCAAGAAGTCCCTGACCTGGGCACCTGGGACACAAGATACCAACCTTTTGTCTCTATTGCGTCCACAGAAATTCATGTCTGCTCTTCTAACTCTGGAATTTCCCGTCACGACAGCAGTCCTCTTCTCCCCCCTCCCCTATGAGCCAATGCCAGAGATTAGGTCACTGGGGTCCCCCCTTAGTTGGTCGTCCCCATTGAGGGCAATGGCCACGGGGGTAGTCTGTACTGGGTGCCCATTTCCTTTCTCTCTCCTGACAGTCACTCAGGTACCTGCCTTCTGCAACTTGGGTATGACTACCTCCCTTTAGCTCATATCTATCATCTCTTCTGTTTCCCATATGAGCTGAAGGTCATCAGGCTGCAGCTCCATTTTGTTAACACATTCTCTGAGGAGCTGCAGCTCAGTGCGCCTGGTGCAGATGTGGTTATTCGGGAGGCTGGAGGTCTCCCAGAGTTTCCACATCTCACACAAAGTACACAACACACCCCCTGGAGCCATTATCCCTGTTCTAACTGCACTAACAGAAGAAGAATGAAGAGGAAACAGCTTACCAGAGATACTTGTCTCATCCAACCTGTGAGCCTGTTGAGCCAAGGCCTCCTCACTCTAACATTAGTCCACTCACACAACAATCACTCCGCTTGTCCCTGCCTTATTTTTATTTGCCCTTTCTAATAAATGGCAAATTGTTTGGGTTGCTGGAAAACTGTCGAAAGCCCATGTACACTCCTTTTTAAATCTCTCTCCTCAACCTGTGAATCGCCTCCTCTCTTGCTCGCAATTTAAGACCATGAGACCATAAGACATAGGAACAAAATTAGACCATTCAGCCCATCAATACTGCTTCACCATTCCATCATGTCTGATATGGGATCCTACTCAACTGCATGCACCGGAAGTGTATCGTGATTGGGTCACCGGAAGTACAGTGCAATGCATACAATATTTCTATTGGTTACAATAAGAAATATAAAAATACAGTGAATAGTAGGTAATTGAGTCATCAGTTAATCAGAGCAACTACTTATTTGGGACAACTCTTAAAGAATAAAAACTAATTGAGAAAGTAACCAGGATGCTATGCTGCTTAACTGGGGCTGGGATCATGTGCACTAGACACTAGACACAACACCATGCTTACAGTGAACAGTTTTTAAATAGCATCAGTTGTGTGTGTTTCACGGCGGTTTCAAGCCTTCAGGTTTGAAAATGCCAGAAATGGCTGGGAGTGAAAATGAAACAATTTCACTACTTCAACAAGTTAGGAACTATGAAGGATTTGAAGATATTGACAATCATCTTGAGTGCGACAATGAAAATGAATATTTGGAGGATGCAATTGTTGAAAGGATTTTATAAAGGCAGTCCATTATCTACATTAGGTTTCTACACTCATTTTGTTTATTTTCAACCAATCATAAGAACTTCAGTACAGTGGATTAATTCCTCTGTCGATAAATATTAGGAACTAAAACACAGTTTTATAGTAATGTAAAGGTATTGGTAGTGTTTTAATTTGACAAATATATAATTTCTGACTTAGTTAAATGGTATTTGCCTTTTCATACCTTTGTAACTGTGTCCATTAAACTTCAGCTAATTGGGGCAGCCGCTTAATTGGGTCAAAATGTACTGGTTCCAAAGTGTCCTAGTTAACTAGAATTCACTGTATATACAGTATATAAATAAATGGTGCAGAAAGAGAGCAAAATAGTGAAGCATTGTTTGTGTTCATGGATCCAGAAATCTGATTGCAGAAGGGAAGAAGCAGTTTCTAAAGGTTTGAGCGTGAGTTTTCAGGCCTCTGTACCTCCTCCCTGATGGTAGTAATGAGAAGTAGTATTGTATTGTAGTATTGGTAGTATTGTGTCCTGGGTGGTGGGGATCCTTAGTGATGGCTGTTGCCTTCTTGAGGGACCATCTTTTGAAGATGTCCATGATGGTGTGGAGGCTAGTGCCCATGATGGAGCTGGCTGAGTCTACAAGCCTTTGCAACCTCTTTTGATCTTGTGCTTTGGAGCCACAGTACATCTGTAAAAATTTGCTAGTCTTTGGTGACATACCAAATCTCCTCAAACTCTTAATGAAGTAGAGTCGTTGGTGTGCCTTCTTCATGGTGCATCAATATATGGGCGTAGGGTAGATCCTCGGAGATGATGGTGCCCACTTGAAGCTGTCAACCCCTCAATGAGGACTGGTGTGTGTTCTCTCTATTTCCTCTTCCTGAAGTCCACAATCATTTCCTTGGTCTTACTGATATTGAGTGCAAGTTGTTGTTGTGACACCACAAACCAGCCAATCTATCTTACTCCTGTACACCTCCTTGTCACCATCTGAGATCCTGCCAGCAACAGTTGTGTCATCAATGAACTTTTCGGTGGTACTTGAGGTGTGCTTGGCCATGCAGTCATGAGCGTAAAAAGGGAAGAGCAGTGGGCTAAGCAAGCATCCTTGAGTTGTGCCTGTGCTGATGATCAGCGAGGAGGAAATTTTATTTTCAATCTGCACTGGCTGTAATCTCCTGATAAGGAAGTCAAGGATCCAGTTGCAGAAGTACTGAGGCATAGATTTTTTAAGCTTGTTGATCAGTACTGAGGGGATGATGGTGTTGAACACTGAGCTATATTCAGTGAACAGCAAACTAAGGCAGGTATTGCAGTTGTCCAGGTGGTCCATGGCCAAGTGGGGAGGCAGTGAGATCGTATCTGTGGTAGACTTGTTTTGTTTGTAGACAAATTGCAGCTGGCCAGGCCGTTGCTCAGGCAGGGGTTAATTCTAATTCTGACCAACCTCTCAAAAGACTTCATCACAGGAGATGTGAGAGTTGCTGGGCGATAGCCAATGAGGCAGCTCACCCTGCTCTTCTTGGGCACCACTATAACTGGTGCCTTCTGAAGCAGGTGGGAACCTCTCCCTGCAGAAGTGAGAGGTTGAAGATATTGGCATCATGAAGTGCTTTGAGAGGATGGTCATGACATACATGAACTTCAGCCTTCCAGACAACCTTAGCTCACTACCGCCAAAGCAGGTCTACAGCAAACATCATCTCCCTTGCCTTACACTCGAGGATGGTAGAAATATGGATAGCTATGGTCCTGGTGCAGGTCTATGGGAATAGGCAGCTTAAGTGGTTTTGGCAGGGACTAGATCGGCTGAAGGCCTGTTTCTGTGCTACACTTCTCTATGACTCATCTCTGGAGTAACTGGATAGTAAAGGTACACCTATTGTATGTTTATTGAATACAGCTCTGCCTTCACTTACATAATTCCAAGCAAACTCATCATCAAACTCTGGACCCTGGGAGTAAATGCCTCTCTCTGCAACTGGTTATTTGACTTCCTGACAAACAGAATGCAATGAGTAAGGATGGGCAGCAACAGTTATTTTGAACAGCAGCCAAGCAGGTACCGGGAGTGAGAAAAGAGGCGACTCACACAGGTTGACGACAGTGCAGTAAAAAGCAGCACTTCGCGGGAGTTTTGGCATTGGAACAGCAGTCAATCAGAGATCAGGATTCATTAGCAAGGGCAAATAAAAATAATGCAGGGGCACACAGAGTGGTCTTTCTTGGAATGGACAGTGAGGATTGGAGGCTTTAGCTCTTTGAGGCTCCAGCGAGGAGAAGCCTGAGTGAGAGAAGGCAAAAAGCTGGTGGTAGATTTTTTTTCAGTTTATTTATTGTTTCCTTCTTTATAATTCACATCTAGAGCAGTCGGGATTTCAAGCAGGATAGTTGAATGCCCCTCTTGTGGAATTTAAGAAGGTAGGGAGACATCCAGTGTCCCTGATGACTTCATCTGCAAGAAGTGCATCCAACCACAGCTTCTAACTCTCCGCGTTAAGGAGTTGGAGCTGGAACTGAATGAACTCCGGGTCATTCAGGAGAATGACGGGGTGATAGAGAGGACATATAGAGAAATAGTTACACCCAAAGTGCAGGACACAGGAAACTGAGTGACAGTCAGGAGGGTGAAAGGAGTGAAACAGCCAGTACAGAGTACCCCTGGGGCCATTCTCTTCGACAAGTAGACCACTTTGGATATTGTTGTGGGTGCATGACCTAGCAAAGGAAAGTCACAGCGGTGAAGACTCTGGTACTGAGTCTAGCTCGGCGGCTCAGAAGGGAAGTGAAGAGAAGATTCGAGCTATGGTGATAGGGGAACAAAAATGAGGTTCTGTGGACAAGTTGCAGGTTCTGTTGCAGGATGGTATATTGCCTCCCGGGTACCAGGGTACGGGACATCTCAGATTGAGTCGTCAGTGGGAGCTTGAGCAGCCAGAGGTCGTGGTCCATATACCAGCGATGTCGGTGGAAAGAAGGAAGAGCTTTTGTAAAATGAGTTCAGGCAGTCAGGCGCTAAGTTAAAGGACAGGACCTCCAGGGTAGTGATCTTAGCGTCGGTAACTGTGTCATGTGCTGGTGAGGCCAGAAAAAAGAAGATCATAGTTTAATAAATGGCTAAGGAGCTGATTTAGAATGGAGGGCTTCCCATTTTTGGATCACTGGATCTCTTCCAGGGAGGGTGGGAGGGACCTATACAGAATAGAAGTTTTGCACCTAAAGTAGAGGGGGACTAATATCCTAGTGGGTAGGTTAGCTGGTACTGCACGGGGTTACTGCAAAGTCTGGAATCAAAAGGTTGAGCATGGTGTGACTACTGTCCCGAGCTGCACATATTTCAATGCAAGAAGTATTGTAGGAAAGACAGATGAGCTCAGGGTGTGGATCAACACATGGAGTTATAATCTTGTAGCCATTAGTAAGACATGGTTGCAGGATGGAATGGACTGGCAGCTCAACATTCTGGGATTCCATTGGCTTGAATGCAACAGAGTGGGACAGATTAAAGGGGAGGGGGTGATGTTACAAGTCAGGGAAAACGTCACACGGCAGTACTCAGTCGGGACAGACTGGAGAACTCGTCTAGTGAAGCTTTACAGGTGGAAGTGAGGAATAAGAAAGGTGTGACCCCCATTAATGGGTTATATTATTATAAACCACACAAAAGTCTGCAGGATTTAGAGGAAGAAATTTGTAGAGAGATAGCAAACTGTTGCAAGAAACATAAGGTTGTTACAATAGGTGATTCTGACTTTCCAGATATTGACAGGGACTCCCATGCTCTAAAAGGTTGTCAAATGTGTTCCAGAAAGTTTCTTTAATCAGTACATAGAAGTCCGAATTAGAGAGTGTGCAATGCTTTATCTCCTATTAGAGAATGAGTCAGGGCAGGTGACAGAGGTTTGTGCAGGGGAACACTTTATGTCTAGTGATCATGGTGCTGTTAGTTTCAAGGTTATTATGGAAAAGGATGGATCTGATCATTGGGTTGAGAATCTAAATTGGAAAAAGGCAAGTTTTGATGGTATCAGCAAGGGTCTGGCAAGTGCGGATTGGGTCAGGCTGTTTTCTGGCAAAGGTGTACTTGGTAAATGGGAGGCTTTCAAAGTGAAATTTTGGGAGTAGAAAGTTTGTATGTACCTGTCAGAATAAAGGTTATGAATAACAGGTTTAGAGAACCTTGGTTTTTGAGAAATATTGAGGTCCAGGATAAGAAAAAGATGGAGGTACATAACAGGTGTAACGCTTACGCGACCGGCTGGTGTATGTCTAGGGGAAAATTCATCCACCTGCTTAACCCTGCCTCCCGTATACGTGGATGCTATGAAATACACACTAATACAAACTCGCACACACAATATCAAGTTCACACCAGGTACGATTACAGAATACACTTCATAAATCTTACTAGCACTAAGTGATTAGGAACGATACAATATAGATGAAGGGAAAGAAAATAAAGAAAAGGCGCCAAAACTTATCAGAGTTCAGTCAATTAGTGCACATTGTTGGAGCTCAGTCATCGAATCCTCCAACCACTCTTCGCTCTTCTCTGACCTCCATGACCTGCGCACCTGGGACCACCCTCGGTGATCGACCAGTGGTGCCACACCCGTCCGCCTTCATCGCCGTCTTCTTCCTGACTCCCAAAAAGACCGCGCAATCCCAGCTCCCAGACCCACAAGAGAAAATAACATCCAACCCAATTGGTTAACAAATTAATAGAATCCCCGTTATCAGCAACTTTAACCCAAACAAGCTTTGAGAAGCTTCGAGAGTGCTCTGCAAGAAAAGTACTCCCTCACCAGTTAGCGTACCAAAAAAGCAGTTTTACTTTCAACAAACAAAGAAGCCATTTTGATTTAACATACGCAGCACACAGGTATAGGCAGGTAGATAAATGAGGTGCTTATGGAGTATAAGAAAGGCAAGAAACATTTAAGAAAGGCATCAGGAGGGCTCATCTTTCTGTGCTCGTCATTCTCTTCTACAGTTTAAAGTGGTTCATAGAGCTTACATTTCTAAACAGAAGCTGTCCAGTTTTTACCCGAATGTTTCTCCACTTTGTAGTAAATGCAACTCTGCTGATGCCTCTTTAATTCATATGTTTTGGTCTTGCCCTACAATTGAAAAGTTTTGGCGGGAAGTATTTCATACCTTCTCACAACCTTTTAAGGGTCCAATTTGACCCAAATCCCCTTACTGCCTTGTTTGGTATTATTGCAACTGAAGATATAACTTTAAATACTCTTAACCTACAGGTTTAAGTTGTTACCTCTCTTTTAGCAAGAAGAGAAATCTTGCTTAAATGGAAGGAGTCTACCCCTCCTACACATCTTCAATGGTTACGTGATATTATGTCTTATTTAAATTTAGAAAAGATCCGCTGCTCAGTCTTAAATTTGTTTTATGATATTTGGGGACCTTTTCTAAATTACTTCTCCAATTTATAAAGTTTAACAGTGCACAGACTTTTATGTATAATTTTTATCTTCTCTTCTTAAGTGAATATGTCTTTTTTTTCAAATTATCCATTGTCATCCATCAGCTTTTTTCTTTGGTAGTTGGTAGGGAGTTGACTTTTTTATATAAAAAATTTCTTTTATGATGTATGACTTATCTTTAAATTTTTGATTACAGAGTGGTATACCTTTATGTGTTATGCTGTAACATTTTGATCAATTTTATTACAATATATGAACGTACACAAGTTATGTTGAGATGTGTCTGTGTTGCACTCTGTAAATCTTGTTTTTTTTCTGAATAAAAATATTGTAAAGAGAAAGGAGGGCTAAAAGAAGGCATGAAGTTGCTCTGGCAGACAAAATGAAGGAGAATCTGAAAGGATTCTATAGATATGTTAAGAGTAAAAGAATTGCAAGGGACAAAATTAGTCCTCTGGGAGATCAGAATGGTAATCTATGCATAGAGCCAAAAGAGATGGGGGAGATATTAAATGGATCTTTTGCATCTGTATTTACTTGGGAGAGTCTATAGCAGTGAGGTAATACACAGCGAGGTCATGGACCCTATACAGATTACAGAAGAGGAGGTGTTTGCTGTCTTGAGGCAAATTAGGGTGGACAAATCCCCAGGGCCTGGCATGGTGTTCCTTGGACCATGTAGGAGGCAAATGCAGAAATTGCAGGGGCCCTGGTAGAGATATTTAAATTATCCTTAGCAAAAGGGGAGGTCTGAAGGATTGGAGTTAATGTTGTTCCACTGTTTAAGAAGGGCTCTAAGAATAAACCAGGAAATCATAGGCTAGTGAGCCTGACATCAGTAGTGGGAAAGTTATTGGATGGTATTCCAAGGGACCGGATGTGGTGCTCTGTGCCTGTCTGGACACACCCCCTGCTGACTGCTCCTGTGGCTCCTCCCACAGGCCCCTGTATAAAGGCGATCTGAGGCCTGACGCTCGGCCTCAGTCTCCAGGACATAGAATGTGGACACTAACTCCTTCTAACCACTAACTGGTTCCTTCTTCCAGTCAATAAAAGCCGATATCTCGCCTTACGTCTCAGTGTGAGTTATTGATGGTGCATCACCGGATATATGAGTATTTTGGAATATGGATAGATAGAGACTGTCTAAGGATAGTCAGCATGGCTTTGTGTGTAGTAGGTTATGTCTAACAGTCTTATAGCATTACCGGGAAGTTACCAGGAAAGTTGATGAGGGTAAAGCGGTGGGTGTTGTCTACATGGACTTTAGCAAGGCAGTTGACAAGGTCCCACATTGGAGTTTGATCAAGAAGGTTCAGCTTCCTTGGCACTCAAGATGAGGTAGTAAATTGGATTAGACATTGGCTTTGTGGGAGAAGTCAGAGTGCGTTAGTAGATGGTTGCATCTCCGTCTGGAGGCCTGTGACTAGTGGAGTGCCACAGGGAGGAGTGCTGTATCCATTGTTGCTTGTCATTTATATCAACAATCTGGATGATGACATGGTTAACTGGATCAGCAAATTTTCAGATAACACCAAGACAGGAGGTGTGCTGGACAGTGAGGAAGACTACCAAAGCTGGGAGTGGGATCTGGACCAATTGGAAAATCAGGCTGAAAAATGCAGATGTAATTTAATGCAGATAAGTGTGAGGTGTTTTACTGTGAAGGACCAACCAATGTAGGTCTTAAACAGCGAGTGGTAGAGCACTGAGCAATGTGGTGGAACAAAGAACCTGGGAAAACAGGTCCATAGTTCAGTGGCCGTGGCATTACAGGTAGATAGGGTCATAAAGAAAGCTTTTGGTACATTAGGCTTCAAAGATCAAAGTGTTGAGTATTGAATTAGGATGTGATGTTGAAATTGTATAAGACATTGTTGAGGCCGAACTCGGAGTATTGTGTGCAGTTTTGACCACCTACTTAAAGGAAAGATGTTACTAAGATTGAAAGAGTACAGAAAAAAGCTACACGGACGTTGCCAGGACTGGAAGACCCGAGTTGTAAGAAAAGATTGAATAGGTTACAACTTTATTCCCTACAATGTAGACGATTGAGGGGAGACTTGATAGAGGTATACAAAATTATGGAGAATATAGATAGAGTTAATGCAAGCAGGCATCTTCCTCTGAGGCTGGGTGAGACTACAACAAGAGGTCATGGGTAAAGGGTGGAAGGTGAAAAGTTTAAAGGGAGCATGATTGTAAACTTCTTCACTCAGAGGGCTGTGAGAGTGTGGAACAAGCTGCCAATGCAAGTGGTGGGTATAATCTCAATTTCAATGCTTAAGAGCATTTTGGAGAAGTATATGGATGGGAGGGCTATGTAGGGTTATGGTCCGGGTGCCGGTCAATGGGACTATGCTGTTGAAATGGTTTGGCATGGACTAGATGGGCCAAAGAGGCTGTTTCTGTGCTGTAGTTTTCTATGACTGTATGGTGGTGCTTCACAAGATCACATCCTCAGCCCCCCACTCTGATTGTGATTGTGTGGCCAGGTTCTGCTCCAACTTTTTTCTACAAGTTGCAGATCACACCACCATTGTTGGCTACATCTCAAATAATGATAAGGCAGAGTATGGGAAGGAGTCAGCAAAACGAAAGAGCTGGTCATTGACTGCAGTCAGGGGGAAGGTGCATGTGCTCCTGTCCATGTCAATGGTGTTCAAGTTGAGAGGGTTGAAAACTTCAAGTTCCTGGGAGTAAAAATCAGCAATAGCCTTGACTGATCCAACAACATAGACATCATGGCCAAGACAGCTCACTGACATCTCCACTTCCTCAGGAGATTAAGGAAATTTGGTGGCTCCTCATTGACCCTTACCAACTTTTATCGATGCATCCTATCTGCATGCACAACAGTTTGGTAGGGCCACTACTCTGCATGTGACCAGAAGACATTGCAAAGAATGGTGGACATATTTCAAGTCCATGTCTCTCCTCTCTGGACTGTCGAGTACCGCTCACTACTTCAGAAAAGCATCCAGCATTGTCAAAGACTCAAGACTAGAGTTATAAGACTATTGAGTAGTTCTCTAGCACAATAAGTGTAAGGAAAGTGTTAAATATGATTCTTCCTTGATAGATACTAAAATAAACTGAATGTCCGTAAGACAAAGTGGTGTTAGCATGGAGTGGCGTTGTTTTGGGGAAGTGCAAGAGAATCAGTCCACAGCAATGTTTTGAGAAAGTCAAGGACGTACAAGTCTGCAGCCATAATAGTGGACAGTAATGAAAAACATGTATGGCTGGGTTGAAGGTCAAAGGAGATTAGCAGGGGTGCATCAGGAGTTTAGAAAGGGGCACTTGCTTTGTGCAAGTGGGGAACAGCTTTGCCTTAGGCTAGATCATAGCCAGTGCTTGTGCTAAGGTACGTCGAGCCAGAGTTAGAGTTAGGGAGAGAAAGAAAGATTGTTGGAACTGTGGCTCCCCTCTAACATTGCAGAGATCGGTCTGATATTTTGATTTCTGTACTGCTACTACTGTAGATATTTTTTCTCTGTTACATTTGTACTTGTTCTGATAAAGTGTCTTCTTGTTGTTGAATATGTGTGAAATGTCTTCTTTGTTTGTGGATACATAGGCAAGTACCCTGCGCTAAATAAGGAAAGAATACATGACAAAATTTAAAATAATTTGTTGTTACAGTAAGATGGACTTCTGACATTACAATCTACCTCATATGATCCTGCACCTTACTGTTTACTTGCACTGGCCTCTCTTTGTAGCTGTTACACTTTATCTTGCATTGTGTTTTATTTTGTTCCACCTGAATGCACTCTGTGTTAATCTAATCTGAATGAACAGTATGCAAGACAAGCTTTTCATTGTATCTTGGTATATGTGACAATAATAAAACAATTCCAATTCCACTTCCAAGGAACCTACGAAGGGTTAAGAAGAGTGAAATGTTTCATCAGGACAAGATGAAGGATCCGGCCCAAAATGACAACTGTTTACAGTATTTCCCTTTGTAGATATAGCCTTACCCGCTGAGTTCTTCCACCATTCTGTGTGTGTTACATCAAGCCTACTGCACCTGGGCCCCACAGTACCAATCCTCACCTCAGGTGCTGTCTGTGTGGAGTTTGCATGTTTTCCCTGTGACCAGGTACTCCAGTTTCCTTTCAAAGACGTGCATGTTATGTGGGTAGTAGTTATTCTAAGTTGCCCCTGGTATGTAGCTGAATGATAGAATCTGGGGAATAGGAGGAGGGCACTAGACTGTGGATGCTGGATTTCAGAGCAACAAATGATCTGCTGGAGGAACTCAGATGGGGGAGAATCTTGGAGTGTTGATAGGGAATGAAAATGGGATTAGTGTTAGATTCATGTAAATAGATGGTTGACTGTGCAGATTTAGGGATTGAAGGATACTTGCCTTGCTCTGACTCTACCCGCAACAAATGCACTTAGTGCACTCGTGGGCAATCTCCGCACATTCACAATACTGCAACATCCTTTGTTTCCTAATTGTCAGAATCACAGAGCGCGTTTTTTGTAACTTATGTGCAGCACTCCCCCTTCATTTGCTATTGGACCTCAGTTTCTGCAGATGTATGGTCTTGACTCAAAATATGGAAACTTGATTTCCACTTCTTTGTAAATATTTCTGGCTAGTACTAGACATTTAACTTGACATATGATTGACATGGACCTACAATTTCCTTGACTGCCAAAGCACGCATGGCCAGTCAACATTGGTAACAAGATAATCTGGATGTGTTGACAGACATTAGGTGAAAAAATATTTACTACAAAATATGATTTGCATTTAGAATTACAGCTTTCACATCCCCATGATATCCCAAAGTTTTATATAGCCTTAAAGTACATTTAAAGTGCAGTCACTGTTAATAAAAGAAAAACTGCAGCCAAATTGCACTTTGCAATATCCCATTATTAGTCAAGTAAAAATTAAAATGTCAATAATCAATTTTTAATATTGTCTGAGAGTGGAGGGTGGTGTGAAATAACTTCAAAATTTTCCACCGCTAGTCTTGCTTATGTAACCTTTAGTAGAGATTGCGTCGGTCACTTTCTGACCTGCATGTGTAGGCTTACTTCCCCCTCTGGTTTATCGATAAGGGCACTGTGGAGAACTCAGACATTTTACTCATCATGGAATGGGGGCCAGTTATATAGATGGCTTGGTTTAACATTGAGTTCTGTATGAAATCCCATGACCTTAAAACCATAACCAGCCAATTCAGAAATAAGAATACCCACACTAAGTAAAATAATTTCTAACACGTAAAGCTTGATTAAAGATCTAATCTTGTATGAGGGACAGGTAATGAACTGCAGGTGTGAGCGTGGACACATCCCCAGCATTAGCATTCACACCATTGCTGAAACTCAGGATACTTTGAGTCATGCCGGCTGTTTTGCCGCTGCTCCGAGTAAGGTACGAATTCTGGCGTTTTTGTGGCCGGCTGAGACTGCTGGCCGTTTGCTGTCACCCAAGCAAAGATACGTATGGACTGTCGTTGTGTGGCTTTGCCTCCTCATTGTCCAAGTCCTTTCCAGCTGAGTAGGTCTGGACGTTTGCCGCTACTCTGAGTTGGGTATTCTGTCTTTTCATGGTGCAAGTCCAGTCCAAGTCCAAGCTCGTGGTTTGAGTTTCAAGTCCAAGTCAAGATTCAAGTTCCGAGTTCCAAGTTAAGTTCCGAGTCCCAAGCTGAGGTCCAAGTTCGGAGTCCAAGCTGAGGTCTAGGGTCTGAGTCCAGGTTTTACCGGTTTGTTATCCAATGCTTACATCCATGTTGGCATTTTGTCCTTGCTCCCTGGCCTTCCTAGTAACCATCAATAAACACTATTCTGTTCATACTACCTCTGTGTCTGTGTCCTGCACTTGGCCCCCTTGTAACACTCATGGAGTATTGTATTCATTTCAGGTCATCTCTTTGTAGGAAGGATGTGGAAGCTTTAGAGAGGGTGCAGGGGAGATTTCCAGGATAATCTAAATTATAGAGCATCTCTAATGAGGACAGGTTGAACAAATTAAGGCTTTTCTCTTTGGAGTTAAGGAGGATTAAGGGTAACTTTGATAGAGGTCTGGAAGATGATGAGCAGTATAGATAGAATAGACAAGGCGACAATAGCCAATATGAAAGGGCATAAAGTGATTGGAGGAAAGTAAGTGGGGATGTCAGAGATAGGTTTTTACTCAGAACGGTGGGAGTGTGGAATGCACTGCCAATGTGAAGGCAGAGCAGTTAGGGACATTTAACAGACTCTTAGATAGGTACAGGGGTGAAGGGAAAATGGAGTGATATGGTGGAGGGAAGGTTTAGATTGATTTTGGAGTAGATTATAGGTTTGGCACAATACTGTGGACTGAAGAGTCTCTGTACTGTGTTGTACTGGTCTATGTTCTATGTTCACCCAGTGTTTTCCAATAAGCACATGGGTTTTTCTTTGTAGATTTCTTGCCTTCCATGGAAGGAAAGGGAGACTCAGTAATTCTGGAGCATTGGCTGCCCTAGACTTAACAAGTGTGAAGACAGGCGTGATGGAGCTTTCTGTAATACCATTATCTTTCAATTTCATCCATGCATTTCCAAAGCTTCCCCACCAGATACAGTGTAAAATAAATCATGGGGAATCCACACAGCAGCTTCCTGACACCGCTGGATCCAATTCCTTCATCAAACCAGACCGTATGTGCTCACACACCAGCAGCAGTGCCCTTGCCATAAGGAAGTAAGTCAAGTCAAGTCAAATCACTTATATTGTCATTTCGACCATAACTGCTGGTACAGTACATAGTAAAAATGAGACAACGTTTTTCAGGACCATGGTGTTACATGACACAGTACAAAAACTACGTAAAATTACGTAAAAAACAACACAGAGATAAAAAAACACACGACAACTACACTAGACTACAGACCTACCCAGGACTGCATAAAGTGCACAAAACAGTGCAGGCATTACAATAAATAATAAACAGGACAATAGGGCAGTAAGTTGGTGTCAGTCCAGGCTTTGGGTATTGAGGAGTCTGATGGCTTTGGGGAAGAAACTGTTACATAGTCTGGTCATGACAGCCCGAATGCTTCGGTGCCTTTTCCTGGATGGCAGGAGGGAGAAGAGTTTGTATGAGGGGTGCGTGGGGTCCTTCATAATGCTGTTTGCTTTGTGGATGCAGCGTGTAGTGTAAATGTCCGTGATGGCGGGCAAAGAGACCGCACCAGTCTGTTAGCCGCTGCACCTCCTCTCTGTAAACTGACTCATCGTTCTTGTTGATGAGATCCACCATGGTCTCATCAGCGGTAAATTCTGGTAAACAAGGAAGGAACTATGATCTGACTGGGAAAGTCATATGCAACTCACCTTATGTTTTCATTCTATTCATGTTGATTATAAGTGCAGTTGTCAGAAGATCAATTGGGAAACATCGTCATGACTCAAACCTTCATGTCATCTGCAAACTTCCTAGCCCACGCTTTCATATAAGTCATTTACTAACATTACAAAAAGCAGTGGTTCTAGCAAAGATCCATGGGGAACGCCACTAGTCAGTGATCAAACACCAGTTATTTTATTTCCCTGCAACACTTTTACTTGTTAGTTATAATGTATTTGGAGTTATAAGTAAAAAGAAGGTTGCATAGATGGACAGAGTAATTATAGGTATATGAAGTCATCTGACAAAATGTCCAAGAATTGACAGCTATAGTTATTTTGGTAACCATTCTGCCTTGCTTGCTTTTGGGGACACTCTGAGTCGTACACCTGTTTCTGACTTTTGAATCTGACCCTCAGGGCAAACAGAAGAGATCTGGAATCCAACAAATCTGGCCACATCATGGAACCACCTTTGTAAATTATACTGATTATCAATTGTACGTTATGTCTTATTTTCATCTCACAGCACTGCCTTATGTCAAGTTGATCAGCATGAGAAAGCATCAGTTCCACAAGGTCATTGAAGTGTTGTTGCCACAAATAGAGGGATTTCGGTAGAGGAAGGAAATGTTGTGTGAAGAACAAGGAGAACAAAAATGTTTAACACCTGCCTTGCATGAAACTGTAATCTGGGCTGCTATATATAGGATAACACTAAATTTGCCGTGCCTTTTCAAACCAGCAACACATCTGGGAGTTGCAATAGTGTCTTGACTGTGAGACTGAAGCTCATGCTATTATTGGAATCATAAGATCTGTGTACAAATTCAGAGCTTTTCAACCTTTCCACTTTTGAGGATGTGAAAGCAGCCAGTGACATAGTTTGAGATGTGTTTCAGAAATACTTTAAGCAAGTCTATCAAATCCTATAGCAAACAGATGTTCCTAATCTACAGGGTACAATCTGTAATCTTTTATTCAGACACTGTGCTGTCTGCTGTAATCTGTAATGTTTCATGTGTTGGAGTATGGTCGCAGGTCAAGTGCTCCCCACAAGCTGCTCACTACCCTATTCTCAATCCCTTACATTAATTCGATGGCACTGCTGTCATTGACATTGAGACTCCATCTGTCAGACAGCTCATACAGAGGTCAGGAGCCAAAGGTCAAAGCTTGCGATTTCAATGCCCCTCTTGACTCTGACGGTGCGATTAGGAAAGTGACTGATAATACTTTGATTACATTGAGATAAATCATAATGCAATGCTGATTAGCAAAAATTCTGTGTTTGACTTCCAGGGCTCGCTCTCTCTTTCAGATAATGTGTGGTTGTGTTTTGCATAGATAAATATGGTTTAGTAGCAGTTACTCTTGTTTGTATATTGCATCCAATTTCAAACAAGTGAATTTGTACTTTGAACAAAAATCAATATGCACTGATTTTAATATCTTTGTAATGGGTTATTTGGGTCATAAGCACTGAATGTCTGCAAGATAGTCCACATATGATTCTCCAAAGGCCAAAAGCATTTCAAGCAATGGGCAAAGTATGTTGAGAATTCCATATTTTATAATTTTTCATTTAATTGCACATTTGTTACCTGGTAATAAATAAATACATTTTTTCCTTCAATTGTGTTTGACTTCCTTTAGGTCACTGACATTGCCATCAGGGCACAAGTACTGAGGAATCTGTCAATACTAATTTGGAGTTCACAGGAATATTTAAAAATGATTAATGCAAGTATTCTCTTTCCTGATCGCATCCCTGAGAGCAAACAATGTGAACGGATAAAATTTATGACTGCCTATAAAGCTGAGTGACCAGTTTAAAGTTTGAGCACCACCTTTGTCACCTTGGCTCAGTAGGAAACATGTTTCCCTCTGAGCCAGTTCTGATTTGATGTTCACTCCGAAACTTGAAAACAACACGTCAAAGCCAAGGGAGAGCCACACTGTCAGAGATGACAACCTTCAGTGAGATTAAACCAAGGCCACGTTATCTACTCAGGCATATATTGAAGGAGAAATTCCTGAAGAGGTAAAGAATTGTTGGAATATGGGAAGACATGCACAAGTAGAGTTAATCAGACTCAGATTTAATATCATTGACACAAGACATGGCATTTGCAGTTTCTTGTCAACATCGCAGTGCAAAGACATAAAAATCTATAAATGACACAGATAAATAATAGTACAAAAAGTAAAGGAATAACAGGATAGTGTTATGGGTTCATTGAGTCATTGAGTTTGTATCTTTATGTTCCTGTGCTTTCTTCCTGATGATAATAATGAGGGCTGAGCATGTACCAGATCTTGATGATAGATGCCATCAGTTTGAGGCACCGACTGCTAAAGATGTCCGCAATGGTGGGGAGTGTTGTGCCCACGATGGAGCTGGGTGAGACAACCCTCTGCAGCCTTTCGTGACCCTGAGCACTGGAGTTTCCGTTCCAGTCTGTGTTTGACAGAAAGCTCTCCACTGCACATTGCAGAAAATTATTAGAATCTTTGATGATATGCCAAATCTTCTCAAACTCCTAATGATGTAGAGCCTCTGGTGTGCCTCCTTGGTGACTGTATCAATGTTTTAGGTCCAGGATAGCTTATCTAAGCTGTTGAAGCACTGGAACTTGAAGCTGGCTGCACACCTTTTCCAATGTTGACCCCTCAATGAGGAGTGGTATGTATTCTCCCAAATTCCCCTTTCTGATGTCTATAATTTGTTCTTTCCAAGAAGGCAGTGCAGACCCAAACAGCTGAATGGTCATCTTCTGTATTTTGCTTCCTGTTATTTCACTACTAAAATTAGATTGTGTGGCTTAGCCTAAAAAAATAATGTATTAGAAAATAGCTCTCCAAAAAACTACAGTCCATAACCGATCATTTCGACATGACACAGGCTCTCTCTCTCTCACTAACAAGGGACAGAGAGGTGTCACCATTTCCACAGTGAGAGGGAGACCAACAGATCACTGTTTCGATATCACAATCTGAAGCGATGCTTATTCCAGCTCACCCAACTCGAGAACAAAAAGACTCTTTCCGCCCCCACCCCCCAGCCCCATCGAGAGAAAGAGAGAGAGAGAGCGTGTGATTGCTCGAGTGCAGAGGCTTCTGGCAGTAGCATCCGTTATCCATATGTTCTGATCTCATAATGTTCCTGTTGGCAAGTAAGGAGTCTTGTTGTCTACAGGGGCCGCATGAGGCAGCACCCAGAAGACCCCAAATGCCAACGTCTTCCAGGCCATTCCTGGAGATATTAAGAAATGGTCTGTTGACAAGCTCCAAAAGTGGAAACTCACTGCCATATAGAACTGCAGGTTGAGAGCAGCTGTAGATCACAGACTCTGACAGGACCCCAGCCTCCTTGAAAAGGGAGAAAGAGACATTGAAGAGAAGAATTTAAGCTGCTTTGCAGGTGAACTCCTGAGACGTCACCCTCTTGTGCCATTTGGCTCCTCTTGGCTGTCCACTCAGCTCTGGAATGTAAGCTTTTTACACAGAGAGTGGTGAGTGCGTGAAATGGGCTGCCAACGACAGTGATGGAGGCAGATACAATAGGGTCTTTTGATACAATAGAGATCCTATTGTGGGCCACAGGGCCTGTACTGTGCTGTAGGTTTTCTGTGTTTCTATCTGGAAAGTGAAGGTGCATTTATCAAGATGCTCTTTACTGACTACAGCTCAGCATTCAATACCATCATCCCCTTAAAACTAATCAGTAGGCTCCAAGACATAGGTCTTGAGATCTCCTTGTGTAACTGGATCCTCAATTTCCTCACTACAGACTCCAGTCTGTACAGATTGGCAAAAAGATCTCCTCCACAATCGCCATTAACATGTGTGTACCCACAGGGCAGTACCACAGTGCCCTGCTCTGCTCGTTCATACTTATGTCTCAGAGGTTAAATGCAGCTCCAGCGTCATTGTTAAGTTTGCTGATGACACCATTGTCATTGGCTGAATCATGGGTGGTGACAAATTGGCAGATAGGAGGGAGATTGAAAATCTGGTTGAGTGATGCCACAACGGCTCCACTGCATGTCATCAAGACCAAGGAGCTGATGATTGACCTCAGGAGGAAGAAATCAGGAGTCCAAGACCCCACACTCATTAGGGGATTGGAGGTGGAGAGGGTCGGTAACTTTAAATTTCCTGGTGTTGTATCAGAGGATCTGTCCTGGGACTAGCATGTAAATGCTATTTCGAAGAAAGCATCGCAGTACCTCTTCATTCTTAGCACTTTCACGCAGTATGTGCGCAGTGGAGAGTGTCTTGACCTGTTGCATCACTGGTATGAAAACAGCAATGCCCAAAAACAGAAGAGCCTACAAATGGTGTTGGATACAGCCCAGCCCTCACCATACAAAGCACACTGCCTCTAGAAGGTAGCATCCATCATCCAGGCTATGCTCTATTCTCGCTGCTAACATCAAAAAGGAGGTAAGAGACCTTAGGTCCCATACCACATACCCCTAGGTTCAAGTATAATTATTGCCCTTCAACCAAGAGGGTCCTGAACCTGTGTGGACAACTTCACTCACCACACTTCTGAACTGATCCCTGAACACAACCTATCGACTCACTTTTAGGAACTCCACTGCTCCTGTTCTCAGTGGCATGCATTTATCTGTTTACCTATTTGTTCATTAAAAAAAAAATTATTGTCATTATGCATTTATTTGTTTGTGTATTTATTTACAATAATTATTTATTTGCTTGTTTATTTATTGTATTTGCCCAGTTTGTCTTCTTTTGCATATTGTCTGTGTGTGGTTTTTCATTGGTTCTACTGTATTTCTTTGTTCCACTGCGTATGCCTGTAAGAAAAGGAATCTCAGGGTGATATTTGGCTAACATGCATGCTTTGATAATAAATTTACTTTGAACTTCAAAGAAAAAGAATTTCATTCTGCCATTCATGGGCTTCCTTCTGCTCATTATATCTTCCTCCCATTACCTTCATTACATTGTTAGTGTGAAAAAATCATTCCCACCTGTTGCAATTTGTACGGAATATATCCTGCACCCTAGACTTCCAATATAACTGGCCTGAGCCCGATCCGCCACTTGCCCTGAACACACTTGCATGCTCATAGTTCCTCAGTTGTCAACTCTGAGTACATCCTGTAGATGCATAATTTTCTTGTGTGATTCCCAAACTCACTCAGTCTCACCAGCCAAACCTTTAGTATGAGGCTCTCTGTTCAATTATAGCGCCCATGGGCTCCAGCAGACAGAACTATTTATTACAATGGCTCCTCAAGACTGACCCTGGAGACCCACATAAACAATAAACTCCGCACAACCGAATAGCCAGTAGAACTGCTGCCTCACAGTGCCAGGGATCTGGTTTCAATCCAGACATTGAGGCTGACTGTCAGCGGTTTTTACGTTTCCCTGTAACCACACTGGTTTCCTGCCACATTCCAATTACTAGGTTAATTGGCCAGTGTGAAATTGCCCTTCGCAGGTGGTGGTAGGATCTGGCCCGGGGGTAGTGTGACGTAAATGTGGGGAGAATCTAACGGGATAAATGTAGGACTGTGTAAGTGACCGATGACCAGCAGTAGTTGGATGGGCCGTTGGACTCTTTTGTGCCTTTTCTCTCTCTATGATTCCCATGTTGCAACACAGAGCCACTTGTTGTGCACCACATGTTGCAGCCACTTCTCAGTGTATTTCAACAAGTGACAGCTTTATAGCAACAATTACCCCACTACAACCGATTTGCGATGTATCACACCTGTACTCAGGAAATCCAAATCCTTTTTGCTTTCCTTGCAGCCACCTCAATCTGCAATACAAACAGAAAATGTTTTTACGTGCTCGGCAGC
Organism: Hypanus sabinus; assembly: GCF_030144855.1. Lineage (NCBI taxonomy): Eukaryota > Metazoa > Chordata > Chondrichthyes > Myliobatiformes > Dasyatidae > Hypanus > Hypanus sabinus. The sequence goes on from NC_082720.1 coordinate 20,827,916, forward strand.
AGAGGCAGTATCTGTGGAGAGGGAAACAGAGCGAGTATTTCAGATTGATGGCCTTACATAACAACTTAGAAATATTCAAAATCAGAAACTTTTTGGTTGGTGGAAAGCGTGAGCTCCGGAAAGAATCAAGCAAATGTCCGTGATAAGGAGAAGACCAACCAAGAGAGACTGTGTGATAGTTGTTAATGCCAGCTGAGGGAGGATGGGTGAAATCGTAGTAATAACGTCTGCTCTATCTGCTGGGGTTGGAAAGGGAAGGACGTGAATGAGGACAAGGGAGAGAGAAAGGAAAGACAATACTGGAACTGGAGAGTGCAGGACGTGGTTGCAATATGGGTAAAGTGGTGTCTTCACGCAGCACCTGCAGTTTAAAGATTAACAGAGACCCTGGGCTGGGAGCTGGAGGTTGACTATATTCAGGATTCGTTGAAGGGATATTGTTCTAGGCGATGACCATGAAATTACCAATGACATTCAGGTTTGGCCAACACCATGTCCTCCATCAATGTTAAAATTTACATGTCCTCTTCCTGTTAAATCTCTGCAACTGCGATCAAATTCTCCTACATCAGGGAGGGAGGTGTGTTGGTGGGTATACTGCCACCTGTTTGGGTGATGTGGCTATCGCAGGTGAATGACTAGCTTCAAGCGTGGTCATAGCCGAAGGGTGGTAGTGGGGATGAGCTCTCACTGCTAAATAAACGCTCTTCCTGGCATGCGTCTCCAGCAGCCTCTGACAACCAAATCCAACTCCTGGCCTTCACGTGTGGCATAGTTCTTACACCTGGCAGAGTGGAGCTGTTTTTACTGACAGGAAAAGGGGCAAAGGTGGACCACTGGTACCTTAAAACCAGTTGCTCTGGGCAGATGGGGCTTGTTAACAACAGATGGTAGCTCATCTAGGAGAGGGAAACTCCGATTTCAAACCTCCGCTGCCTGGCGGCTGTACCCGCTCACGGGAAAGGCTTTGGGAGTAAACCCCAAGGAAAAATCCGGAGTTGGAGTCCCGAAGGCGGCTGACTGCTGTACCCAGCACCAGCACGGCAACCCCTGCGATGCTGCTGGCACCAAACTGACCACGACCGACGGAGGCCACACGCTATGCAAGGTCTGAGATATGGATATGAAGGTTCTGACAGTGGGTGTGGCACATGAATGCTATGTAGACGTCCTCGTTGATAGAGACTGAAAGTAATTCCGTGAATTGAAGCTGAGGTCAGCAATGGAGCGTAACTCAGGCTGAAGTGAAAGAATTACGACAGAGTGCACCAGGTCCTTAGAATTTCCAAGGATGTCTGCATCCACTGCTCGTGTTTGCTAAAGCTTCAATGTACTTCTTGCTTTAAGAGATATAGACTAACTTTAAACAATGCAGGCTGTCTTTAATTGGAGTTTGCTAATCCTAGTATAATCAATTCACCCAATCAACAGCACTGTTGGAGCCTTGTACCTGTTCACTATCAGCATTGTATCCTGTGTTGCGCATTTATTATATTTGTTATGGTAACTGGTCGCATGAGTGGGGGCAGGGTAAAAGCCGAGGGAGTACGTTACGTCCTCATGCTCTGTTCATTGCAGTTTGGAGGCTGGGGGCCAATGAAGGTCGTAATTTTTGCGGATCACCCAGCAATACTTAATTCAGCTTCGTCTACACTTGGGTATGCTTAAGTTCAATCACTTTGAGACTGGAGGCTTGTTAATAGCTAATAAAGGATCAAAATACCTATTATACAAAGGATCGAGCAATCAACACAGGAGATGAAGGTGCTTCGTGCAAGTATAACAAGTCCATAGGGTCACCGGCAGAGGCAACTGTTTGATCTTGGTTTCACCATTACAAGCACCGTTAGTGTTGGCTGGATACTAGAATAATCAAAATTATGCATTGCAATGATAAAGATTAGCTTTATTTGTCACGTGTACGTCAGAACATCAAAACATACAGTGAAGTGACATTTGTTTCAAATCAAATCCGTGAGGGTTATGCTGGGCAGCCTGCAAGTGTCGCCACGCTTCTGGTACCGGTGTCAGCATGCCCACAACTTACCAACCCTAACCCGTACGTCTTTGAAATCTGGAAGAAAAGAGGAGCACCCTAAGGAAACCCCCCACGGTCACGGGGAGGATGCAGAAACTCCTTACAGACAGAGGTGGGAATCGAACCCCAGTCCCATGGCTGGCGCTGTTAGGTGATGCACTAACTGATGCTCTACTCTGCCACCCCAGTAATCAGGCACAGAGTAATCAATGACAGGCAGTGACGCTTATGCTAATACAGCAGGTATTCAATTAGCTCCAGTTACTGTGGAGAATCATCTATGCATCACTTCACTTTTTCCACTTTCATCCAGTTTACACACAAAAAAGCCAAAAAAAGATACATTTTTTTTGTAATCCATCACCAATATCTGGAATATTGTGTGGAAGACTGATTAAGCATGCTTGTATTCATGAATGACCTGTGGGCTCCTTTACAAAGTTTAATTATATACTGAGGGAACGATAATGAAACAATGTCAAACAACAGGGCCTGAGTGAAAAGCAACAAGGATAATCTGAGCTGCCGGATTGCCTCCGACGTGTTTACATTGCAGAGCTGAGTTGTGTTTCAGTGACAGGATTATAGCTGGGCACCAGACAATCATTGAATATCAGTCATTACCAAGCCTGGGATTTCTGTGACCCAGAGCATTCGCACTGGTGTACAAGATTGGCAGTGCCACACTGCAGAGGCTGACAGAAGGACATCATCCTCGGTAATCTCCTAGTTACAATTCTGTTCACTGTCAGGGTTAGAGGGCAACACAAAGCTGTGGAAGTTATATAGATATCATGTTCATAAAAGAACGAGCAACAGATTCAGTTCAAAGGTCACCCTCAGTTGGTAAATTGAAAGAATAGTTCTTCCTTTTGAATATTTTCTTTCTTATTTACTCCATTTTATGCGCTAATATTTTCCAGATTAGTAATGTTACAGGTTAAATATTATTTTTAAAATAAGTTTAATTTCTACCCATTATTTTCTGTGTAAGCATTGTATGAAATTTTATTTCAGTATTTAGAGTGAGTTTTATTACTGTGCTATGTGGCTACACCAAAGTACGTTAAGGAAGGTAGGTGAAGCGAGCTCACTGGTGTTCCTCAGTTTAGCCCCTTCTTGGAATTATTGACGATTCCTAGTTTCTAAGAAATATACAGTACTATGCAAAATATATATAGCTAGGGTGCCTAAGAGTTTTACACAGTGCTGTATTTGTTGATGTGGAGCAGAGTGCGAGTTTGGATTTTGGGAATGGTGAGGGTGGAACACCATGGGACAGGTGTCACAGAGGGAATACCAAGAGCAGGATGTGGACTGGGTGCAGACACACCCAGCCCTGAAACACCTGAGGCAAGGTCATTTCATTGCAAACGTTGGGTTTATTGATCTTTACAGAATGTCTTTCTGGTGCTTCCTGCTTCCTGCTCCTTCCCCCCCCCCCCCCTTCCCCTTTTTCCAACCATGATACCCCTCTCCCTGCACCCCTTCCTACACTCAGTCCACAATAGAGACCTATATCAGAATCAGGTTTATTATCATTCACTCATTTATATCACGAGATTGTTTTCTTTTCTGTGGCAGCAGTACGGTGCAATGTGTGCCTAAGAATTTTGCACAGAATCGTACTTGTAGATGTTGACATTTGCCTTGTCAAATTTTGTTGAATTATCAGCTTAAAGTGGTAATTAAAGCTCAGGACACATTGGGTGTGTGTACGTGCATAGTTTAAGCTTCATCAATGTTATTCAATGTTCATCAATGTGGTAAAGAGATCTAATACGATATAATATGAACCAGATAATTGTACATTTACCTGAAGGAGAGCCCTTGAATGATTAGAATGGACACATTGGCAGAAAATTATATTGCCTGTAAAAGGAAATGCCCAATAGAATTTCAATCAATGACTGTTTTACATTCAAAGCAACAGATTGAAATCAGTCCTGAAATTAATATGATTTGCCTCATTGAGATCATAAAGCTCTTGAGATGTGAAAAATGTGAAGCAAATTGTGAGTGAACATAATGAGAACATAAGAAAGAGGAGCAGGAGTAGGCCATCTGGACCATCGAGCCACTCAATAAGATCATGGCTGATCTGGCCATGGACTCAAGGAGACCCTTGAGCTGAATATGTTGCTCAGTTAAAACGATGGATGTGCCTATCCCTTTAAAATGTTGGTGACTCAATTAAGCAGACTTGTTGAACCTACCCAGTTCATATAGACATACAAATTATACTGAGATTTGTAGTGAGATTTCCACGTCCACCTTGCCTACAGGGCTATTGCCAAGCTTACATATATAGATGAGTGAGAGAGGCCCTTGGGGGTGAAGTATAGGTATCCAACGAGTGAACAATGACTGGCAAAACAAGTCGCTTTCAGTCCCCAAGGATCTGTTGTACTACAGACAGGTGACTTTGCCCTACATTAGATAAAAACTGTTGGATGAAACTTAGTCATGTAAATAAGGAAGATGTTATGTACATAGTGAAGTCAAATGAAGCAGCTGATATTTTTTGACTATAATTGAGGAAATTTCAGAGTAATGTTTGAGTAACTGGTAGAAGTGGGTAACAGGCCATCTCCTGTAACAAATGAGTACTACTTTCACAAATGGCCATATGTTGATTTTGTGCACAAGTCAAAAAATATACAAAAATCACTAAATATTGTAGCTGCACTCCCCCAGCATTTTAATGGACAGTATCAAAACATGTAAGACTGATAAGACAACGATTAAAAATGGAAATAGAGAGGAAATTGGTTCTGCTGTTTGTAGGAACAAATGCCTGTGCATAGATTAGACTTCTGAGAATAATATTATCATGGGATCTTATTCGTAAGTAGGGGTGTTGGTGTGTCAGGTGCTCATAACCTGAGGATGGCCACTTCCCTTCTTGAGGAAGAGCTGACCGCCATTCTCAAACTAGATTTGTGCTGATGTTTTTTTGTCTGTAATATTGGTAACATTTTGGTGATGATATTCACTAAAGCAAATAATGGCCCTGTTTGGTAGAGCTCAGGTGCCAGTATAGCGATAGCACAGAAATATATGCACGTTAAATAATGTAAATAGCATGCAAGACAACGCTAGTTAATTCATAACCAACGGATTAGATTAGACTGCTCTACTGTCCTTGCAGTGCGTATGTGCAAAGCTACGCAGTGAGTTAAACATATTCTCAAAAATCATCTGATATGGAAACTTCCTTCAAGGGATTTAATGAGATCTAATCCGTTGGTTACAAATTAACTAGCGTTGTCCTGCACGCTATTTTTGATGACATGCAGAATCTCCGCAGACTCCTAAGGAATAGAGGCACTGCCATGCTTTCTTTGCAATTATATTTTTTATGATGGGTCCAGGACAGGTCCTCTAAGATAGTGACACCCAGGAATTTAAAGTTACCGACCCTCTCCACCTCTGATCCCAGCCGGGTCCCAACCTGGGCAGCAGCGGTTTCTGTCAGGAGAGGCTTGGCAATCTACTTCTGCATCTTGCCATGAAAATCCTACGGTAAAGTGACTCGACTAAAACAACTGAACAACAACACCAATTGAAGGGCTTGGCATGTGACTGCTAAAGAAACAGCTAAATAATTCGTAACCATGCTCAGCCAGAGGTACAAGTGGAGTCTTAATTCCTCCTGAGATCTTTATTATCATGACGCCAGATTCCTGCCAATTCAATTTACTGCGAGCATAATGAACATTGTTTTTTCAGTATTTGCAGGTAGGTAGAGCTGAGTCCGAGGCCTGAAGAGCCATGATCTTATTGTATGGTGGAGGAGGCTCGATGGGCCTGGCCAATATTTTGCTGCACATCCTTGGCTGCTTCACAGTCCAATCCTCGGGTGCAGTCAGGGCAGAGTTTGCATGCTCTCCCTGTAACGCCATGGTTTCCTCGAGGTGCTCCATTTCCTTCCAGCATCCCGAAGTCTTTGACTGGTAGCTTAATTGTGACTGTAAATTGCCCAAGATGTGTAGGTGAGAGGCGGAATCCACGGGTAGTCAATGAGAATGTGGAGAAAATAAAAAAAAATATCAATTTTGGATTAATATCAATGGGTAGTCAAAAAAGAGCATAGATTCTGTGAGCCAAACGGCCTGTTTATAATCTGTATCTTGCTATAACTTTGTGATTTCAATCAATATTATGAAAATAGATTAACTGTTTGAGAGATCATTTCTCTACATAACAATAAAACTACAATTATTCTTCATTGGCTTCAGAATATCTTGAAGATGTAAAATAGAGTCAGGAAGCTAGGTTCCTACTTTCCCAGCCTCCCAGGTGTCTAGAAGAACAGCAGTGCCCTCAGAACCCCTAAAGTAAGCAGAAGAACTGAGCTAAATTTTGCTGACCCTCTGACTGCATCTGAACCCTTGGCTACTGAAATAACTCCTCATTTAAAGATGTGGAATAACATTATATGTTATTTATAACTGAGAGATGAACTGATACTCTGTCAGCTAGATAACATCTTAATAATCATTAGAAATCTTAACGTAACCCTTTCCCTTCACCAACATTACAGTTACAGAAGATCAAGTTTAAAGTAGATTTTTATCAAAGTACATATATATCTCCGTATAGAACCTTGAGATTTGTTTTCTTGTGGCATACACAGTAAATCCAGGAAACGCGATGGAATCAGTGAAATACTACACCCAACAAAACGGACAAACAACCAATGAGTAAAAGACAAAAAACTGTGCAAATACAAAAGATTAAAAAAAGCAATAAATATCCTGAACATGAAATGAAGGGTCCTTGAAAGTGAGTCCTTAGGTTGTGGGAGTAGTTCTGTGATGGGGTGAGTGAAGTTATCCCACTGGTTTAAGAGCCTGATGGTTGAGGTGTGATAAATATTCATGAACCTGGAGGTGTGGATCCTGAGGCTCCTGTACCTTCTTCCTGATGGCAGAAGAGAGCATGGCCTGGCTGGTGGGGGTCTTTGACATTGGATACTGCTTTCCTGCGACAGCGTTCCATGTAGATGTGCTCAATAGTGGGTTGGACTTACCGGTGATGGTCTGGGCTGAATCCACTACTTTTTGTAGGATTTTCCATTCAGAAGCATTGGTGTTTCCATACCAGGCCGCGATGAAACCAGTCAATATACTCTCCACCACACATCTATAGAAGTTTGTCAGAATTTTAAATGTCATGCCGAATTTTTGCAAACTTCTAAGGAAGTAGACGCACTGCTCTGCTTTCTTCACAATGGCACTTTCGTGATGGACCCAGGACAGGTCCTCTGAAATGATAACAGTGAGGAATTTAAAGTTGCTGATCCTCTCCACCTCTGATCCCCAATGAGGACTGGCTCACGGACCTCTGGGATCCTCCTCCTGAAGTCAATAATCAGCCTCTTGGTCCTGCTGACACACAAGATGACTGAACCCCAATTCTGCTATTAAATGAATAATAATTTGACCCATAAATTGGTTTATTCTTAACTAATTCTCCAAAGACATATCCAGACGGACAGTAGAATAGTTAAAGCATGAAAGGCTATGGACTTAATGCAATCAAATGGGAATAGTATAGGTAGCTACAAAGGTGAGTATGGATGAAATGGGCTGAATGGTCTCCTTATATGTTGTACATCTCTATATCTATAAAGACAATCTGATCAATGAGTTTACTTTTGACCTTAACAGCTCAGGAAATTCTTTTGAGTAGAGAATTTTTTTCAATTGAAACTATGTAGCTTTCAAACTTAAATCAAACCTGGCTTTGAAGTTCTGTACTAATGAAGAGGCAAAATAATGCAGCAGAAATGGTAATCGAACAGTATTTGTGGATTGGGAAATGTAAAGACAAACTTCTCCCCTATTTGATCCAAAGTACAGCTGATCCAAACTGCAGAAAGGGAAGATGACAAACCATATTCATTTTCTAGACCAGATCTTTGGATCTAGGCTGTGGTGAGGAGCTTCATTTGGCACTTCACATGTTTATTAGTGACACTATTTTGATTGCAAAGCATTGGGTATTTTGATAGATGAAGAATGAATATCTAGTGCACTTCTGCACCCACCCTTTTGGTATTTCACCTGCAATACCAGCCTTAAATAGAACAATATCAGATTAACACAATCAACGTTGATTGCCAAACTTAAAGACATAGTAATCAAAGACAAGGATGTCTTTATTAGTAATAGAATGTCAAAATATATTAAGATTGGAAAAAAAAACTTGCATGTTGTGCAATCTCAGGATGCCCCAAAGCACTGCAGCTATCAAAGTACTTTTGAAGTGTAATCAAATCTGTAATGAAGGGAAAGATAATTTATTGTTTGGTTTTCAGCTAAGCTTGATTGAGTTTTAATTTGTCACATGCGTGTACATGAGGAAATGTCTGAAAACCTTACAAGTCTAAGAACTGTCAGGCCATGCATAGTGATGAAATATTTTATTTTAGAATAAGTGAATTTAATGTGAGTTATATTTGAAAAGGAGAAACTCCTACTTCAAAAGGCACTGTGACATCCACAGCAACTTGGATACAATTTTAGATGTCCCCCCAGCTGTGGTGCCTTCAGAACCTGAGTAACACTGTCATTTTAACATTGATAAGCAACAACTTTGCAACCAAAATAAGCAGCAGTATTAAAAAAATTAGAAAATCTGCTGATGCTGGAAATCCAAACACACACAAAATGCCACTGCAGGACAGAAAAGAGTTAGCAGTCAACGCTTTGGGCTGAGACCCTTCACAGGACTGGAAGGAAAGGGGGAAGAAATCAGATTAAGAAGGTGGGGAGATGGGAGGAAGAAGTACAAGGCGGAGGTGGTAGGTGAAATTGGGAGAGGGAAGGGATGAGGTAAGGAGGTGAGATGTTGATCGGTGGAAGAGATAAGGGCTGGAGAAGGAAGAATTTGATAGGAGAGGACAGAAGACAGCCACTCAGTATTTAATTTGTTTTAATCCTTTCGGACAAATTGTTAAAGACATTGATTTGAACACCAGACAAACCCAGCAAAATCTTTCAATCTGTTAATCAGCCTTTTTTATTTCTTTTCTCCTGCAGTCTGCATAATTCCCTCCACCTAATGTGCAAAAACAGTGAGATCAGAAAACAGTCGAGGATGCTGGCTTTTCAGAAACTTGGCTCCTGCTACCTATGGTTAGGAATGAGGAGCAATGCTTGCCAAAGAAACTGGCTGGAAATTTTGGACTCATGGCAAGGTTTTGTATCTGAGAAGTAATTTTTTGTTCCAGAGTGAAAATTGGTTATGACCATCTCTGGGTTGAATTGTATCATTGTGGAAATTTGAATGGACAAGTTTTGTCCGAAATTATCTTTCCACATCTAACATGACATTAGGTGCTCCTAAATTACATTATTCCCCATTTGAATCCCCTAGCATGTAACACTGGGCACTTCCAGGCAGGTCTGTCGCTGCTTATCTCCTTTCCTTTGGCCTCCTCTGTGTCTGCTCATTGTGCCAATACTTCTTTTTAATGTTTTTTCTTTTCAAATCTTTTTATTACCAATCCAAAATTAACAAGAGTGCATCAAAGTAAACAATGTCTCAAAGAGAAAAAAGACATTCATACTAAAAATTGAAAACTTTTTTGTGACCAAAAGAAAAAAAGAAAAAAAAAACTACTAAAGGAAAAGAAAGTGAGAGAAAAACCCATTGGGAGTTCAACCCAGGAGCCAAGCGTCATACAAAAAGCTTCTAAAAAAAGATAAACACCAAACAGCCCGCAAAAAAATATACAAAAATCTACAATTAGATCATGAAGGAAATCTATCAATTAACTCAAATGATAATAAAACCATCTTGATAAATGAACCCCATCTTTTCTCGAAATCAAATTAAGTCAACTTTTATTGTCATTTCAACCATAACTGCTGGTACAGTGCATAGTAAAAATGAGACAACATTTTTCAGGACCATGGTATTACATGACACAGTACGAAAAACTAGACTGAACTACGTAATAAAAGAAACAACAACACAGAGAAAGCTACACTAGACTACAGAACTACACTGGACTGCGTAAAGTGCACAAAAACAGTGCAGGCATTACAATAAATAATAAACAGGACAGTAGGGCAAGGTGTCAGTCCAGGCTCTGGGTATTGAGGAGTCTGATAGCTTGGGGGAAGAAACTGTTACATAGTCTGGTCGTAAGAGCCCGAATGCCTTTTCTCAGATGGCAGGAGGGAGAAGAGATTGTATGAGGGGTGCATGGGGTCTTTCATAATGCTGTTTCCTTTGTGGATGCAGTGTCTAGTGTAAATGTCCATGATGGCAGGAAGAGAGACCCTGATGATCTTCTCAGCTGACCTCACTATCCACTGCAGGGTCTTGTGATCTGAGATGGTGCAATTTTTGAACCAGGCAGTGATGCAGCTGCTCAGGATGCTCTCAATACAACCCCTGTAGAATGTGATGAGGATGGGGGGTGGGAGATGGACTTTCCTCAGCCTTTGCAAAAAGTAGAGACGCTGCTGGGCTTTCTTTGCTATGGAGCTGGTGTTGAGGGACCAGGTGAGATTCTCCGTCAGGTGAACACCAAGAAATTTGGTGCTCTTTACGATCTCTACCGAGGAGTCGTCGATGTTCAGCGGGGAGTGGTCGCTCCTTGCCCTCCTGAAGTCAACAACCATCTCTTTTGTTTTATTCACGTTAAGAGACAGGTTGTTGACTCTGCACCAGTCTGTTAGCCGCTGCACCTTCTCTCTGTAAGCTGACTCGTCGTTCTTGCTGATGAGACCCACCACGGTCGTGTCATCGGCGAACTTGATGATATGGTTCGAGCTGTGTGTTGCAGCACAGTCGTGGGTCAGCAGAGTGAACAGCAGTGGACTGAGCACACAGCCCTGGGGGGCCCCCATGCTCAGTGTGATGGTGTTGGAGATGCTGCTCCTGATCCGGACTGACTGAGGTCTCCCAGTCAAATATCGGTTCAAAGTTTCGACTTCTAATTTTCTCCAAACTAAGACACAGCATCACTTGAGAGAACCACTGTGACAAAGTGGGAGCCAACACATCTTTCCACTTCAACAGGATGGCCCTCCTAGCTATCAAGTGTCAATACTTCACTCACCACTTCTTCCTCCACCCCCCACCCCTGCTTGATCCACCTGCACCCCACCTACAGGCTTCCCATATCCCAGTTGAAGCCCCAGTTTCTCAACTTCCGCAAGGCACGGATCTCTGGCCAAACTGAACTTCCTGCCTCCAGGCTACAAACAGGTCATTGCTGTCCGAAGAGTGACCACTTCCTCACTGCACCCCACAACGACCCTAGTGGAGCCCTGACTCGGCTCAAAACACAATTCAAAGTAAATTTATTATCAAAGTATCAAAATTCATTTTCTTGCGGGCACTTACAAGGAAGAAAGAAATACAATAGAACTTCATGAAAAAACTGTACATAAACAAAGACTGACAGAACAACCAATGTGCAAAAGAAGAAAATAAAAATAATAATACTGAGAACAAGAGTTTTCCTTTTAATTTGAAGTAATGTATGAAGGGAAGTGTGCACCAGCCATTCCTAGTGCCTCGTGCAAGTTTACGTTCACAACAGTGGACCTAGAATGGCTAATATGCTTCATACCACGCCTACATAGGAAGCCTTTTATCCTACACCGTAACCTGAGGGCTCTTAAGCCTGAGGTGTGCATCTAAATCAGAAATTTCAGCCAAGAGAGAGAAAAGGTAAATAAAGCATGTGAGACTGTTATGTGCCAACATGTATCTGTGTATGGTGTACGTGTGTATCTGTCTATGCAGGTGGCTGTGATACACATTTAATTGTTTGGGACTTGCCATAAATCATTGTTGGTGAGAATTTATCTCTCCGTCTGTCAGCTGCGTAAGAGTAACAAAAGATATGCTTAAACACCACGGAGTTCAATATAATGTGCAACACACACGAAATTCTGGAGGAACTCAGTAGGTCAGGCAGCATCTATGGAAATAAAGTAATAATCAACATTTCAGGCTGATGCCCTTCTTCAGGACTGGAACTGAAGTGGGAAAATGGCAGAATGAAAAGGTGGTGGGAGGGGAAGACGGTGGAAGCTGGAGGGTGATAGCTTCACAAGCCCATTAAAGCCAGGTGGTTGGAAAGGTAATGGGCTGGAGAAGAAGAAACCAATATGATGTGTACAGTACAGAAGTGCCAATTGTATCTTTGAATTGGTTATATATTTTGGTTCTTTCACCTGAAACAACCAGAATGCCATTTCTCCAGAACGAGTGATTAAATGATAATAAACTTGATGGACCTCCAAGAGGACCACAGCCTTGTCGTAGGGTTTGGAGGCTTGTGTGCCTGAACGATCTGGAGAGCTATGTTGGCTGGAGTCAGGGCTTTGGTAGGGTCACCCATGCCAAACGGGTGAAGGGGTAGAGGACAGACTAAGAGTCCTCCAGGTTTGGAGGTTCAGCTCAGGGCTAACAACCATGACAGGTAAAACAAAACTGCAATGAAGATTGCTTCTACATCTGAGTGTGAGGGTATTCCTGAGTCTCCACCCAGGACCTGCACGACCGATGGTAGCGAAAACCACGAAGAAGCAACAGACATGATGAAAGAAGTCCTGGACACTGCCAGAGATGGAGGACCTTCATTGCTGCCCTAAATGTCAGCGGCCAGTGGCATAATGCGCAATAAGTAACAAGTAAACTTGATGGAGTGAGAGGAAGAGGAAAAGCTGTCTAGGTTTTTGATGATTTCATTGAAATGCCCATCAATGTTTAATCAAAATTGCAATCCTGCTGAAAGGCATAGACCTTTTGAAAATCAGAAATCTTTTTAGAATAATAGGCTTGTTCAGGTAGCATGTTATTTCAGAGTCATCTACCTGCTAAAATCTAGAACCTATTGAGAATTATAAGGCATGGTGACAACCCACAAGAATTACAAGGTTATTGGAATTCCTTGCCTTGGGTTCAACATGCATCTCATCAGATAGCTAAAGAGCTGCTGCATCTCTGCCTGCCTGTCAAATCAGCAGGACCTTGTCCACTCCTACTCAGACACATTCCCACAGATCTTTCGGTTCAGTTCACAGGTGGTATAAATAACAGGAACCATTGCCAGGCATGCTGTCATCTCTGAAACTGGCAGAGTGATTAACAATAGAAAAGTTAAAAGTGCCGGAAATAACGCTGCAGCATGGCTATTATGCTGAGTTCTTTTCCTGCACTCGGAAGCCTCGGAGAATTTGCTGATTTCACCGGAGGAAATAAGGTCTTAAAAGACCTTTGGGTCAAGGGGGTGAAGTTTTCAAATGTCAGATGAGCACTGATAATGAGCTGGTGTGAATGGCCACTTGATCCGCTGCTTTCACCTCAGCTCAGCCTCTGTGAGGTGTTTAAAGCACAACCGGGTCAGGGTCAAAGCACTTTCTGATTGGGTAATTGGCCAGGAAAATTTGTTATCAAAATGGGCACAAGTTTATCGACTGAGTTACAATCTATCACTTACAACTATGCATGACTATTTGTCTGATTTTCTCAGTTGCAGAATTATAGGAACACATGGAGATTACCTGAGGATAGCTGTATCTGGGCTAATAAAAATTTGTGTATACTGAATGACAGAGTTTCAGTATGTCCAAAGCTTTCCTATTGACTTGACTCACTGCCCGATTGCCAGTATTACCATGAGTGATGCAACAATTTTATTTATTTACTTATTTGTTCATTCATTCATTTATGGGATGTGGCCGTCGCCAGCTAAGCCAGCATTTATTGCCCATCCCTAGCTGCCCTTGGGAAGGTGGTGATGAGCTGCCATCTTGAACCACTGCAGTCCCTGAGGTGTAGGTACACCCACAGTGCTGTTAGGGAGGGAAATCCATGATTTTGACCCAGTGACAATGAAGGAACGGCGATAGGTTTCCAAGTCAAGATGGTGAGTGACTTGGAGGGGATTTCCAAGTGATGGTTTTCCCAGGTATCTGCAGTTATCGTCCTTCCAGATGGTAGTGGTCGTGGGTCTGGAAGGTGCTGCTTTAGGTACTTTGGTGCATTGTTGCAGTGCATCTTGTAGATAGTACACACTGCTGCAACCTGAGAACTAATAATAGACTGCATTTAAGTAATGTAATATAGATGAAAGGCCACTGATAGTGGAAAAAGAACAGATACTGTATAAGAATTAGTTTTCACTGAGACAGATACAATGATTTGGGAGTTTTTTCTTTCCTGTATAGATGTCAGCAAATAATTAACCCCGGTACATCAGAATCAGAAACAGGTTTAATATCACCGGCATAGGTTGTAAAATTTGTCTTTGCGGCACCAGTTCATTGAAATACATAATAATAGAAAAAAACTGTGAATTATTGTATGTTTATTTAGTTAAATTTGCAAAAATAAAAATAAAAAAGTAGTGTGGTAGTGTTCATGAGTTCAAAGTCCATTTAGGAATCGGATGGCAGAGGGGAAGAAGCTGCCCCTGAGACGTCACGTGTGTACTGCCTTTCTGAGGAAAGCAATGGGGGGGGGGGGCATGACCTAGGTGATGGGCGTTCGCAATGATGGAAACCCATCTTTTAGAGGTATTGGTTCTTGAAGACGTCCTGGATACCACGGAGGCTAGTGCCCAGGATGGAGCTGACTAAGTTTACAACTCTCTGAAGCTTATTTCAATCCTCTGCAGTGTCCCCACCCCCAACATACCAGACAGCGATGCAGCCAGTAAGAATAAGACTGTAGAAATTTTCCTGTGTCTTTGATGACATACCAAATCTCCTTGAACTCCTAACGAAATATAGCCACTGTCACACGTTCTTTGTAGCTGCATTGATATGCTGTGCCCCGGATAGACCCCCAAAGATGTTAACCCTCAAAGAACATGGTACCAGACTTATGCCAGCCACTGGCATTTACCAACAAGGCCTTGACACCCTGAATGTATCAGTTTAAAGCTGTCAAAGACATAAGGTTATGCCAGGTTCAGATCTTGGCTTGTGCTGTTAAATCATCTCACCCGCATGTACAAGCAGAATCACTCAAAGAGGCATTGCGATATCGGATTGAGGAAGATGAGGTGATCCATGACCCTCGTTTCTAATTGGTCACCTCTGACAATCAAAATCAATAAATTATACTGAAAACACAATACAATCCTTGCTGGTAGATTGGCCTTCACACTTCATGAACTATGCCAAGGCCTTGGGGCAGACAGCGTGCAACAGGAAGAGCTGCTGACTCCAGCCCCAGCGCAGTCTTCACCTCTGCTGCTGTCTGTGTGGAGTTTGCTCGTTTACCATGTGACTGTGTGGATTCCCTCCTGGTGCTCTGGTTTTCCCCTACATCCTGAAGATGTGCGGGTTGATAGATTAAAAGACCTCTCTGTAGGTTACCACTAATGTTGGGTGCATAGCAGTATCTGAGGTGGGTGAAATTATGGGAATGCAGTCAAAATACAATGGAATCAGTGCATTATTAGTGTAAGTGAATGCATGTTACACTGTGCAGACTCAATGCGCCAAAAAGCACGTTTTCATTATGATTGTCAGGCAGCGAGCAGATTTACCAGAAATTGCCAAAGACAATGAGTGATGTAGGAAGAAGCAGGAGGCTGGAATAATGCAGCAGAGGGATTTTCAAGATTTCACAGAGCTTTATCATTTGAAAAGGCAATAAGGTTCGTGTTCCATGCTCAGTAGCTAGAGACGTGGATGGGTAATGAAGGACGTCCAGAATCCTGGCCTGCACTCTAAGTCCAGTGATGTGGGATGAAGGACATCTGGACTCTCATGTACACGAGGGCCATCGACGCGGACGTGTGATGAAGGATATCCGTTGACATTGGGCTGTCCCATGTCAGTGGGTCCTGAGATTGGATGACCAGGCAAGTAGGAGGCGTGAGGGATGGTCAGTTGGTGAGCCCAGGGCTTGAGTCCTGAGCTCGGGGTCCCATCAGTGGCTGGTCTGGGGGTCGATATCGAAAATCGATCAGACGTTGAAGCTCGATGGCCAGATTTGGAGACCGCAGGCCCACTTAGGGTTGGAGGACCATCCGTGTGGATGCCAGGGAGGAGAAAGGGTTGTTTCGTTGATTGGTGCGCTCTGTGGTGTTCCGCTGAGCACTGTGGGCATGCTATGCTGGTGCCGGAATGCATTGCAACACTCTCAAGCTGCTCCCCAGTACATTGTGCTGGTTGCTAACACACATGATGCGATTCACCGTACGTGTATTACCATGTACATGCGAATAAATAAATCTGAATCTGAAAGGTAAAACAACAAAAAGGGGAATACACCAAATGCCTTTCATATCCCTTTCAGAATATCCCAGAGGTTTCTAAACCTGATGAGCTGCATTTTGTAGTCACTGTGTCCCATTCCGTATCTGAACAACAGCCAGCAGTGGATGTTGATCAGGTTTAGCTTTGTCAGGTGAGGGAACCATTGTTCAGGGTACAATTCCCTGTTCTTCCAAACAGCACCATGGGGTCTTCTTTGGTTATCCACTTTGGTTGCAAGAACAGGAAAACAGATTATTATTTGAACAGTGGCCGATTAGGAAAAGGGGAGATGCAACGAGACCTGGGTGTCATTGTACACCAGTCATTGAAGGTGGGCATGCAGGTACAGCAGGCGGTGAAAAAGGCAAATGGTATGTTGGCATTCATAGCAAAAGGATTTGAGTACAGGAGCAGGGAGGTTCTACTGCAGATATACAAGGCTTTGGTGAGACTGCACCTAGAATATTGTGTGCAGTTTTGGTCCCCTAATCTGAGGAAAGACATTCTTGCCATAGAGGGAGTACAGAGAAGGTTCACCAGATTGATTCCTGGGATGGCAGGACTTTCATATGAAGAAAGACTGGATCGACTGGGCTTATACTCACTAGAATTTAGAAGATTGAGGGGGGGTCTTATTGAAATGTATAAAATTCTAAAGGGATTGGACAGGCTTATGCAGGAAGATTGTTTCCGATGTTGGGGAAGTCCAGAACGAAGGGTCACAGTTTAAGGATAAAGGGGAAGCCTTTTAGGACCGAGATGAGGAAAAACTTCTTCACACAGAGAGTGGTGAATCTGTGGAATTCTCTGCCACAGGAAACAGTTGAGGTTCATTGGCTATATTTAAGAGGAAGTTAGATATGGCCCTTGTGGCTAAAGGGATCAGGGGGTATGGAGAGAAAGCAGGTACAGGGTTCTGAGTTGGATGATCAGCCATGATCATACTGAATGGTGGTGCAGGCTCGAAGGGCCGAATGGCCTACTCCTGCACCTATTTTCTATGTTTCTCCCAGGACTACAGGCATACCTGTTACAGAGTACCTCTCACCACACTCAGACAGAGTCAAAATCTGGTTTAACATCACCCACGTATGCCATGAAATTTGTCTTTGTGGCACTGGTGCAATGCAGTACATAATAATAGAAAGAAAAACTGTAAAATACAGTAAGTATAAATATCTATATATATACACATCCATACATGCTTACTATACATACAGTATATATTAAATAGTTAAATAAGTAGGGCAAAAATAGAGATAAAAAAGTGGTGTCCATGGGTTCAATGTCCATTCAGAAATCGGATGGCAGAGGGGAAGAAGCTGTTCCTGAAAGATTGAGAGCGTGCCTTCACACTTCTGTACCTCCTCCATGATGGTAGCAATGGGAACGGGGCTTGAGCAGGGTGACAGGTGTCCTGCCTGTAGAGATCACTGGAGGTTCACACTCGAGACCCTGCGGAGCCAGCGGTAAGAATGCTCGCAACTGAACCATGGCTGACGTGAAGCCAGGTGAAGTAAAGGAGAGCAAGCTGGTAAAAATCCCATTAAGTTACATTGTGTGCATATTGGAACACAGGGCCTAGGTTAGTGTAGCACAGGAGCAAGCCCTTTGGAACAATATCTATTCCGACCATACAGCCAATTTAAACTAATCCTATCTGCCTACACCAGCTCCATATCCATTTACTCCCTGCCCATTCGTGTGTTTGTAAATGTTGCTATCATTCTGCCTCGCCAGCTCTCCCAGCAGTTCTCCTGGCACCTGCTGCTCGCTGTAAAACAACTTACCTTGTAAATTACTTTTAAACACCCCCCCCCCCCATGTGGAATCTGTGCCCTCTAGTATCTGACATTGCATGCTAGGTATGGGTTTGGAGCTTTGATTCCCCATGTTGTGATTTCAGTGCACAGGACACACGAGTTGAAATGAGCCACAACGCGGTAACCCAGATCTTGTCATTCTCTTCACGCAGCCCCTCTGCACATTGTCCCTCCAAAGTGGAGTGGAGATGCACAAGTAACTTCAATTTTCAACTATTGGTTAAATGTTGGAAAATTGTATTGAAAAGAAGGGAGTGGAATGATCTGCCAGAGTCAATGCCATATGTACAATCTTGCTTTTCATTTGCCCGCACGCTGTAAGAAAGATTTCAAGTGAAAGGCAGTGAAACAGCTGTGACTCCCGAGTCCCACTTCAAAGCAATTGTCCACATTTGCTCCGTAGGACAATCAGCTATTTTTTTGCATACAGCGAGGATGAAGGGAGGGTGAGAGTTAATGGAAAATTAAGACATTAAGATTGTAAAGGGAGAAGGAAGGCTTTTGGTGTCGGTCACACTGTGAGTTAAATTGCCTTGTTTAATAGAATTAGATAACTATTACCTTAATTAAATCCCTGCAACTCTCTACTGGGGCAAAATTATACCTTCAGAACAAAAGAGGGAGATTATGGGAACACAAAGGAAGTTCTTGGTCCTCTTGTGTCGAATCATCACAGTACAAATTACTTGTCTGTCACAGGGCAGTTAATTCTCTTGGTATGCATTCCTTTAGGGAAATGTGTTTGATGCTGAACCTACCTTTTTCTTGTCTCTGACAAAGCCAAGCTGTAGTTAATAGGGATTGGATGGCTGGCCTTCTATAAACAGCCAGACTTCATTTGGGCAGCTCTTCTTCCCATAGAAGCTGCTGCTGTTTGCTTTTATTGTGTCAGCTTCACCTCAGTGCTCACATTTACAGCCCGAACAATAAGACACACAAACAACAAGCTGTCACCAGATAATCCTCTCACTCCAAAGCTTTCACAGGCTTTTCGATAGAAGTCAGGGACTCATGAGTGAAATAAGAGAGGAAAAGGATTCACAACTGATAAACTCAACACTTGAGGGGTAAATAGAATAAAAATGTTGGAGGTTTCTCATTTAATATGCTTTACCCTTGCTTTGATCACTTCTTAGAATTTGCATTTACTATCAAAAACTATGAATCCAAAATAGGCCACTTCACATGCAAATACTTCAATTTTAAAACCTGAAATAGAGTTGTTATAGCATAATACAGCACAGAAACAGGCCTTCAGCCCACGCATCTGGATCAACCATTAAGTGCTCATTCATTGTAGTCACACTTTCCAGCACTTCGTCCAGTGATTTAAGTGTTCATCTAGATATTTTGCAAATGTTGGGCCTGTACTCATTAGAGTTTAGAAGAATGAGAGGAGATCTCATTGAAAGCTATCAAATATTGAAAGGCCTAGACAGATGGGGCATGCAGAGGAGGTTTCCAGAAGTGGGAGAATCTAGGACCAGAGGGCACAACCTCAAAATACAAGGACGTCCCTTTAGAACTGAGATATGGAGGAGCTTCTTTAGCCAGAGGATGGTGAATCTGTGGAACTCATTGCCATCGACAGTTAAGTAGGCCAAGTCATTAGGTATACTTAAACGAAGGTTGATGGGTTCTTGATTAATGACACCAAAGGGTACAGGGAGAAGGAAGGAAAATGGGGTTCAGAGGGAAAATAAATCAGCCACAATTGAAGGACAAAGCAGACTTGAATGTTCTAATTCTGCTCCTATGCCTTATGGTCTTATGGTTTAAAACTACGATGAGGAGGAACTTTAGAGTTCTTCTTCTTTACTCTAAGTCCCTTGATGGCCTTCTGCTCCTATCTCTGCCTTTCTTACACATGGACTTCTCATTCATGAACTCTTTTTCTCTGGACAATCCATTAATGATGTAGCTGAATATTTCATGTGGCATCCAACTCTTCAAATTAGGATCTGGAATTCCCTTTCTAAACCTTTTCCCCTCTTTGACCAAGTATTTGATCACTGGTTCTATAGTTCCCAATGTCAGATGTTGTAATTTTACATTTCAATAAATCACCCTGGGATGTTTATAACTTTCTTCCTCTATGTCTTTCCATTGGTCAGCATAATGGTATCAGTGTACCTGTACTCTCTGAATGGTGATGGCTGACACAACAGTCAGAACAACCAATGGGCTGTGATGAGGGCACTTGGTTGCCTCAACACTTTTGCATGGTTGAGGCACTCTATAAATCAGAATTTTGATGCCTCGCTGTTACAAAGACAAATCTGGAAACAAAATAAAAAATAGCATCTAGCATTGTGAGCTCATTGGGAAACATTGACGTTGGGGTTGAAAACAGCTGAGCAGTTATATCAAGGGGAGAATATGCTCCTTATGCATTTATGCCACAGATGTCTAAGGGACAGATTCCAAGTAAAAACTGAACCCATCCTTCTCACACTGAAATGTTCCATCCTGTCTCCCACACAATCAAGTCGCAATTAACCACCAGATTTTATTTAGCTAGCTTCTATGGGAAGAATACCCCAGATAAAGTCTAGAGACATAAGACATGGCAGATGCTGGAAGTTAAACCAAAGAAACATGAGCTGCCTGGGGAAAACAATGGGTCAGGCAGCAACTGTGGAAGGAAATGTACAGTTGACATTTCTGTTTGAGATACTTCATCTGGATGTCCAGATAAAGGGACAACTGTGAATTTCCTGATTTATCTGCCTGAAAACATTCTGATTTGCTGAGTTGCTCCATCACTCATTTATTTGTGCCAAATGAAGTTCATACAATAGAGGGCCAGTCATCCATAGCTGCAAATTGACTTTGTCGGAGACAAAGTGGCTTTTCATATGTGAAGGGAGACTAGATAATGGGAATCACAAACATGAGAGTATCTGCAGATGCTGGATGTCCAAAGAAACACACACAAAATGCTGGAGGAACTCAGCAGTCCCAGCAGCATCTATGGAAAAAAAGTAGAGTCGATGTGTTGGGCCAAAGCTCTTGGGCTGGACTGGAGAAAGAGAAGTGAGTAGTAGATTTTAAAGGTGGGGAGGGGAGATAGAAAAACACCTAGGTGACAGGTAAAACCTGGAGGGGGAGGGATGAAGTGAAGAGCTGGGAAGTTGATTGGTGAAAAATACAGAAGGCCAATGAAGAAAGAGAAAGGAGGGAGGGGCACCAGGGAGTGGCGATGGGTGGGCAAGTAGGTAAAGTAAGAGAGGGACATGGTTGGGAAATGGTGAAGGGGGCAGTGGGGTTTGGTGGCAGCATTGCCAGAAGTTTGAGAAATCAGTGTTTATGCCATCAGGTTGAAAGCTACCCAAATGGAGTATAAGATGTTGTTCCTCTAACCCAAGTGTGGCCTCAACACGACAGTAGAGGAGGCCATGCATGGGCGTATTGGAATGGAAATGGGAAGTGGAGTTAAAATGGGTGGCCACAGGGAGATCCCGTTTGTTCTGTCAGATGGAGCGCAGATACTTGGTGAAGCGGTCTCCCAATCTACGTCGGGTTTCACCGATGTACTGGCGCCTCACCGGGAGCACTAACCACAGTAAATGACCCCAACAGACTCAAAGGTGAGGTGTCACCTCACCTGGAAGGACTACTTAGGGCCCCAAATGTTAGTGAGGGAGGGGGTGTTGGGGCAAGTGTAGCACTTGTTCTACTTACAAGGATAAGTGCCAGGATGGAGATCAGTGGGGAGGGATGAATAGACAAGGGATCCCTATGGAAGGCAGAAAGTAGGGGCGGGGGTGTGGTAGGGAGAAATGTACTTAGTGGTGGAATTCTGTTGGAGGTGGCACAAGTTTTGGAGAATTATGTACTGAATGCGGAAGGTGATGGGGTGATAGGTGAGGACAAGAGGAATCCTATCCCTGCTAGGGTGGCGGAAGGATGGAGTAAGAGCAGACGTGCGTGAAATGGAAGAGATGCAATTGAGGACAACATTGATGGTGGAAGAAGGGAAGCCTCTTTCTTTGAAAAAGGGGGACATCTCCTTCGTTCTAGAATGAAAAGCTCCATCCTGAGAGTAGGTGCGGCGGAGATGGAGGAATTGAGAGAAAGGAGTTACCTTCTCTGAAACAAACCTGACAGTTCCTAGGAGAAACCCTTCTGTAAAGTGGGGGTGAACTGAATACTGTACAGATTTGTGAGGGTAAGATAGGGATAGATGAGGAGGACAGTGAGAAATTTTTCCCTAAGGTAGACGGGTTTAAAACCAAACAGCACAGCTTTAAAATCAGGAGTAGGGATTTGATAAAGGACTTTTCTCTCCCAGAGCATAGTTAGAATCTGTAATGCACTGCCCGAGTCATCAAACACTCCTCATTCATTAACCCTTTCTTTTCAGGATCATTGCCGTAAACCTCCACTAGACCCACTACAATGCCAACACATTCTTTCTTATATGAGGCCCAAAACTCCAAATATGGTTGGAAAAAGACTTAAAAAGGCTTATCGATACATCCTTGCCTTTATAATCTAGTCCTCTAGAAATGAATGTTAACATTGCATTTGCCTTCCTTACTATCAACTCAACCTGCAAGATAAGGTTTAGGGGATCCTGCACTGGACTATCAAGTCTCTTTGCACCTCCAAATTCTAAATTTGCTTCCCATTTAAAAAAACCATTACACCTTTATTCCACGATCATGATCATACACTTTCCTACACCGTATTTCCATCTGCCACTTCTTTGCCCATTCTTCTAAACTGTCCAAATCCTTCTGCAGTCTCCCTGTGTCCTCAACACTACTTGCACCTCCATCTATCTTTGTATTACCCACAAACTAGGACAAAATTCCATAATCCAGATCATTAGCATACAGTATATTGTGACAAAGAACAAGGCCAACACCAGCCCTTGTGGGACACAACTAGTCACTGACAGCAACCAGAAAAGGTTCCCTTTATTCCCAGTCTTTGTCACCAGCCAGTTAGCCAATCTTCGGACCATGCCAGTATCTTTCCTGTAATGGCATGTTCTGTTATTCTGCTCAGCAGTCTTATCTGTGGGACCTAGAGTCATAGAAAACTACAGCAGAGAAATAGGCTCTTTGGGCCATTTAGTCCATACTGAACCACTAAACTGCCCAGTCCCATCGACTTACACCTGAACCATTGCCCTCCATATGCTTTCCATTCATGTACCTATCTATCCAAACATTAAAATTGAAATTACATCCACCACTTGCACCGGCAGCTCACTCCACACTCTCACCACCCTCTGAGTGAAGAAGATTCCCTCATGTTGCCCTTAGACATTTCATCTTTCACCCTTAACCCCTGACCTCTGGTTGTAGTCTCACCCAAACTCAGTGGAAAAAGCCTGCTTGCATTACATTATTTATACCCCACATAATTTTATATACCTCTATCAAATCTTCCCTCAGTCTTCTATGTTCTGGAGAATAAAGTTCTAACCTATTCAAACTTTCCTTATAAGTCAGGTCCTGCAATCTTGGCAACATCCTTGGAAACTTTCTCTGTACTCTTTCAATCTTATTTACATCTTTCCTGTAGGTTGGTGACCAAAACTGTACACAATACTCCATATTAGCCTCACCAATGTCTTATACAAATTCAACATAAAATTCCATCTCCTGTATTCAGTACTTTGATCTATGAAGACTATTGCGCAAAAGCTTTCTTTAGAAACTCTATCTACCTGTGACACCACTTTCAATGAATAATGGACCTGTATTCCCAGATATCTTTGTTCTACCACACTCCTCAGTACCTACCACTCACTGTGTTAGACCTACCCTTGTTGGTCCACCCATAGTACTCTTGTCCACATTATAGTCCGTCTGCCATTTTTGCAATTGGTACAGATCCCGCTACAAGCTTTGATAGTCTCCCTTGCTGTCCACTATACCCCCGATCTTTGTGTCTTCTGAAATTTTGCTGATCTAGTTAACCATATTATCATCCAGATTGTTGATATAGATGATGAACAATGGGCCCAGCACAGATCCCTGCAGCTCATCACTAATCTCAGGCCTCCAGTCAGAGAAGCATTCATCCACTCCCACTCTCTGGCTTCTCCTGTGAAGTCAATTTCTAACACCTCATCTTGAATGCCAAGTGACCGAACCTTCTTGACCAACCTCCCATGCAGGACCTTGTCAAATGCCTTGCTGGAGTCCATGTAAACGATTTCCACTGTCTCTGAGCTTAGCACTTAACTCCCCGAACTCATTTTGCAGAACCTCGTCCCTCTTCCAAACTATGTCATTGATACCTATATGGACCATGATCTCTGGCTGCTCACCCTCCCACTTAAGAACGCTAAGGACTCGATCTGAGATGTCCCGGACCCAGACAGCTGGGAGGCAACATGCCACTTGTGAATATTGTTCTCATCCACAGACCTCCCCTAACTATCAAATCCCCGATCAGCACAGTTTGAGTCTTCTCACCCCTTCCCTTCTGAGCCATAGAAACATTCTCATTGCCAGAGAACTAACATGCAGTTTCCGCTGCTAGGTCATCACCCCAACAGAATCTAAAGTGGTAAGCATGTTGTTGAGGGGCATGGACATAGGGTACTCTGCACTGGCTATTCAACCCCTTTTACCTTCCTGACCGTCCTATGTCCAGCACCTTGGGTGTAGCTACCATTTTCTATTTCCTATCTATCACCCCTTCATCCTCCCGAATGATCCATTTCCAGCTCCAGCTCCTTAACATGGTCTATTATGAGCTGCAGCTGGATGCACTTCATGCAGGTGAAGTCATCAGGGACACCCAAGGTCTTCCTGACTTCCCATGTCCTGCAAGAGGAACATCAAAGTATCTGCCAGATATTTCTACTGCTCTAATTATAAAGAGGAAACAATAAGTAAACCGAAAAAAAAAATCCACCAATAGCTTTTCACCTGAAGCCTCGAAGAGCGAAAGCCTCAAAATCCCTACTCTAACACCGCCCATTCCAGCAAAAACCACTCCACTTGGCCCTGCCTTATTTTACTTGAATTCTGATCTCGGCTTGGTCGCTGTTTAAATGCTGAAATTCCTGAGAAGTGCTGCTTTATAATGTACACTCACTGACCTGTGTGAGTTACTCCCTCTCTCTCTCCCGATCTCTCATTGGCCACGGTACATTCGCCAAAACTCCCGCAAAGCGCAGCTTTTTAATGCATACTGACCAACGCTGCAAGCCTTGTCAAGGGTTTTCTGTAAATCCAAGTAAAGACTATCCACTGACTCACCATTGTCATTTCCACAAAAAAAATCCAACAGGCAAGATTTCCCCTTAAGGAAACCTTGCTCACTTTAGCCTATTTTTTTGTCTACCTCAAATATCCTGAAATCTCATCCTTATTATCTTACTGAAGACAAACTAACTCTTGGTTCCTGATTTTTGTGACATCTGGTGACTTTGAGAATTTTGGTGATTTATTCAATCTGGCAATCTTAATAGGCGTCTTGTCATTGATACTAAAATAGTAGACATACTTCATCAATAATTGACTGGTGAGAGTCATGTGATGGCTATTGCTCTGAATAGTATAATTCATTCAGCACCCCGGGAGACTATCAGTTAATGTCTGACCAGAAACCCACAAAGTTTTATGTGCAGTGGTCAAAAATTCTATCATGTTACTGAGACGTGCGAGCTGGCTGGTGGCCTGGACTCACTAGTGTCTCAGATGGGTTTATGCACTTTCCCAAAGGAGGCCTGAGCTGTGAAGAGTACTGTGTTCACAGATACATTAACACCTTTGGTCTTGCACACACTGGGAAGGCAAAACTGTTGCTATAAAAATTTACAATTTTGATCACACAATGCATCAAATATCTATTTAATTCTCCTTCAATTTTAGCACATAATTTGCCTCCTCTCTGTGTTCTCCGACCTCCTGGATGCAATGTTTAGATTTAAATTATGAATTAATTTTTTTAAGCTTCATCTCAGGTTCTATGGTTTGAAAAAAAAAGGTAAATAAGGTTTATGGTGCCTCTCACACACCTTTCAGGAGTGTAGTGACTGGTTTAAAGTTGGAAACACAGCAACCATCTTGTCCTCAGCAAGCTCCCACATATCTCTGTATGAATATTAACACAATCTGTTTAAGAAATATTGATTATGGAATACATATTGTCCAGAACCTGGGGATTATTCCCATATTCTTCTTGAGAATTTTTTTTATTCCACCCGAGAAAACAGATGGGGCTACTGTTTAACACTTTGTTGGATAGATGGCATCTCTGAGAGAGCTCTCAGTGAGAGTGGTACTCCCACATACTGTGCAGCAGAGTCAG
This sequence comes from Hypanus sabinus, assembly GCF_030144855.1. Taxonomy (NCBI): domain Eukaryota; kingdom Metazoa; phylum Chordata; class Chondrichthyes; order Myliobatiformes; family Dasyatidae; genus Hypanus; species Hypanus sabinus. The sequence continues at coordinate 20,854,309 of NC_082720.1, forward strand.
CCAAGGCACTTGTGCTCAAGTTTCTGGAGAGGAACCTCTGACTCAGTGTGGAATTTACTTGTTGCCTAATGTATCGCAGGAACATTCGGAGAGGAACAGAAAATTCTGTCCTTTCCTCCCAACTTCACCTTCGGTTAGACTGTGGCTAAGAGACTTAACAATCCTATTTGCTCACCTTTGACCTCTATGCCTTGAACAGACTTAACAAATCTTTCTCTCAGAATTCCTAACTCATCCTTTTGGCAAAGAAAATATTACATATCTGCCACCCCTTGTGGGAAAAGATGCTTCCCGGTTTCACACCTGAATGGATAGCACTAATTTTGAGAATGCTATCTTTTGCTTTTGATTCCTTAACTGTAAAACTTTTTTGCCATTTGAAATACTCTGCTCAGTTTATCCAGCCTGCTATAATAATCATAATCTTTAAACCCCAGTGTAACTGTGGTCCCTGTGATTGGTATGCCCAGCATCTGACCAAAAGGCAGACTGCTCCGAGATTTCCAGGAGGGTAGGGAAACCTTTATTTTATATTTTCTCAAAGCCTTTTTGAGAAGTGTAAATCCTCACTAACCTGAGTGCATCCCTGCCTCACTATCGTTCAGAGTAGAGGAGCACCTGAGGAGTCGTGGAACACCTTAATCCTTTTTGGGAGCACACAGAAGAATGGGTCAAGAATGAGTGCACCTGAGAGTAGGTAGCTGTCACACAGCTTCCTGCACCTTGTATTGCAGTTCTCCTTCAGTTAGACTTCTCAATAATTTTCTATTTCTCTTCAAGCATTTATTCATTTATGTACCCAGACCCAAACTGTCTGATCCTCCAAAATTTATTACCCTCTCCTTTTTAAAAGAATCCTGACTTGTCCATCACAAAAATAATGTTGCCACAATATGATACCGTATGTCCCCATGTCTGCTGAATTTTCTCCAGAGGAACAATGTCTCCCTCTTCCATAATCAAATATTAAAATGATGGAAATGCTGGTGCTATTGCTGCTGTTCAACATTGGGACTGACCGGTTGGTACAGTATATTGTTTGAAGAAGAAGACAACTCCACTTTGTGGTGGGTTAGAGCTCGACAGCACCAGCTTAATTTATTGCAGTCTCTCTCTCTCTCTCTCTCTCTCTCTCTCTCTCTCTCTCTCTCTCTCTCTCTCTCTCTCTCTCTCTCTCTCTCTCTCTCTCTCTCTCCCCCTCTCTCCTCTCTCTCTCTCCCTCTCTCTCTCCCCCCTCTCTCCCCTCTCTCTCTCCCCCTCTCTCCCCCTCTCTCTCTCTCTCTCGCTCTCTCTCTCTCTCCCTCTCTCTCCCCCCCCTCTCTCCCGCCCCCCTCTCTCTCTCTCTCTCTCTCTCTCTCTCTCTCTCTCTCTCTCTCTCTCTCTCTCTCTCTCTCTCTCTCGCTCTCTCTCTCTCTCACTCACACATACACTCCCACCTAGTGGCCTCTTCAAATCAATTCAAGTATAATGTCACTCAACCATTCATGAACACTATGAACACAGCAGTATCGAGAGTCACACACAGCACAAAGCACACACAAGATAGCAAGCACAAATAGTTTTACAATCATGCAATAAAAGAGACCAAAACTCGTGCCTTCAATCCACAGTCAACCAGAGTAGGGCCCATCTCCCGTTGTGTGAACACTGGGGGGTAGGTGGCATCAGTTCCAGCCTGGATGCTGCACCACACCTCCCCTGGCAATCTCATGGATGGGCCAAAGATGGCAGACCAACCATGGGGAAGATAGTCTTATTGACGCTGAGATCTCCAAGCCTTCTAGAACTTTTGAGACGCTATCCCTTGGACTTTTTTTCTGGAGAACTTTGTAAAGTGTTGCTGTTTAGAGAGATCTAACTGCCTTTATTCATAAATCACAGCAAGATAATATACAATTAAGCACGCAGGAAGAAAGGCATCTAGTATGCTGGATTTTATTGCAAGAAGGTTTGAGTACAAGAGTAAAAATGTCTTTATGGAATTATATAGGGTTCCACTGAGTCAAGCCCTGGAATACTATGTACAAGTTGAGTCCTCCCATTCATGAAAGGGTTTACTAATGTTTAAACCAATCACTGGGTTGATTCATGGGATGATAGATTTGTTGCATAAGGAGACTTAGGGCAGGTTTAGTTCTTGACTTAATCAAGTTATCTGGTGATCACTCAAAATCCTGATAGAGTTCAGTAAACTGTTTAAGAACAGAAAATATGGAAAACATTCAGCAGATCAGGTAGCATCTGTGGAGAGAGAATCTTGGCGGGGGGAGGTGTGCTGTGAAGGGAGAGTGTAAATGGGTGGTTGACACTCAGTAGTGATTCGTTGGGCTGAATAACCTGTTTCTATGTGGCACAGATTTATAATCTAGTGCAGCGGGTTGAATCTGCCACAAGTATTTGCTGGGCATCCAGGTGGGAGCCTCAGGTGCTCCACATCCTGTGGGTGTGAGCTTTCATCCAGGCCTCTGCAAATGGCAGGTTTGGGGTTGTGCGTGGTCAAGACAGAAATCATGGGGATTGGGGTGAGAGGGGCAGTGCAGTGTGGGATTGATGGCAATTATCTTCCCCTTCACAACGAGATCTTCAAAATCCAAGGCAAGCTGGTTGACAAATCTATCCAGTACCTCTGTAACGACCTCCTTTAAAATTATAGTGTGCAAGCAGCAGGTTCCGGAATTAGTTGCCTTTTAATCCCTTTCATTTCCCCCTTGCTTTGATAATACTGATACTAATCCCTTTAAGTTTGTCATTCTCAGTGAGCTATTTGTGTCTTAAAGAAGGTCTTTCTATATGTGAACAGATACAACTCTTATTCCCCACTTCTCTCTCTGTAGCAGAAGAAAGGAAGTAATGCACATAATGCAGGTATTACCAGGCACTGATGAAGGAGATGGTTGTTGACTTCAGGAGGGCACGGAGTGACCACTCCCTGCTGAACATCGACGGCTCCTCCGCAGAGATCGTTAAGAGCACCAAATTTCTTTGTGTTCACCTGGTGGAGAATCTCACCTGGTCCCTCAACACCAGCTCCATAGCCAAGAAAGCCCAGCAGCGTCTCTACTTTCTGTGAAGGCTGAGAAAAGTCCATCTCCCACCCCACTCCACCATCCTCATCACATTCTACAGGGGATGAACTGAGAGTATCTTGAGCAGCTGCATCACTGCCTGGTTCAGAGATTGCACCATCTCGGATCATAAGACTCTGCAGCGGATAGTGAGGTCAGCTGAAGGGATCATTGGGATCTCTCTTCCTGCCATTACAGACATTTACACCACACGCTGCACCTGCAAAGCTAACAACATTGTGAAGGAGCCCACGCACCCCTCACATAAACTCTTCTCCCTCCTGCCGTCTGGCAAAAGGTACCGAAGCATTCAGGCTCTCATGACCAGACTGTGTAAGAGTTTCTTCCCTCAAGCTCTCAGACTCCTCAATACCCAGAATCTGGACACACACACACACACACACACACACACACACACACACACACACACACACACACACACACACACACACACACACACACACACACACACACACACACACACACACACACACACCTGAACACCACTCCACTCCCTTTGCAATTCTTGTTCATTTCTTTCTCAATTCCTGCTAAAACATTGTTTACATTGCTTACATTTACATCATCTATCGTTACATTGTAATTTGCCCTTTACTGTGCCTATTGTCTTGTTTATTAATTATTGTACAGTCTTGCACTGTTTTGTGCACTTTATGTAGTCCCATGTAGGTCTGAAGTCTAATGTAGTTTTGTGTTGTTCAGGTAGTCTAGTGCAGTTTTGTGTTGTTTCTGGTAGTCTAGTGTAGTTTTGTGTTGTTTCAGTTAGTCTAGTGCAGTTTTGTGTTATTTCAGGTAGTCTAGTGCAGTTTTGTGTTATTTCAGGTAGTCTAGTGCAGTTTTGTGTTGTTTCTGGTAGTCTAGTGTAGTTTTGTGTTATTTCAGGTAGTCTAGTGCAGTTTTGTGTTGTTTCTGGTAGTCTAGTGTAGTTTTGTGTTGTTTCATGTAGCACCAGGGTCCTGAATGAACGTTGTTTCATTTTTACTGTGTACTGTACCAGCTGTTATGGTTGAAATGACAATAAAAGCGACCTGACTTGACGACTTAGATAAACACAAGAGTTTCTGAAGATACTGGAAATCCAGAGCAACATATACAAAATGCTGGAAGTACTCAGCAGGTCAGGCAGCATCTATGGAAATGAATAAGCAGTCGATGACTCGGCCAAAACTCTTCACCAGGACCCTTGGCCCAAAACATTGACTGGTGAAGGATTGTTTTTTAAAATGCTGGCTGTTTTACTTGCCTGCCTTGACAAATTATTGAAGTGTTTTAGATCTTGTCTCAGATTTCCAATTGGGAATTGTGCCTTTCTAGCTGCACAGCATTCTTCCTGCTGCTGGTAAGGCTAATGTTATGTTGTGCTTGACCTGGGAATCATGAATAGCTGCAGTATCACAGACAATCTGCAGGTGGCGCAGTTGTATACAAAATGTACCCCATGATGGTGCCTTATACTGACTGAAAACTCCATCGCCTACCCGCTTCTAATGTTCTACTCCTGCCCAGGAATCCCTGAAGAGGGCGCATACAGTGTTCATCTTCTAAGACTAGTGAGCACTATAGGGCTGGAGTGATCCTGAACAAGGATTTTAGGTGTTTTGTTAACTTTTTAAATAAAATCAATTAAAACAATAATTTTTAAAAAAATCATTTAAATGCAAAATTCAGAGTAAAGGCAAAATAGAAGAAGAGAAGTTAGATTGCACTTCTCTGAGCAGGTGCCTTGGCATCTTTTAAATCCACTCAGCAGAGCAGATGGGATCCCAGTTTAATGTCTCGTCCAAAAGGGCCTTTGACGTGCTGCACTCCCAAAGCAGTGTTAGCTTAATTTGTTTTTATCTTGGATTTCCTGACTCCACAACTTCCTGAATGCTGTAAATGGGACTCACTGTCAGTGATCAGCAGTGAGGCACTGAAACCTTTGGCAAGCGAGGAAGATAACTTTGCTGCCACGGGGAAAAAATCGATGTAGGGAAACCTTTGGATCAGCAAGGAATGAAATATAGGAGAAGAGAGGTCACACTAAATCTGTATAATTAGACCGTAGTTAGAGGGCAGTGTGCTCCCCTGCTTCCCATAATTAAGGAAGGATGTTGTAGAGAGGGTGCAGAGGAGATCAATAAGGATGTTTATTTTACTTTGTTGAGATACAGCACGGAATAGCTGTACTTAATCATAACCTAAATATGGGACAACTTACAACCACCAACTAACCTACCAACCGGTATGTCTTTGGACTGTGGGAGGAAATCAGAGCACCCAGAGGAAACACATGCATTCACGGGGAGAACGTACAAACTCCTTACAGGCAGCAGCAGGAATTGAACCCAGGTCGTCTGTATTGTAAAGCATTGTGCTAACCACTACACTTCCATTACAATACATTATCCACTTATTTTCTTTTACCTCCACAAAAATTCTGTAAGAACGGATTTTATTCCATACCAAGGTATATGGAGCTTAGACAAATAGAGGGTCATGCAGTGGGGGAATTCTAGGCAACTCCTAGAGTAGGTTACATGGTCGGCTCAGCATTATGGGCTGAAGGGCCTGTGATGTGCTGTAGGTTTTATATATTCTATGTTCTATGTCCTATGTTCTATCTCAAATTTTTGTGTAGCAATTATATGCATTCTGCGAGGTTGAATTTCCAAAATCCGGAAGGCCATATCGTGGGGGTTACCTGCAAGATTCTTTGTTCCAAAAGGCCCAGAAGAAAGACCAACCTCCCAGAATGCTGACCTCTGCCTTTTGACCTCCAGGGTCAAGCTATCTAAGAAGAAATGGATAGATTTACTTCCATTTCTCTCATCCAATAGTAATTCTTAGCCTCTCCTTCAGTATTGGTTAAAACAGCAATAGGTTGCATTTCAGGCTGTCGAACATTCTGCAATGACAGTTCTGAGCATTGACAAAGATGCCAACCTTCAGGCATATGGTTAACCGAGGTCCGGACCACCACTGTCAATGGTTGATTTATACATTTTTTTATTCATTTACGGGATGTGGGCATCACCAGCTAAGCCAGCATTTATTGCCCATCCCTAGTTGCCCTTGAGAAGGTGGTGATGAGCTGCCATCTTGAACCGCTGCAGTCCCTGAGGTGTAGGTACACCCACAGTGATGTTAGGGAGGGAAATCCATGATTTTGACCAAGTGACAGTGAAGGAACGGCGATATGTTTCCAAGTCAAGATGGTGAGTGACTTGCAGGGGGATTTCCAAGTGATGGTGTTCCCAGGTATCTGCAGTTCTCATCCTTCTAGATGGTAGTGGTTGAGGGTCTGGAAGGTGCTGCCTTAGGAACTTTGGTGTGTTCTTGCAGTGCATCTTGTAGATCGTACACACCGCTGCAACTGTTCATCGATGGTGGAAGGACTGGATGCTTGTGGAAGGGGTACCAATCGAGTGGGCTGCCTTGTACTGGGTGGTGTCAAGCTTCTTGAGTGTTGATGGAGCTGCACTCATCCAGGCGAGTGGCGAGTGTTCCATTACACTCCTGACCTGAGCCTTGTAGATGGTGGACAGGCTTTGGGGAGTCAGGAAGTGAGCTACACACCACAGGATTCCTAGCCTTTGACCTGTTCTGGTAGCCGCAGTGTTTATATGGCTCGACCAGTTCAGTTTCCTGTCAGTGGTAACACCCAGGATGTTGATAGTAGGGGATTCAGTGATGGTGATATTGTCCAGGTCCTGCTGCATTTGGGTATAAACTGCTTCACTATCTGAGGAGTCATGAATGGTGCAGAAGATTGTGCGGTCATCTGTGAACATCCCCACTTCTGACCTTGTGACAGAAGAAAGGTCATTGATGAAGCAGCTGAAGATGGTTGGTCCTAGGACACATTCCTGAGGAATTCGGCAAAGCACTTTCAGAATTGTAGACACTGACAATTTGTAACCAGCAAAGTCCTACAAATAACAATAAAGTAATTGCACAGACTAGATGGGCCAAAGGGCCTGTTTCTGTGCTGTACTTTTCCATAACTCTAAGACTCTGTAAGCTGCTTGAGGATGTTGAATTAGTCAAGTTGCCAGTGAGGACCCTCCAGATCTTTAAAGAGTCAACATGACTTTTTACATCCCTTGAAAGAGCAAATATACAAATATTGCTCTGAAAGTGGGCACCACTGTTACCGTAGCACCCATCTGAATAGCGCAGGAATGCCCCTCGCACCTTGAGCTGAAACCCTTGAGTCAGGAAATAAAACCACAACACTCCAACCCAAAGCCAAGATTGGAATATCCTCCTGGATACAAATCGCTAAACAGAAAAAAAATGTTCAGAGTAAAATCTAGAGCTGGAAAAGCCTTTGGAATGTACTCGAAGGAGAGTTTATGATGCAGAAAGGCACAGTTTACTGATGAAGCTGTGCTCGTGGATTTATCAAAGACAAAACCTTTTACTTTGGAGCCAGCAGCTACAATAACAATGGACTTGGTACAAGTGGAATCTGGAGAGCTGGGACTGGATGGCCAATCTAGAACTGCCCAGAAACAGAGGACAACGGGAATGAAGAGTGTCGGCTGCAGTCAGTGCCAGTGAGAACTGCAATAGGAGAGGTATAGATCTAGTTAGTTGTCATGAGAAACTACACTTGGCTCAGACTGTCAGTTTATACACAGTAATAAGAACTAAGCTGAGTCCGGGAATGGAATAGCTTCAGTCATTTCTAACAGGGTAAGAATATTGACAGATTTCATAGAAGGTATATCATATAACCTCCGAAAAGCTATATGGTTAAGAGGTCTTGGCTTTTTGTAAATCTTAAAGTCAAACTCTATAAGGGGCAGGTCTCGTTGACAGTTCACAGACTTTAATGCAAACTTTGCAGAATTTAACTAAAACTCTCAAACTGAAGGTAAAGTGGGAACACGGCAACCGAAATACGAAATGAATGCTGCTGCTTTCCAGCATCATTCAAAGCAATAGTCGCCTATCTGAGACGAAGATGAAGGTAAGCAGGGAGCGTAACGTTGCTGCGCTTTGCTCGAGTCTCAACAAGACCACAAGGAAAAGAAGGGAGTTAAATGCCACCTAACGGAACAGTAATTAACTGGATCGCGCATATTCATAAACGCAATTGCTGAACATGCTGCACAACCAACCTGCGGAGGCACGTAGACTCCACAGCAGAGTCCGTGGTTGTGACAGGGTTAGCTGTTCCAGTAACAGTGAAAAGATGATTCCATTTCCTCAACCTTTTCCTTAATCCAGGTCATTAGGTTATAGATGCAGAATGTTCCTGCTCCACCACCAATCCAATGATGGAGACACAGTGTTGGTTGAATATGATTGCATTTAGGAATAAGTTTTGAAGACCAAGAACACTGTCAAAGACCCATGTTGTGAGGAAATGAGGATAACTGCAAAACATTTGCAGAAGCGCAGATCAGACTCACTGCCTAACACTGTAATTGCTTAGAATATCTCTGAGCCACCTTAACATATGGTAGCAGAAAGACTTCCACCTGTTATTGCAATTAAAAGCCTAAGACTGCACTGTTCACCCTTCTGTAGTGTTCATGGAGTCCAGCCCTCTGTTGGAAGCTCTTCTCACTGGTAACCCTGCACTATGTACTTGCCCTACACAAACAAGAGAAAATCTGCAGATGCTAGAAATCCGAGCAACACACACAAAACGCTGGAGGAACTCAGCAGGCCAGGCAGCACCTACGGAAAAGAGTAAACTGTCAAAGTTTTGGGTCGAGAGCCTTCATCAGGACTGGAGAAAAAAGACGAGGTCAGAGTAAAAAGGTGGGGGAGGAGAGGAAGAAATATGAGGTAGAAGGTGTTAGGTGAAGCCGGGAGTGGGGAGGGGTGATCCCACCACCAAGCATTTATTCCACCCCCACCCACTCTCTGCTTTCTGCAGGGATTGCTCCCTATGCAACTCCCTCGTCCATTCATCCTTCCCCACCGATCTCCCTCCTGGTAAGTGGAGCAAGTGCTACACCTGCCCCTATACCTCCTCCCACACTACCATTCAGGGCCCCGAAACAGTCTTTGCAGGTGAGGCAACACTTCGCCTGTGAGTCTGTTGAGGTCATCCACTGTATCTGGTGCTCCCGGTGAGGCCTCCTGTATATCGGTGAGACCCGATGTAGATTGGGAGACCGCTTCGCCGAGCACCTATGCTCTGCCCGCCGGAAACAGCAGGAACTCCCGGTGGCCACCCATTCCAATCCTACTCCCCATTTCCACTCCGGCACATCAGTCCATGGCCTCCTCCGCTGCTGAGATGCAGCCACACTCAGGTTGGAGGAGCAACACCTTATATTCTATCTGGGTAGCCTCTAACCTGATTGCATAAACATCAATTTCTCAAACATCCGTTAATACCCCCCCCTTCACCATTCCCCATTCTCATTTCCCTCTCTCATCTTATCTCCCTACCTGTCCATCACCTCCCTCTGGTGCCCCTCCCAGTTCCCTTTCTTCCATGGCCTTCTGTCCTCCCCTATCAGATTCCCCTTCTCCAGCCCTGTATCTCTTTCACCAATCGACTTCCCAGCTCCCAACTTCACCCTCTCCTCCTCTCCCGCTTTCACCCATCACCTGCCACCTTGTACTTCCTCCCCTCCCCCCACCTTGCTACTCTGACTTTTCATCTTTTTTTTCTCCAGCCCTGCTGAAGGATCTGGGCCCAAACCGTCGACTGTTTACTCTTTTCCACAGATCCTGCCTGGCCTGCTGATACCCTCCTGCATTTTGTATGTGTTGCTGGGATTTTCCTACATCTTGGCCGAGGTCACTGTCAGGCATTAGTTTTTGTGACAACAGATAGCTGTGACCATGGCGTATATAAATCGGGCAGAATCTTCTGACGTTGCCATGTCTTCTGTGGGGGAGGGGGACTTGGGGATTGATGTTCTTGGGGCGTTTTGTGGGGAGCATGGGGCTTTGGGGATCAGTGGTCTTGTGTTTTTGGTAGATTTTTCTGCAGGGAGAGAGGGATTTGGGGGCCAATGTTCTTGTTGCGTTTTGTGCGGGGTGGGGAGGGAGTTTGAGGGGGGGAGTTGATGATCATGTTGCCATTTTTCTTTTTGTTTGGGGGGTGTGTTGCTGTTTCTCTCAGAATTGACCTTTGTGGTTTTTCTTTGTTTCGTGTCAATCTGGAGAAGACGAATCTCAGAGTTGTGTACTGCATACGTACATCAATAATAAATGGTCCTTTGAACCTTTGAACTCCCAAAGAATCAGTAGCAAAATTGTGGAAATATCTAAACCGAAGAAAACCTTTGCCTAAAATCAAACTGCAGTGCAAAATTATTTATTTAAAATTGCATTTCTCTGACTGACTTCCTGTGTTCATGCACACATCCACCACACCCCAGCTGAAAGTGTCTTGTAAAGAGTGACGGAGCTCAATAGAAACATGTTCCTTTGTAGGAAGACCAGCTCCTGTTTGTGCACAGGGCGTTTTGCTTCCAGACAACCTGAAGAATGTTCTGCAACCTAATACCCACAAAGCTTCTGTGGTGGACCTGTGACCCAGGTTTAATAAACGCAATGAAGCCTTTATTAAACACATCATCATTAGTAATCATCTACCAGCAATGTTCCAGTGTAATTGCACAGTCTTCAGATATTGACTTTTCTTCTGCATATAATACGATCACACTTTGTGGTTATGTGATGTCACTTAACAGCACAATTACAACTGCAGCACCCCGCTGAACCATTCAGCTTTCTCGCTGAAAAACAAGAACATTACCACGCAGCAAGAGCTGCTGATGCGACCTGAGGACTAGCCTGGACTCAATGGGTAGAATGGCCACCTGTGTGGTAGTATGTAGGTAAAGCATGAAGAGGTAAATTGGATCACTGAGCAGACTGTTGAGGATTTATAGTAATTTTTAGGAATAATTTGCTTTAATTGCAGTTTTGGACATTAGGCAAGGTCATAGAGACCTCACCCAGTATGTTTGTTGTCACGGGAGAGAATCCAGAGGAGGCTAATAAGAGTGATTCTGGGAATGAAGAGGTTAACACATGAGGAGTGTTTGGCAGCTTTGGGACTGGACTCGCTGGAATTTAGAAGAATATGGGGGTATCTCATTGAAACCAACAGAATGTTGAAAGGACTAGATAGGGTGGATTTTGAGAGGCTTTTTCCTATGGTGGGGGTATCCAGAACTAGAGGGCACAGCCTCAAAATTGAGGGGCAACTTTTTAGGACAGAGATAAGGTTGAATTTTTTTAGCCAGAGAGTAGTGAGTCTGTGGAACGTTCTGCCCCAGACTGTGGTGGAAGCCAAAGTCCGTGGGTATTTTTAAGGCAGAAGTTGACAGTTTCCCGATCAGTCAGGGCATCAAAGGATATGGTGAAAAGCCAGGTGTATGGGGTTGAGTGGGATCCAGGATCAGCCATGACGGAATGGCAGAACAGATGGGCTGAATGGCCTAATTCTACTCCAATGTCTTATGGTCTCATGGTCTAAGTTTAATTTGATAGGCTCAGCGGTTCCGGACCTTCCTCCTGATGGCAGCAGTGAGAGAAAGAAGGGAGAAGAAGAGGGAGAGGGAGAAGCAGAGATATAACCATGTGACTGAGTGTTAGCTGAGCTGTACACTTGAAACCAGGAATGACGGTAACCTAAAAATTCATTCTAGGTTACAAGAACCCAGAGAGAGAGAGAGGTGGTGGAAGGACGGATGGAGAGAGGGAGGAAATGAACCTACAAATTTGCCTTTTTGGGCAAAATCACTGCCCTGAGTTTTAGAATGGGCCATCAGTTACCACCCTTTTGATCAAAATGAAGTGGATTGTGTTATCACATGAGACCTCATGTAAGATAAAAGAAATGGCTGTGGCACTGCATTATTAAAGGGCATTGGAATAAAGCTGCCACGTTATTCTGCACCATGCAGCTATAAAGGTTTTCAGCATTAGGTCAGCATGTGGCCACAAGTGTGATGAGTAATATGATTTAAGTTATTCAGATATGCAATTTAACTGAACATTAAATAGTAATTTATGCAGCTCCTTGAGAACAGCTAATTATAACACAAATAACTACAGGACCTGAAATGTCCTGCAAAATGTGGCAACTTGCAGTGTGAGATTGTCTAAGTTTTAGCTGCAAAGTGCTGCATTGTTGTATGCTTTTCATCAGCTGTAGTCTCTGCTTACAATGTTTTTTCACAAAGCTATACATTTCAATACTCGCTCATTCTGGTTCTCTCAGATGTTGTACAGGCATTGTTAGTCTTTTCTGTTACCCACAAATACTGTATTTTCTGCCACCCTTAAATAGTGCTTTGTTAATCTCTTGCAGGGCTCAGGATGTAACCCAGTTGGTGAGTGAGAAAACTTTAGAAAGTTATTATTAGTAAAAAGGAAAGTGCAGGATGTTATTGTTAAACAGGGGCGAGAATGTACAGCTTTTATAAGTTTACAAAGAAAAATAAGTCTGTTTTAATCTGATATCTATCATATAAACAAGTAGCTCATCAGTGGCAGAGGCAGATTTCCTGCAGTATGAATTCAAACTTCCTAGCCAGGTCTACTGCGCTTTATGGAAAACCAATTTCCAGCAGGCTATTAATTTTTCCTTGAGTCTGCTATCCTGTTCGTATTAACTTGTTTAAATAATTGAGTTAGTATCATAGGTTTTCATCACAACTTTCCGTTTGACTTGTATTTTGGAAAAACCATTGCACCTTGCTAGCTTTTTACAAATTCTTCACAACAGCCATTAACTCCATTCTCATTCTATTGGCCATGATATAAGGAGGAATGTTCCAGTGTTGATCTTATCTATTTTATTAAGACATAGAAAGCAATTTGGCCCACCAATTCTGTGCTGCTTCACAGGGCAAACTTGTTCCCCACTGAATTTCCGAGTAACCTTTCTCCTCCACATTCCCATTCAGTTCTACCACCACGCTACAGAAAATTTAAGGTGCATTTCTTTGGGATGTGAGGGGCAATCAGCTCATCAGGGAGAATGTGCAAACAGTACTGGAGGTCGGGATTAAACCTAGGTCACTGGAGTTTTGTGAACCAAAGCTCTTATATCTGCACCATTGCTCAATCTCTTCAGTACCACTGTTTTAGTAAAATCAACAATAACATGTTAATGTACTTGTTGGTGTTCACCAGGTAAAAGTAACGGAAGAAATTGAATAATTTAGCATTTCTTCAGACCTGTGTTCATCTGCTTATTTAAGGTCTCCACCTTAAGGCAATGAGACTCCTCTTGACTTTTGGACAACTGGCCATGGGTTCAAACCTGAGGCTAATCTGGAGTACCCATTTTTGAGCAATGATAAAACGTAGATGTTTTGTTGGTTAACAAACACCTTTATTTTTCTTTGACCTATGTGGTTGAAGTTTTCACTACAGACAAGGTTTGCAAACAAGTACTATGAAGGTTGATATAACTTGGGGAGTTGTACGACTGAAAAAACAAACAGGGAAAGCAAATGTCCCACCAAAAGTCAGGAGACATATTTGGCAGTGGGGGCTAAAGCACCCAAAATATATGCAAAATCATCTACTTTAGGTTAAGCCAACTTTCAGCAATTCCATATTGAATGAAGCCGAAGCTCCTTCTATCCTAACCAACGTTTAACCTGTAGGTGGCTCCGTTACGTGCTCATTTACCCCATCGTATTTGTGAGACCTGTTATCAAATTTGACAGACCTGTTCTTTTGCATTAATGTTCTTCAGAATTTGTCCTAAGAACACAGGGTTACTTTCAAGCCAGATAAATGAAAATCTTCTTTCTCATATAATACTTTCCAACTAGCAAATCTCTCTTAGTTTGTAATAAGTAGAGGGTAGAAGACCATATAGAAAATGGAAGTTTTGACCACAGAAGTGTTAACAGAGTCAATATTTATAGAAACTTCTGAGTAAAGAAAAATTATTGATATGTTTTTCATGCAAGAATTCTAAGGGACTTAAAAATATTGGCAATATTGAACCAAAAGGAAGCAGATGTTAAATGTATCAAAAGGCAAATATTTGGAAGTTGAGGAGCTGTACAAAGTTAAAGAGAAAATAGGTTCATGGTTGAGATCTGGTGCCAAAAAGAGATGGGAGTGATGGTGCAATTGAATTAGGAGGGCAGGAAATACGGAGTTGGGATCATTGACAAGGTGACTAGTTTGCTTGAAAGCCTTTACCTATCAGGATGGGTCTGAGCTCTCTGATGCTCTGATGGAGGCTGGGATGAGAGAATTTTACAGCATGAAAATGCTACTCAGCCCACCTGATTATCTCTACTTCCCCGAACACCCCCCCCCCCGCTGTTTCTTTATGGAACTTTCAGGTTATGCATTATAGATCAGAACAATGTTGCTTTTACTTACATTGCTTCTGGGTCTTTTGGTTGTACAGTAGATTCCATTTAGACAGGGCAGCTGCTTATTTGGGACAGCTCTTGAAGAACAAAACTAATCAAGAGAATAACCAGGATTCCCTTCATTTATTTGAGACACTATGCCATTTAATCGGGCAGGAGACTATTTCTGCACTGTTTCTAACTACTGTCAGTCACATGTACTAGTGTGGCGCTACACTGTACTTAAAGTGAACGTGTTTTAAATAGTTTCACTTGTATGTGCTTGTGTGTTCAACAAGTAGTCATTTTTGTCACTGATAATTGGCGAGAAGCAAGCAGTAAGACAATTCGGAATTGTTTTGCTCACCACTGTTTCAACCATTGAGGCTTGCCAATGCCAGAAACAGTGGGGAGTGAAATAAAACTATTTCACCCCTTCAACAAATTAAGAACTATGAAGAATTTAAAGATATTATCAATCATCTTGAATGTTACAATTAAAGTGAAGATTTGGAGAATACAACTGCTGTGAGCAGTCTGTGATATGCATTAGGTGTCTGTGCTGATTTTGTCCTTCTACAGTTCGTCAAAAGAACATGGCAGCGTACCCCGGAAGAATTCCTCCGTTTATAACTATGAGGAACTAATGCACAATCTTATAGTACTGTAGAGGTTTTGGTAGTGTTCTAATTAGTTCTGTATTTCATTCAAATGCATAAATTGTTACTCAGTTAAATGGTAGTTTGTCTTTTTTATACCTTTTTGACAATTTCCATAAAACTTCAGCTAATTAAGGCAGCTACTTAATTGGGTCAAAATGTACTAACTAGTGATGTCTAACAATTAACTGGAATCTGCTGTACGTTAAATCTTGGTTTCCAAGTGAACTTCCAGGAAAAATAGTTTATTCTGATTTATGTCATCAAAACCTTCAGTGATTTTAACTAGACCTAACAAATTTCCATCTGGCTTCGTCAGATAAGGCATCGGTCTAGTGATAGACAGCGTGTTGTGTCCTTGAGCAAGGCACTTAACCACACATTGCTCTGCGATGACACCGGTGCCGAGCTGCTTGGGTCCTAGTGCCCTTCCCTTGGACAACATCGGTGGTGTGGAGAGGGGAAGACTTGCAGCTTGGGCAACCACCAGTCTCCCATATAGGCCTGCGCCCTGGAAACCTTCCAAGGTGCAAATCCATGGTCTCACGAGACTAACGGATGCCTATATCTCTGCCCTAAAGAGGACAATCCTTGCTTATCTCATCTCTTCGCATAGCAGAAGTCTTTCATCTCTGGTAGCACTAGCAATAAAACTTCCCTGCAACGTCGTCTCAGGGCCTGACACCCTTCCCAAAGTACAATGTGCTCCAGCCGAGACTCTACTCTTTGTGAAAAAGCTTCTCTGTTGCTGTTAAAAAGGGATAGATAGCACCCTACAGATACTTGAAGAAAAGCAGACCTCAGTTGGTATTTGTGATAGAACCTTCAAATCAGAATCAGAATCAGAATTGGGTTTAATATCACTGGCATAATTCATGAAATTTGCTGTACTTGTGGCAGCAGGACATTGCAATACATAATAATCAAAATAAACATGAATTACAGTAAGTATATATACAGTACATTAAATAGTTAAATTACATAAGTCATGCAAAAATAGGATTTAAAAAACGTAGTGAGGTAGTGTTCATGGTTCAACGTCCATTCAGAAATCGGATGACGGAAGGGAAGAAGCTGTTCCTGGATCATTGAGTGTGTGCCTTCAGGCTTCTGTACCTCCTTCCTGATGGTAGAATGAGAACAAGGCATGACCTGGGTGATGGGGTTCTTAATGATGGATGCCACATTTTTGAGGCATTGCTCCTTGAAGATGCCCTGGATGCAACAGAGGCCGGTGCCCATGATGGAGCTGACTGAGTTTACAATTCTCTGCAGCTTACTTTAATCCTGTGCAGTGGCACCCCCCCACCCCCATACCAGACGGTGATGCAGCCAGTTAAAATGCTCTCCATGGTACATCTATAGAAATCTACGAGTGTCTTTAATGACATATCAAACCTCCTCCTAATGAAATATAGCCACTATTCTGCCTTCTTTGTAGCCACATCGATACATTGCTTCTGAAACATGCGGACCCGGCTTTCTTTTGTATCTCTTTTAAACAGGTATCATGTAGATCTTTTAAAGAGTAAACATGAAGAAATCTGCAGATGCTGGAAATTCAAACAACACGCACAAAATGCTGGTGAAACACAGCAGGCCAGACAGCATCTATAGGGAGAAGCACTGTTGACGTTTCAGGCCGAGACCCTTCGTCAGGACATCGACAGCGCTTCTCCTATAGATGCTGTCTGGCCTGCTGTGTTCCACCAGCATTTTGTGTGTGTTGTTATGTAGTTCTTAGTGCTTTTCCTTAGTCTTCCTGCTAAAGTGACACATTTCACACTTCTTTAATTTAATTTGCTATGCATTTCACCATGAGATTGGTTAAAAATTGCAGATGCAAGAAATAATATAAGATAGAAAATGTGAGAAGCTCAGCAGATCAGGCAGCATCTGCGTTAAGAGAAACAACTAATGTTTCACAGAATGTCATTTCTCTTACTTTTCTCCTCTTTGGTCAATTATTTTAAATTGGGGCTTGCATCTCTTCTGCCTGTGGGACGGTGACTTCCTCATGAGCTTGAATGGCTTTACTAAATCTCCCTATGTCTTCTCAGTTCCAAGGAAAAGAATCCCAGTTTCTTTCATCTCTGTATACACCCAGTGTTATTGTGATGATTTAAATTGAAATTTAAATGTAGTGAGGGAAACCAGGATGCAACATCACAAAGAATGGGGTTAGCAAATAACTTTGGAATATAGACTAGTTCAGAAAGAGAAGAAACAAAAGGTGAACTATAGCTGACTTGAATTACATAATGCATATAACACAAGATATTATGACATAAAGACAACAAAAATATCACAGCAGTGAAAAAAGAGGAGGTATTTAACATTTTGTTATCTGGGTTCGGTTGAAGAGCAGGATTACTGACACTTCTGTGTAACCCAAAGGTAATCAAAATTGGAAAATAACTTGAAGTGCAAATTTGCAGGTATATTTTTGGAAGTTGCAAACACAATCGGCTGATGGTAGGGTAAGGAATTCAGTTAGCTTAAAAATAGGCTGAGAAAGCAGCCCTGAGGAAATTTCTGACAAGTGTGAGAGAGAAAGATGGTGAATATAAATCCAGGATAACTAAACATATAATGAGTAACATATCAGTAGAATAATTTATTAACATGGGGCGTAGAAATAGATCTTAGGCCCCACACAACTGGGTTCAGGAATAGTTATGACCTTTTAACTATCAGGGTCCTGAACCAGCATGGATAAGTTCACTCACCTCAACTCTGAAGTAGTTCCACAACCTATAAACTAACTTTCAACTATACAACTCATGTTCTTAGTATTATTTATTTATTTGTTAATATTGTTTTTCCCTTTTTGCAGAGTTTATCTTCTTTTGCAGATTGATTGTCTGTCTTTGCATGTAGTTCTTCATCGTTTCCATTGTGGTTCTTTGTTTTACTGTGAATGCTTACAGGAAATGAATCTCATAGTGGTACACGGTACATGTGTACCTTGGTAATAAATGTACTTTGAACTTTTAACTTTTAACAGAAATACTGCCTTCAATTGAGAATTAAAGTCCCAATCATTCAGACTTCTTAAACACCTCCTTTTGGGGGAATAAAAGCTATTGAATTCTTACAGGTGAGGACATGCTGCTACCATTAGAGATTTAATCCATTCACACTGTCATATTAAGACGGCTAACTTCCGGTAACTTCTCCCCCCCCCCCCCACTTCTCTCTTTTTCCATTCCCTATTCTGTCTCCCTTCTTACCCCTTCTCTTCTCCTCACCTGCCGCTCACCTCCCTTTTATGACCCTCCTCCTTTCCTTTCTCCCGTGGTACATTGTCCTGTCCTTCTGTCAGATTCCTTTTCCTCAGCCTTTCACCTCTTCCAACTATCACCTCCAAGCTTCTCTCTTCATCCCCTCTCCTGCCATCTACCTACCTTTATCCTCATCGGGTTTCACCTGTCAGCTGCTGCTTGAACTCTTTACCTCCCCCCACCCCACCTTCTTTCTCTGGCTTCCAGTCCTGATTAACGGTCTCGCCACCCAAACTATTGACTGTTCATTCCTATCCACAGAAGGTGCCTAACTGGCTGAGTTCCTCCAGCATTTTGAGTGTGTTGTTGTGTATGTCAAATTGGCATTGCCATGAAGCCCAAACTGGATCAGTCAAAGGCAACTTACACAGAAAACATAGAAACATAGAAAACCTACAGCACAATACAGGCCCTTTGGCCCACAAAGTTGTGCGGAACATGTCCCTACTTTGCTTACCCATAGCCCTCTACTTTTCTAATCTCTATGTACCTATCCAAAAGTCCCTTAAAAGACCCTATCGTATCTACCTCCACCACCGTTGCCGGCAGCCCATTCCACGCACTCACCACTCTCTGAGTAAAAAACTTACCCCATGACATCTCCTCTGTATCTACTCCCCAGCACCTTAAACCTGCGTCCTCTTAGGGCAACCATTTCAGCCCTGGGAAAAAGCCTCTGACTATCCGCACTATCAATGCCTCTCATCATCTTGTACACCATATCAGGTCACCTCTCATCCTCCGTCACTCCAAGGGGAAAAGGCCAAGTTCACTAAACCTATTCTCATAAGGCATGCACCTCAGTCCAGGCAACACCCTTGTAATTCTCCTCTGCACCCTTTCTATGGTTTCCACATCCTTCCTGTAGTGAGGTGACCAGAACTGAGCACAGTACTCCAGGTGGGGTCTGACCAGAGTCCTATAGAGCTGCAGTGTAGTACAGTGCATTTACATTTACATTGAAGTAAGAAAAGATTTTAAAAAGTCAAAGCATAAATTCCTGAGATGATTCCTGAGAGATAGAGATAGTGTGAGAGAGAGAGAGAGAGAGAGAGTGTGAGAGAGAGAGTATGTGAGAGAGACAGAGAGAGTGTGAGAGATAGAGATAGTGAGAGAGAGAGTGAAAGAGTGTGAGAGAGAGAGATAGAGATAGTGAGAGAGAGGGAGAGAGTGTGTGAGAGAGAGAGAGAGAGTGTGTGTGAGAGAGACAGTGTGTGAGAGAGGGAGAGTGTGTGTGTGTGTGTGTGAGAGAGAGAGAGAGAGAGAGAGAGAGAGAGGCATTTAAATTCTAGTTTGAACTTTATAATCAACACATACAAAATACTGGAAGAACTCAGCAGGCCAGGCATCATCTAGGGAAAAGATAACATTTCGGGCTAAGAACCTTCATCAGGACCGTCTCTCCACCAATCAACTATATAAATTTGTATCAAACTCTTCATGAAGTACATTTGTTGAGTGTCTTCTTCATGATGATATCAGATTGTTGATAGGTCATCCAGGTCGATGATGCCCAGGAGTTTGAAGTTGCTCACCCTTCGATGCTGACCCCTCAGTGACAACTGAATGTGTTGTCCCAACTTCCCATTCCAGAGGTCCACAATCAATTCCCTGGTCTTGTTGACATTGAGTGTAAGGTTGTTGTTGTATCACCATTCAATCAGTCGATCTACCTCATTCCTGTATTGTCATGAAAGATTTCCCCGTGCTTCCTTCAGTGCTTGCACTGTGATCATTCTCTCTACTGACAGTCAGAGAATCTGCTTCTCTGAAGTAAGTGTGCTTCCCGACAGGTCTTGAACTCTCTGAGTTCATGTTGGGGACCATTTTCTTGCTGTTCTAATCGTACGTTTACAGGTTATCCAATTTCAAGATAATCCTACCTGTACTATTTATCCTTATCCAAACCCCTTCCTTCTTGAACAAGGGAGATGCTGGAAATCAAAGTAGTACACACAGTATGCTGGAGGAATTCAGCAGACTGGACAGCATCTATGGAAAAGTGTAAGCAGCTGACGTTTTGGGTCGAGATGTCAGCTGTTTACCCTTTTCCATAGATATTGCCTAGCTTGCTGAGTTCCTTCAGCATACTGTGTGTGTCCTTCCTTCTCCAGTTTGTTCTGTGGGATTTCAAGTGTTGTGGTGTGTCTGTTTTGAGCTGGAGGGGAAGAGTGGGAAAGTAGAGCAAGATTAAACTGTACTTTATATATGCTGGATTGGTATTGTCTACCAAAAGATCAGTTCCATCTCCCATTTACATTATTACTGTGGTGTACACCCAATGGCCAGTTTATTAAGTTCATCTGTTAATGCAAGTATCTAATCAGCCAATAAAAGCATGCAGACATGGTCAAGAGGCTCCGTCGTTGTTCGGAAGGAATGTGATCTGAGCGACTTCGACCACGGAATGATTGTTGGTGCCCTAGAGTGGTTTGAAATCTCAAAAACTGCTGGTCTCCTGGGATTTTCACACACAACTGTCTAGAGCTTACACCGAATGCTGAAAAATACAAAAAAAAACAACATTCAGTGTGTGGCAGTTCTGTGGGCGTAAGTGCCTTGTAAGTGAGAGGTGAGAAGAGAATGGCAGACTGGTTCAAGCTGACAGGAAGGCAACAGTAACTCAGTGGTCACTTTATTAGGTACATCATGTACCTAATAAAATGGCCACTGAGTGTAAGGTTGCAGTAAGTGCACTTAATTAGGCAAGGTAGTTTGAGAAGTTGGTAATTCTGCCTTTAAAAGTAGCCAACTACCGGATCATCACTTCACTTCTGAAAATCATCTTCAAATCATATTTGAAGTTTAAGCACCTAAGGCTTAAATCAGGGAAGTCAGAACAAAGCACTGACTGTGAATGGAGTGGCTAAATTTATTGTCTGCGTTGAAAAGGGAGGGGAGGGGTGGGGATTAACAAGTGCAGTTTTATGGGGCTTCAGGAGAGTTAGTTATTCCTGTACTCTCTGTTCATGTTGCGTGGGGGGAGGAATGTTCAGAGCAGGATATTGCCTTGATTCCCTGGGGGCTCTAACAATAAAAGCAAATGCCCCCTACTTCTTACTTTTCTTCCCCGGTTTGAACTGGTGTCTTATTTCAGTTCAGTGCTTGAGGGAGGGCGAAGGTGCAAAGCAAAAATGAAGGCTTTGTCCTCTGCTAATTTTTCCTTTTCATTCCCGTGAGTGTGCCTGTCTTTCCAAGGTACCTCCTTATTCAGGGATCCCTTACTTGGGTTATAAAATAATGATTTTAAACTTTTCTCTTCTGTTCTCTCCAGTTCTCTCTTTCATCCTCTGCAGTAGCATCATAAAATCTTTGTAAGGAGTGAATTTGAGAGTACAGCAAAAGAACACACACTCACTTAGGTTTACCTGACTTTCATAGCTCATCCCTGGAATGGGCACTAACTATATGAAGACTTGGATTATCATCTGGACCATTCCTCTAGAATTGTGATGGGACAATATGACTCACTGGAAGATGTTCGAGTCAATTGTTAAGGATGAGGTGATGGAGTACTTGGTTTTTTAAAAAAATATTTATTTATTAAATTTTAGAAATTACAAAGAATAAACGTAATAGTAAAATAGTAAGAAAGATAATATTAACCCTCCCCCCCCCCCAACCCTTATCTAAAGAAAGAAAAAAGAAAGAAGAGAAAGATTGTCTGGATATCGGAGGATCCCCACATGCTCCATGGAGTTCAAAATAATTTTAATATTTATTTTTTACTTTCCCCAATTACTATAATTTTATCTTCAAAGGACCTATGTATTTAATCCTATCTTTTGTAACCCAATCTCTCTTTAATTTCTTATGTTCTGTTTCTGTCAAATGTGTTTCTTGTAAAAAAAGAGCTATATCTTTCATTTTCTTAATATATATTAAAACTCTTTTTCTTTTCACAGGTCCATTAATTCCATTAACATTAAAACTTAAAAAATTAAGTAAATTAATCATTCATAGTACCTTGGGAATTCTTTAAAATTCCCCATGTTGCTATGAGTCTCTCCCCAATCATCTAGGCAAAGAAGAAGAAAAATAGAAAAAAGATAACTAATATATAAGAAAAAAAAACAAACAAAATACCCCCCCACTAATGTTGCGAATAAAAAGAACACAACATTACCCCCCCCCCATTTTACGGGTCATGGCAATTGCCATGATTTTACACGTGAAACTCGCAGCTATCGATCAGGAGCACCCCCAGCTCCCCCGCAAAAAAAAAGAAAAATATATCAATATAGGAAAGAAATAATTAATGTCTCTACTCTCAATTAATACTCCTCGACCATTTTTTTCTTATACATGTCAATCAGGTCCAACCTTATTTCAGTCTTCATCATTAGTCCATTTCATTTCCATAATTCTTTAGTCCTCTTCATGGGCATCAGGTAATTCTTGTACAAATTCCTCCGCTTTCCGGTGGTCAACGAAGAAAATTCTTTCTCCATTATCCAGGAAAATTATCAATTTTGCTGATAGCTCTATAAAAATTTATAGCCTTTTCCCATAAAGATTTTTTCACTGGATTAAATTCCTTCCGCCTCTTCAACAGATCATAGCTTATGTCTAGATAAAAAAAAAACTCTTTTCCCTTCTACTATCAATGGCCCATTTCTCTTTTTAGCACCTTGAGTAGCTGCCTTCAAGATCATTTCTTTATCTTGATACCTTAAACATTTTATCAAAATTGATCTCGGATTTTGATCTTGTTGAGGTCGTGGTCTTAAAGCTCTGTGTGCTCTTTCAATTTCAATTACTTGACTTCCTTCTTTCATTTCCAAAATTTCCAGAATCCATTCTTGAAAGAATTTTATTAGATTTTCTCCCTCTGTACCTTCCATAAGACCAACAATTTTAATATTATTTCATCTACTAGAGTTCTCAAGCGCATCCATTTTTTCCATCATCTGTTTTCTTTCTGCTGTCCAGGCAAGCTTATCGTATTCTCTCTTTTCTATTCTTTCCATGTTTTCTTCTATTTATACTTCCATCTCTTTAACTTTATTATCCATCTTCTTTTGTTCTTCCACCACATTGTCAAGTGTATTCTGTATGGTTCTTATATCTGTTCTTAGAGCTTTAAATTCATTCACCATATCTGTTCTTATAGCTTTAAATTCATTCTCCATATCTGTTCTTATAACTTTTAATTAATTGATTATAAATATCAGGATATCTTTTGTGTCTCCTTTAATCTCTTCCTTCTTTTCTTTTTCTTCTGAATTTCCCAAAGAGTCTGTTTCAACTTCCAACTCACTTTCAATTTCACTCCCAACCATAGTTAACGCTTGTATTTTTGTTAACATCTGTTCATGCATACTTTCGCGCATGCGTCGTTCTTGCTGTTTCTTCTGAGAGACCGCCGACATTGCTGCAACTTCTTTTCCCGCAACATCAGAAGTGCCATGCACTTCGTCGGGAGAAGATCCAACTTGAGTCCAAGGCTTCGCCAAGACGGCTAGGCCTTTTTCCCTGCCGATTTGCACAGTCTTCGAAGTAATAGCTTTCTTCTGTTTCAGATTAGGAGCCATATCAAAAGATAATCCTGAGTTACTTATAAGTAGTTTCTAATAGATATTTGTTAACTCTTCTTCATTTAAACCTTATTTCATTACTTTTTGCGAGGGAGCTGGAATCCCAACGTCTCGACCCTACGTCATCACGTGACGTCCCTCTTGGAGTACTTGGTGACACAGGACAAGATAGGACAAAGTCAGCATGGTTTCTTTCAGGGAAAATCCTGCCTGACAAACCTGTTGGAATTCTTTGAGGAGATTACAAGTAGGACAGATAAAGGGGATGAAGTGGATGTTGTATATTTGGACTTTCAGAAAGCCTTGGACAAGGTGCCACACATGAGACTGCTTACCAAGTTAAGAGCCCATGGTATTACAGAAAAGTTATTAACATAGTTAGAGCATTGATTGATTGGTAAGAGGCAGCGAGTGGGAATAAAAGGATCCTTTCCTGCTTAGCTGCCAGTGACTAGTGGTGTTCTGCAGGGGTCGGTGTTGGGACTGCTTCGTTTTATGCTGCATATAAATGAGTTAGATGATGGAATAGGTGGCATTGTTGCCAAGTTTGCAGATGATATGAAGATAGGTGGAGGGGCAGATAGTGTTGAGGAAACAGGTAGGATGCGGAAGGACTTAGACAGGAGAATGGGTAAGAAAGTGGCAAATGAAATATAATGTTGAAAAATGCACAGTCATTAGAAATAAATGTGAGAACTATTTTCTAAATGGGGAAAAATCCAAAACTTTGAGATGCAAAGGGACTTGGGAGTCCTTGTGCAGAACACCCTAAAGGTTAACTTGCAGCTTGAGTTGGTGGTGAGGAAGGCAAATGCCATGTTAGCATTCATTTCAAGAGGTCTAGAATACAAGAGCAGGGATGCAATGCTGAGACTTTATAAGGCACTGGTGAGGCCTCACCTTGAGTATTGTGAAGAACACTCACTAGAATTCAGAAGGATGAGGGGGGATCTCATTGGAACCTTTCAAATGGTCCAGACAGGCTCAGACAGAGTAGATGTGGAAAAGATGTTTCCCATGGTGGGAGAGTCTAGGACAAGAGGGCACAACCTCAGGCTAGAGAGGCGCCCTCTCAAAACAGAGATGCAGAGAAATTTCTTTAGCCAAAGGGTGGTGAATTTGTGGAATTTGTTGCTACATGCAGCTGTGGAGGCCAGGTTGTTGGGTGTATTTAAGGCAGAGTTTCTTGATTAGACATGGCATCAAAGGTTACAGGAGAAGGCAGGGAACTGGGGTTGAGGAGAAGATAAAAAGAAGGATTGAATGGCAGAGCAGACTCAATGGGTCAGATGGCCTAATTCTGCTCCTGTGTCTTATGGTCTTAGAGTCTTATGATTCTGCTGCTTTTGTTTGGTCTAGTTCATTGTGATTTCCCTGGGATACATTCTTGGAATAGTGTCTTAGTAAGAGAAATAGTGGGCACTGGAAGTTGATGCTGAGATTGGGGATGAATCGGCTCCTTTCCACTTTTGTCAGTTCTAAGGTGGCTGATGGAGTCAGTTTGGGAATTACAGACTCTTCCGGTGGTGGAGTAGCACCTGCCAAATGGGACGGCTGGATAGAGGGTGTCTGCACCTTCCACTGCTTATAAAAGAGAAAATCTGTACTTGTTGGAAATCCAAGCAACGCACACAAAATGCTGGAGGCCAGGCAGCACCTATGGAAAAAAGTACAGTCAACGTTTCCTGTCGAAAGGTTTTGGCCCGACGCATCAACGGTACTTTTTTCCATAGATGCTGCCTGGCCTGCTGAGTTCCTCCAGTATTTTGTATGTGTTTTAAAGGTCTTTGCATTACCAGTACACAGATCCAAAGTTCACAATATGATCTCAAATACCCTTTCCCATTTTGATCAGTAATGGGCCGGATGTTTCTAGGAGACAGTGGGGATATTGATTTTTGCAAGGAATCTTTGAATACTTGAGTGGTTTTTTTCTGCATGATAATACCTTTGTTTGAAGGAGCTCAGATTAGATTGTTTTGGGACATTGATGTTGGAGATGAGTGAGTGTAACTGAACTGTCTGTGCTGGCTTGGGGGAGGGCACTAATGTTGGTTCTCTTGCCCCTCCAATAATTTTCAACAACTTTGTAAAGGCATCATACCCCACCAACAAGTTGCCCACAGTGCACCACACTGCTGTCCAAACTCTGAAAAATATCAATCACTTTCTCATGTTCCTCTTGGTGAGGACAGGCACCGTCACCTTCAGTATGTCATCACAGTTTTTGGTTGATTGAAGAAAAGGTCAAGATTTAAGATCTGGCATGAGACCGACTAGCAGCAGTGATGCTTGCCCTCCACTATGCTTCCGATATCTAGGCGCCATCTGCAGCAGACACTCAAAGTACTGGAAACTTACCTCCAACACTCTCTTTGCAAAATCCAACACATCCTCGAGAAGGTGTTTTAAGGGTTTGCAGCAGTTAATTAGGGAGAACAAGAAGGCAATATCAGTCCTGATGAAGGGTCTCAGTCAGAAACATCAATTCTATTGCTATCCATAGGTGCTACCTGACCTGCTGAGTACCTTCATCATTTTGTGTGCGTTATTCTGGATATACACCATCTGCAGAATCTTGTATTTAAGGCAATGTCATAGAGCAAAAAAATCGAAGTGTTTTGCAAGATGCTGCATCAGGTTCCTAAATCCTAAAATTTGAAAACTCTCCCTTAGAGGTTTTACTTGGTTGATGCACTGGACCAAAAAGAAAACTGCAGAGGCTTGTAGACTCAGCTGGTTCCATCATGGGCACTGGCGTCCCCACCATCATGGACATCTTCAAAAGACGATGCCTTAGGAAGGCAGAATCCATCAGTAAAGACCCTCACCATCCAGGACGTCCCCTCTTCTCAGTCCTACCAGCAAGGAAGAGGTACAGGAGCCTGCGGATGCACACTTGATGCTTTATGAACAGCTTCTTCACCTCAGCCATCAAGTTTGTGAATAATCCACGGACCCACGAACACTACCTCACAATTTTGCACTCATTTTTCACCATTTACTTTTATGTTTATATATCTCTTATTGTAACTTAGTGTTTTTTTCTGTATATTGAACTGTACCTTTGCCACAAAACAACAAATATCACAACATGCTATATGTTAGCGATAATAAACGTGAAAGAAGGGAGAAACTGATTGGAATTCAGTGAAGACAATCAAAAGATTGATCTTAAGGACATGATGTATGCAATTTAGTGCCAGAAAAAAACTGAAGACTTTATCGCGCTACTGAACATCAATCAGGGTGTTGTAATGGATGGTACTTACCGAGTGACCTGCCTGTTATACATTCTGCCTGATTTTCATTCTCAATATCAAGAGAACAGACATCACATGTATATTTAACAACACACACAAAACACTGGATGAACTCGGCAGGTTAGGCAGCATTAACGGCGGAGAATAAACTGTCGATGTTTCAGACCCAGACATTTCTTCCATTTCTCCCCGACTTGCTGAGTTCCTCCAACGTTTTGTGCACATTGCTCGCGATTTCCAGCATCGGCAGAATCGCTTGTGACTACCGTTTGTATGTTTGATTCACGTGACAATGCCCGTGGTTCTGTAACTGATATGTAATGTGAGTGACAATAGGGCTAGAGACAAAACCTGAGATATTAGAAAACCTGAGACTTTTACTATCGACATGTACTTTTTTAGTGTACCTTCTTCTGTAGAGTGGCTAATGATAGTCTGTTCTTCCATGTCATTCACATCTATTCAGTATAAGATTTTCTTACAAAAAAGTAAGTGAATTAAATAATTCAATGGCTTTGTATATTATAGCAAAGTATTTTATAGATAAAATGAGAAACTATTCTGTAAATATTACTGTTTCCCCAGGAGTTAATCAGTGTCAGGGAAGCCCCAAACCAGTGGGTTATGGAGATGATGGAGGTAGGGGCCTGTGGAGCTGGCTGGCATGTAACGGCAGGGTTGGAGGCTCAGGGGTAAACAAGGAAATAGGGAAGTTTGAGGAGATGGTCAGGCTTGGGATTGGGGCATGATGATGAGGGTATGTCTGAGGTGGTACTTGTTGGGGGCTGATGAGTAGGGAAGGGGATTGTGGAAGTAAAGCTAAATTAGGTCATTCAGGATGAGGTGGGTGGTTGTTGCAGAGGTAGGGAGATGGCTCTGTGGGTGATCACTTGGTATGCATGATTATAGAAAGAATCATACTTGAGGAAGGTGGACATCATAGATTCTGAAGTCGCAGCACAGGAAGCTACGGTACAAATACCAAAGCAGGATTTAATGTTCTGAACCTGAGGGTCTGTTATGCACAATGTCAGTCCAGTCTCCTCCATATGCACACATCACATCCATGGAGAATGCAGGTCAAATACCTGAATTGTACGCAGACAAATCATCCAATCACGTACAGTGAGTGGATTTTCAATAAAATCTTTCACATAGCACATAAAATAATTGTACCAAATAACTGAATTTCCAGGCCACCATCTCATATTGTAGGTATTCACTTCATCTTACACTTAGTCTAAGAGACACAAGAGAGACTGCAGATGCTGGAAGTCTGGAGCAGCACCCACAAAATGCTGGAAAAGAAAGGGTATTGACTCTTAACAGCTTCTCCTTTGGTTCTCCTCACTTTCTCCAGACCAACAGTGTATCCATGGGTGCTTGCATAGACCCCAGCCTGCCTGCCTTTTTATCAGCTTTGTGGAATGATTCAAGTCTCAAGTCTATAATCTCCAAGTCTTCCTCCACTACATTGACGACTGCATTGGTGTTGCTACCTACACCAATGTGGAACTTGTCAATTTCACTAACTTCAAATTCACCGTCAGATTCATCGCCAACACCTCTCTCCCCTTTCTTGATCTCTCTATCTCTCGAGACAGATTATCTACAGAGCTCTTTACATAGCCACTGACTCTCATAACTACCTTGACCATACTTCTTCCTACCCTGTCATTTGTAAGAATGTTATTCCCTTCTCTCATTTCCTCCGTCTCTGCCGCATGTGCTTTCTCGTGATGAGGTGTTCCACTCCAGAGCATCCAGGGTGATCTTCTTTCTCCACTGCTAACAATGCAGCCCTCACCTCCCTCACCGGAATCTGCTCCATTTCCTGCACTCATTATGAGTCTTTAACTCATCATCATCCCTCCCGCTGGCGACGTAACAAGGATAGAGTTCTCCTTGTTCTCACCTACAACCCCACAAAATTCTGCGTCCAACAAATCATTCTCCGCATCTTCTGACATCTCAAACCTGATCGCACTGCCAGGCATATCTTCCCTACTTGCCTGCTCTAGCTTTCTGCAGGGATCACACTCTCTGCAACTTCCTCATCCGCTGGTCCACCCCCCCACCGATTCCCTCCGCGGAAAAGTAGCGCTGAGGCTAAAACAGACCAGCCGCGACTTCTTTGAAAGATGAAGCAGGCACGAGGGGCTCAATGGCCTCTTCCTGCTCCTGATCCTTATGAACTATCTCTGCAGTCTCATCCTTGGAGTGAAATCTGCGCTGCGCTCAGGAATCTGCTCTCGGATGGCGCAAGGGCAGTGCCGTTATGAGTGTGCTCAGGATGTGTCCTCCAAAACGTGTGACATAAAACCAACCCACAAAATCAGTGCTCTCCACTAGCCTCAAAATAGCCATTAATTGCTCAGCAGTGGTTGTCGTGAAGCTTTTGTTAATCACCAATGTGGTAGTCAGCCGCAAGCCAGAGTACTTACGAATATAGCAACCTATGTTATTTTTAATGTACCTTGGAGATCGATGTGGGATGTATCCCAGTCCTAGGACAGGAATTGACCCGTGATTGAAGTATTGGAAATAGAGTGACAGAGTGTAGTGATAAAGAGGTCTCTTGGGCAAACCAAAACAGTTGGCTTTCACAAACTCCTTCAACTTTTCAAAGGCGAGAACTGCAGGAGTCTCAGACTGACCTCTCCTTCGTCATCCATTTGAAAGAAGTTTTAAGGGTTTTCTAAATAAACTCCAATTAAACTAGTTGCCGGAGGCAACTGCTGTGCCATGTTTACCTCTTGCTGTAAATAACTAGCTAGATAATATAGGTGCACCAGTATGGAATATTTTATCTAGGTTTTATAGGACACTGTGATATGGGTAGAGTTTGCTTCTGCTGTCTATAAGTTGCAGGCTGCATGCCACATGCTGAGGATGGTGGGTGGGCTGTGTATATCGAGGCTTTGAGCTGTAGGCTGTAAGCTGTGGACTGTATCCTACTGGGCACTGAAGGCAGTGGATTGAATGCTGTGCACTGCTTGTGGATACAGCTTATGATGTGTCTAGTGCTGCAGATCCTGTGGCCTAGAAATTCTTGGCCAGTGGGAAAGGTGCTGCAGGTTTATCTTCAGTGTGAAAGCCTGCTGTCGCATTATTCAAGTGTGCAAGAAAGCCAAGACATTGAGCACGCAGAACTGGTCCTGTATATTTAGGCCCCAGTGACTCAAGTGAGAATGGTAGTGATGAAGCTATAAGATTGACAGTTAGGTCGCAGCTTGCTCCAATAGGTACAGAGGAGATGTCAGCGGTAAGTATTTTACGCAGGGAGTGGTGAGTGCGTGGAATGGGCTGCCAGCAACGGTGGTGGAGGCAGATACGATAGGGTCTTTTAAGAGACTCCTGGACAGGTACGTGGAGCTTAGAAAAATAGAGGGCTATGGGTAACCCTAGGTAATTTCTAAAGTAAGTACATGCTCAGTACAGCATTGTGGGCCGAAGGGCCTGTATTGTGTTGTAGGGTTTCCATGTTTCTGTACTCAGAGGTCTTTATATGATTAGGCAGAACAGAACAAATTCAAAATAGACACCAAGGGGTGTGGTTCATGCCTGCCATAGCTGACCAGTTAATGGCTATTGTGAGGCGAGTGGAAAACATCCATCTTGTAGCTTGTTTTCATGTAAAATATACTGAGATGTGACTCACAGGGGTGGAGATTTATTTGGTCAGGCCAGAGGCTGGGAGGGGGTGATGGGGGTGGGGTGGTAATTGGTCAGGACTTCAGTGACTATTGGTGTGGCAAGTAATCCATTACCAGGAGGACTGAGTGAACATGTTGGAGCTGGCAATAGGCTACTGAAAGGGAGAAGTCAGGTTGGGAAAATGTGAAGGGGAGCCACAGTAAGGGTTCAGATTAAAGGGCACATGTTGGCGCGTGGCCAAGTGGTTAAGGCATCAGACTAGTGATCTGAAGGTTGCAAGTTTGAGCCTCAGCCTAGGCCAGGGGTCAGCAACCTTTACCACTGAAAGAGCCACTTGGACCCGTTTCCCACAGAAAAGAAAACACTGGGAGCCGCAAAACCCGTTTGACATTTAAAATGAAATAACACTGCATACAACGTTTTGTTTTGCCTTTATGCTATGTATAAACAAACTATAATGTGTTGCATTTATGAAATTGATGAACTCCTGCAGAGAAAACGAAATTACATTTCTGCATGCAACAAAAACATGTTGACCTCCGAAAAAAGGACGTTGGGTTGAAGGTTACTTTTAAGTAAAATACTCAACGTCTATTTGAGTCCTTCTTGTATTTATGAAAAACGCCAAACTTAAATTTGCCGCCAGCAGCAAACCAAAAATAACGTCAGCCAGCTGTCAACCTGAAAAATAAAAGGACTATTTCACTGAACAATGAAAGCATATGAATATACGTAAAATAATAGGCAATTAAAATATTTATCATCCTTGTTCAGGTTGACTCACACCTGACAATGCAGTCGTATTCAGTAGGGATGGATCGATGCTTAGGGGAGTGACCAGGAAGGATAATGTGTTTTTTTCCTCTCTGAACTCACAGAAGCGTTTCCCAAACGATGTTTGCATTGCGATGATTGCCCAATGTAAATACTCCGAATTTATCATGACCTTTTTTGAACTCTCTCAAATTGGGGAAGTGAGACAATGTGCCTTTCTGTAAATCTCTGGCAAGCAACGTCAACTTGCGCTCGAATGCCAAAACATCCTCCAACATGTGCAGGGCTGTACGTCCTTACCCCGTTGAAGAGCTGTGTTCAGCGTGTTCAGGTGCGTTGTTATGTCTACCATGCAGTGTAGCTTTTCCAGCCACTCTGGCTGTTCCAGCTCAGGAAAGGTGAGCCCTTTGCTGCCCAGGAAAGTTTTCACTTCTTCCAGACACGCGACAAAGCGTTTCAGCACCTCCCCTCTGGACAGCCAGCGATAAAAACACGTTGTAGCGGTTGCTACACGCAGTCAGTAAACTGCAGTCAAAGATAGCTTTATTCGAACTAAACAGCCTTGCTTTTAAGCCTCCCTCAACCCGCCCCCCATGGGCGCGGATGCTGCAAAAGACACGTACTCACAAACCCTCGTAGGCTATCTCCCTTAGCCTGAACGCTGGCTAATTGTGAGCCGGTTCGGATGTGTCAGGAAATGGGTCGCCACAAAGTCTTATTTAGATTGTACAAGATCACCATAATCTTCAAATTTAGATTTACATT
Organism: Hypanus sabinus; assembly: GCF_030144855.1. Taxonomy (NCBI): domain Eukaryota; kingdom Metazoa; phylum Chordata; class Chondrichthyes; order Myliobatiformes; family Dasyatidae; genus Hypanus; species Hypanus sabinus. The sequence goes on from NC_082720.1 coordinate 20,886,628, forward strand.
TCAAAAACTAACAAACTAACATAAAATACATTTTAATTAAATACTGACCATGTAGCGGTGTGCTACACGCAGCGCTAAAATTACGACACGGAGTCGGTAACTGCAGTCGAAGGAAAAAACTTTATTCGAAATCTTCAGCCTCACTTTTAAGCCTCCCTCAACCTGCCCCCCATGGCGCAGAGGCTCCAAAGCTCTGTGCTCGCAAACCCCCGTAGGCTATCTAATTGTGAGTCGGTTCGGATGTGCCAGGAAAAGGGTCGCCACAACCAATTATTTCCCAAAGCAACAGGGAGCCGCAGCACAGACGTAAAAGAGCCACATGCGGCTCCGGAGCCGCGGGTTGCCGACCCCCGGCCTAGGCAGTGTGTTTGTGTCCTTGAGCAAGGCATTTAACAACACATTGCTCTGCGATGACACCAGTGCAAAGCTGTATTGGCCCTTGCCCTTCCCTTGGACAACATCTTGGAGAGGAGAGGGGAGGCTTGCAGCTTGGGCAACTGCCAGTCTTCCATACAACCCAGAGACCTCAGTCATCATCGAAATCGATGCAGTGGGAGAGATGTGGCACTCAGCAAGGGCCCGAGGAACATGAAGCAATGTAGGAGGACATACCATGATTTCACAAGTACGTCACAATGCAAACGTGAATGCTGAGATCCCAGAGCTCCTGTCTTCAGCTGCTTCCAGAGAAACTCGGACAACTTCCACAAATTACCACACGCAGGAATTAACCAGTCAGTAATATAAGAATGCCACAGTAGGGACAAATAACCATTCTCCCCTTGTGTCAAAGTAACCACACTGGAACAGGATCCACTCATGTGCAATGTCTCATGTTTTAGCAGAGAAACCCCTGCTGTGCATCAGTACCATGCTGTGTCCAATGCAGAGCTGATGCACTCCTCCATCAGTACATAGCTTTCGTCCCTTCACCGTCGTTCTGCTTGCATGTCTCTGTGTGTGTGGCCTTGGATGCCCCCAGAAATACCAGCTACACAGATTGTTCATGTTTTTCTACTGCTGAAGCTACCTGGAGAGACATCCACCATCCCTGCACCAATTCAAGCACCAGTGGAGGGGGAGAGGATGGGCAGAAGGAGATGGGATGAAAGAGGATGATAAGGTAGTGGACAATGAAGAATGTACCACTGCAACTGGTAGAAAGTGAGGCCAGAAGGCAATAGGTTAAAGAGGTATGCAGCACAGGAGAGGAAAACTGGCACGGGCCTGGAGCTGAAGGAAATCTTGAGAGAAATCCTATCAGAGCAGATGTTTACATATCAATACCGGTAGGGGCCATGACCAGAAAACATCCATTCAAAAGCTGGAAGAAAGGTTTTCACAGGAGGTTGCACTAATCCAGGACAGTGTCAAAGCTTTGGTCCTCACATGGTAACCGGTATGCTGCCTGTGACAAAGAAATTGCCAAAACGTCCAGGTCAGCCAAATTATCAGAATTTCTCATGAAACGTTGTAGAAAACTGAAGCAAACTGGTGTCCTCCTGAGAAACTTCAAGCTCTTAAATTGTGTCTGCCTGCACATGCAGAGGTTGCTCTCTTCCTGGGGAGTGGTCTTCATAGACTGGAACTTGTGATGCTTAATGCTCATTCTGCTCTTTACCTTTCTCTGGCTCTCCTTGGGCATCTTCAGATAAAGCCTGAGCTCCTCTTGGCCATGTTTCCCAAGGCCTAGCAGGCTTTACAAAGCACACAACTGCATGGGGTGTAATGCATTGCATCACTGGATTGGCACAGATCTCACCTCGCAAACACGGATGACATCCTCCAGGGCCCTGGTCATTTTTTTCATCTATTTATTTACAAGATATAGACATTTTTAGCCAGGTTATCATTTGCTGCCCATCCCCAATGTCCCTTGAGAAGGTATTGGTGAGCTGCCATCTTAAATTGCTCAACGTTCAAAGGAAATTCATTATCAAACTGCATATACATCACCATATACAGCTGTGAGACCTATTTACTTTCAGGCATACTGAGTAAATCAAGGAATCATAACAGAATCAATGCAAGACCACACCCAACAGGCCAGACAAACTGTGCAAATACAAAGGGCAGAAAATAAAAGTAATAATAAATAACAAATATCAAGAACATGCAATGAAGAGCCCCTGAAAGTAAGTCCATAGGTTGTGGGAACAGTTCAGTAATGCGATAAGTGAAGTTGAATGAGGTTGTCGTCTGTGGTTCAAGAGCTGATAGCTGAGGAGCAATAATGATCCCAGAGCCTGATGGCAGCAGCGAGAAGGTGCCTGGGTGGTGGGGGTCCCTGCTTTTCTGCAACACCGTTCTGCGTTGATGTGCTCACTGGAGGCGAGCTCGTTACCCAGGATAGATTGGGCTGTGTCTTTTTAGCTACAATCTTTCTAGTGAAGGTTCTTCCACAACACTGTTGGAGAGGGAGTTTCAGGGTTTAGACCCAGCAACAGTAATACACTGCATGTTGGAGTCAAGATGGTAAGTGACTTGAAGCAGAACTGCAAGTGGTGGTATTTCCAAACAAATGCTGCCATTGTCCTTTTGACGTACAGTTAAAGGTGACCTTCACCACTGTGCCATTTTTGTGGAAGAATGTTTTTGGGAGTAAAACCAGCATTGAAAGCATTCATTCAGCACAGGCATGGGACTCACTCACCTAAAGAGTAGGGGGGTCCTTACCAGCACTGGAAGTATTTACACCACCACCATGCACATTCACATTGACAATGGGATGACTAACTCTGGACAAACTCACACCACCACCGAACACAACAGCATTATCCCATCAGGACCAAATTCTCAGGTTAATGTTTGCCACTAAAGACATTTGCAGAACAAGTCATAGAGACATAGAGTCATAGAAAAGTACACCACTGAAACAGGCCCTAAAGGCCATCTGGTCCATGCCAAACCATTTAAACAGCCTACTCCCAGCGAGCTGTCCCAGGACCATAGTCCTCCATTGCTCTACCATCCATGTAGCTATCCAAACTTCTCTTAAACTTTGAAGTTGAACTCTCATACATCACTTGCACTGGCAGCTCATTCCACACTCTCATGATCCTCTTTGAGAAGAAGCTTCCTTTCACGTTCCTCTTAAACTTTTCACCTTTCACCCTTAACCCATGTAGTCCCACCCAACCTCAGTGAAAAAAGCCTGCTTGCATTTACCCTATTTATAGCTGTCATAATTTTGTATACCTCTATCAAATATCCCCTCAAAGTCCTAATCTAATCAATCTTTCCTTCTAACTCCTGTCCTCCAGTCCTGGTAACATCCTTGTAAGTTTTCCATGTACTCTTTCAACCTTATTTACATCTTCCTTGTAGGTATGAGATCAAAACTGCAGACAATATTCCAAATTAGGTTCTCCCAATGTCTTATAAAACTGCAACATAACATCCCACCCTGTACTCAGTACTTTGATTTATGAAGGTCAATGTGCCAAATGCTTTCTATATGACCCTATCTACCTGTGACACCACTTTGAATGAATTATGGTTGTCTATTTCCAGATCCCTTTAATGTGAGTCATTTAAGCTTCCTGGACTCTGGGCTCAGTTCATAGGAAATATGTTTCATAGTTGGTGATGACTTCTGCACTGAATGAGGAGGAGCACATACAATTCAGGGTCTGAAGATAATTCCCATCTTCTTTGTGTTTTCACCAGTACCTCTATATCTCAAGGCCAGAACTGGTGCTATAAATAAGTTCTTAATAAGCTTAGCATAAACACTCTGTGTTTCAATCCTGTTTCTCTAGAAATGGATCCCAAAGTTTGAATCGTGTAATCCTAGAAAATCAATCAAGCAGAAAGAGACTTTTCAGCCCATTGTATCTGTGCTTGTCAAAAATAACTACCCACCCAAATCCCATCGTCCAGCACTGGATCCATAGCTCTGTTGCTTGCATATCTTCAAGTGCACGTTCAACTACCATTCGAATGTGACGGGGTCTTATGCACTTGCCACACTTTCAGGCAGTGAGTTCAGGACCCATGCTAACCTTTGGTGAAACATATTTACTCTTCTCCTCTTCTGCCTATTAGTTTCAGTGTATGTAAAATAGTTAGCATGGAAGTGGTGGGCAGAAAGGACAATTTCTGTGCTACGTAACTCTGAGTGTCCTGGTTTGCGATTCCTCTGCAAAGGGAAAATAGGCCATTCCTATTTATTCTATCTGGGCCTCTCATTATTTTCTGCACCTCAATTAAATTTCCTCTCAGCATCGTCGTTTCCATTAAAAAAAATGACTCTATTTATTCTTTCCTCTTAGCTACAATTTTCAAAACCTGGCAACATTGCCATAAATCTCCTCTGCACCCTCTCCATTGCAATCACATCTTTCAATTTATGTGATGAATAGAACTCTACTCTTTATTTATGGTCTAATGTATAACCACTCTTGTTGATTTGTGTAGTTGCTTGGAAATTCTTGAAATTTTGCTTCATATTCTTTTGAAATTAAGTGTTCAAATGTGGTAAATAACCTTCACTGTTTACCACACAAACTCTTACTTTCCAAGAAATATCAGTAAGGCTTCCACCAGCTTTTCTAACAGTGATGTGAAACCACTGTATTGATAATCATAGAGACATAGAACACTACCACACAGAAACAGGCCCTTTGCCCATCTAGTCTATGCTGAACCATTAATCTGCTTAGTCCCATTGGCCATGCCCAGACCATGGCCCTCCATAGTCCTCCTATCCATGCATATATCCAAGTTTCTCTTATATGTTGAAATCAAATATGCATCCACCACTTGTGCTGGCAGTTTGTTCCACTTTCTCACCACTCTCTGAGTGAAGAGGGTCCCCCTAATGTTCCCCTTAAATGTTTCACTTTTCACTCTTAACCCATGACCTCTAGTTGTAGTCTCATCCAACTTGTGGAAAAAGCTTGAATTTACCCTATCTATACCCATCATAATTTTGTATACCTCCATCAAATCTCTCATCAATCTTCTATGTTCTGGAGAATAAAGCTCTAACCTATCCAATCTTTCCTTATAACTCAGGTTGTCAAGTCCCAGCAACAGCTTTGTAAACGCTCACTGTACTCTTTCAATCTTATTTGCATATTTCCTGTGGGTAGGTGACCAAAACTGCATACAGAATTCCAAATTAGGCCTCACCAATGTCCTGTACAACTTTGGTATAACATCTCAGATCCCTCTGTTCTACCACACTCAACAGTACCCATCCGCTCACTGTGTGTAAGAACTACCCTGGCTTGTCCTCCCAAAGTGCAACACCTCACACTTGTCAGCATTAAATTCCATCTGCCATTTTTCAGCCCATTTTTCTATCTGGTCTAGGTCCTGCTGCAAGCTTTGAAAGTCTTCCTCGCTGTCCACTAACACCACCAGTCTTGGTGTCATCTGCAGATTTGTTGGTCCAGTTGGCAACATTATCATCTAGCTCATGATATAGATGACAAACAATGTGTAATGAGCTCTGTGGGCCTGTACACCCGTGTTTGTTGATAGTTGCTTTGCCTAGAATCACTATGTGCTTTCTGTTTGATCTTGTCAAATTTATTTTGACTGGAACAGGCTTTCTATGTACTGTGATTATTTTCTGACTCCAGATCAGAGCTTATCGCAGGACCCACGTGTTTCGAGAATGATTTGCCTCACAGTGCAGCTCGGTTGAGCCACCAATGTTCCGGTGGTATTCCTATCAGTAAGCTCTTGCTTGTCTTCAGATGGGAATCTGTTATTCCTCCACTCTGACGTTCAGTCCTTCTTCAGTGCACATCATGGGCTACAAATGAACCTGGTGGAGGTTCACAGTGAGTTGGATATTGGTTGACTGGGGGGGGGGGGGGGGGGCGAAGATGCCTTCTAATCTCAGTGCTTGTGCAGGGGTTACATTCCACATTTCTTGAAGCTATGTTCTAAGTTTCTCAAGACTACATTCCAAGTTTCTCGAGTCCATGCCATGAGCTTCTCTAATGTATGTTCAAGGTCATCAAGGTTTCCTGGCTCTCCCACGGCTCTCTATGTTCCATATTTCCAAGGACTATTCAGGTTCCCAAGTTATATGCAATGTTTCTGAGTTATATACAATGTTCTTGAGTTATATGCAATGTTCCTGAATTATATTCAATGTTCCCGAGTTACATGCAATTTTGCCAATCATATGCAATGTTCCTTAGTTTACCAGCCCGGTCTCGAGTTCCCCAGGGCTCCCTGGGCTGTTAGGTGCTGGCCTTAGGGAGGGAGGTACTGCCATGAGCCATACTGTCCTGTGAACCTCTTTTTAACTATTAATTAATAATTATTAATTATAATTGTTAATTATTGTCTTATCTAGATTCGTTAAGACCTTGTGCTTTCTGTTTAACCTTGTTAAGATTACGTTGACTGGAATGGGTTTTCTGTGTATTGTGGTTATTTAAAGCGGACTCCCAATTACTGCTTATCATGGGGTCCTTGAGTTTTGAGAATGATTCATCTCATGCTACCAGTGTTCTGGTGGAATTCCTAAGAATAAACTCTTGATTCTGTCTCTACGTGTGATCCTGTTGTTCCTCCGCACCTGGGTTCAGCTGTTTGTCAGCACACACTGTGACACAACAGCTCCAGCACCAATCCTTGTGGCACTCCACTAATCACAGACCTCCAGTCAGAGAGGCAACCATCTACTCCCACTCTCTGGCTTCTCCTGCAAAGTCAATGTCTAATCCAATTTACTACCTCATCTTGAATGCCGAGAAAACTGAAACTTTGTGACATCACTCCCATTCAGGACTTTGTCAAGTGCCTTGCTGAAGTCCATGGAGACAACATCCATTGACTTGCCTTGATCAACTTTCCTAGTAACTTGCTCAAAAAACTCTATGAAGTTGGTTAGACATGACCTACAGTGCACAAAACCGCACTGTCTATCCCCAATCAGTCCCTTAGAATACGTTCTAACAACCTTCCCCTTCTGACGTCAGGCTCAACAGTGTATAATTTCCTGGTTTATTCTCTGAACCTTTTTTAAACAGCAGAACAACATTAGCTATCCTCTAATCCTCCAGTACCTCACCTGTGGCTAAGGATGATTTAAATATCTGTGCTAGGGCTCCTGCAATTTCTGCACTAGCACTGCAGAGTATCTGAGCGAACACCTTGTCAGGCACTGGGGATGTGTCCACCCTAATTTGTCTCAGAATGGCAAACACCTCCTCCTCTGTAATTTCTATAGGGTATTTGACTTCACTGCTGCTTTGCTTCAACTCCATAGACTCTGTGTCCATCTCCTAAATATATACAGATTCAAAATGTACATTTAGTATCTTCCCCATCTCTTTCAGCTCCATGCATAGATTACCACTGATCTGCCAGAGGAACAATTTTGTTCCTTGCTATCCTTTTGTTCTTGATACACTTCATCTAGTCTGTTAGAGTAAACTCATGTCTTCTTTTAGCTCTCCTAATCTACTTAAGTTTCCTCTTGCATTTCTTATACTCAAGTACCTCATTTGTTCCTACCTGCCCAAACCTACTATGAACCTCCTTCATTTTCTTAACAAGGGCCTCAACATCTCTCAAAAACCACAGTTCCTAAACCTGTTATCATTGCCTTTTTTTCTGACTGGAAAATGCAAACTCTGCACTCTCAAAATTTCACCTTTGAAGGCCTCCCACTTACCAAGTATACCTTTGCCAGAAAACACCCTGTCCAAATCCACACTTGTTAAATCCTTTCTGATACCATCAAAATTGGCCTTTCTCCATTTTAGAATTTCAACCTGAGCACTAGACCTATCTTTTACTATAAGTACTTTGAAATTAATGACATTATAATCATGCAATGGAAAATGTTCTCCTCATAAACTTTTGTCACCTGCCCAATCTCGTTCCCTAATGGAAGATCTAGTGCTATACTCTCTCTAGTTGAGACTTCTATATACTGATGAAGGAAACCTTCCTGAACACATTTGCAAACTCTTTCCCATCCAGCCTTCTTACAATATGGAAGTCCCAGTCAATACAATATGTGGAAAGTTAAAAACAACTATCACAATCTTATGTTTCTTACAACAGTCAGCGACCTCTTTACAAATTTACCTCCCTAAATCACATTAACATGTTCACACATTGTTTATTCCTTAGCTCTACCCATAAAGCTTCACTAGAGAGCTCTCTGTTTTGTCCTGCTGTGATATTTTCCCTGACTACCAATACCAGCCCTCCCCATTCAATCCCTCCCCTCTATCACATCTAAAACAATGGAAGCCCAGAACACTGAGCTGCCAGTCCTTTCCCTCCTGTGACCAAGTCTCACTAATGGCTACAATATTGTAATTCTATGTGCTGATCCAGGCCCTAAGCTCAGCTGCATTTCTTACAATATTCCTTGCATTGAAGTATATGAAGCTCAGATTTTTAGCACCACCATGCTCAACCTTTTGATTCCTGACTTTGTTTGTAGGCTTAACAACATCTTCCTCCACAATCACTCCACTATCTGTTCATTTGTTCTGGTGCTCTGGTTCCCATCCCCCTGAAGCTCAAGTTTAAACCCCTACCACTAATTTCCTCCCTCCTGTGCAACACTAGAAAACTTTCCCACTAGGAAATTAGTCCCCCTCCAGTTCAGGTGCAAACCATCCTTTCTCTACAAGTTTCAACTTTGCTGGAAGAGATTCCAGTGACCCAAAAATCTGAAACCCTCCCTCCTGCACCATTTCCATAGCCATGTGTTAAACTGTAGGATCTTCCTATTTCTGGCCTCACTAGCACGTGGCATGGGTAGCAATTCTGAGATCACAACACTGGAGGCCCTGTCCTTTGACTTAGCACCCTGAACTCACTTTGCAGACCTTGTCACCTCTCCTCCCCATGTCATTGGTACCAACGTGGACCATGAACTCTGGTTTCTCACTCTCCCACTTATGAATGCTGTAGACTCAATCTGAGATGTCCCTCACCCTGGCACTTGGGAGGCAACACCTTCTGGGAATCTCGTTCTTCTCCACAGACACTCCTTTCTGTTCTCCTTACCAATGAATTCCCTGTCACTACAGTTCACTTCTTTCCCCTCTTCCCTTATGAGCCACAGAACCAGACTCAGTGCCAGAAACATGACTACTGTAGCTTTCCTCTGCTGGGTCACCCTTCTGCAACAATCTCCAAGGCAGCATACCTGCTGTTGAGGGAAATGGCTGCAGGGTTCTCTAAACTGGCTACCTATCCTCTTTCACACCACCAGATGGTCACCTGTATCCTGCACATTGGGTGTACCTACCTCCTTCTATGGTCTGTCAACCCCTCAGCTTTCTGAATGATCTGAAGTTCAATCATCTCCAGCTCTAACTCCTTAACATGGCCCATTAGGAGCTGCAGCTGGATGCACTTCTTGCAGGTGTGGTCATCAGGGGCACTGGAGGTCTCCCTGACTTCCCACTTCCCACAAGAGGAGCAGTTCATTATCCTGCCTGATGCCCCCACTGCTCTAAATGTGTAATAAGAAAGAAAGAAATAAATAAAACAAATCTACCTACACCTTTTCTTGCCAAAGCGTCAATGAGCCAACGCCTCAACTCCCCACTCTAACACTGACCACTCACACAATGGTCGATTCACTTAAACCTAATTTCTTTTTTTGCCTAATTGTTCACAATCCAATGTCTCCTCAGGAACCATGAAGTGCAAAATGTGACAACTGCCCTCACTCACTTCTTTTAATTTCTCCCTCCCTCTATGCAATCCAAAGTCTCCTTGGGAGCTGTGGCTCGCAAAATGTGCTGCTCGCTTCTTTGAGTGTCTCTCCCTGGGCGTCATCCAATGTCTCCTCGGGATCCGTGGCATGCAGAATGTGCTGACGGCCCCCACTTGCTTTGTTTCAACTCTCTCTCCCTATAGGGAATCCAATGCCTTCTCGGGATCCGTGGCATGCAGAATGTGCTGACGGCCCCCACTTGCTTTGTTTCAACTCTCTCTCCCTATAGGGAATCCAATGTCTCCTCGGGATCCGTGGCATGCAGAATGTGCTGACGGCCCCCACTTGCTTTGTTTCAACTCTCTCTCCCTATAGGGAATCCAATGCCTTCTCGGGAATTGTGGAGCACAAAATGTTCATCTGGTGCATTCTGTCTCCTTTTAAAATATGGCAAACACAATATTAGTGCACCAACAAATTGGCACCATTCTACTTCCCAGTTCTACTTCTCTATATTAAATGTTCATACATTTTAAATCTATTTTAGTATTATGCCCCACCAACATAGTCTCCCTAATAAATAGCAAACCAACTCAATTTATTTGATGTTAGTTTAGTGCTAGTGCCATGGGGACCACTGTTCAGTCAGTGCTGTCTGAGCAGAGTTCCCACTCTTGCTTTAGCCACGTGGGCTTTTCCTAAACTTACTCTGGTCTTCTCCAAACTTACTGGCAGGTTAGTTGGCTGCTGTCTATGTTTCTGTATAAAGCAGGTTGATGGCAAAATGAATCAAAATGGAATTAATGGACATGAGAGAGAGAGAATAAGTTGCAGGGTTGCAGGGAAATAAGAGAAAGGGAGCTGGCATTGGATTCAATGGGCTGTGTGGCACCTTGTGAGTTCTTACATGGTTGAATATTGTTGCTCATTTGGTGTGATTTCCAGTGGCTGAGCCTCTACCTTGACCGTCCTTTAGTTGTTTTATGTGATCCTAGAACATTTTATTAATGTTCTCGTATTTCTTTGTAACTTCTTATGATTGTTTTGTTATCAATGTACTTAGAGGGTGTCTATTACTTTAAATTTTATCCTTTTTTATTTCAACAATTACTTATTATCAGAAACTTATTCATGTTTCTATTTGATTATAAATAGAATATATTGATCCCTGTTTCCTGTGGCTATTATATTTCTCTGTCAGAAAATGTTTACTTTCAGAAATATTAAAACTCAACTCTTCAAAACATCTTACTTCCAATTTAATATTTCGATCACATTTCCATTTCTGATGATGGGTCATTAACTCTTGTTTTTCTGCCCATAGATGCCGACTGTCTTGCTGAATTATTTGAAACTTTACTTTGTTTTTTTTTAGGGGAGGGGGTCTATTTGTTACCTTATCAACAGTTGTGCCTCAGACTTTTCTCAATAGCTCCAGTTATTAACTTACCGGGGCTCTATACGCGCGTGTGTGTGTGTGTGTGTGTGTGTGTGTGTGTGTGTGTGTGTGTGTGTGTGTGTGTGTGTGTGTGTGTGTGTGTGTGTGTGTGTGTGTGTGTGTGTGTGTGTGTGTGTGTGTGTGTGTGTGTGTGTGTTTTCGCGTGAACATTGACTGTAATTTACGCACTGTCCCTTTAGAAGTCCATCTACTGTATATGCACAACTTTTGTAGTCGAGCCGAATTCAATGACCGTAGTGTTTTAGTTTAAAAACTGCGTGTTGCATCTGGCGAAGTGAAAACCATTGTCGAATCTGTTTACGGATCGCCATTTAGTAATGAGTATCGTGGCCACTTCCAAGCAGTGGGGTCCAGTCTCCTTTTTTTCACCAAGGATCCAACCCCGTGCTGCCTGAATTGTCCAGTCCCTCTTTTGCAGATGTCCCGTTCCACTTTGCCACTGCATCCAATAAAGTCAGATTAGCGCTGGCTGCGCTCTCACGGCGTGTCAATTGAGAGGCGGCTGACCCGCAATCTCTTTCAGACAATGTATCGGGACTGAAGCGGGATGGGGGGGGGGGAAGTCTCGCCTGCTTGAGTGCATATTCAGTCTAAATCAACACAGAACGGAATGAAGTCCATCTAAGTGAGTTCATCAGGACGTGAACAGCGATGGGAAGGAATGGAGTTAGCATGAGTGAGTACAGTGTAACGCGTCGGATCTGAATCACCGAGTGCGGTTTAATCCAGTGCAGCAGGTTACACTGGGCGCCGGCGGTCAGTGGAGCTGGTTCCATGTGTCGGATGCGCGCTCGGACGCGGTCTGTGTCCCTGCTGGAGAAGTTGCTGTTGTGATTGTGGAGCTTGTAAGCCAAAAACGTTTCTGGTCGTTTGGGACGGGGATGGTGTTGCCATTCAGTTGGAACGCTTTTGGTTTTCCTCTATATGGGTGGTTAAGCGCCGGCTATCGCGCTCTGTAGGTGGTCCTGTGCATCTGGCCGGCACGTCCAGCGGTGCACTTGTCCTTGTGAGAGTCTGTGGAAGCGGGCGCTCCAGCGGGGGTCGGACCGTCCCGGGTGCAGGCTAGGTGGAGCACACATCAGCCGTGCGTCTAGCGTTACACCAACAAGCGTCGAAGGCAGCATGTAATGTACTATCTTTGAAGCCGCTTCTGTTGCTAACTAACCCCGGCTTCTTTAAAAATTTGCACAGTCTCTTTGAAAGTCTGTTTTAATTTTAATCGAAGTTGAGGATGACCCTTTGGCCCCCTGTACGGTGACTGATCTTTGCACGGATAATTAACTGGCTTTATGCTATCCAGGACTTGTGACAGAGGGGCTGAGAGGCTTACACACTGGGCTTTTGTCCGAAGTTAAATGCACGTTTTTTTTACGGGCCCCGGAGCGTTGAGAAAGTCCTGGCTCAACTGATGCACAGCTGTGAAGGAGGGGATTCGGCTGAATTCCCGGTACCAGAAACCCTCTGAAGAGAGTTCGCCAATGACTATCAGGTTGGAGTGAGACTGGATTCCACTCAAGGATCCTGATATTTAACTGTCCGGGAAGGACAGCAGCTTGAGCCTTTATGGGAGTTGGTGGAAAACCAGTCCAGCAGAATCAGAAGCGAGGGAATGAAAATCAACTAGGGGGAGAATTGGAGGCTTTTTTAAAATCGTCAGTCTATCGTGGAGACGTTGAATGCTGTGTTTTGAAGAATGGCGGTGACTGTATCTTTACAAGGTAGTGTTTATGGCAACCATTCATGCACCCTTATTGAATCCCTAGTCAGTCTTTATTAACGTGGAGGATCGAACACTTTTCTCTACGGTAATTGAAGTGTTTTAGCTAATCCGTTTTATGTCTTGGGAAAGTGATAACTTCTCTGGAAGACAATATCGTATTGGGACAGAAATGTTCTACTATAGTATCTCCTCTACTCGGTAAAATCGATTATTAGGGTCAAAGGAATATATACTGGGGACACAAGTAGCTAGTGAGTTGCCCTGTTGTAAGGAGAGTGGAGTAACGTTGGGACGTTTTGATGGAACTTTAGCTGGTCAGATTCTCTACCTTAAATCTAAGGTATATCTTCAAGTTAATGACCACAATCGAGTTGCATTTACTATATGCAGAGTACAGTGAGGTGCAAGTACAATGATAAGCTTGCTTGCAAGTGCAAAGTACTTGTGATACTAGCACTAGGAATGAGTGGTCTTCTCTGTTCTCAATAGTTCCATTTCCTGAACAGTTGAGGTGATATTTTTTAAGATATATTTACCGGATATCAGATTGGTGATCTGCATTTCCTTCCATTGTTCTGCAATTGGCATGAAATGATTGGAATTTTAGAGTAACTACAGACTCTGTCAGAAAGTGTAGTTTTGGGCAAACATGCTTCCTGTCATGACTATTAAGTTCGACGTATCCTAACGTTTTTACTTTTTTGGTGATCTGGATGTTGCTGGGAAGGCCAGCATTATTATCCCTGATGAAATATTCTTAGCTGAAGTAATTCTGTGAAGGAACGTCCGAAGTGTTGTTGGGTGGGTTGGTTCCAGGATTTAAGTCTAGTGATAATGGAGGAATGGCATATTTCCAAGCTGGGATGGTGTACAATATGGAAGGGAACCTGCAGGAGGTAGTGCATCTTGAGAGCTGAATTCAGAGTAGCCTTGGCAAGTAAATGTAGTGAAGGTTGCAATTTGTAAATGGTACCGACTGTCACAGAATTGTATCGGTGATAAATGGTTTGAAATGCTGGATGGGATGCAAATTAAGTAATCTGCTTTACCTTGGATAGGGTCAAACCTTTTGATAGTTGTTGGAGCCTCATCCTGGCTGGTAGAGAGAACTCCATCACATCCTGACTTGCAGATTGGTAGAAAAAGACTTTGGGATGTCGGGAGCTGGGTTCTCCACCACAGTCTCTGACCTGCTGCTGCAGCCATGATGTCTCTGGGGTTGTTCTGCTCGAGATTCTGGTCAATGATAGCTGACATCTTTTGCTGTGAATGTGGAATTTGCTTTCCAAGAGCAGTTCTAACTGCTAGTGTTGTCATGGACTGATGCACACAGAGGATTTATCAATAGGATTTATCCCTTGCGTTGGTTTGCTTGATTCCTGCAAGGTCCCAGTCTGGCAGCTCTGCCCTTCAATCAGTGAACCACCCTGATGAGTGGTGATGCCACCAAGCCTGTTTTGGTATAGATGTTGAAGGCCCCAATTCTGTATCTGTGAAACTTTCCTTGCTGTTTCCAAGCTCTTGTCCAACATAGACGATACGACAGTATAGTACAGTACTGGACAACCTATTTGGCACACAGTGTTGAATGTTGTGCTGATCTTCAGCAAGAGGTTGCAGAGGGCTGTAGATTCAGCTAACTTCATCGGGGCATAATACTCCCCACTATCGAGGGCATCTTCAAAAGGCATTGGCTCAAGAAGACAGCAGCCATCATTTAGGACCCTCACCGTCAGGGACATGCTTTCCTCATATTACTACCATCCAGAAAGAGGTTCAGAAGCCTGAAGACCTTCAGTCACTGTTTTAGGAACAGCTTTGTCCCCTTTGAACAGTCTGCAATCCCATGAACACTACCTTATTATTTGTCTTTCACACTATTTGTATATTTTAGTAACGTAGTAATTTTATGTCTTGCACTGTACTGCTGTTATAAAACAATAAATTTAGTGAGTTTAGTTCGTGATTACAGATTTGTTTTTGATTTTCATCCATTTCCCTCCATTCCTTTCACATTCATCTGGCTTTCTAAAGGCCTCTTAAACTCCTTCAAACTACCTGCTTCCATTACTACCCTTGGTAACCTATACAGACACCCACCACACTTTGTGTGTACAGTATATAAAAAAATAAATTTGCCCTTCATGTTGACTTTAAACTTTTTATCCTCTAACCTTAAAAACATCTTCTAGTGTTTGATACTTCTACCTTAAGGATAAGATTTTATCTATCTATCCTATCCCTGCCTCTCATATCAGATTTCCCATGAGCCTCTGAGGCTCTAGGAGGAGCAGCCCAAGTTTGTCCAACTTCTCGTTGTCGCCCTTGCCCTCTAATCCAGGCAGTGTCCTGGAAAATCTCTTCTGCGCTCTCACCACTGTCTCCACATCCTTTCTGTAATGGGGTGACCAGAAAGACATGCAGTATTACAAGTGCAGTTTGACTAAAGTTTGTGTATAGCTGCAGAATGACTTCTTTACTATTATACTCAACACCCCTATGTCCTGCACTGCCTTTACCACTTTTTCCACTTGCGTTGAAGTGTGGGCCTGGACCCCAAGATCCCTTTGTACCTCAATGCTACTAAGGGATCTACCATTAACTGTATACTTTCTCCTTTCATATGACTCTCTTAAGTGCAACAATTCACACTTGCTCAGATCAATCATCATCTGCCACTTCTGTCTAACTGATCTGTGATTATATATACGCAACAGAGGTCTCAGCAATGATCCTTGCCAAATGCCACTGGTCTGGGAGCACCAGAGACAACAGCCTTCTTCCTCTACGGGAGTAGAGTTGTTTAATCAGCTGAAGGAGGATGGTTGCTGGTAATAGAGAAGTGTTTTTTTTGAGAATCTCATGTCATGAGGTCTGGAGTTGAAGTTGGGCTCCAGGGCCCATGGTATTTCTTACCCCTTTGTCTTCCAGTAAGACAGGATATACATATTGAGATAGTGTGGAACAAGTCCGTCTGGCCCTTCAAGCCATGCTGCCCAGCAACCCTAGCCTAATCACGTGCAATTTACAACGTGCAATTAACCCACCAACTGGTATGTCTTTGGAATGTAAAAAGAAACCAGAGAACCTGAGGAAAGCCATGCAGTAACACTGAGAACGTACAGACTCCTTACTGACTGTGGTGGGAATTGAACCTGAGTGACTGGTACTGTAAAGTGCTGTGCTACCGCGGGACTACAGTGGTGGAGCCCAGCATGTTTTCAGTAAGACGTTGCTTGTTAGGCAATTGCTTGAATGGTCTGTAGTATAACTCTTCAATTTGGACCCCAGTCCCCAGTTGTTTGTGAGAAGGAACCTGCAAGGTCCATGGGACTAGCAATGACTAGCGCCCAGTCTGTCATTGATTTGTGTTGTGGTGCACTGAATGGCTGGCCTGACCACAAGGTGGTTAAGAATCAAGCGCAGAGCTGTGGGCCTGGAGTCCTGTTCAGGCCAGATTCTAACCAAGGAACATTGGTGGAACAGATCAGCTAATACCAAGGTCACTATCAATGAAGTCTTTTAAAATTCCTGATGGGAATGAAAAAGATTGCAAGAGCAAGAAAGTTGCATATCTTTCTAATTTACTAAAAAATTAGCAATTATTTAAACAGTGTAAGGGTTTTTCATCTTTGGCCAATCTCTTCTAAAGTGACTATGATGCCACTGGAAGGTTAAGGTCAGTTCATAGGCCGCCCACAATTGATTTTTAAAAAATTAGTGACTGGTACTTCCCTTTGCTCTGTTTAAAATCCAGCCTGTCTCTGAGAGTATTTCTGACTTGTCCCAGACTTGTACTGTCTACACAGTGACAGTATCTAGTAAGTTTGAAGAATTGACTCTAGTCTCTGTGCTAGTGATGTCAGTGGTTTGTATTTTTGGTAGATAGAGATGATTTTTGTCTGGAATGTGGCCTTGTGTCTCTTTCCACTGCAATGTAAACATTTCATGAGTTTATGCAGGAACGTTTTAGAAATTGTCTGGCAGGGAGTAATTTAGTAACACCAGGAGGACAATGAGTGTTTGACTGTTGTTAGTTCTCCAAAACAAGCCTGAGCCTTTGTTGATAAGTCTCTACTCTATCGCTCTGTGTTTGGGTTAAACTGTTGAGTTTTTCTTTTCAAATTCATTGCATTCTTCTGGTGCAACCTCCCGTCCCCCCCCCCCCCCCCAACTCTTCTATGAACAAAAATAAAGAACGAGCAGAGTATATTTCACCAACCATTCTAATAGATTACTGTGCATCCTTGTGATTTGTTGAAAGTTATCCAGTCTAACAAAGGTGTTTGATCAGTTTAGGTTCCACGTTGGTTGGCTGTGTTTTGTTTATGGTGGCGATTGCCTCAAAGGACCATCAAGTGCACTGTAACCTTGTGTTGTGAAGTAAAGGAAATGGGCATGTGTGGACTTGGAGCAGTGACAAGAGTGACGTTCAATTGTAAAGCAGGAGCTCAGATTGTTTTGTTCTTTTCAATGTTTCTTTGTCTGTATCCTTCAAATAAGGAGAGAAGAGATGAAATATGAGGGAAAGCTAGCCAATATAATAAAAGATACCAAACATTTTTTAGATATATAAACAATTAAAGGGAGGCAAGTGGATATCAGACCACTGGAAAATAATAATTGGAGCCAAAGAAATGGCGGACAAACGGATTAAGTATTTTGCATCAGTCTTCATTGTGGAAGACACTGGTAGAATGCCAGAAATTCAAGAGTGCGAGGGGGGCAGAAGCGAGTGTAGTTGCTGTTCTTAAGGAGAAGGTACTTGGGAAGCTGAAAGGTCTGAAGGTAGGTATGTCACCTGGAGCAGGTGGACCACACCCCAGGGTTCTGAAAGAGGTAACTGAAGAGACTGTGGGGCCATTAGTAATGATACTTTGAGGATCACAATTCTGGAATGGCTCTGAAGGACTGGATGATTGCAAATGTCACTCTTTAAGAAGGGAGAGAGGCAGAAGAAAAGAAATTGTAAGGCCTTTTAGCCTGATGTCGGTGTTTGGGGAGATGTTGGAGTTCATTATTAAGGTGAGGTTCCAAGGCAGTTGGAGTCACATGATGAAAAAGGCCAGTCAGCATGGTTTCCTTGCTTCCTTGAAATTCTTTGAGGAAGTAACAGGCAGAATAGCCTAAGGCGAGTTCATGAATATTATTTATTTGGAATTTCACAAGGCTTTTGACAAGGTGGTACATGAGGCTGCTTAACATACTTGTGGACCTCCTCTGAAACCTCTCCCATGCCAGCACATGGCATGGATGGAAGATTGGCTGTTGCAGGAGGCAAAGAGTGGGAACAAAGTGAGCCTTTTCTGGTTGGCTGCCAGTGACTAATGGTGTATTGCAGGGGTTGGTGCTGGGACTGCTTCTTTTAAAGTTGTGCGTCATTGATTTGGATGATGAAATTGATGGCTTTGTAGCCAAGTTTGTGGACAGAATGAAGAGAGGTGGAGGGGCAGGAGTGTTGGGGAAGCAAGGAATCTGCAGAAGGAATTGTATTGGGAGAACGGGCAAAATAGTGGCACATAGAATATCATGTAGGGAGATGTGTAGTCATGCAGTTTGGTAGAAGGAATAAAGTCATGGACTATTTTCTAAGCAGACAGAAAATTCAAAAATCTGATACAGAAAGAGATTTATGAGTCCTTTTGCAGGATTCTCTATTGTTAACTTGTAGGTTGAGTGGGTGGTAAGGAAGGTAATTGTAATGTTAGCATTCATTTCAAGAGGGCTGGAATATATGAGCAAGGATATAATGTTGAAGCTTTATAGGCATTGGTCAGACCACATTCGGAGCATTGTGAGCAGTTTTGGGCCCCTTATCTAAGAAAAGATGTGTTGTCACTGAAGAGGTTTCAGAGGAGGTTCACAAGTATGATTCTAGGAATGAATGGGTTAAGCCATCAGGTGTGTTTGATGGCTTTGGACCTGTACTCATTGGAGTTTAGAAGAATGAGGGGGAGGGAGTCTCATTGAATCCCATTGAATATAGTGAGGCCTACACAGAGTGGATGTGGAGAGGATGTTTCCCATGGTGTGGAGTCTAGGATCAGTGGGCACAGCTTCAGAATAGAAGGGGACATCCATTTAGAACTGAGGTGAGGAGGAATTTCTTTAACCAGAGGGTAGTGAATCTGTGGAAGCCTAGTTGTTTTTAAAGTGGAAGTTGATAGATTTAAGATTAGTTAGGCTGTCAAATGTTACAGGGAGAAGGCAGGAGAATGGGATTGAGAGGGATAATAAATCAGCCATGATAGAATGGCAGTACAGATGCAGTAGGCCAATGGCCTAATTCTGCTCTTATGTCTTATGATCTAAATATGTTGAATATTGTCAGGGACTCTCTGTGGTACCCTTGTGTATCTAAATCCCCAGTACTGAGCACTGTTTTGGATGCTGGAAGTAATCTAGATGAAATGGAGTGGCAGAGGAGCAGAGAGAGGAATGGATGGTGTTGCAATGGACAAGTTCAGAGCTTGATCAAAGAGGTGGGTATAATGGGGGTTTTGGAGGCAGTAAGTGAAGTGGGAGGTGAGGTGGGAAGAGATACTGATGAGGGAGTTTTAATGTGTATGATAAAAATGCTAAGAAGTCTCCACTGGTGATGGTCAGCCCAAATCCGCAGAAAATAAATAGTTTGGGCATGAAAGAGAATGGAAAGACTTGAAAATATTGTAAATTACTGGTTAAGAAAAATGAGTTTTGAAAACAGGGATAGATTTTTTAGATGTTTGCTTCCTGTGTCTTTATAAATATAAAGTAGTGGGTGCGCTGCAGGAAAACAAGTAAACAATGTAACGAGGATTGCAAACCTGCCTTGGCAAGGAGGTCACCTCCGGCCAGATTTCTCTCCACTGTTAGAAGATGCCTGTAGGGTCACTGCTTGGCTTACGATTGACTGTGCAATCCACAGAGGTGCTCTAGACTTAAGATGCTCTTTGGCCTTAGTGCCTTTGAGGGTGAGTCTACCACTGTGGCTTTGAGGCAGGTGCTGAAATGGGTTGGAAGGGGAACTGGTGGTTGGACACTCAGTCAGGACTTGATGAGGTGGGTGTGTCCCTGAGATACGTGGCAGTAGTGGTGATGATGGGAGGTGGAGAGAGGACCGTCTTGTTGTATGGAGGTGTGACTTGAGACAGAGTTGATCCCAAAGATCAGTGCCTGTAATGGAAGGATAGCTGAAACTGGACCATGGAATGGCCAGGTGGGTCATTTGGAGTTGGGGAGTGGGAATGGGTGGAACTCGAATAACAGAGGTAAGGAAAGGGGCCGCCTTTGTTCAGCTTTCTACTGTGGGGCTGACATCTCACTAAAAGGCTGCTCTGTAAATTAAGTAATGGCATGACAGTGTGGGACTGACCAGAGACTATCATTTTTTTAGAACAACATAACTCTATAGATGTTGTGCAGGAACCAATGTGTCAGACATTCCGATAGGGCCCAAGTGCAGAGAGAGCAATGCTGAAGCAGGTCAACAGTTCACTGACTTTAATGAGCATTGTTGCAGAACTTAAAGGAAAAGCAAAATGATAAACACTGAGCCAACAGGGCTGTTAACTTTCAGTTCGGGGAAGTCAACAGTGTGGCTGGAAGCAATAAATACTAAATGAATATAGCTCCTTTTCAGCGTCTGCCAGTGAGGTGGTCCTCTTTTCAGATAAGGACGAGGGTAAGCAGGGAGCATAACGTGGCTGTGCTTTGGGTCAAATCTCCACAGGACTACAATGAAAAGTAGCGAGTTAAGTACAACAGCCATTAGTTGGAAAGTGTATACTCACGAGTGCGATTGCTGACCCTGTTGTGCAGCTCACCTGTGGGGGTGTGTAGACCCTGCAACAGTCTGTGATCATGACACATGGCACAGGCCTGTGACAATCATGTCTTCTAGAGGTCAAGGCCGATTTGCAACTGGAAGCTTTATGCTAAATATTTGGAATGATGTCGTTTGAGCTAGAAGGGATAACGGTCATGTTCCACTCTGGAAATTAGTTTTATTTGTTTCCCCTAGACACTTGTGCTGAATAAACACTGCTCTATAAAAAAAAATTTCTAAGTCAAGTGACCTCGTGATAGGTGTGTACAGTACAATAGCACATTGTAATTACGCTTCATTTCATGTGAAATTGTTCCTTCCCAATTATTATGCTTGGTCTCCTTCAGAGAGATAAGGCATCATCTCTGAAGTTTGACTTCAAGTTTTATAATAGGATTGCATTATAAGCACAAAGGCTCTGCTGACATTTTGTGCTTAATGTAGGTAGAATCCATGGTACATCGATCAAAGTGAGTTACAGGAAGTTGCTATGTTGCAGTAGTGCACAATTACAGTTAATCAGGAGTGCTTCAAGTTGGCACTGAAACTGAGCCAACCTCACAAGAATAAAATATGGTAGTTTATATGGTTGAGGCTTATTATCTAAAATCAGGTTCTTCTCTAACTTTCATACTTATTCTCATTCTTTCTAATCACTCAATTGTTAATTTCACTGCAAGATTTGATGATTTTGTTTATATGAAGGAAACTATGTACAGACATGTTATTTTACAAAAGCAGTTGAAGAATAGCATCATGCATACTAAGGAGAAAGCTGATTTTCAAAGCAGAATAGGCATTATGGGCTCTGCAGTGTTGACCTACTTTTCTTTTTAGAAAGACCTATTTGCCCAGTGTATGCAACCACACTGATATTTGGCCCTTTAAGAGCTCTAAATCTGGGACAACTGTCGCTATTTATTCTAGTTGTGTTTCTCTCTGGGCAGTTTGGTCCCTTTGATTATTTACAAGATTTGGGATCCATACCCCAAACCAAATGCCACTGGTCTTGGAGCACCAGAGACGACACCAGCTGCCTTCCTCTACTGGAAAAGGAATGCCTACTGTTCCATGCCTAGAACACTTTTTGGGAGAACCAATCACTTGGCTGCCTTCTCTTATTTGCATACAGGTAGAGGCTAAAGAGCAAAGCTCCAGAGATAAGATCAACAAAGAGGTGGTCGTGGGAGACAGGAGTGGCTACAGGATTTCTTTGAGTCAGTGAACTGGGCCCTGTTCAAGGACTCATCAGATGAATTGAATGAGTATCACGGACTTTACAAAAACAGTCCCCACAAAATCATTCTGATTTTTCCTGGATGAACCATGAGATCTGCAATCTACCGAGGGCCACATCAGTGATACGATTTCCAGGAAGATATCTCGCGCGTGAAATGACCAAACTGGAATCACTGAGGGATGCTTGACAGCTGTGGCAGGGCTTGAATGCTATTCCCTGTTACAGGTGAAATCAAGTGACATGGCTGACACCAAGGCTTCAACTCCCAGATGAACTCAATGCATTCAATACTCGCTTTGACCATTAAAACATGGACAAACCATCACAATCTTCCACAGCCTCTCTGACCCTGTGATTTCAGTCTCTGAGGCTGATGTGAGAGCATCTTTCAGGGGAGTGAATCCACAGAAAGCATCCGCCCCAGATGGGCTTCCTGGCTGAGTTCTAAAGACCTGAGCTGATCGATTGTTTGGATTGTTTACCAATACCTTTAACCTCTGAATTCTGCAGTCTGAGGTACCCACTTGATTCGAGTGGGCTTCCATTATACCGGTTCCTGAGAAGAACATGGTTACCTGCCACAATACCTGCAACTATAGTCCAGTAGCACTTACACGCACTGTGATAAAGTACTTTGAGAGGTTGGTGGTGAAACATATCAATTCCTGCTTGAGAAACAATTTGGATCTGGTCTAATTTGGCTATCATCGCAAGAGGTCCACAGTAGGTGCCATTTCTTTGGCTGTACACTCGACCTGGGAACATCTGGACAGCAAAGATGCATATATCAGGATGCTCTTTATTGATGACAGTATTCAACAGTATTGTCCCCGAAAACTAATCAATAGGCTCCAAGACCTTGGCCTCAATATCTTCTTGTGCAATTGGATACTCTTTTTCTTTGCAGACTCTAGTCAAGTTGGGTTGGCAAGAACATCTTCTACACAATCTTTATCAGCACAGATGCACACCGAAGCTGTATGGCTGTGTGCTTAGCCCCTGCTCTACTCGCTTTACAGTAACGACCGTGTGTCTAAGCACAACCCAATACCATATTTATGTTTGTTGATGACACCACTATCTTTGGCCAAATCAAAGGCGGTAATAAATTGGCAAATAGGAGGGAGAATAGAAAATCTACTAGTACCTCTACTTCCACATAAGTTTGTGAAGATTCTGCATGGCGTCTAAAACATTGACAAACTTCTGTAGATGTGTGGTGGAGCATTTATTGACTAGTTGCATCATGGCTTGGTGTGGGAACACCAATGCCCTGGAATGGAAAATACTACAAAAAGTAGTGGATCAGGAGTAAAGCCCTTCCCACCATTGAGCACATTGACACGGAGTGCTACACAGAAAAGCAGCATCCATCATCGTAGAACCCCCCCTCCCCCACCCAGGCCATGCTCCTTTCACACTGCCGCCATCAAGAAGGTAGTAAGAGGCCTCAAGACCCACACCAGCAGGTTCAGGAACAATCACTACCCCTCCACCATCAGGTTCTTGACTCAACTTTACTTGCCCCACCATTGAATTGTTCCAATAATTTAGGTACTCACTTTCAAGGACACCATCTTATGTTCTTCATATTTCTCGTTTATTATTGTTTTTGCTCTTTTCTGTATATTTACAGTTTGTTATCCATTGCTCAATGTTTTCTTTTGTTTATCCAGTTGGGTACAATATTGATTCTATTGTGTTTCTTGGATTTACAGTGAATGCCTGCAAGAAAACAAATCAGGGTTGTATATCGTGACGTAAATGTAGTTTGATAATAAATTTACTTTAAGAATGTTTCTGGGAATCAAAGGGTTAATGTATGAGGAGCATTTGATGGCTCTGGCCATTACTCACTGGAGTTTAGAAGAACGTGGTGGGGGGAAGGGGGGGAGATGTCATGAAACGTATCAAATATTGAAAGGCCTAGGCAGAGTGGATATGGAGAGGATGTTTCCTATAGTGAGGGAAAACTTCAGCTGCTGATCCAGTAAATTTACCACAGCATTACAGTAAAAATTTGTTTTTAAAGAGATTTTGGGATGTCCAGAGTTCCTCACAATTATTAAGATACTTCTGAAGTCCAGCCACAATGGGAAGAAGTGTAATGGCTATTTGCACACAGTAGGGTCTCGGTAAAGGAATCTTTGATGGGATTATCTGTTGATTCAAACTGTTAATGTTGAACACATTTAGAAGAAACCCTGCTGCTTTTCAGATACTTTTGGGAGTTCTTTAGCATTTCACTGAGCCAGATGCAGAATCTTGTGTTTTTTTTTAAGCTGTCTTCAAAACTTTGATCCTGCGCTTCCTCAGGGCTGCTCTGAAATGTCCCGTGAGTTATCACCCTATTGCTTGAAAGCACACATACCAACACTGAGCTAGGGTGGACGTGAACAACTGTTTAGCAAGGAGAACCAAACTGCATGCAAAATCATGTGGAATAGCCAAAGATGAAATTGAAAACAGTTTTGGCAAACTTTGAAGTTCAGCAGCTCTTGCTAATGAAAAGCAGCAATCAACAGAATTAATGGAATTTTTAACTATAAGATGGAGTAGAACAAATGCCAGACCAAACCATTCTCAGAGGCTTCAGACTCTGGTCAAATCACATCTTGAATAATGTCCGTTTTTTGGCATCAGGTTACCCAGGTGATTGCCGATGCTGTAGAGATACCTGATCTCAATGTTCAAGGCCTAATTCATGAGTACTTTGCTCTAGAAAGTCATTCATATGGTGTACTTTTTAAAATCCTGCTGTACAATGAGATGAAAGTATCACATTGAAACAGTACATGGTTTGAAAGAGGATGGTTGTTGATTGTGCTCGTCGTGTGCCTGTGTATGAACTCTATAGTGTACACAGTAGTGAAACCAGCTGTCACATTATGCTGGTTTGTTGCAGCTAATATGCTCTAAAGAAAAGATCTGGGCCTCAAGTGTCTTGAACAGAAGGAATGCAGCCAGCAGTTCTGTAGATAGGGGTATCCTGAAATATTGCTGTGGAATCCACCACACCAAAAAAAATAAAAATTTTCTTCAATGGACTGTATTTCTTTGCATATTCCATGTAAAGCCTTGTATCTGAGGCTGCACAAGTATTTCCCAAAGGTCTAAGTGTCTGATCATCCCCTAGGAATACAGTATGCCCATTTCCTTGTCCATTTCCCCACCCTTCATTAGGATGTCAGATTCAGCCCCGTTATTAAAGTGCAAATTCTTGTTGGGAGCTCCTACCATGGTTGGAAAGTACTTGGATAGAATCACATTTTCTACGCAAGTCTTGAAATTGCTCATAAATTCTCTGTGTAATTGCATTGATTGTCATCATTAAGATTTTCCTGCACTTTACTCATTATACGCACAAGGAAACCCTTCCCTCTCCATCCTGGAAGGAACTTGAACCGCTGTTACATCATGTGTCTGTGTCTGTGCAGAAATTCGGTTAGAGGAAAAGGTGCTACAATCATTCTTAATTTGTGAGTCATTCTGTCTGTAACTATTGTTGGGGATTGGGAAGAGGGTTTTGCAAGAGGAACAGCATCAGGGTTGGAAGGGTGATCAGTGTCGAGCAGTACTCGTCACATTTCTGTGAAAATGAATTACCATTTCACTCTGGAGGAGGGAGGGAGTCCAGTTTCTCAGTTGCACAACAATGAAGTTGTCCATTTACATTTCTGGGCACTAAAATTTGGATTATTTCAATTCAGTACTTACTTGGCTTGAGCTCGGAAAACAAAAGTTCTTGTTACAACTCAGTGTAAGGATTGGATGTGAAAATTCTCTAATGTCAGCAGGTGCTTTCTTGAAGTTGGAAGTTCAGGGTTTCTACTCTGGTAATGGACAAGACACAATGCGACAGTTGAGCATTTCCAAGCATTTCTACTTAGATTTTTAAAGACTTCTACTAAATATATCCCTTTTTTAAAAAAAGGGAATTTACTCTGTTGGTCACTGAGCGTTGATGCTGTCATTTGGGCTGGAAAGTGAAACATTGTTTTCCATCAGTAGCATCCTTTGTCTTGATTGCAGAAATAACAAACAAAAATAAATTCAATTCTTGCACTGACAGGCACGGCCATGGCAAAACCAATGGATTTTCATTCTGAGCCATTCTTTTTATATGTGTCAGCATTACTGCAGTGCAGCTAAATCACCTTCCCTGTTTGTAAACCTTTTAATATAACTTTATCCTTGCGTGTTATTGATATGTGCATTATTTATGCACATTTTATTAAGACTCCTACAAACACTGAGAGGTTTCAGAATTATTCTGTCATTTAGTGCTGAGTACCTGTTAAACAAATTATTCTTGTGTTCTGTCAGTTGGACGGATTTGCTTGGATTATTAATGTAAAACTTTGATGATCTGTAAGTCTATGTAGAGCTGTACCTTGCTAATAATATGAGCAATAGGACCAGTTTCAGAGCTTTTCTGGTGGCTTGCTGTTCGGTGTAATATGTTTGTGTCGATGGCTCACCTTCTGGTCTTGATTCCCAATCTGATACGGAATGTTGGCTAATCTTTATAAGTATCCCAATTAATTCCCATTAATTTAGTATTCCAGTTTACTAACTACTAACTTGTGGCCATCTGGTTAAATGGCTTCGGCTTGGCTATATTAACCTCAGTACCTGTCTTTTTTTTTTAAACTTCGTATATGAATGCAGAGTTGAGTTTACAGTAAGGTCAGCCACAGCCTTATTAAATTTGAGAGCAGGCTTGAGGGAACAGGTGCCTATTCCTCCATCTCATTCATTTGTATATACATCAAGAGTTGACCACAAGTTAGGGTAGCTTATTACAAAGTCGGTAGTTTCTGTGAAACTGGCCATTAGAAATTGATAATGTGTCATTAACATGCCCACCTTACTATGGTTCAGCATGTGGAGTGACTTTTACTTCACCTTTCATATCCGACACGATGCTGTTATATGTATCCTGGGTATACTTGCCTAGATGCCTACCACAAGTTGGTAACCAAGGAAGTAAAGTTCTTACAGTGATTAATGACACCTGTGCAGACTGCTTTCGTCTTGCTGTTTTACTACCGCACACTCCATTATGAAGTATGTATGCATTCATTGGAATTAAGATCACTTCCCCAAGGGAAATATCCATTCCTCATTTATATTCGCTAATCAGAAACGAAATGAGGAACATCTGGTATTCGATGAGCCACATGTAAATGGCCTGTGTTGGCTGGGATATGTAAAACTAGTTGTTTTGTGGCTGAGATGTCTGATGCAGGTATAAATTTTAGAATTCATTCGGACGGTTCTGACATTTAAATTGTTTAAAATGTTGAAAGAATTGGAAAGAAGAATTTTTTTTGTGGTTCAATTCTTCCGCCCCCTCCGCCCCCCAAGCTTTGTTGTGATTAAAATATGAATCATGGCTTGGTGATAATGCATTTAACTGAGTTAAAGTCCTGTTCTAAATGAGTGGAAAATATAATCCTGGCATTGCTGTGGACAACAAAGGGATTACTACATTGCTGGTGGTCCGGTCTTTCAGATGAGCTGTTTTACTGAGGTCATGTCTGAATCTAAGGGAGAGGTGCAAGGTTAAAAACTGAATAGGAGAACATCATGGTGTCCTGCCTGCCTGATGCCACAAGTGTGAAACGTGTACCAGGATGCCTTTTGTTTTCTGAAGAACTAAATGATGATTTCGCATCCTATCCCATGTGAAGACTTACACTTCCAATAGCTGGGAATAACTTAGACAGAGAATTTACTGTAATTTTGTAAGTGATCCTTTTTGCTGTAGCTTTTGTACATTTTGTGTAGTGATTTGTTATTGATTCTTAGCAAGAATCCTACAGCTATAATGAATTTAGAATCCTTATTTTGATTTTTATTTCTCTTGCCCCTGACTGTCCACACTGAGCAACTGAATACTCCCATCAGCACAATTCCCTAGCTCTGTATTTTAACTTATTTATTTTATTGACATCAGGAGTAGGCCCTTCCGGCCCTTTGAGCTGTGCTGCCCAGCAATCAGTCAATTTAACTGTAGCCTAGTCACGGGACAGTTTACAATAACCACAGGGTTTCCTCAAGTTCCTTACAGGCTGTGCCAGGAATTGAACCCAGGTCACCTGTACCGTAAAGTGTTGCCCCATCCACTACGCTCTCATGCCACCCTGAGACTATGTCCCCTTCTGGAGCCTTTATTACTATTTGGCAATGATCTCATTTGAAGCACATTTTCCTACAGTGTTCCACAATTTCTTACAATTTGGAATGATGTCATTTTGGCCAATTGAGATTTTGCTAACACACAAAACAATCCCATTCCTCCACTACTTTTTTCCCCCCTCTGTTACATATTCTCCTTGGATTCCTCAGACTCCACCACTCAGGTACATATTAGTGGCAAGTTAGCTGGTGTGTAGCCGGTAGTTAGTTAGTAACTAATATGCAGCCACAGTCAGTTAGCACGCATTTTGGGATGTGGGAGGACATTGGACCAACCAGATAAAATTAACACGATCACAGAGAGGAACTACAAACTCCACCCACGCAGGCAGCATTCAAGGTCAGGACAGAACCCAGCACCAGAGCTGTGAGCCAGCAGGTTCTGCTATCTCTGTCACTGTGCATTCATTGTGACCAGCTAAATCCAAAATTCTTGCCTAGTTGTTCCTGCAGTAGGGAAGAAACTTGGAATCTTAGGGGGATATTTTGTCTTATTGGAATTTGCAGGAAGTCTTCAATCTGTCTGAGTTCTCAGACTGAATGGTGGTCTTTGAAGTGGGAAGACCAGTCGGAAGCATTCCATTCCGAGTCTGGATACAGTCTCCTGCAGCTGTGAGCAGGAATCTCAAAGGCTACATTCCTGCTCAGTATTGAGTGAGTACATGTCCTTGGAGCTGAAGAATTATGTAGGGGAATTATCTATTGGTGATATACGTGGGAATAAAAATAATATGGGAAGGATAGGAATGAAGTTCTACTGTGGGACTTTGAGGAACTAAGGACCAAATCACAGGACATAATCTCAAAAATTATAATGTCAGGATTGTTATGTGAGCCATGTGCAAATTGGCATACTCAAACAGATGAATGCATAGCTCGGTGGTGTGCAAATGAAATGCTATATTTCAAGAAGGGAAAAGATTTTTTTTCTGATAGTTCAAGTTATTAAACTGGGCTGCAGCCAGCGAATTGGGTATCTAGAGCATTAGACAGACCTTTAAATAATAGAAGTGGGACAGGGTTTAGGTTAGGTAAAGGTTACAGATTTAAAGTAAAGTCAGGCTGTAAAACAAAATGGCAAACTGGGTGGTGATTTAGTGAGAGGAAAGTTCACAGAGTTCAACAATAGTCATGGAACATAGAACAGTACAGGACAGCACAGGTTCTTCAGCCCACAATGTTGTGCTGACCCTGTCACCTACTTTAAGATCAATCTAACCCTTCCCTCTCACGTAGCCCCCATTTTTCTTTCATCCATGTGCTTTCTAAGAATCTCTTAAATATCCCTAATGCATCTGCCTGTACTACAATTCCTGGCAGCATGTTCCATGTACCTACCACTCTGTACCTACCATGTACCTACTCATGTACCTACCATGTGCTTTCTAAGAATCTCTTAAATATCCCTAATGCATCTGCCTGTACTACAATTCCTGGCAGCATGTTCCATGTACCTACCACTCTGTTTTTTTTAAAAAAAACTACCTCTGACATTCCACCCCCCCCCCAAAAAAAACTTTCCTCCAAACCACCTTAAAATTATGTCCCCATCTATTAGCCATTTCTACCCTGGGAAAAAGACTTTATCTACTCATATATATACTTATCATCTTCTACATCTCTATCCAGCCACCTTTCATCCTCCTTCTCTGCAAAGAAAAAAGCTCTAGCTCACTCAACTTATGAATTGTCGTTCAAGATGACAACGGGTCGATGATTTTCCGGCAGCTCACTGAAGTTCCTTTTTCTGAACTACTGTTGCAGAAATCTGCAGCCTGTAACTTTCCTTGAAGAAATGTGCTTTCGAACTGTCTTATTGAACTAGTTGCACAGTTTGCCACCTTTTGCACAGTCCATCTTTGTGTGTAGTTTTTCATTAATTCTACTGTTTCTTTGTATCTACTGTGAATGCCTGCAAGAAAATGAGTCTCCAGGTAGTATATGGTGACATATACAGTATATCTCTTGATAATGACTTTACTTTGATCTTTACCCTCATAAGACATGCTCTACATTGCAGCCAGATTCCTGGTACATCTCCAGTAGTAGTAATACATCAGTAGAAAGTGAAGTAGCGTATTGTCTGCTATTGCATTCACTGTTTGCCTGTACAGTGTGGCTTCCTCTGCGCTGAATAAACCAAACCCAGGTTAGGAGATTGCTTTGTGAAATACCGGCGCTCGGGCTGCATGTGGTCCTGAAGTTCCTATTGCATGCCACTTCGGTTCTCAACCCCATTCCAAACTGTCACAGCAGTAGAATCGCAGAGATGAGAAAATCTGCACAAAGCAGAATATACAAAATGCCGGGGGATCTGGTTTTCATTTGGATTCCAGCATCTGCAGTTTTATTCACTTCCATTGCTGCTGCCAGCCTTACTGAGTTCCTCCAGCATTTCATGTGTTTTGTCTTCCGGCAGTCTATTCCAATGCTATAGTGTGGTCTAACATAAACTCGAAGAGCAACAGTTCATCTAAACTCTGAGCACATTGCCACTCGCTCAAATAACACAGAGTTCACACCACTTGTAAGGAGTTTATACGTTCTCCCCGTGACCATGTGGGTCTACTCCAGGTCCTCCGGTTTCCTCCCACAGTTCAAAGACATCAGTTGGTGGGTTAATTGGTCACTGTAAATGTTCCCATGATTATGCTCAGATTAAATGGCGGGGGGGGGGGGGTTAGAAATGTTGGACAGTGCGCCTCGAAGGTCCAGAAAGACCTGTTGACCTGTTCCACGCTGTATCTCAATAAATTAATGTATTAAATTAGCAGCTTCAGGTAAACTCTCCTATTGTTTCCCATTATCTTGCTTATGTCCTTTTCTCACTGTTTCTTGAACATATCTTGCTACCATAAACTAGAAGAACAACAGTTTTATCTAAACCCTAAGCACGTTGCCAATCACACAAATGACATAAAACTCGTGCCGCTTCTCAGTACATGCTCCTGATTGTTCATAACCTATTTCTGCATAGGTTTTTGTCTTGTACCTCACCACTGTCCCCCACTCCCCTCCCTTGCCCCCAGGGCAAGCCCCCAGCTCTGTTTAAACACTGTAAACTCCCCATTCCTTACCAGCCAGTCCTGATGAAGGGTTGCTGAGAACATTGACTGGTTCCTCTTTCCACCGCTACTGTTTGACTGAGTTCCTGCAGGATTTCTGGTTTCAATTTGGATTCCAGTATCTGCAGTTTTAATTGCTTCTCAGAAAACAAAACAAAATCTAAAAGGTAAAATTTAAGTGAATTACACCTGATTGCACAAAGCAAATGTAAAACAGACAGATAGACAGACATACTTTATTGATCCCAAGGGAAATTGGGTTTTGTTACAGCCGCACAACCAAGAATAGTGTAGAAATATAGCAATATAAAACCATAAATAATTAAATAATATTGTTATTCATGCCAAGTGGAAATAAGTCCAGGACCAGCCTATTGGCTCAGGGTGTGTGACACTCCGAGGGAGGAGTTGTAAAGTTTGATGGCCACAGGCAGGAATGACTTCCTATGACGCTCAGTGTTACATCTCGGTGGAATGAGTCTCTGGCTGAATGTACTCCTGTGCCTAACCAGTACATTATGGAGTAGATGGGAGACATTGTCCAAGATGGTATGCAACTTGGACAGCATCCTCTTTTCAGACACCACCGTCAGAGAGTCCAGTTCCACCCCCACAACATCACTGGCCTTACGAATGATACTGTTGGTGTCTGCTACCCTCAGCCTGCTGCCCCAGCACACAACAGCAAACATGATAGCACTGGCCACCGCAGACTCATAGAACATCCTCAGCATCATCTGGCAGATGTTAAAGGGCCTCAGTCTCCTCAGGAAATAGAGACGGCTCTGACCCTTCTTGTAGACTGCCTCAGTGTTCTTTGACCAGTCCAGTTTATTGTCCATTCGTATCCCCAGGTATTTGTAATCCTCCACCATGTCCACACTGACCCCTTGGATGGAAACAGGGGTCACCGGTGCCTTAGCCTTCCTCAGGTCCACCATCAGCTCCTTAGTCTTTGGATGGCACAATTTGAGACCAAAAGGGTTTGAGCTGCTAATCACTACAGTAACATGGTTGCTGGATTGGAAATTAAATATTCTAGTAGATCTTGCTTTCAGAAAAGAAAAACAATGAGGAGGCATGAGTTGGCAACTTATAAAGGATAGTGGGGATTAATCTTGGCATAGCAGAACAAGAAACCAAATCATCAGGGGTGGAGAGGAAATTAGATTCTCAAAGAGCAATGCTTGTAGACAGAATCATGAAGGAAGATTGGTGATGGCAGCTTGATGGCTTTTCACCTTGTTCCCCACTTTGGGGAATAGCTTTCTTTAGCAGAATCAGGAAAGCTACTAGGAAACGGGTTATCTTCTATCTTGTGTAATGTGATGGTAATAATAATCTCGAGTGAAATATCTCTTTGGGAAAAGTGGCCACAATACAATAGTCTTGTATAGAGTTCAAGAGAGCCAGCTCTGTTAGAAATTTGTCTTTGACTTTCTTTAGTGTGTGGCCAGTCTAGACTGGGATCATATATTGAAAAGATTTGCTAGAAGATAAACAATGAGAAACAATAAATGAAATATTTAGACTTTCTTACAAACATACATTCCATTGAGAAATCAAAACTATCTCTCCATGCCTAACCAAGGAGGTTATTATGTTAGATTGAAGGCCAGACATTACCAAAAAGTTTAATATGTCTACCAACTCAAATTCTCAAAGAATGAACAAAATATTGATAAAGATGTCAAAGAGTGATTGAGCAATTTTAATAAATATTTTCAAAAATGGAAAGTGGCAGGAAGAAAATAGCAAAAAGAAACCCTTGGGGAAAATACATGATGTAGAAGGGGAATTGATTACATTGATACAAAGTTGGCTAAGTAACGGGTAACAGAGGGGTCATGAGTGAATAGTTAGTTTTCAAGCCAGAGCAAAGTGAATTATGGTGTTCCACGGAGATCGAAGTTAGGCTCATTACTTTTTTTTAAAATCTCGATTAAACATGACTTGCAGGTATGTGCCATAATTTCTAAATTTGCAGCCAACACAAAAGTTGACAGTATTGTGAAAAATAAACAAACTGTAGTTGTTGGAAATCTAACCTGATGCAGAAATGCTGGAAACACATATCTATTAGTGGTATTGGGTGCTGCAAGGTGGGTAGTGATAAAATGCAGCAAGACGCACTCGGGCTTAATTTGCAGTTTTATGCTGGTTTGTGTTCAGTCTACCATTTATTTAATCCTCCATTTGTACTGCCATAGATGTGATATTTGTTGCATTTTGATATGTTCTTTTGACTTTGAAATGCTAACTTCTGAGTAAAATTTTAATTTAGACAATTGAGTAGATGATATTTTCTAGGTTATGTTTTTATAACTCTCACCAAGGCAGAATCTGATAAACATGAGACACTGCAGATGTCAGACGTCTTCAGCTGCACACACAGAATGTTGGAGGAACTAGGCACATCAGGCAGCACTTATGAAGGGAATAAGCAGTTGATGTTTTGGGCCAAGGTCATTCTTTAGGACTGGAAAAGAAAGGGTTTGAAACTAGAATAAGAATGTGGTGGTGGGAAGGGGAAGGATTAATTTCATTACCCCCCTCACCTACCCACTCACCATCCCGCTCACCCGGTATCACACATCACCTGTCTGCTTGTACTCCTTCCCCTCCCATCTCCAATCTTCTTTCGAAGCATTTGATAACTCCTTAATGTTTTGACTGAATTATACAACATGGGGACTGGCCTTCAATCCACTAAGTCTGTGCTGGCCCAGTACCTGTTTACACTAATGTAGTCATCCCACTTTCTTCCCAAGTTCCCATTTAGCTCCCCACAGATTCTATCCAGCTGCACTCCAGGGAAAATATTGAAGTAGTTAATAAACCAACCAAACCTTGCATCTTTGAGATGTGGGAGAAACCTATATGATCACAGGGAGAACATCTGATCTCCAGACAGACAGCACCAGAGGTTAGACCATAAAATATAGGAGCAGAAAAGGGCCATTTGGCCCACCATCTGCTCTGCCATTTCATTCATTTTTCCCCTTGGGCACCATCTCTTGCCTTCTCCCCATATCCTGTCATGTCCTGACTAATCAAGAATCTAGCAACCTCTGCCATAAGTGTACCGATGGCTGAGCCTCCAACTCTGCTGGTGGCAAGGAATTCCTCAAATTCGCCATTCTCTGGCTGAAGATGTTCCTCCTCATTTACATTCTAAATGGACGTCTCTCTATTCTGAGGCTGCGCCCTCTGATCTTAGATTTCCCCTACCATGGGAGGCATCCTCTCCACATCTGCTCTATCAAGGCCCTTCAACATTCAATGGGTTTGAATGGGGCCACTCCTAATTCTTCTGAATTCCAGTGAGTCCAGGTCCAGAGCCATCAAGTGCTCCTCGTATGATAAGCGTTTCAATCCCAGAATAATTTTCTAAAACTCCTTTGAACCCTTTCCAATGTCAGCACATTATTTCTTAGATAAGGGACCCAAAACTGCTCTCAATACTCCGAGAGAGCCCTCTGCAGTGATTTATAAAGCCTCAGCATTGGGTTTGAACCCAAGTTCATGGAGTCTGAGGCTGCTTTTCTAGTAACTGTGACACTGTACTATAAAAATTAGGAGCATACAGATTGAATTGTTTTATTTGATGAATTAAAATTAAAGCATGGAGAGGAAGAAGAGTGCACAGTGAACATTTGTACATAGTGGTTATCCCCATTTAAGTTGTTTTTGGGAGGTTACCTAAACCTAATTAGACACTGAAACACACCAGAGCATCTCCTGAAGAATGCTAAATCGGGTTTTCCTAAGGCGCATGTTGAAGCACTTGGGCTTGGATGGGTAAAATACCAGTGTAGGTACCAACAGTGCTAATCATCAGTGTAAAACATCAAGTTTAATAACTTGAACAATCAGAAAAAACCCCTTCTCTTGAAATCAATTCTCCAGCAATGCTAATGAATACCTGTAACAATAAGGGAAAAAGGTCATAGTCGGTAACGATTTCTGGGAAGGGTTAAAAAAAAGTTACTGAAATATCTAATTAAACTCATGCCAGTGATTTAGTCAGGAGTGAAGGATATTCTAATCTCTGCATGAGGAAACAAAATTACAGTTTCCAGAGACAGTTTGCTATATAGTAGTAATGAATATTAGCATTGTGTTGCATCACTGAAATTGTGGGACATTTGGATCTAGGTCATCTAGAAGGTGCTGTTGATGCAGAGCTGGAGGGTGAATGAAAAAAAATGGATTTCAAAGAGAGCAGGTGGTTAATTTAAAACCAAACTCGTATTCAAACCTCAAAGGAACATCCTTTTCTTGCTGGCTATATAATTCTGTCCAAGTTGGAGCTCATTGTGAAAAATCTAAATCTAATTTACCAAGTACTGATCGAGCATAAAACAGAACAGTGTAGTACAGTGCAGGCTCTTTGGTCTATGATATTCTACTCTAAGGTCAATCTGACCCTTCCCCCCCCCCTACGTAGCCCTTAACCCTCCATTTTTCTTTCCGAGTTTAGTTTTCATGGAAGTGAGAGTATTTTAATATTTTATGCATGAGGTAACCTGATAATTTGCACATGACCTTTGCCGACAGCTGCCCAAGTGTCTACACTGCCTCAGAAATGTAGGGGCAACAGCATGAAATTCATTTTTTCTCTTATTTTGTGATGCGTTGTACTACTTCTGCAAAGACAACAAATTTCATAACACATTCTGGTGATATTCAACCTGATTCTGAGGTAAAAGGTGGTGGCAACAATGGGCTGCCTATGATGTGATACTGACACATGGACAGATGGGATGTTCCTTACTGGGCACAATGAAGGTTGTGACATTAGGTGGTGATGTTAGTACATTGTCCCACCATCATTTAAATCCTCCGTAGGAAGAGGGCAATTGCTTTGTGGTTACACTTGGCTCTGCAATTCACATGTGTACTGTCGCCATTTCTTTTAAAAGGCTGTCTAGAATGCTGGAAAGTTTTGTTATGAGAGGACATTGTGCTAACGGGGTTGGTGAGGGGGAGGGGGTGTTGGTGGTGAAAAAGAGGAAGGATTATTTGCAGGGAAAAAAGCCACAGCAGTAAGTTGTGTTATGTGAGTACCCTTTTCAGAACAGGCGCTAATTAGAGTTTTGCTTCATGCTGACTACAGAGAGTTTATGTGCAGAGCATTAATCCTGCCACAGTGTACTTCTCTGCCGGTCACTGAGGATCTGTACAGAAATGATTCTGAAGAGCACCAGGGTTCAGGAAAATTTAATTAACCTTGTTGAGGAAAATCTACTTCCTGGCAGCAGGAGATAAATTAGTTTTCCCATATATCCTTAATCCTAATTTGGTATTCCTATTTATGTTAAACGTCAACATACCAAACTGGAGAATGAGGCTTACGGTTGAGGTTTGGATGGAGAACTGGAACTCTTCTCGTGCTGGGTATTGTCACGGAGCATGACATTGTTTTATTCTCAGTCTCCCAAGCCTCGTGCTCGCTCCATCACAGCAATCCAAGGTCATTCTCATTTTCAATCCAGTTCTAATGTAAAACAACAAGCTGTAGGTAGATTTTGGCAGCAGGCAGAGCCTCAGGCCCTCTATGAGCGAACATTGACCAGCAACAGCAGGGTGTGTTGGGCGGGAGGGGAAGAAGGAGGCTGCCAACTCCTGGCAACATGTTCTTTTCCATCTCGGCACCTTGCAGATTGTATTGAAAACCTAACTCAAAATGAGTTGGACTCCACATTAGATACATCCTGGTCTCCCCTTCCCACCAAAGACAAGGATATTTAGATGAATATGCTTTATGCCGGCAAGATGTGGGTGTGATTGACGGTTCCTACTGCTCACAGTGGCTGTCACGTCCTCAGGGAGACTTGGATAAGAGACTCTGCTGCCAGCCGCTCCCTTCTGCAGTTGGAGCATTTACAACCTGAAACTTTGCTCAGGATAGAAGACTGCCCACTGCTTTATCCAGTTACTTGTTTTAAATTGCGAGGGGAACTTGCCTTTTCTTACTCCAGTTATAAAGAAGGGTCTTCCACCTGAAACATTAACTATGTTTCCTACAGATCTTGCCTGACCTGCCTGAGTGTGTTTATTTCAGATCTCCAGCATCTGACGTTTCTTTATATTTCTTCAGGATGTAAAGGGCGGCATTTCCACGTAGCTCCAACCATTCGGGTGTCTGCTTGGAAAGGACTGCCTCGGTCAGGCAATGGAGTGAGAATCTGGCTGGGGATTTCAAGTTCACTTGTGACATTTGGTTTTGTTTCCCACTGGTGTGGGCAATGACATGGCACCAATGCGACATCTTGGGTAACACCAACCGTGGCCTTCCCACTGCCCACTGGAGTGTCTCCTGTTGCAGGTGGAAAGCTAGCGGTTTGGAGTCCTGCTCTTTGAACTGACGCACGGGACAGACGACTCGCAACATAATGGGAGGCCGATGCTGTTACAGTTGTTGCCATGGGCAGAATTTGGAAATGGCTTCCCGGATGCAGCAGCTGGACAGTGGAAGCTGATGCACCTTCAAATGGTGGTGGGGTTTGGGAAATGGAAGGCTTCCAGAGGCTGATCAGAAGTCAGTGCACAAATGCAGGAGCAGGATTGGCTTGTGACTTTGCTTTGGAGCTGGGAAGGATGGTCTATAGTCTGCTGTCTGTGAACCATTTCCAAGGGTCCTCTGGTGCTCCAGGCTGACTTCTGCTTGCTTCTCCTCCCTCCTGTGGGAAATAGAAACAATGGGGGATTCCCAATGGGTAAAAGATTTGATACATTGCTTTGAAAAATGGTTTCATTTGGTGCAACTTCTGGTGCATCACACTTTTCTTGCTTTTACTGAAAGCTGGTCATGAAAGGTGATGCGCTACCTTGTGCAAATTGCGCCAGACTTCCCTGCCCACCTAGAAAATGAGAGATGCAAGCAGCAATATTCTAATGCAATATGAAATATAAAATTAGAAAACACCGGAGTCTTGAATGCTAGAGCAGGCCTTTATTGAATGTTAAAGATGTGTTGTGGAGTGTACCTGAGGGATCCAGTAGTCTAGTAGAGCAAATCTGTAAATTGTCTCTGGTTCCGAGGCCCTGCATCTTAAAAATGGCCGGTATTTCTTTCTTTCTTGTGAAAGGTCGCACAAAAAGGATCCAGGCTTCTGGTGGCAATGTTCCACAGGCTTCGTTAACACCTGGGCTGCCCATTTCTAACACTCACCTAGTGCTTGAACAGTTTGCCTCAGAACTGGCCCCAGTACCTGAAGGTGGGACCAGCACTTTAAGAGCTGCCACAGGGCCAGGGACATCACTGGCAAGTTTGCACTTGTCACACAGCTTTGGAACTAAAACACCGGATTCATGGTTTTAACGTCTGAAGCATTGTGCAGCATGCACAGTAGAAAGTTGATTTCTATGGCCCTTCTCTTAACTGGCTCTTTTAATATCTTTTATACAGCATGCTGTTACGTCTGGAAGAGTTGGAGGGTTGCCCAAAATACAGATACAGATCATTAGTGCAATGAGGAAAAAAAATCAGTAAAGCTTTACCATGGATTTAAAACTTATTCAACTGTGTTTTGGAGGCCATCAAAACCCCAGGCACCTGTTACATAGAGAACTAAGCCAAAGGCATGAAAAGTTGAAATATTAAACATGTCAGACTACATTTATGGCCATATCTCCGGAAGAAGTTCTAATGAAGGGTCTTTGACCTGAGATGTTAGCTCTGTTTTCCTTCCCACACATGCAGCCTGACCTGCTGAGTACTTCCAGCACCTGTGAGAAGTGCATCTGGCTGCAGCCCTTGCAGTCCATGTTGAGGTACGGGAGCTGGAGCTGGATGAACTGTGGATCACTGGGGAGGCTGAGGAGTTGATTGCCAGGAGTTACAGGGTGGTAGTCATACCTGTGAATCAGGAGGCAGTTAAACAGTTGACTGTCAGGATGGAGAAAGACAGTAGACAGCCAGTGCAAGATATTCCTTTGGCTGTTCCCTTCAATACAAATGTACTGCTTTGGATACTGTTGGGGAAGATGACCACCCTAAATGACCCGTCTGGCTCTGTGGCTCAGAAGTGAAGGGGAAGGGAAGAAGAAGAGTGAGGAAGTGTCAGGGAATTCATTGACTAGGGGAACAGACAGTTGATTCACCCGGATCATATGTTGTCAAAATTTCACATAGAGTCCAAGCGTTCATACTGGGGAGTGTGAGCAGTCGGAAGTTGTGGTACATATTGGTACCAATGACATAGCTAGGAAAAGGGATGAGGTCCTGATATACTGTAGGTAGTTAGGACTGAAACCAAGCAGCAGGGCCTCAAGGACCCTGGATTACTGTCTGCGCCCTGCACCAGGTAAGAATAGGATGACTTGGCAGATAAAGGTGTGGCTGGAGAGTTGATGCAGGGGCAGGATTTCAGGGTTGTTTATCGTTGGGTCTCTTTTGGGAAAGGTATGACCTGTACAAAAGGGAGGGCTACTCCCAATCTCAAGAATGACCAACGTCCTTGCCAGCAGGTTTGGTAGAGCTGCGCAGGAGGGTTGACAGAAACCAGAGTCGTTGGTCAGATGCTGAAACAGCTGGTATGAAGGTGAATGCAATATGCAGGCAGACTGAGTGGAAGGATAGGCACTGGATGTAAGTGCAGTCCCTTGGGTGGGTTGCATTGTGTTTATTCTACATGAGAAGTATTAAGGACAAGGTTGCTAATTTAGAGTGTGGATCCGTACATTGTATTATGATGTTGTGGTGATTACAGAGACCTGGCTGCTGCAGGGTCAGGATTGGCTGCTTGATGGTCTGGCGATGTTTCAAAAGGGGGGAGGGGGGAGAGGCTTTGCTAATTAGGGATAGTACCACAGCTGCAGAAAGGGAGGATGTCATTGATGGATTGTGTTCTTAGTCAGTGTAAGTGGAAGTCGGAAAAAGGAAGGGAGCAATCATTCTGTTGAGAGTATCGTAAAGGTCAGTCGTACCCACGACACTGAGGAAATTTCAGAAAGGTGAGTTTTTCTCATGGATGATTTCAACTTCCCCCAATATAGATTTAAATTTGACAGATTTTGTTAAGTGTATCCAGGAAGGATTCCTCTCACAGTATGTGGACAGGCTGACTAGAGGTGAGTCAGTACTGGATCTAGGCAATGAACTTGGTCAGGTGACAAATCTCGTTGGTGACCATTTCAGTGACAGTGCCCACAGCTCCCTCACCTTTAGGATAGTAATGAGCAAGGACAGGAACAAATGATACAGGAAAGTAATTAGCAAGGGCTAATTACAATGGGATTAGAAAGAAATTTAGGAGGTTAAATTGGGAACAGATGTTCTCATCAAAATGTACAGCAAAAATGTGGAGTTTGTTTAGGAAGTACTGGCATGAGGTCCTGAAGTGGTTCGTCCCATTGAGGCAGGGAAAGGACAGTAGGGTGAAGGAAGCCATGTTTGACAAGAGATGAAATATTTAATCAAGAGGAAGAAAATGCATATTTAATGTTTAGGAAATAAATTTCAGACAGGACCCTTGAAGGTCATAAGGTGGCCAGGAAGGGGCTTGAAAATAGACTTCAGGGAGTTAAAAGGGGACATAAGAAGGCCTTGATGAGTAGGATTAAGGAAAATCCCAAGGCATTTAATACGTACACATGAAACAGGAGGATGACTAGGATGAGGGTAGAATCTCTTGGGGATAAAGTGGAAAATGTACCTGGAGCTAGATGAGATGGGTGAAGACCTTAACGAATACTTGGCTTCACTGTTCATTAGGAAAAGGGACTTTGATGAATATGTGGTCAGTGTAGAACTAACGTGCTGGAGCATGTCAAGGTTGAAAAAGTGACAGTGTTGGAGTTTTAGGCAAAACCTAAGGATGAATAATTCCCCAGGGTCAGATGGGACATACCCCAGATTATACAGGAAATGAAGAAAGGGATTGTTGAGGCATGATGATTATCTTTCTGTCCTCACTGGCCACAGGAGTAGTTCCAGATGATTGGAGAATGGCAAATGTTGATCTGTTGTTCAATTAAGAACACAAGAAAATAAGAAATAGGAGCAGGGGTAGGCCATCCGGCCCATCAAGTCTGCTCTGCCATTCAGTAAGATCATGGCTGACCTGGTCAGGGATTCATCTTCACCTACCTGCCTTTCCCTATAACCCTTAATTCCCCTATTATGCGAAAATCTATCCAAATCTTGTCTATAAATTTACTGAGGTAGCCTCCATAGCTTCATTGGGCAGAGAATTCCACAGTTTCACCACTCTCTGGGAAAGGCAGTTCATTCTCCTCTCTATACTAAATCTACTCCCTGAATCTGGAGGCTGTCTCCTAGTTCTAGCTCAGGCATGGGCAAACTACGGCCCGGGGGCCATATGCGGCCCGTTAAGCTTTTTAATCTGGCCCGCAGAACTTGATGAAATTATATTAATAAACCTTGTTAACGTTTTTTCCCTGCAATTCTGGCGTTTTCCCAATAGATGACGCACTCTATATACATTGACCTTTGTTGAGGTGCAGCGTATTACTCCACATTTGCGCTTT
Source organism: Hypanus sabinus (assembly GCF_030144855.1). Classification (NCBI taxonomy): domain Eukaryota; kingdom Metazoa; phylum Chordata; class Chondrichthyes; order Myliobatiformes; family Dasyatidae; genus Hypanus; species Hypanus sabinus. Next base: position 20,928,278 of record NC_082720.1, read on the forward strand.
ACTCTTTGTTCGGCTCGACCTATTTGTGTGAACAGTCGTTCAGCGTCATGAACATCAACAAAGCCAGCCACAGATCCAAGTTAACTGACCAACACCTCAGATCCATCCTGAGAATCGCCACAACAAAACTAAATCCAGACTTTGATGCGCTGGCTAAAAAGGGAGACCAACAACACTGTTCCCACTGAAATTAAAAATAAGTTTCTTCGTTGTGTTATGTAAAAAATGCATTTGAAAATATTTTTTTCAATAAGCCTTACATGTTACATGTCATTTCTGTTAAGTGATGGACATGAGTAGTGCGCAGGTGCACGTACGTTCTCAAAATAAAAAATGCGCTCCAGATCAAATAACGTGCTCCGCATACTGGCGCGCTGTCACTGTTCTGTCCTTGTGCTGGTCGTTGTTAAGTTTTGGCACAGGGGACAATTGAATAAGAAGGAGCAGGACAAGTAGACCTGCATCTCCTACCGTTTTTGAAATAAAGACAGTCAGGAGGAGAGTGATGATGATAATATCTTGAAGGATAACAGAATTTTCGGTGCTTTAAAATAATAACTGTTACTATTTAAAAAAAACTGTATTTCATTTAATTTTCAGTGTTTTAAAAGTCATTTCAATAAATAGCTAAATACCATGGGACTTCAAAGACAGATATTTTGTTGTAATGCATTTGTTCATTTTCAATTGAAATTAAAGCACATGTTTTCTACATATCCCATGATATTTTATTTTCTCTTATGAGGTGTATTACCAAAACACTCCGTCCATATGCTCCTGGTCCGGCCCCCCTGTCAAATTTTAGAACCCTTTGTGGCCCACAAGTCAAAAAGTTTGACCTGTTCTAGGCTCACCTACCAGTGGAAACAACTTTCCTGCCTCTATCTTGTCTATGGCTTTCATAATTTTGTTTCTATAAGATCTCCTCTCATTCTTCTGAGTTCTAGAGAGTACAGTCCCAAGCGACTCAATCTCTCCTTGTAGTCTAACCCCCTCACCTCTGGAATCAACCTGGTGAACCTCTAAAGCTAGTATATTGTTCCTCAAGTAAGGAGACCAGAACTGCATGCACTGCAGAACTACAGGTGTGGCCTCACCAGTACGCTGTACAGTTACAGCAAAACCTCCCTGCTCTTAAAGTCAGTCCTAGCAATGAAGGCCAACATCTCATTTGCTGCCTTTTGCCTGCTACACCTGCAAACCAACCTTTTGTGATTCATGTACAAGCACTCCCAAGTCCCTCATCACAGCAGCATGCCGCAATCTTTTACCATTTAAATAATCTGCTCTTTCATTTTCCCTTCCAAAGTGGATGACCTCACATTTACCAACATCGTATTCCATCTGCCAGACCCTTGCCCACTCACTTTACCCATCTATATCTCTCTACAGACTCTCCATATCTTCTGCACAATTTGCTTTTCCACTCAATTTAGTGTCATCAGCAAACTTAGATACACTACACTCGGTCCCCTCTTCCAGATCATTAATGTATATCGTGAACAATTACGGGCCCAGCACACTGCTCACCACTGATTGCCAACCAGAGTAACACCCATGTGTCCCAATTCTCTGCTTTCTGTTAGTTAACCAATCCTCTATCCATACTAGTACATAACCCCCAACTCTATACATCCTTATCTTATGGAAAAGTCTTTTTTGGTGGCATCTAATCGAACACCTTCTGGAAATCCAAGTATACAATATTCGCCTGTTCCCCACTATCCACAGCGCTTGTTAAGTCCTCAAAGAACTCCAGTAAGTTTGTCAAACAGACAAGGTCAAGAAAGGTAATAGGGATAATCCTGAGAATTATAGTCTGAGACTTAAGTCAGTGGTAAGGGAACTATTAGAGAGCATTTCTAAGGCAGGAATTACAAGCACTTGGAGAGGCATAGTCTTAATAGGGATAACGGTGGTGATTGTGTATATGGATTTTAGTTAGATGTTTGACAAGGTTCCTAATGGTAAGCTCATCCAGAAAGTCACAAGGCGCAGGACCCATGGAAACTTTGAAGCATGGATTCTGAATTGACGTGCCCACAGAAGGCAGAGATGGTAGTAGATGGATTGAGTGCCTGAAGGTCGATGACTAGAGGTGTTCTGCAGCGATCTGTTCTGGGAACCCTGCTCTTCACTAGTTTTATAAATAACTTGGATGAGGAAGTGGAAGGATGTGTTAGTAAATTTGCAGATGACACAAAGATTAGTTGCATTGTGTAGAAGGTTATTGTAGGTTACAGCAGGATGTGGAGAAGTGGCAGACTGAACTCTATCCAGAAAAGGGTGAAGTCTTGCACTTTGGAAGATTGAAATTGAAGGTGAAGTGCAAGGTTAATGGCAGGACTTTTAGTAGTGTGGACACATGGAGAGATATTGGGGTTCAGGTCCATAGATTCCTCAAAGATGCTGTGCAAGTTGATAGGGTGGATAAAATCATGTGTGGTATGCTGGCCTTTGTTAGTAGGGGTACTGGAATCAACAGCTGTGAAATAATATTGCAGCTCTGTAAAACTACAGTTAAACCACACTTGGAGCATTGTCACAGCAAACACGAGGAAATCTGCAGATGCTGGAAATTCAAACAACAACACACAAAATGCTGGTGGAACGCAGCAGGCCGGGCAGCATCTATAGGGAGAAGCGCTGTCGACATTTCGGGCCGAGACCCTTTGTCAGGACTAACTGAAAGGAAAGATAGTAAGAGATTTGAAAGCATTGTGTTTAGTTCTGGTAATCTCATTATAGGAAGGATATGGAAGCTTTAGACAGGGTGCAGAAGATATTTGCCAGTATTATGCCTGGATTAGAGAACAGTCTTATGAAGAAAGGTTGAGCGAGCCAGGGCTTTTTTGTTTAGAATGAAGGAGGATGGGGTGCAACTTGATAGAGGTGTATAAAATTGAGAGACATAGATGGTGTGGACAGCCAGTGCCCCTTTCCTAGAGTGGGAATGGCCAGGTCAGAGAATTTCCATTTGTGATTGGAAGAAAGTTTATGGAAGATGAGAACAATAGTTTTCACTACACAAAGTGTGGTGGGGGCCTAGAACGGGGTTTGATGCAGAACCTGATAAAATAGGGACATGGATGTAAGAAAGCTGGAGGTTTATGGATTGTGTAGGAGAGAAAGGTTAGATTGATAGCAGAATAGGTTTACATAGGTTAGCACAATGTCATGGGCCAAAGGTACAATTGTGTTCTATGTTTTGTGTTTCTGTTTTCAGTTTAGAATTCCAACATCTGTGGTTTCTTTTTGATCTTCTCCTTGTAGATGGAGATATTTTTCCTCCTAAATGCAAATAAGAATAAGTGATATATCGTGGTGCAGAATCTTAAGAAAGCCTCGGTCAAGCATGGTTAGGGCGTAACCATTTTGGGACAGGTACTTAAACAACAAAAACAGTTAAAGACTGCCAAACTGCTTACACAGTTGTTTTGTAGCCCTGTACAATTTGGTGTTTGTTGCTATCTGTATGTCAGATACCATTTCTGCTTCTGAAAGCTGAGGGCATTGAAATTAAAAATCGAGGGAACTGGATGTCTCAACCAGCAGATCATGCTTGTGAAGATATGACATTTTCTGCAGCAACACGTTAGCCAACATGATTTCCTCATGTATTTAATGAAATTGGATCTCTCAGCTTTTGTGGCTTCAATACCGACAAAAGAGTGTTTAAGAGATAATAATGTCATTTCCAGTACACAAGTTTAAAGGAGGGCAAAATAATTGTTACTGCGGATCCAATGCAGCACATAAAGCATAATGAGATAAAGAACGCAATTATAAAAAAGCACAATACATATATGAGATTGCTTTATATACATTGATCATATGCCCATGGAGCGATGTTAATGTGTGTACATAAGGTGCCTGACAGGAAATGATGAAGTGGTGGTGGGAGATGCAGAAAGTTGGTTTAGTGGGTGAAGGTGTTGATCAGCCTTACTATTTGTGCAAAGTAACTTTCTGAGGCTGGTGATGCTCACATGGATGCTACGTAGCCTTTTCCCTGATGGGAGTGGGACAAACAGTCCATGAGCAGGGTGGGTAGGATCCTTCATGACGTTGCTGACTCTTTCCCAGACCTTTCTATGTATACAGTGTGTATCTCCTTGATGGCAGGTAGGTTGGTGCTGGCAAAGTGTTGGACTGTTTTGACCACCTGTTGCAGAGCCTCTATGTCTGCCGCAGTGCCATTTCCGTACCATGCAGAGAGTTGTTGTGCACCCGGAGTGTCTGGGGTCTTTGGGTTAGGAAGTCCAGCAGTGGTGGGGAATAAAAGCTTGTTCGCCAATAGTGTTGAATGCAGAAATGAAATCCAGAAACAGTATTCTGACCCAAGTGGCCTTATTTGTTGGTGCGTCAGGACCAGGTACGTGACATCTGTGGCATCCATTGTAGAGTGGTTCGGTCGGTAAGCGTATTGATGATTGTCCAGTGTGGCAGGAATGGAGTTTTTGATATGTGCCTGACTAGAAGTTTTGAAACACTGTCTAAGAATTTAAAACTAGTACCATTACCACCGTATCTCTCATGCGCCACCATCTTTTGCACAGTTGGCAGTTTTTAGATCGGGTGGAGTGCTGCGCTGAAAGTTGAAGGAAACCTACGCTGACAAGTCTGCCTAGCGTCTGCTGGAGCAGCCAGGCTGAACTCAGTCTTCCCTCAAACTGCTATGTTGAGAAGGTGGTCACATATTCTGTTTTCTATTGATTAACTGAATGTTTGCTGAAGGTGGTGAATGTTGATGAATTTTTTCTTTGCACATTTTATTTCATTTTGGGGAGAAAACCTTCTAGATTAAGGGTTTAGATAAATTAGTTTAAAAAAAACTTTCAAATGTTAATGAGGATGTCCTGTTATGAAGAAAATTGGCTCTGAGCCATAGGGACTGGTGAATGTGTGGAATTAGCTGTCAACTTTTGACGATTTTGCTATTTGTAGCTCTCAATTTCCATCATCCATAAACACCATGGTTTTCTCACTTCTCCTCCTCAATGTACTGACTCACATGAAGTTATTTCCATATGTTAGAAATCCTCATTGTAAGTTGGTTGTCTGCCATTAAATATTAATGACTGCTGAAATGTGGAAGAGGCATAAAAGCCACACAGATGCTCATAAGCACACTTACAGGTAAGTAGGGGCAGTGGGAAAGGAAAGAGGTTCCAGTATGGACGTGTTTAACCCTCCCTGACTTTCTCCCTCCTGTTATCACAGGGATTATAGGGTAGTAACACCACCAATACCAGCTGACAGTATGGGCAGAGGAAAGGAAAAGGGAATCCACACATCCCTTTTTTCTGGATTAAGGGACACTGTAGTCCAAAATCTATATTTATGTAGAGGTAATTTATTTCACACGAGCCATTTTGCTTACCTTGATCGATTGCTTGCATGAGAGCCAAGATGTAAAACTTTTTTTTATTATAAAGACCTCTTTTCTCATAACACCAGCTTGTCTACCCATTGTGCCGATAACTCATTCAAATACATCCTGTTTATTTCTGCTTTTGAACGTTGGGCACATTGGCCTTGGCTGAGTTCCAGGTGACCTGGTATTATACCAAGCTCCTCAAAGCTACTGATACTTGATAACATCTCCAGTCCTAACTGTGAGTTGCTACTTCTGCTTCTGTTTTAATGAAGAAAAAGTTAATAGAAAGACTCGCTCTTGGCAGTCGAGCTGATGCTGAGAAACAGTTTTTAAAAGGGAGATTGCTGATTCGCTGAGGAAGTTAATTGGTGTAAGGCCTGAATATTACTGACTTGCCACAACCCTCTCAGCTGAATTCTGCTTGAGTCTGCTTTGTGTATCTGCCTTACCATTCCAATACTGTGCAGCTTCTGCAAGAGCTGATTGCATTTTATGTGTGAAAAGGGAACACTCCTTCAGTGATGTCGTTCAATGCCTGGTGCTATTCTTCAATCTGTATTTATGCATTAATCTGACTTTGTCCAATTTTAAAGTGTAAATGTGTTTGGTGTTTACTGGAGTGAGAAAAGTTTTTGCCAGCATGAAACACTTCTCTGGTTCAACTATTCTGTGGCTAGAAATAGGAAAGTGTCAACACAAGTAGATAGGGTGGTAAACAAAGCATATGGCTTGCTCGCCTTCATTATTCAGGGCATTGACTATGAAAGTTGGAAAGTTAAGTTGTAGCTGTATAAAACTTATGTTAGACCAATTTGGAGTATTATGCACACTTCCAGTTGCTGCATTGCATGAAGGATGTGGAGGCATGAAGAGGGTGCAGAAGAGGTTCACTAGGACGTTGCCTGGATGGGAGAGTATTAGGAATCATGAGATGCTGAACAAAACTGGACTATTTTTCTCTTGAGTGTTAAAGGCTAAGAGATGATTGAATGGAAGTATATGAGAAGCACAAACAAGGTAGAATATTTTTCCTCACAGGATGGAAATGACAAATACTAGAGAATTGGCTTTGTTTATGTTGTGGAACAACTGACTTGTATTACTCATAAACTCTTCTCGGACTTCCAGCCAAATCCAGGTGTTGATATTAATCATGTTTTGATGACAGACTCTGCCATCTTCATCAGGGATGAACCCTAAGCATGTCTAGTCTGGTGGTGTATATACTCAACTCCCATCTTGCATTCCTTCTAATTAATTAGCCTTGCATCAATCAGGTTTTCACTGTCCCATCTTGTTTAAAGTTGCATTCCAGTTTTCATCTAGAGTGAGACCATCAAGGAGCATAGGAGGTGTATCGTTTTGGTTACCTGGAGAAATTGTCAGTAGCAGAACATTGCATATGCAATGTCCACAGGATTGACTTTGATGGCACAAGACTTCTGTGCCATGCCAATGGCTTTTGGAACCACCTGGTGAAGAATGCCATTGACATAAGACTAGAGAATAAGAATTTCAAAGACAAAGGTAACACTCCAAGTAAGAACTGGAATGTGACTTTAAACAAGGTGGGACCATGGAAAACTGATTGGTTGAGGACTGACCAATCATGAGGGATGGACGATGGGGTATAAATACCACTGGACTAGACATGCCTAGACATCATTCCTGATGAAGATGGCGGAGTTTGTCATTAAAATGTTAGTTAAAATTGACACATGACCTGGCTGAAAGCCCAAGCAGTGTTTATGCATCATAAATGCTAGGAAAGCACTAGAGCCTTTTTCAATTCACTTGCATTGTTTGTTGCCTCCTGAAAGTCTTAGTGTTGGGGGTGGGTGAACATTAAAAGGAGGGGGAACATGTGGAAATGATGCTTATTTACTTACTGAATACCAACTCTGTTCAAGGATCTGTAGAGTCATTTAGGACAAAGAAAGCTGCAGATACATGTCTTGAAGTTAATTCATACACCTGAATATTTTCATTGATTCATCTATAAATTGAGATATTAGCTACTGTCAACCTGAGTTTTTCAGGAAGCATTAATATTTGGAGACTGAATTTATATTGGCATGCTTTTAATTTCAGATTAATATATTTCCCTGCCTCTCCAACCTTTTGGGAAAATGTGCTGTGATGGCATGGAGTTATAATTAAGTTTAATTTTAGTAGTGGATTATTTCCACTTCCTTTATTGGGAAATGACATTGTATAATTTGGAAGTAGGTGTGCTGTGTTGAATGTCTGAATGATACTATCATATAGTTGATTCTTTCAAAACACTTGATTAGAATCTTGCCTTAGCTCTGGGTAGGTAGTGACTGGAAATCCTAAAGATCTATTTTTATATTGAATTTTGCTGGCGTTCCAGCTTTCAGCTGCTTTTATGAATTTGCAAAGCCACTATAATTGACTCTCTGTTTCTGTCCTTTGACTTCCCTGTAACTGAAACCTATTCGGCTTATAAGCAAATTTGTATGTTGTAAAAACAGATCCTGCTGATCTAATTCACCAGTTGAAACACTTCACCTTTCTTTGCCATCACTAACATTTTAATTTAATTTTCTGTCTTCTCATTCTCCAACACTTTTCCTGAAATTTGAAGGTCAAAACACCACAGATGTTGGAAACCTGAAATAAAAACTGCAAATGCTGGAAACACTCAGCAGACCGGGCATCCTCTGTGTAAAGAGGAAAAAAACTGAGTTTTACATGAAGTGACATGAATGGTTAAGTTTTCCTAGAGATGCTGCATAACCTGAAGGATTTCTTCCTGAAAATAATGATTTTGCTCTTAGTACTTCAGGATTTGGTAGGACGTGTATATTGTGAATTTGAATCTGCAAAAATGCCATTAAAATGAGGGCAAAAGTTATAAAAATTGTAACTACATTTCTGCAGATGTAGTTGTTATAAAATCCAATTAATGATCTAGATGAAATGCTGATTGAATCATTGCAGTGTGGAAACAGGAGTTTTGGCCACCCTGTCCCTGTTGACTACTAAATCTCTATGTATTCATCACTTGGTCCATAGACTTTTGTGCTTTGGTAATTCAAGTGACCAAAGTTCAAAGTAAATTTATATATCTCCATAAACAACCCAAAATAAATTTTGTTATAGGCATATACAGTAAATGCAAGAAACACAAGAGAATCCTCCAATTCCTAAAGGACTCCTTGTGCAAATGATGATCCAAGGTCGTGAAGATGGTGGTGAATATTTGGCCCAAAGAATGACTTTTGAAAGCATTTTGATCATCAGAGACAATTACCGTGTCAGAAATATGGAATGTAGACTTTCTGATATCTGCTAACTGAGGATTTTGTTTTAAATGGACTATTGCTTGATTTCTGTACTGCAGTGCCTTGAATTAGTGGATTGTACAGCTGTGCTTTTAACATTCTGCCTGTTCCTTCTGGTGAAAGGTGGTCTAGTTTAAGTAGATAATTATTGGCCTATCTTACGGGGGAAGGGACACAAATTTCAAGAGTAGAAAGAACAGTTCCCAGAGTGGAATAAAAGGAAAATTCAGGCACAGATGTACATTAAGCATGGCCACCCATGTAGTAAACTGATGATCTGTTTGCTTTAACCATGATTCTTTAATTCCTAGATCTACACCATGATGCATGTGGTGTTCCCCCCCCCCCCCCCCACACTCCACTCCCCAAGGCTACTGATGTTCAAATGATTCATGCTCAGTAAATAAGATTGGAGGAGTTCTTGGCAGTCATCAAATCTTGATATGCTGTCTAAGAGCATTATCCTTTTAATGGAATTGGTTTTGAATGTGAAAAGTTGTACGTTTTCAAGAATCACTGTTGACAAGCTAAAGCATTGAGCCTGAGATGCAGGAAAAATAAGACTATAAGACATAGGAGTAGAATTAGGCTATTTGGCCCATTGAGTCTGCTCTACCATTCCATCATGGCTGACTTATGATCCCCCTCAGCCCATTCTCCTGCTTTCTGCATGTGACCTTCCACGCTCTGACTAATCAAGATCATGTCAAGCTGCGCTTTAAATATGCTTAATGACTTGGACTCTCCAGCTGTCCGTGGCAGTGAATTCCACAGATTCTCTACCTGCTGGCTAAAGAAATTCCCCCTCATCTTTGTTCTAAATGAATGTCCCTCTATTCTAATTATGTGCCCTCTTGTCCTAGATTCCTCCACTATAATAAACATCCTCTCCACATCCAATTTATCTTTCAATATTTGATAGATGTCAAAGAGATCTCCACTCATTCTTCTAAACTCCAGCAAGTACAGACCCAGAGCATTCCAACACTCCTCATACGTTCATCCTTCCATTCCCACGAACCTCCTTTGGGCCTACACCAATGCCAGCATATCTGTTCTTGGGTAAGGGGCCCAAAATGCAAAGTTCAAAATAAATTTCTTATTAAAGTACAATTCTGAGATTCATGTTCTTGCTGGAATACTCAGTAAATCCAGGAACCATAATGAAATCAATAAAAGACTGCACCCAAAGGGGTGGACAAACAACCAAAAGGGCAAAAGACAACAAACTGTGCAAATACAAAAGAAAAAAATAAATAAGCGATAAATATCAAGAACATGAGATAAAGAGTCCTTGAAAGTGAGTCCATAGGTTGTGGAAACAGTTCAGTGATGGGGAAGTGAGGTTGAGTGAAGTTATCCCCACTGGTTCAAGAGCCTGATGGCTGAGGGGTAATAACTGTTCCTAAAGCTGGTGGTGAGAGTTTTGAGGATCTTGTACTTCCTTCCCGATGACTGCGTCGAGAGAAGAGCATGTCCTGGGTGGTGGGGGTCCCATGATGCTTTCCTGCAACAGCACTGTGTAGATGTACTCAGTGGTGGGGAGTGATTTATCTGTGATTAATTGGGTTGTATCCACTCACAATTCTGCAAGTGCCATCTGACTGATGCCTTACATTCTTTCTTTAATATTCTAGTCCTATCGAAATGAATTCTAACATTGCATTTGCTGCCTTTACCACTGACTCAACCTGGTTAAGTTTTAGGGAATCTTGCACAAGGACTTCCAAGTCCCTTTGCAACTCAGATTTTTGAATTTTATCCCCATATGGAAAATTGTCCATTCCTTTATTCCTTTTACCAATTGCATGACCATTTACTTCCCTACGCTATAGTCCATCTACCACTTCTCTGCCCACTCATCCAATCTGTCCAAGTCTTTCTGCAGACTCCCTGTTTCCTCAGCACTACCTTCCCCTCCACCTCTTCGTTTCATCTGCAAACTTGGCCACGAAGCCATCGATTCAGTCATCCAAATCATTGACATATAATGTGAAAAGTAACGGACCCAACACCAAACCCTGCGGAACAACCCTAGTCACCAGCAGCAACCAGAAAAGGCCCTCATTATTCCCACTTTTTGCCTCCTGCCCATTAAACAATCCTCTATCCATGGTAGTATCTTTCCTGTAATACTATGGGCACTTGTTAAACAGCTTTATGTGCAGCACAGAGTGACAAAGGCCTTCTGAAAATCCAAGTAAACAACATCCACTGACTCTCCTTTGTCTATTATTTTCTTAAAGAATTCCAACAGATTTGTCAGGCAAGATTTCCCCTTAAGGAAACTATTGCTGACTTTGTCATATTTTATCATATGCTTCCAAGTACCCTGAAACATCTTCCTTAGTAACAGATTCCAACATCTTCCCAACCACTGAAGTCAGGCTAAATGGCTTATCATTTCTTTTTCCTGTTTCCTTCCTTTCTTAAAGAGTAGAGTCACATTTTCTAATTTCATGTCCTCTGGAGGCGCTCCAGAAACTAGTCATTCTTGAAAGATCATTAATAATGTCTCCACAATCTCTTCAGCCACCTCTTTCGGAACCTTGGTCTGTAGTCCATCTGATCCAGATAATTTATCCATCTTCAGATATTTCATCTTTCCAAGTACCTTCTACCTAATAATAAAAACTTCACTCACTTTTGCCCTGACACTTGAATTGATGGTATATTGCTAGTGTCTTCAACAGTGAAGACTGATTCAGATATTTATTAAGCTCATCTGCCAGTTCTTCGCCCCACCCCCATTACTACTTATCCAATATCATTTCCAGTCATCCTATATCCAGCCTCACTTCTCTGTTATTCTTTATATATCTGAAAAAACTTTTAGTATCGTGATTAATGTTGGCTAGCTTACCTTCAGTTTTATCTTTTCTCTTTTTATGACTTTTCTTAGCTCCCTTCTGTTGGTGTCCAAAAGGTTCCCATTCCTCTAACTTCCCACTAATTTTTTGCTAAATTTTATGTCCTCTCTTTTCCTTTTATGCTGTCTTTGACTTTCCTTGTCAGTCACAGTTGAGTCATCCTTTTAGAATTCTTCTTTAAGATGATCTATCCTGTGCCTTCGGAATTGCTCGCAGATCTCCTGCATTGCTGTTTTACCATCATCCCTGCTAGTGCCCCTTCCAATCGACTTTGGCCAGTTTCTTTCTCACGTCTCTAATTCCCTTTACTCCACTGCAATGCCGATACATTTGATTTTAGCTTCTCTTTCAAACTGCAGGGTGATTTCTAGCATATTATGATCACTGCCGCACAAGGGTTCCTTTACCTTAAGCTCCCAAATCGAATCTGGTTCATTGTACAACACCCAACCCAGAATAGCTGAACTGCAGGCTGCTTTGAAAAGCCATCTACAAATTCCCTCTCCTGGGATCCAGCAACAACCCGACTTTCCCAATCTACCCGGGATTTCAAATTGAAATCCCCAATGATTATCGTAACACCTTTTTACATGCCTTTTCTATCTGCCATTGTAATATCCAGACTATTATTCCATCTGGGAATAATAAAAGCCAGGACCAACAGATTCCGCGACAGCTTCTTTCACCAGGCCTTCAGACTGATGAACTCACGCTGATTTGAGTGTACTCTATATCACATTGACTGTTCTATTTAGTATTTTTTAAAAAATAGGCATCCATTAGTGTCGTGAGACTTTGGAAGGTTTCCAGGGCACAGGCCTGGGCAGGGTTGTATGGGAGACTGGCAGTTGCCCAAGCTGCAGGCCTTCCCCTCTCCACGCCACCGATGTTGTCCAAGGGAAGGGCATTAGGACCCAAAGCAGCTCGGCACCGGTGACACCGCAGAGCAATGTGTTGTTAAGTGCCTTGCTCAAGGACACAAACACGCTGCCTCAGCTGAGGCTCAAACCAGTGACCTTCAGATCACTAGTCTGATGCCTTATCTGCTAGCCCACATGCCATCACTCTAGTTAGTATAAATAATTATTATTTATTATAATTCTATTTAGTATAAATTATTATAAATTACTATGATTGCACATTTAGACAGTCATAATGTAAAGATTTTTACTCCTCGTGTAAGTGAAGAATGTAAGAAATAAAGTCAATTCAATACTGTTCAGAGGCCTGTATGTAACTCCTACCCTGCAGTTTCTTAATTCTACCCACAAGGATTCTATACCTACCAATCCTATGTCAACTTTCTAAGGATTTGATTTCATCTTTTTTACCAACCTGTTCTTTCAAAACAATGGATGCTAGTCTCTCTCAACTACGATCTTCTTTCATCCACAACTCAGTGATACCCACAATGTCATACCTGTCAATCTAACTGTGCTACTAGATCATCTACCTCAGACCGCATACTGTGTGCACTCAAGTATAACACCTTCAGATCTGTTTTCGTAACCGTCTTTGTCTTTGCCCCCATGTTACTCTTCAACTCATTATAATGTTTCTATAAGCTGTATATTATCCCATTTCTTGTGCAGTTTGCTTCCTGTTGTGTGGCCTCAGAGATTTGGGGCATTATTTTATTGACCAACGTTCTGTTCTTCATAGATCCTTTGCACCACTTACCCATTTATGACACGATGGTCTCGTGACCTCACAATCTACCTTGTTTGAGCCTGGCAATTTATAGTCTGTCTGCACTACACTTTCACTTTAACCGTGCAATGAATTTGGTAGAAGGAATAAAGGTGTAGACTATTTTCTAAACGTGGGTAGAAAGTAGGGATGGATTAGAATAAATCCAACAATGTGCCCTAGTATATTTTTTAAAAATCCTGTGTTTAGAATGTCAGGTGAAGTGGATGTAAGAACCAGCCCATCAGAGCTTAAATTTTTTTCAGAGATGCAGCAGATTTCGAGCGCTGATATTGGCTGGTACACAGGCTATACTTGAGCACCCTTTACCAGCAAGGTGAGGGGATGGACATTTATGTCTCAGTTCAACAAATAATGTTCCAGTGAAACAATATTAACAAAAATGTCAATAACATTAGCAGAAAGAATCAGAATTCAAGTTATTTTATGTCCATGCCAGTGAAACCTTTATTTTTGCCTGGTAACTAGGAAAGATGCTTTTAATTTTGTTTTTCTTGCTGAAGCTAACACATATGCTGCTGTGGTAATGGCAGCTCATGGTGGTTAAGGTATGCCATCAGATGTGATTGGTTCCAACAGTATGTTGTTATCTCCAGTTAAAACATCACCCCTCCACAAAAACAAGCCATCCATGATGTTGTGGTCAGCAAGGGAATTCATAGAATGGTAAACCCATCACATTGCAAAAAGGTTCTGAGAAGGATGATAGAATACCATAAAACCAAATGCAGAATAAACCCTCGCATTACTGAAGCCCAGTTTTTAATGTCTAGATGCTGGAAGGAATCATGGCAGTTTTACTGAGGTGCCATGCATACAAAGTACTGGAGGAAATCAGCAGGAAATGAACAAACAGTCAATGTTTCGGGCCAAGACCATTTATCAGGACTCAAAGGGAAGGGAGAAAATGCCAAGTAAAAAGGTAGGAGGAGAAGAAGGATAGGTGTGATAGGTAAAGGGAAAGAGAAGGAGTCTGATAGGAGAGGATATTTGAGCATGGGAGGAAGGGAAGGAGATGTCAGGCAAGTGAGAAGAGGTAAGAGGCCAGAGAGGGGAAGAGAAGAGGGAAAAGGAAAAACGAAAGAGGAAAAAAGGTTATTGGAGGGAGAAGTCAATGCTCCTGCCATCGGGTTAGAGACTACCTAAACAGAAAGAGATATTGCTCCTCTACCCTGAGAATGGCCTCATTGTGACAAAAAAGGAGGCCATAATCTGACATGTCAGAAATGGGGTTGGGGATTGGAATTGATAAGTTTGGCCACTGGGAAATTCTGCTTTTGGTGAATGGAACAAAGGTGCTCGGCAGTGCAGTTCCCCAATTTGTGTCAGGCCTCTCCAAAGTAGAGGAGGCTGTATCAGGAGCACCGGACACAATAGACAGCCCCAGCAGATTCACAAATGAAGTATTGCCTCGCCTGGAAGGACTGTTTGAGATCCTAAATGGAGGTGAGGGAGGAGGTGAGTGGGCAGGTGTAGCATTTCTGTCATTTGCAGGGATATGAGCCAGGAGGGAGACTGGTGGGGAGGGACAAGTGGACAAGGCAACCACAGAGAGTCGCCCCTGTGGAGAGTGGGAGAGGAAAAGATGCTTGGGAATAGAAGTTGCAGAGAATGATGTGTTGAACGTGGAGGGCGAGAACACGAGGAACTCTATCATTGCTAAGGTGGTGAGACGAAGGGGTAAGCGTGGATGTCTGGGAAATAGAGGAGATGCAGGTGAGGTCAATGGTGGAGGAAGGGTAAGGAGACGTCTTGGAAAGTAAAGCTTCACCCTGGGAACAGATAGTGGAGACAAAGAAACTGAGAAATGGGAATAGCATGAGACAGGGTGGGAAGAATACAAATCTGAGATCTGTCTTCTCCAGATATCCATTAAATTCAGAAAAGCCATGGAAGTCACTGAGGCCCACCTCTGCACAAAAGTGAAAAAGAATCAAAACTTTTACAAACCCCAACCCCCCCAATTTCTGCTTTGCACAAAAACTTAAAAGATTGCCCATTCAGACACGGCAGCTAAAGCATCAAACCCCTAACCCCCAACCTCTCCCTCCACACAAAAATTAACAGATTGCCCACCTGGACACGATAGCAGTTAAAACACCAGACCCCTAAACCCCAGCCTCTTCCCCAAACAAAAACTAACAGATGGTCCACTCAGACACAGCAGCTAAAACATTAAACCTCTAAACCCCAAGCTCCTCCAACAGAAAACAACAGCAACGATGATATGACACACCTAAACACTTCCTCACACAGAAAAGTACCATTTTGCCCACCTGCCAATCAACAGCAAGAAAGAAAACACAGACCAATATAAAATGTAGTCCACACCAATAATCACATGTCTTGGAATTTTGAAAAATCCTCTGCCAATATTGAGGAGAGCAACAGTTTGAATTCCATCCTTCCATGGGGCCTTCATCCACTGAGAAGTGGTCTCCTGTGGGGAGCGATCTCCGGCCCGACATGACCTGTCATGGGGAGCAACCACTGGTGAGAACCTGTTGCAGGTGAGCACCAGTTCTTCCAGACGGAGGAGGGTGGTAGTGGAGGTGAACAGGTTGGGTCTTTTGTCGAGAAAGAAGCAGGGGCCTTCTTGATGAGGTATAGAAGGGTTCAGGGACTGGACCTCCATGGTGGGAATGAGACTCTCAGGGTCAGGGAAAGTCAAGATAGCTGTGGGAATTGGTGAGTTTATAAAAGAGGTTGATAGGTGGTTTGTCTTTAAAGATGGAGACAGAGTGATTGAGAAAAGGGAGAGAGGTGTCAGAAATAGACCAAATGGATGTTGATGAAATTGATGAGACCAGCATAGATGCACGAGGCAATGGAGTCCTCTATGCAGAGCAAAAAGAGTTGGGGGGCATTACCAGGGAAGCCTTGGAACATGGACTGTTCTACATGGCCAATGAAAAGGCAGGCAGCTGGGACCCATGGCTGCACCTTGAGCTTGTAGATAGTTGGAAGAGCCAACAGAGAGGTTTTTGAGGGTGAGCCCAGTTCCTCCAGATGGAGGAGGGTAGTTGTGGAGAAGGTGAATTGGTTGAGTCTTTTGTCAACCAGGAATTGGGAAGCTTTGAAGTCCTCTTGATGGGGGATAGAGCTGTGTAGGGACTGAACATCCATGGTGAAAATGGGACAGTCAGGGACAGGGAATTCATAGTTGTTGAGGAAATCGAGAGCACGTGAAGTGTCACAGACATAGGTGGGAAGGGACTGAACCAAGTGGGTAGAGTGGAGTTGTGGTATGTGGATAAAAGTTCAATGGGACGGGAGCAGGCAGAGACTATGGTCCTACCTGGACAGTCAGGTTTGTGGATCCTGGGTAGGACGTAGAAGCGAGCAGTGTGGGGTAAAGGTGGCAATGGATGGGAGATCTCCAGATATGATGAGGTCAGTGATGGTGCCGGACACAATGTTCTATTGGTCCTTAGTGGGGAAATTTTCAAGGGGTAAGTATGAGGTGGGTCAGAAAGTTATTGTCTGACCTCAGCAATGTAGAGGTCAGTCCGCCACACTACAACAGCCCTCCCTTTGTCTGTGGGTTTGATGGTAAGGTTGGGAGGGCAGTTCATTCAGAGAGTGTAAAGTTCGAGGGCAAGAGGGGAGTGCTGAAGTTGAGCTGGGCGACATTTCACCAGCAATTGGAGATAAAAAGTTCCAGAGTGAAGTTTCCAAGAAGAGGAGGAGGGTTGAGTACAGCAGAAGGGATCATTGGTAGGGGATGGGGAATCCTTGCCAAAGAAGTAGGCTTGGAGACTGAGACAATGTAAGAGAAGCTCTGTGTCACGGCTGGTGTGGAATTCACTGAGGTGTGGGCAAAGGGGAGGTCCTTGCTGAGGACAGAGTGTTCCACCTCAGAGAGGGGTAGGTGGGAAGGACTGGTGAAGGCACTGTAGGGATCTGAGCTGGGATCATAGGGGGAGAAGAGTTGGTGGCATCGGCAGAGGGGGGAAATGTTTGGGGTGTTCAAGGAAGGTAGGGATGGGAGAAAAGTGCTGAAGATGTGTGTTTTGTTCACTAAATACCAGAACTCTGTAGACTAGGTCTGCGACCCATACAGCATTGAAAGAATTCAGAAAGAAATTATGTTTCTTCTTTGAATATTTTCAACGTCGTCAATATAATTTGCTGCATCTGTGTGAGTTGTGATTGCTAAATTAAATGTACTGTTCCAGACATTTAAACAGAAGGTCATGTTATTTTTATTGACTTTATTAGCAGTCAGATATTTGCATAAGGGTGGCAGATGAGAAGCCTTTCCTGATGGGCAATCTCTTCAAGTGTGATCTATTCAGTGTTAATATAATGGGCAGGCAAATCTATTTAAGAACTTTGGCTGCTGTGTTCCAGTAAAATACTGTTTTGCTAAAAATGGTGTTACAGTACAAATCTTCGAAGTATATATTCTTCTAAATTTCAGTGCAGCCATTAGCAAGTTAACATCTGAGAGATCTCCTGCTTGCCCTCGTTTATGATTCATTGAAACCCATGAAGTTATGATTCTCAAATTTTCATATAACCAAAATAATTCTTGTCACTACTTCACTTTCCCTGAGGGAGACGTGTAGAAATACACTGAGGTGGAAAGATTTGACAGGGTGTTTCTTAACTTGATGATTCTGACACCGTAGCAGGCAGGTCATTTAATCTGTTAGACCCATTCTGATTACTATTCGGCATTCAACAGTGTCGGCCGCTCACTACTAATCAACAAGCTTCAAAACCTGGGCCTCTGTACCTCCTTCTGCTGCTCCATCCTTGATCCCACAATGGGAAAGTACAGTCAGTCTGGGTGATTTAAAACATCTCCTCTTCACTGGTTGTCATCATCACCAGGACCAAGGATTTGATTGTGGACTCAAAGTTTAGAAAATGCACACCAAAACCACACGCACAAAGATTGGAAGAATTCAGGAGCTCAGGCAGCATCTGTGGAAATGAATAAACAGTGAACATTACGGGCCAAGTCCCTTCTTCAGGACGAACACGCATCCATCTTCATTTGGAGTTCAGTGGTGGAAAGGGTGAGTATCTTTAAGTTCCTGGGCATCAATATCACTGAAGATCAATTGCAGACCCAACAAAATGATGTAATCACAAATTGGAGATCTGGTAAACACAAGGAAATCTGCAGATGCTGGAAATTCAAGCAACACACACAAAATGCTGGTGGAATGCAGTAGGCCAAGCAGCATCTATAGGACGAAGAACAGTCGACATTTTGGGCCGAGCCCCTTCGTCAGTACATCTGGTATGTCACCAAAGGCTAGCAAATATCTATACCTGTGTATGGTGGAGAGAATTCTGAAATTGCATCACTGCCTGGTATGAAGGCTCCAAAGTGCAGGATTGAGAGAGCTGCAAAGGTTGTAGATTCTGGCATCTCCATCATGGGCACAACCTTCCCCTCCAACAAGGGCATCTTCAAAATATAGTGCCTCAGAAAGGCAGTATCCATCATTGAGGATCCTCATTTTTGGGCATGCCCTCTTCTCATTACTACCATCAGGGAGGAGGTACAGAAGACTGAAGATCCCCACTCAATGTTTTAAAAACAGTTTCTTCCCCTCCACCATGAGATTTTTGAATGGTCCATGAACATCATCTCTCTCTTCCGTTTTTGCAATGTTTGTTTATTTATTTATTGATTGATGACAACTTAAGTCTTGTACTGTCCTGCTGCCACAAAACAATAAATTCCATGTCTTCCTGTAGGTCAGACATAATAAAACCAATTCTGATTTTCATTTTCTTGTAGCACTGCAATTTATTCTTGCTCCTACAGCCCTTTGACCATGGTTACCACCAATCAGATACTTTTCAATGTTGTGAGTGCTGGTGTCCACCCTCTTCTTGAACAGTACGTTGCAGATTTCAAGCAAGTTGTTTTGTTTTCTCACCAGTCATCTGAAGTTTTTCCACAAACCTCAAGCAGCCCTTGGAGATTTTCATAATCTTTCTGATGGTCCATACCTGCCCAATTCCACACAGATGATTGTTCTCACTGCACTTCATTGAGGTCATTGTCACCGCTGATCAGCATTTTCCCATCTGTTATGAAAGATACAAATTGCCCTTCCTCCATCTCAAGTATATGAAGTTATAGCTCAGTTAGCTGACTCATTCTTCCCTGGAATCTCAAAAGGTGGGGAACTGCTTGCTGCCCTTCCAATTTTTTGTGTCCTTCCTTCCATAGAGGACAGTATGTATTAGAGTAAGCTGTGTTTATCACAGGAGAGGTGAGCTGACAGATTGCTGCTTAGCCTCGCACTGTGGGGTTGAGGCTTCTTGGCCGCAATGAACCGATTCCAGAGTGCTGTACTGAGTCTGCTGGGTCAAAGTCAGACAAGGATTGCTGAATGTCATAACACACACATTTTCTGTTTGTTTGAATGTCTCTGCTTATTTCCCTTGCAAGGGGTATATTGCCCGTAGGATTCCACATTTCATGCTAACAAATCAGTCTGAAAGAGTAACCATGATCTTCTAGTTGCCTGTCACTTTAGTTCACCATCTCACTCCCTCCCTGACCTCGGTCTGTGGCCTGCTGCACTTAACAAGGCCTAACATAGCAACACCTCACCTTTCAGAATCGGGTTCAATACCTGCGGCATATCTGTTGTCTTTGCGGCAGCAGCACAATGCAGTACATAATAATGGAAAAAAATTGAGTGTATATATATATTAAATAGTTAAATTAGTGCAAAAATAGAAATTAAAGAAGGTAGTGAGGTAGTGTTGATGGGTTCAATGTCCATTCAGAAATTGGATGGCAGAGGGTAAGAAGCTTTCAGATTTCCACCCATCCTTCCTGAGAACAAGGCATGCATCAAGACTAGTTGCTTTTGCCCGCTTGCCGCTGTTGGCCATTTTCTCTCAGTTGTATAAACAAAGGAGCTTAACTGCCCCTTATCATCCACAGTAGTGGACCCTCACAGAAATTTCCTTTCTGTACCCATTGCCTTCTCCCACTTTCTCTGCTACCTGGACTAAATAATTTTTCCTTCTCTGGTGGACAGTCCCAAAGTGGAAATATTGACTGTTTCTCCTTCCACAGATGTTGCCTGACCTGCAGAGTGTCTCCAGTATTTTCTGTTTTAACTTGGTGCTGACACTAAGCGTGAAGTTTTATTAATCCCACCTAATCGCTGTGACCTGCACAATTCCACCTTTATAAGCCTGACTCGTGTCTGATCCTAAGCACATGTGATTCTGCAGATGCTGGAATTCTAGAGCAACACACACACAAAATGCTGGAGGTACTCAGCAGGTCAGGCAGCATCTATAGAGGGGAATAAACAGTCGGTGTTTCTATGCACTGCAGATTGGGGGACACTCTGTTGAGCACCTTCACTCTGAATGCTGCAAAAGGCAGGACCTTCCAATGGTTACCCATTTCAATTTGACTTCCCATTCCCATTCTGATATATCTGTCCATGGCCTCTTCTACTTCCATGAAGAGGCCGAGGCCAAAGTCAGGCTGGAGTAGCAACAACTCATAGTCTGTCTGGGTGGCCTTGAACCTGAAGGTATTAAAATCAATTTCTCCAACTTCTATTGATTTCTCCCTCCTCTCTCTTTTAAAAATCCCCGTTTTGGTTCCCTTTTCACCCCTTTTCTCCTTATCAGACCATCAACCTTTTTTCTCTTTCAGGGGAGGAAAGGGGATAGCAGCCAGTGTAGAGTACCCTGTGGCCATTGGCCATTTGCCTCAATAATAAGAATATCATTTTGGATACTGTTGGGTGGGGGAAATAACGTGTCGGGGGAAACACAATAACCAGGTCTATGACACGGAAAAGGTGTCCTGACGAAGGGTCTTGGCCTGAAACGTTGACAGCGCTTCTCCCGCTTCTCCCTTTAGATGCTGCCTGGCCTGCTGCATTCCACCAGCATTTTGTGTGTGTTGCTATGACATGGAATCTGGCTCTACAAGTAATTGCCTGACTTTAACACCAATGCAATGTTTGTTTTCATTTCAAGAAGACTAGAATATAAAAGCAAGGATGTAGTGCTGAGGCTTCATAAGGCATTGGTCAGACCGCTCTTGGAGTATTGAGAGCAGTTTTTGGGCCCCCAGTCGTAGAAAGGATGTGTTGACAATGGAGTGAGTCCAGAGGAGGTTCATGAAAATAATTCTAGGAATGAAAGAGTTAACATATGAGGAGCATTTGATGGCTCTGGGTCTGTGCTCACTAGAATTTAGAAGAATGAAAGAGATGGCTTTCCTTCAAACCTATTGAATATTGAAAGGCCTAGAGAGATTGGACGTGGAGAGTTTGTTTCCTGTAGTGGGGGAGTCTAGGACCAGATGGCACAGTCTCAGAACAGGATGTCCCTTTAGAACAGAGATGAGGAGGAATTTCTTTAACCAAAGGGTGGTGTATCTGTGGTTCATTGCCACAGAAAGCTGTGGAGGCCAAGTCATTGGGTATATTGAAAATGGAGGTCGATTGGTTTTTAATTAGTAAGGGTATCAGAGGTTACAGGGAGATGGCTGAGAGGGATAATAAATGAACCATGTCGGAATGGCGGAGCAGGCTGAACAGGCCCTATGGACTAATTCTGGTCCTATGTCTTAAACTTAATGTTGTCTGGTCGCCCTCCTTCTCTGCTTCTCCCCCATGGTTCACTCCTTCCCCCTACTGGATTCCTTCATCAACCCCTCACCTCTTCCCCCTCCCAGCTTTTTACTTCATACCCCTTCCCTTTCACCTATACCCCTTCCCCTTCCCTCGAACCCCCCCCCCCACCCCCCACTCACGGCCTTATTATTCCAGCTTCTGCTCCTTTTGTTTTCCCGTCCTGGTGAAAGGTCTCAGCTCAAAACGTCAACTGTTTATTCCCTTCCACAGAGGTCGCCTGACTTGCTAAGTTCCTCCAGCTTGTGTGTGTTGCTGGTGTTTGGTTCCTGTCTGGAAAGTCAAGGTGCAGCTCCCAAAAGCACTAAGCGCTGGGTCTGATCTCTACAAATTTCAAATGGAAATGCACATTGAGCAGAAGAAACAGGGTTAATCAAAATCATTTGATGCTTGGCAGGATTAAAGTGATGTTAACAGAGTGTAAACGCTGTGTCTGTCTCCTCTATCCCAAAGGCATTTGGTGTTTACAGAGTGTCATCGTGGTACTAAATGTCAGGGTATTGGTGCACTGAGTGCAACTGACAACAGTTCTTGTGGGTTTTTTTTTCCCATTTACTGCACTCCCTTTAAGCAAATCACATTTGGTTTTTGCTACCAGCTGAGTCTGAGTGATGCTTCCACTACTTTCAAGCAAAGGATGCCACTCTTTGGATGAGGAAAGGTCACACTGAGATCCCCTCCAATCCTGTTTAATTACCCATCTATATCCCTTTAATTGTATCTCAGTCATGTCCCTGTCTGACCTGCTCTGAACCAGGGAAAACAGTCCTGGCTTCTCATGTCTCCTCTTAATTGAAGTGCCTCATTCCAGACAACATCCTGGTAAATTACTGCTGTACCCACTCCACAGAGTTAGACAGCTTTGAAACAGGCCAGTCGGATTCCCACCGAGGAGGGTGGTGGTGGGGGTCCCGCCAAGGGACTTTGGCCTGAAACATCGACTGTACACTTTTCCTAGCCTGCTGAGTCCCTCCAGTATTTTGTGTGTATTGCTCAGAGTCCCAGCATCTGCAAATTTTCTCTTGGTGGCCATGGGGGAACATGTAGGTCTGTTGTCCAGAGAAAAGCTGAGAGCTTTAAGGCTCTGCTGATAAGGGTAGGAAGTGGACGTCCAGGGTGATCTGGGCCAGGGAAGTGAAAGTGATTGAAGTGATGGAGAGCATGTGAACTGTCACGAATGTAGGTGGGAAGCAAGGGGTTCAATACGGATAAATTGGAGTCAAGGTACGCAGGCACGAGTTCAGTGGGGCAGGAGCAGGCAGAATCAGTAGGCTTACTGGAACAAAAGAGTTTGTGGATCGTGGGTAGGAGCTCGAAGCATTGGTGGCTGTGGACGTAAGATCTGAGTCGACGAGGTGAAGGAGGCAATGGCCTGATGCACCTTACTGGGGTCTTGTGCAAGGGGTAAATAAGAGAGGGTATCTGAGAGTTGCCAGCAGGCCTCAGCAAGGTAGAGGGCAGGCCACCAGACTTCAACAGTAACCCCACCCCCCTTGACAGCGGCTTTGATGTGGAGGTTGGGACCGGTGTGGGGAGAATGGACAGCAGGTGAATTTAGAGGGGGTAAAGTTTGAATTGAATTGACTTTATTACAACGTCCTTCATATACATGAGGAGTAAAAATCTTTGTCTAAATGTGCAAAGTGCATTTTATAGTAATTTATAATAAATAGTATGTACAACAGGATAGTCAATATAACAGAAATACAGTTGTGTCAGTTAATCAGTCTGAAGGTCTGATGGAAGAAGCTGGCCCAGAGCCTGTTGGTCCTGGCTTTTATGCTGCGGTAACGGTACCGTTTCCTGGATGGTAGCAGCTGGAACAGTTTGTGGTTGGGGTGACCCAGGTCTCCAATGGTCCTTCAGGCTCTTTTTACACACCTGCTTTTCTTCAACCATCAGAGGTGAGAGAGGTGCTGTTGTGCCTTTTTCACCACACAACTGGTATGTACAGACCATGTGAGATCCTCAGTGTTGTTTATGCTGAGGAATTTAAAGCTGTTCACCCTCTCAACCCCAGATCCATTAATGTCAATAGGGGCCAACCTGTCTCCATTCCTCCCGTAGTCCACAACCAGCTCCTTTGTTTTTGCGACATCGAGGGAGAGGTTGTTTCCTTGACACCACTGTGTCAGGGTGATGACTTCCTCTTTGTAGGCTGCCTCATTATTATTTGAGATTAGGCCAATCAGTTAGTGTCAGTCAGCAAATTTAATTAGCAGATTGGAGCTGTGGGTGGCAACACAGTCATGGGTATACAGAGAGTAAAGGAGGGGGCTCAGTACACAGCCCTGAGGGGCAGAGGCACTCTTACTACCTGCTGGCGATCTGACAGGAAGTCCAGGATCCAGCTACACAAGAGAGGGTGGAGGTCGAGGTCTCTGAGCTTCTTCTTCTTCTGGAGGGAATTATGGTGCTAAATGCTGAACTGTAGTCCATGAACAGCATTCTCACATAAGCATCACTCTTCTCCAGATGTGTAAGGACGGTGTGTAGAGCAGTGGCTATTGCATCATCTGTTGTTCACTTGTGTCAGTAGGCAAATCGTAGGGGGTCCAGTGTGGGTGGCAGCAAGCTGCAGATGTAATCCTTGACCAGCCTCTCAAAGCATTCGCTTATTATTGAGGTGAGTGTGACAGGACGCCAGTTGTTCAGACATGTTACCTTGGTCTATTTAGGTACCGGAACAATGGTGGATGTTTTGAAGCAGGAGGACACTCTACACTGGGGGAGGGAAGATTAAAAATATCTGTAAACACTCCTGCCATTTGTGTCGCACACATCCTGAGTATCCGCCCTGGGACGCCATCAGGTCCCACAGGCTTGTGGCTGGCCACTCGTGGGGAGCACCTGTGTACTTTGGCTTCAGATGACCAACCTGCAGGTCACATCAACTTTAGGACTCCTCAGGGAGCTGTAGGACTCCTCCTACAGCGTTGGCAGTATTAAATTGAGCGTAAAGAAGATTTAGCTCATCAGAGAGAGGTATCGATGTTGGAAACTCCACTGCATTTAGCTTTGAAGTCTGTGATGGTGTGCAGACCTTGCCATAAGCTGTTGTGTTATTGGTGGAGAGTTGAGTCTGAATCTTGTACCTGTATTGGTGTTTTGCTGCCTTGATGACTTTGCACAGATCATAGCTGCATTTCTTGAGCTCTTGCTGATTACCAGTAATGCAAGCTCTCTGTTGAGCAATGAGTGTTGCTTGTATGGAATTGTTGATCCAGGGTTTCTGGTTTGGATAGACCCTGACCGACTTCTGGGGGACAACATCCTCCAGACATCCTCCAGATGAAACTCGTGACCCCATCCGTGAACTCGGAGACAGCCCCATCATGGAAGACATTCCAGTGACATCATCAAAGCAGTCCTGCAGCATGGAGGCTGATGGGACGGACCGACAGTGGACGGTTTTAACTATGGCCGCCTCTTGTTTCAGGTCTTGCCTGTACTTGGGCAGCAGCAAAGTGGCGTGATCTGATTTTCCAAATGGTTAACGGTGGAGCACTTTGTCAGCATTGCGGAAGGGAGAGTAGCAGTGGTCGAGTGTGCCACCTCCCCGTGTGCTCACCTGGATGTGTCGACAAAACTTCACAGAGACTTTAGTTAGTGACACTCTGTTAAAGTCGTTGGTGACGATGAGGGCGGCCTCTGGGTGTGCCAACTCAAGGAGAAGAGAGGAGTGCTGAAGTTGGGCCAGTTGACATCTTATCGTCAATTAGAGATGAAAAGATCCGGAGTGGACAGAAAGCCAGAGCAGGGTCTCTAGGAAGAGGAGAGGGTTGAAGACAGCAGAAAGGGTCATCAATGGCGGGTTGGGGAGTCTTTGTGAAACAAGTAGGCTCAGAGATGGAGGCAACTGAAGAGGAGCTGGGTGTCATGGTAGGAGTGGAACTTGGATATGGGTAGAGGAGGACAAAGGTAATGCTCGTGCTGAGGACAGAATGTGCCAACTCAAGGAGGGCATTGTCCAAGGAGACAATGACGACACGGCAGGGGTTAGAGCTGGGATTGAAGGAGGGTAGAGGGTTGGAGGGGTCAGAGGAGAGAGGAGGATAGGAGTGTTTAGGGAAAGTGGGGTGGAAGGAAGATGTGGACTAGTGGAAATGAAGGGGTGATAAGGGATAGAGGGGAGCCTGCGAGACCAGAGTTGGTGGTGGAAGAGGAGGAGCAGTAGGACCCAGCAGCCTCGAGAATGGTAATCAAGCTCCAAATTCCAAATTCCCATCAGTGCCCTCATCCGCATGCTGGCAGCAACTTAGTCAGCAGTTAACCCACTGACATGCATGCCTTTGGCGTGACCCCCGAGGAGATCTATATGATCACAGTGAGATCAGGAAACTCCACAAAGACAGCACTGGAAGCGAGGATTGTACCAGAGTTGCCAGAGCTGGAACAAACCACCTTGTTCTGTCTAAATACTGTTTTGTTCTGCTCAAGTCATCTGAAAGCTGTTTCATGCAGAGTGATTCAAAATACATCTAAACCATGGCTTCTAGAAAAGCACTGGTTAAACAAAGAACATACATGAACAAGATGCTGGTGACAGATGGGGTGGAGATTTGGCCGAGTGCTCAACTTATCCAGGTTGCTTTTGCATTTCTTAAACATTCCACCTTTCTCTGTGGACTATTCCAGCAGTTTTAGAATCTGTGGGGAAGTCATGGGAATACAGGAAGAATAAAATGGGAGCAGTGTGGGTTAGTGTCAATGATCAGCACAGATTTAGGAGGCCCAAAGTTGCTTTTTTTTGCTGCTTTATAACTGCTAAACAGTTTTGTATTCAGTCGACAGGGTGTGGAATTATTCAAATAGAGTATTATGAGTATATGACAAACACAGTTATACTTGTATGGTGCCTTTCTTCCTCTTGGGTTATCCCAAATCACATTCCAATTGAACCCAAATCACCAAAATGAACAATCATGTTGTATTTTATGCCATCCCATCTGTGAGGACAAAATGCATCCACATTTGCCTGGCGGAAAAGAAGGATTCAAGCTTTTAAAAAAAACACGCTTGTGCATCCTGCCTAATTGCAAAACAAACACAGCTTTCCATTTATTTAGCACCTTTTTCGAGCAATGAGCATCCCAAAGTGCTTCGTTGAGTAAAGTTGGTGCAGAGCTACACGGCGTATAAAGGTGAATGTCCAAAAGTTCATTCTGAAGACCATTTTAAGAGGACCAGAGAGAGGAGGTGAATTTAGAGAAACAATGTTTAGTGCTTTGGCAGTTGAAGGCAAAGCAGCCCACGGTGAATCAATCCCACCCGATACAGGTGTCCCCCACTTTTCGAACGTTCGCTTTATGGCAGCTCGCTGTTAAGAAAGGCCTACATTAGTACCTGTTTTCGCTAACCAAAGAGGATTTTCGCTTTTTCGCAAAAAAGACACCCGCTTTATACGTGTGTTTACCCCAAGAAAGACTACAATGAACGTGAAACCTTTTGCAGGTAGTTGTTTGCGCATGCGTGTACGTGTGATTCTTCTTCACTCCAAATCGATTTTGGCTTGCTGTCTTCCTGATTTTGATGTGAAACTACACCATGCATACAATATTTCTACTTTATATAGGGTGTATATTTATCATATTCCTGCTTTTACTGTATGTTACTATTATTTTAGGTTTTATGTGTTATTTGGTATAATTTGGTAGGTCATTTTTTGGGTCTGGGAGCACTCAAAAATATTTCCCATATAAATTAATGGTAATTGCTTCTTTGCTTTACAACACCTCGGTTTACAAGTGGTTTCATAGAAGCGCTCTATCTTCGGATTGCGGGGGAAACCTGTAAACACCAGTTTCTCACTGTGACTTCTACATAATGCATTGAGGTAGGTCTTTGGTGCAATCTGGAATATTAATGTTCCCTTAGTGTTGGTAATAGCATTGGTTACCTTGGCGTGGCATTGCCTGAAGCTTTTGAGGCTGAGTTTAGGGAATGAGGAGCCAGCTTGACGTTCAAATTTTTATGGCGGAGTATTGAACAAAATTTAAGTACAGCTCTGCAAAAGACTGGATTGGAATTTAAAAGAAAAAGTGAAGAGTTCTAATAAAGTTCAAGGAAAAAGCTTTTGAGTTGTTAAGTAATTCCAGGTTTTTATCCCCAATCAGCTAACCCAAACTGAGGAGATAAAACCTACTGATTCACCCAGTGTATGTTTTGAACTGGCTAAGTTTAAGACCATACTTGTTTTAATTTGGTCTTTCTTTTATGGTGTTACAGAATGTACTTTTTTCTTTCAGACTTTGTACAAGTTGAGGTTCGGAAGCGTGGGAAAGATGTCAGATTCCCTGAATGAGCTACTGAATTTAGACTGCGTTTCTTTTAACAATTGTATGCCTGTGTGTTGCTGGGTTGGGGAACATTTGATTTACGTACAGAGATGGTTCTGATAAAGGCCATTGTTCTTCCGCTGTAGTCCGCAATTCCTGCCAGGCGCCACCGATGCAGAGAGCTGCTTTGATTGTCTCTGCTGTTGATAAATACTTTTTAAATCAATGTGTTCAGTGGCAGATTCTGTCTAGTGGCAAATTCATAATCTTGATACTTTAACATACAAATAAAATTTCTTCAATTTTCTAAGTTTTTTGAAATACTATATTGGATCCTGGCTACCCCTGGAGATTAGGTATGATGGTAACTATCACGAAAGAATGAGGAATATTGGTGAAATTGCAAGAAGGGTAAAAGCAACTGGAGTATGGTTCACTTAAAGATTAATCTGACTTCTTGTCTCTGTTCTTGTTTTGTGATCCGAATATTGCCTTGCATGACTTTTTTAGACCCCCGTGGGAGAGCTTGGGAGAACAGATTGTATTTTTTATGCAGGAAATGAGATTGGAGGAGGTTGGCTGGGAGGCTGTGGCCTTGTAATGGACATTGATCACTATCCAGTGCCTGAGGTGGAGAAGTTGAGGAGGGGAAGAGGAGAGTTAGAGATGGATCATGTGAAGGTACAAGTAAGGAGGAGATCAAGAGCAGTCTTGGAGTTTTCCAGTTTATAAAGTGAGCAAGAAGCAGTACTCATACTGTTTTCAATGCACCAAGCAAAAGTGGGTTATTGTGTTGGATTCTGCTGTCTACACAATCTTGCTGTATATTTAATATTTCAGTAATACTTGAATAATATTGCAAATATATTGCTTGATTCTGTGATGTTTAATGCATTGTGAGTTACAGTATATGTAAAAGTACATAAGTGGCATATGACATTTTGCCACCACATCATATTTAATGCACCTCACTTTAAGTAAAAACAATATTGGACTTGCATTCTGGACCTCCTTGTTTTTCTTCCAATTAGATTGTATGATTTAAAAAACATAACAGAGGCAAAGAGCAAGATTTAAACAAACCTGAGCCTGCTACCTACTTTCTGAAGCACAGCGAGACACAAGAGTTTACAGAAAAACACAGCAAGAAAAGGTCAAGTAAAAAAAAACGCAACACGTACTTCTTCGGTAAAGGGGTTGTTTGGGTAAAAAACTGGAAAAGAGTCAAATTCACAGTTTCATACAGTGATTACCATGTGATGATAAATTTTTTAAAAAGCAGACGTGTTCAATTGTACAAGAGATAACTGGAACATGTATGCTGAGTGAATTGATCAGTATTTTAAAGCAAATGGAATAGCAAGTGAGAAGGAAGTACCAGTTTTGCTGAGTGCATTGGATTGAAAGGCATACAGTTTGTTTCAAAGGTTGACTGCTCTAACTAAACCAACCGAAATGAGC
This sequence comes from Hypanus sabinus, assembly GCF_030144855.1. Lineage (NCBI taxonomy): Eukaryota > Metazoa > Chordata > Chondrichthyes > Myliobatiformes > Dasyatidae > Hypanus > Hypanus sabinus. The sequence continues at coordinate 20,957,930 of NC_082720.1, forward strand.
TTTGCTGATATCATGAATGTAATTTGGGAACATTTAGAACTAAAACCATTTTTGATTGCAGAACACTTTAGGTTTAGGTTTCATAAGCAAAATCAAATGGAAGGGGTGTCTACGTCAGTGTATGTGGCTGAATCGAAGATATTGTCTGAGCATTGTCAGTGATGGGATTAATGATGTACTGAGAGATCATTTAGTTTGTGGAATCTTACAAGAGAGCATTAAAAAATGACCCTAACTGAAGCACAAATTACATTTAAAAGAGCAGTTGAAATATTTGTATCAATGGAAATAGCAGATAGAGATGGAATTGATTTGCAGCCAGGAATGAAAGTCGGTGTGAATAAAATTGCAACCTCTAAATGGAGATGTATAGAGTGTTCTTTTGCCTTCATGGTGTAGTTTCTGCCAGGATACTGACTCACCAGCAGTTTGACCTTCCAGTTAATTATGGAACTTCAAAAACCAGTTGGCTGTGCCAGTGATGATTTGATGTGTCATATTAAAGGGGGTGAATACTTACGCAATCAATTATTTTAGTTTTATATATGTAATTACTTTAGATCACTTGGTAAAGATCTATTCTAACTTTGACACCAAAGAGTCTTTTTCTGTTGATTAATGTCAAAAAAGCCAAATTAAAACCACTGCAATTCAATGTTGTAAAAGAATAAAACATTAAAACTTCCAAACGGAGTGAATACTTTTTATAGGTGCTGTATGTAATGTGTGTGTGTAAGTTGAGATGCATTCTATAATGAGTTGGAGTTTGGGAGGAGTGTTGTGTATTGAGTAATATTACAGTAATAATGTAAATATTGTTTGATTAAGCCTTCTCTGTTTGCATATTGCATTGTGACCTGTTTGTAGAAGTGCATAAATGGCATACACCATTGTTCTGCCATGTCATATGTACGCAACTTGCTAGTAGTTAAAACCAAATATAGACTCTCATTCCGGACTTCCTTGTTTTTTTTTCCCAAATAGTTTTATGTTTTGGAGTTACAAAACATAACAGATCTTACTTACTCTGTTCCTTCCCAGAGCTATGATTGTGTTCCCTGGACCTCCCTTTCCACCCGAGAAGCCTCTTTATTAAATAAATCATCCTCCCCTTCAGGCCACTCTTGATACATCGTGTCATTTTCTGGGCATATAGCTCTTGTTTGAAGTTAGTTTTAATTCTTTAAGGCATTGTTACTCAATCATCAAACACTCCTTTTCAAATGAATGCAAGATCATCCCATAATCCAGCTCACCCATTACCACGTGATATGCAGAGAATGTTTACCTCCTGCCACGGTGGTGGTGTTGCATTGCCGAACGCTGCAATATAAAAATCCTCATCCTCTTCCCTGGCAGTCAGTATCTGGCAACAGTGGGAGCATCATTATTTCCTTGAAGTGCAGAGATGCATGAACTGCACAAGTATTCTTTGTTGTTTCTACCTTTTTGTTTAGGGTGCAATGCAATTACACAGAATTATTGTTTGTTTCTGGCCAAAACTCTGGTCTTATAGCAGATATTAATTACTTTAGATCCTTTCATCAATCAGAAGGGTATTGGATTAGTACAATCCAGTTCCTTCAGACATTCATGCCTGCTTGATATGACTGGATTTTCCTGAAATGTCATTGTTGTACTCAATTCTAAATTTTTGGACCAAATAAGCTTTCTGCCTTGTGAAATAGTAATTTCGCATCTACCTCATCTTACTAATTACATCGTTTTGACAAAGGAGTCATTCATCATGAATTGATTTATCGATGACGTTAATGAAAGAGGATACTGTGCTCTTGAATTTGTTTCCAGATTTAATTTGAAGGTGTCAGAAACTAATGGGGATGGAAAATAAAAGCTTTGTTTATTCAGATATTCATTGTGTTTAAGTGCTCTTGTGCTCCATCAGGGCTGAGAATCTAATCATGTAAACACTGCACCAGGAAGCAACTTACTTCATCAGGAACTCATAAAAGCGAGTTATGATCTTCCTCTGTCAGTAACATTTGGATGTTCACATTTAATTTTTCTTCAAGAAGAGTGATCCTTGGGAGTAATGAAGGCAATTCCTTATTGGAACTCATCCCAAATAAACTGTGTTGCAAGACCTCATTGTGGACACTCTGTGATATTTCTTTAGGAAATCTATGTTAATATTCTTTCTAGAATATGTAGTTTTGTTTGCTGTTTCATTTCAATTACACCAGAGAAACTCTTTTTATATATAAAGTTCGGTTTCCTGCTGGCAGAAAGCTACAATTGGTCACTAATGAAGGAGCTGATTAATAGTAGACACCTGATAATTAAATGGTGTCTCAAATCCATGGAAATGTTTTTCTTTGTATGGTTTAGGAAGCAATAAAGTCGTTAATGCCCTGAAGAGCTCTGCTTAATTTCTACTGAATGCCTGTTTTTAATGGAGTGTCCCGATTAAAAGCTCTCCTGTGATGTTATTTATAGCTTACATGTTTAAATTTGCCCTGCGGCAAGTGCTGCGACTGTTTACCTGGTGCTGATGAAGTTGCTTGGGATCGTTTTGTCAGGTCTGCCGGGCACAGTCTACAATGGCTTGCTTACTGATACAGAATTGGAGATCATTGTCAGATGTCTTTTGCTAGGGGTTCGAATTTCATGCAATCACTGTGACTGGTATTTGAAATGGAATCCAGAGTGCGTGGAAAAAAAGCTGGACTGTGGTTCTGTCTGACTACATCCTATGCATGGGAGCTCAGGAATGTGAAATATAAATAGGTGACAACAAGGACCTTTCTTTTAATACTAAGATATAAAAACAAATGGAAGATTATCAAAATGCACATGTCGGAAATTCAAAATGGATCATAAGACCATAAGACATTTAGGCATTTTGGCCCATCAATAAAAAACAATAAATGCTAGAAATGCTCAGCAGATCAGATAGCACCTTTGGAAAGATGAACAGAGTCAATGCAGGCCAGCCAGCATCTATAGGAAGAAGCACTGTCGATATTTTGGGCCGAGACCCTTTGTCAGGACTAACTGAAAGGAAAGATAGTTAGAAGTTTGAAAGTAGGAAGCGGAGGAGGAAATCTGAAATGATAGGAGAAGACAGGAGGGGGTGGGGTGAAGCTAAGAGCTGGAAAGGTTATTGGCAAAAGGGATACAGACCTGTCCTGGGACGGGAGGCCTAGGGAGAAAGAAAGGGGAGGGGAGCACCAGAGGGAGATGGAGAACAGGCAGAGAGATGGGCAGAAAGAGAAAAGAAAGAGGAGGAAATAAATCAGGGATGGGGTAAGAAGGGGAGGGGGGCATTAACGAAAGTTAGAGAAGTCAATGTACGTGCCATCAGGTTGGAGGCTACCCAGTCAATATATACGGTGTTGTTCCTCCAACTTGAGTGTGGCTTCATCTTGACAGTAGAAGAGGCCATGGATAGACATATCAGAATTGGAATGGGACGTGGAATTAAAATGTGTGGCCACTGGGAGATCCTGCTTTCTCTGGCAGACAGAGCAGAGTCAATGTTTCAGTTCTAAGAATCTTTGTCAGAAGTGGGAAGGTGAGAAAGTGGGCGATTGATAAGATAACCAGGTGGGTAAGGTCAGTGAATGAATGGAAGCAGCTAGAGTGAGAACACCGACAAATAATATCGGAACTATAAAATGCAATGCAGGGCAAGTCCTCCATTCCCAAAGGGGGAAAACCTGGGAAGAGAACCAAACAATCTTATCCCACATCACAGAGGAATGACTGCTAAAGACAAAGAAATCAGCATCTTACGTTGTAGAATTCCATATTGAGCACACAATGCTGCAATGTGTCCAGAAGGAAGATGACAAGCTGATTTCCAGTCTTGTTTTGGGTCTTGTGTAACAGTACAGGAGATCACATACCAACAGGTTAGAGTGTGAGTGGAGCGGAGAATTAAAGTGATGGGAAGTTTAGGATCACTTTGTAGCGTGAAGGCCTCTGCTCTGCAAAGCAGTCACCTAATCTGCATTTGGTTTCCGCAGTGTAGAGGAGATCACATTTTGAACACTAATTACAGTACACTAGATTGGGAAAAAAAGTCACTGTTGAACATCTTGGCTTGAAACGCCAACTGTAGTCTTTTCCATTGATGCTGCCTGACCTGCTGAGTTTCTCCAGCATTTGTGTGTGTTGCTTGGATTTCCAGCATCTGCAGGTTTTCTCTTTTTGGAATTGAAGTTAAAAGAGCACTTTTACAAATAAACAATACTGTCTGTAAGAGATATGGTTTGCAAAATGGTGAACATGAGACATCGGCATATGCATCAGGCAATCGTAAAACATAGAACATAGAAAATCTACAGCACATTACAGGCCCTTCGGCCCACAATGTTGTGCCAATCATGTAACCTACTCTAGAAGCTGCCTAGAATTTTCCTACCGCATAGCCCTCTATTTTTCTAAGCTCCATGTACCTATCCAAGAGTCTCTAAAAGACCCTATTGTATCCGCCTCCACCACTATTGCTGGCAGTGCATTCCACTCACCCACCACTCTCTGTGTGGAGAAACTTACCTCTGATATCCCCCTTGTACCTACTTCTATGCACCTTAAAACGATGCCCCCTTGTGTTAGCTGTTTCAGTCCTGGGAAAAAGCCTCTGGCTATCCACACAATTGATGCCCCTCACCTTCTTAACAACACTGTCAACTTGCGCAGCAGCTGTGAGTGTCCTGTGGACACAAGATCTCGCTGATCCTCCACACTGCCAAGCGTCTTACCATTAATGCTATACTCTGTCTTCAAATTTGACCTACCAAAATAATCTGGGTTGAACTCCATCTGCCACTTCTCAGCCCATTTCTGCATCCTGTCGTTCCTGCTGTCAACCTTGATAACCTTCCAGACTATCCACAACACCCCCAACCTTTGTGTCATCAGCAAACTTACTGACCCACCCTTCTACTTCTTCATCCAAGTCATTTATTAAAAAACACAAAGAGTAGGGGTCCCAAAACAGATCCCTGAGGAACTCCACTGGTCACCAACCTCCATACAGAATACAAACCATCTACAGCCACCTTTGTCCTTCTGTGGACAAGCCAATTCTGGATCCACAAGGCAAGGTCTCCTTGGATCCCATGCTTCAGTAATTTCTGAATAAGCCTTACATGGGGAACCTTATCAAATGCCTGACTGAAATCCATATACACTACACCCACTGCTCTACCTTCATCAATGTGTTAGGTTACATCCTCAAATAATTCAATTTTGGCTCGTAAGGCATGACCTTCCCTTGACAAAGCCGTGCTGACTATCCCTAATCAGATTATGTCTCTCCAAACGCTCATAAATCCTGCCTCTCAGGATCTTCAGCAACTTGCCCACCACCGAAGTCAGACTCACTGGTCTATAATTTCCTGTGTTATTTCTGCTCCCTTTCTTAAACAAGGGAACAACATTTGCAAACTTCTAACCCTATGGTACTTCTCCCGTCCCTATTGATGATCATCACTGAGGCTCAGCAACTTCCTCCCTCGCTTCACACAGCAGCCTGGGTTATATATCATCTGGTTCCGGTGACTTATCTAACTTAATATCTTTCAATAGCTCTAGCACATGCTCTTACTTAATGTCTCTACTCAAACGCCTCAGTCCATTGTAAGTAATTCCCACAATTCCCAACGTCCTTTTCCCTGGTGAATACCGAAGCAAAGTATTCATTAAGTACCTCTGCTACCTTCTCTGTCTCCATGCACACGTTTCCACTATTGCACCCGATTGGTCCTATTCTCACACGGCTCATCCTCTTGCTCTTCACATACTTCAAGTCAAGTCAACTTTTATTGTCATTTGGACTATAACTGCTGGTACAGTGCATAGTAAAAATGAGACAAAGTTTTTCAGGACCATGGTGTTACATGACACAGTACAAAAAACTAGACTGAACTACGTAATAAAAAAAAACAGAGAAAGCTACACTAGACTACAGACCTACACAGGACTGCATAAAGAGCACAAAAACAGTGCAGGCATTACAATAAATAATAAACGGGACAGTAGGGCAAGGTGTCAGTCCAGGCTTTGGGTATTGAGGAGTCTGATAGCTTGGGGGAAGAAACTTTTACATAGTCTGGTCGTGAGAGCCCGAAAGCTTCGTAACCTTTTCCCAGATGGCAGGAGGGAGAAGAGATTGTATGAGGGGTGCATGGGGTCCTTCATAATGCTGTTTCCTTTGCGGATGCAGCGTGTAGTGTAAATGTCCGTGATGGTGGGAAGAGAGACCCCAATGATCTCATCAGCTGACCTCACTATCCGCTGCAGGGTCTTGCGATCCGAGATGGTGCAATTTCCGAACCAGGCAGTGATGCAGCTGCTCAGGATGCTCTCAGTACAACCCCTGTAGAATGTGATGAGGATGGGGGGTGGGAGATGGACTTTCCTCAGCCTTCACCAAAAGTAGAGATGCTGCTGGGCTTTCTTTGCTATGGAGCTGGTGTTGAGGGACCAAGTGAGATTCTCCACCAGGTGAACACCAAGAAATTTGGTGCTCTTTATGATCTCTGCTGAGGAGCCGTCGATGTTCAGCGGGGAGTGGTTGCTCTGTACCCTCCTGAAGTCAACAACCATCTCTATGGTTTTGTTCACATTCAGAGACAGGTTGTTGGCTCTGGACCAGTCCGTTAGCCGGTGCACCTCCTCTCTGTAAGCTGACTCATCGTTCTTGCTGATGAGACCCACCACTGTCGTGGCATCGGCGAACTTGATGATGTGGTTTGAGCAGTGTGTTGTAGCACAGTCATGAGTCAGCAGAGTGAACAGCAGTGGACTGAGCACTACTTGCAGAAGGTCTTGGGGTTTTCCTTAATCCTGCTCACCAAGGCCTTCTCATGGCCCCTTCTGGCTCTCCTAATTTCATTCTTAAACTCCTTCCTGGTATCCTTGTAATTTTCTAGAGCTCTAACAGTGTCTAGTACCGTTAAGACAATTGGGTTGTGTTAATTGGCCTGCATCAATCCTGGGTTTGAGTAATGGGTTTAAGTAATTTGCACCTTTGTAAACAAGTTCAAGGAAGCTTGTGGACCAGACTGATACCATCACTTAAACCTCTCGATAGTTGGTCATATGGCTGTCTGCCATCAAATGTTCTGAGAATATCTGTAAATTACTTTCTCCCAGCAAAGGCGTTTGAATCTTCAGAGATGTCTTATCAATTGCGATGTCCTTCCACTGTAAAGATGTACCTCAAAGGAGCCATTTGTCAACCTAAAGTATTGAAGTAAACATGGTTTCTGTAACTAATTAAAATTGAATTGAATCACCTACTGTTAACTTTGATCTTGAAGATATACAAAATGTGATGTACTTTTGAGTTTGAGGGACTGTATCGAGCATTTCCAAGAGAATGTCTGTTTGTCATGATGAATGAAGACTATGATATCTACAATTTCTGCAGTTTCTCCAGGGACTTAGTCACAGTCACAATTGGGTCCTTAGAAGGAAAGAGATGAAAGAGCAAGTATTGGTACACCTGCAGTTGTCAGGGAAAGTACTAAGAGAACTAGGGGAGATGCTGAGAAGAGAAGAGTGGACCAGAAAGTCATGAAGGGGAAGGTCACTACGAAATGCTGAAAGGGAAGGAAGAGAAGGATATTCAGTGGCGGTTCTCTTTGAAGGTGGCAGAAACTGCTGAGGATGATCTGTTGAATGTGGAGATTGAAAACTGAGAAAAGGAGAACTCTACCCTTTTTCTGTCTCAAAGGAGATGGGGGTGAGAGCAAGACATAGGAACTGGTATGATGCAGTCAAAGTTGTTGTTAACAATTGTAGAGCTGAAGCCACAGTTTATTGAACCATTTTATTGGAGACAAATATTTGTTGCATATTTGGGGAAAAATGGAACACATTTGTGGTAGACTTCAGATCTTGGCAGCATTTGCTCAGTACATAGAACCTTGAGTTTTCCTGGTGTGAGCCCTGAAATGTTCTTGATTGTGAATACTGCACTTTTAAAAAGGTTTTGAACATTCTCTCTAAGAATTACTATTGAACACAGTTGCTGCAAGGTGAGAGATACATATCAGGGAGATCCCAACAAGGGGGCCTGGGAATTGTAAGGCATTATCATTAATGGTAGGCTGAAGATAAACCCCATATTGGGTTTAGAGCAATAGACTGGGGAATGAAGAAGGTAAAGTTGAACAAAACTAGAGGAAATTATGCTTACTATGTCCTGGGTCAAAGATCCAACACGGACCAGTGATAACAAAGGAGAAAGGTGAATTGAATCCAGGGGAGATCTGACTATGTGTAGCTGCATTGAACCAATGCATGTCTCAGTTTTGTTTTAAAGTCTTTGCATCCAGAACAAGTGAAGCATGTTTGGAAAAGATACCCACCTTGAATTCATTGCTGTTTTTTTTTAAGTTGTGCGTGTCTGAGCCAAAATATTGCTGTTTTAATTGAGTATTTAAGTTAAAGGTAAGACTGAAGAGGTTAGCTAGAAAAGATGGCACCAATGTAATTGGAAGTTAGAGGCAACAGGAGCAGAAGGGAAGACTTTGCTGCAGTGAGGTGGTAAAGATAGTGGGAGTGGAATTGCACAGTTCTGGCATTGGGTAGGATATCAGTTTTGTAGCTTTGGGAAGGATCAGAATGCTTCTGTTTAATCAAGGAACTGGAAAATATGAAGATTAAGTTTTATACAGTCAAAATACACCATCTGTTGGTGCCGTTTGTGTTTCGTAGCCAGCCTTGCTGCCACCAAACCATCTTCAATTTTGACCTTTGACTCACTACAAGACTCTCCACCATTTAACTTCACTAATTAGTTTTGAAGAATTCACCTCTTAGCACTTGATGCCATAATTACATTACTAATGTACAGCTTTACAGTTAGGATAAAATTTTAGTAAATTGGCAGCTGCATTATTTTGATGATGGAGAGAATTCAATTACTGTAATGGCTCTGAAGCATTTTGAAATACACTGACGATGTGAAATCCTGCTCCCATTTCAGTTTGTCTTCTTGAAGAGTGAAGAAAATCTCATGTCATTCACACAACAGTAATGAGCCAGCTCTGTCCCGTTTGGATGGCAAGAGTAAGATTTTTTTTAAAATTTGATGATGAAAAGAGAGCTTAAAACAAAAAAAAGCCATTTGGAATTTCTCTAGTGCCCACGTAGATGATTGAATTCTTGCTGAGGGAATTGCGAACAGGAAATTTCCTAATATTCAATGCAGAATGTTTTGCAATTTATCAACACACCAGGTGAAGTTAACAAGCCAGCCAAACATGAGTAAGTGTGAAAGAATTTCTTTTTTTGCTTTTTGATTGGGTGTTTGCATCTCCTGTTTATCGGCTTGGAGACTGAGTAGATTTAGGCTAGTCTTCCACTTCACCACTTACCTCTGTGATGACCTCATCGACAGTCCTGGGCTGAATTAACGTAAGTTTTCCACAGCAGTTAGTTTGCTGGTCACAGTGAAAGGTGGGCAGGCAAACCCAACTGTTTTCTGAGCCAGGGCATTGACTGACTATTTACTCAGTTTATGACATTGAAGGGGCAAATGTCTGAGGATATGTTGAGGTATTGTTATCAAGTATACAAGTTTATGATCATAGATTGTGGGAAATGTTATTCTCAATAGACTGAATTCCCATGAATATGTGGCTAACACAAACCACTGTTTTATCTAACATCTATATAAATCTATCTTTAAACTGGATAGATTTTTAGGTATTCAGTGGTGCTGAGAGAAAAGATCTTATTCAATGGTTTGGCAAGCAGGAGGGACCAAATGGATGAATTGTGCTTTTTAAGTTCTGAAATAGGTTCTAGTTGGAGTGTCTCATATCTATCTGGTCTTTATGGTTGGGCATGCTCTACAGCTTGGACTTACTAGCCACAAGGTCTACTCTTTGACATTTGATACTGTGGCAGCTTTGATTTTTTTTACCAAAGGGAAATGCATGCTTGATAAGGTCGTGCTTCCCTGTGCTATGGATTTTCAGCAGCCTCCATGGATGCAACCTGGAGCACTGAAGCTGAATCCTTGTGGCTGATTATCCTGCGGGAAAATATTAAACCATTCCTTTTCAGAGTTCCAATATTTTTGGAAATAAGGCCATTTCTCTCTCTTTATTTTTTTTCTAGTCTTTGATAATCTGATGAATTTAGGCACGATTACTGCATCCCACTGAAGAACTACAGTGCTACCAGACTCCGAGCATCACCTTTTCTTGGGCCAACAAGCTCTTTGGTGTTCTCAGTAGATTTGAATTCAAGAGGTTCCTTATCAAGTGTCTGTGGAGAATGCATCTATTGAGCACTGAAGCCCAGAGCAGAACAAGGTTGTCTGGGGCAGTATTCCCTATTTAAAAGGCTGCAAGAAATAATACATTCTTCATGAGGAATTTTTATTTTCTATGTTTTAATGCTTCAATGCAAAGAAATGCAAACACCATTAGGAAAAATGCTTTAAAAAAAATTCCTGTGGATTGATGCTTTACCCAACCACAACGACTGCAGATGTACATTTGGGAGGAGTTCCATTTGCAGCATTACAATCCTTTCCTGGATGAGCAGAATTCTGTGTCTGAACAGATTCGAACTCAATGTCAATGTATTGTCAAGCTGTAGTGTATATCTGTGTACTTGCTGTGTAGCTGTTGAGTTTTGGGATAATTTAAGTCATAGTCTTTTTTGATTGAGAAGAATTTGTTGCAAGGACTTTTTCAGATCTGTGCAAAAGGAATATAATCAGCAGTTACTAAACAAAAATATTGTAAGGGATGAGGTAACAAAATTGTAAGATAACTTGAACGTTCAGTTGAATATGTGTATGTTAAACAACTGCGAGATTAACCTTAAAGATGGGGAGGTTAAGTGATATCTTTTACCAAATTTTCACTTTCAGTTGAACATTGACAACTACAGAAAATGTATATTTACCGGATGCTCCATAATAAATTAGTGTAAGTGAGGGCCAGTTTAGACAAACCCACAGTATCAAGATAGTGTCAAATAGTGCACTTAGCCACATGCTGCCCAGAATTGGTCCTCACCCTCACCAATTTCTCCTTCAGGTCCTTCCACTTATTACAAACCTAAGGGTAGCCATAGGCTCTCACATGGGTCCCAGCTATGCCTGCCTCTCTGACTGTGTAGAACGCTCTACGTTTGAAGCCTTCCCCAGTTGTACTCATCAACATTTCCACCAATACATTGACCACCGCATTGCCGCTGCTCCATGTACCCATGCTGAGCTCATCAATTTTATCAACTTTTCCTCTAACTCTCACCCTGCCCTGAAATTCACTTGGTCCACCTCTGACACCCCCTCCCCTTTCTTGATCTCTCTGTCTCTACCTCTGGAGACAAAATGTCTAAAGATATTTGCTCTGTTGGTAAAAAATGAAATCAAATCATTAGAAAGAGGCAACATAGGGTCAGAAGGTGTTGAATCATTGTGGATAGAGCTAAGAAACTGCAAGGGAAAAATAACCCTGATGGGAGTTGTATAAAGCCCCTCCAAACTGTAGTAAGGATGTGGTCTACAAACCCCAATCGGAGAGAGACATTGCATGCCTTAAGGGCAGTGTTACAATAGTCATGGGAGATTTTAATATGCAGGAAGATTGGGAAAATCAGGTTGGTGCCGGGTCCCAAGAGGGGATATTTCTAAAATGCCTATGAGATGGCTTTTTAGAGCAGCTCATAATTGAGCCCACTAGGGGATCAGCTGTTCTGGATTGGGTGTTGTGCAATGAACCGGAACTGATTAGAGAGCTTAAAGTAAGAGAACCCTTAGGGGTAAGTGATCATAATTCACCCTGAAATTTGAGAAGCTAATGTCAGATGGAGCAATGGCTGGAATTTCTGGAAACAATTCAGAAGGCACAGGATATACACATCCCAAAGAAGTATTCTAAAGGCAAGATGACACAACTGTGGCTAAAAAAGGAGTCAGAGCCAACATAAAAGCCAAAGAGAGAGCATACAATAGAGTAAACATTAGTGGGAAGTTAGAGGATTTGGAAGCCTTTAGAAAGCAACAGAAGGCAAACTAAAAAGTCATTAAGAAGTTAGAGATGGAATACAAAAGTAAGCTAGCCATAACGTTAAAGAGGATTCCAAAAGTTTCTTCGGATACATATAGTATTCTGATTAAGATTTTACTGCTATGCTGTGAGGTAATTTTATTTTAACAATTTTCCGCAAAAGCAATATGTTCTGCTAGGAAGTGTTTTGGCTTCGGCTAAAGATAAAGAGCCATGTTGCCCAATTTAGGAATGTGTGCTAGCCAATCAGGATTGTCTGGGTATGTGTTGTAAATTTCTGCCCAGTGGGATGCAAGAGAAGATTCCATAGAGCTGGGTGGGTGGGATGAGATTGCTGAAGGACAGTAACCTGGTTTGGGGTCTTTTGGTGGGAGCTTTAGAGTGGGACACAAAGGAAGAAGCCTGCCAAATGCCAGTCGAAGGAGAGACCCATCGTATAAAGTACTTTTTACAGATAAATGGTTCAAAGGAGGAATTGTCAGTATTCCCGAGTTATCCAGTTTGTTTGAGATGGTCTTCGAGGGAGGTTCAAACTGAGGCTGGTGCCTTTCACACAAAACATGGGTTCAGCACATGAGTGAGTAATGCTCCCGACTAATCCGTAAATGAACTCTGTTTATGGGCATATTGCATTGGCTTAACTGTAATAGGTCCTTTTCTTTTCCTGTTAGCTCTTTTGTTAACATTGAAAAATTGGTAAATATGCTCGCTTTATAATTTTATATGTATACGACCTGTTATTTCTTGGTGATCAATAATTGTGCATGGGACAGTATTTACACAGCATTTGCTACAATCAATGTTCCTTAACATATGATTGAACCCCAAATCATACCGACCCTGGATGTATATTGCTTATGAAAGGTGATTCACATGGCTGTTAGCAGAGTTAGCGAATGAGCCAAGTTTCTATATGAGCTCTGTGAGATGGTTATATACATAAAGTGTAAAAGAGAGGCGAGAATGTATATCAAACCACTGGTAAACGGTGCTGGAAAGGTAGCAATGGGGGACAAAAAAAAAGGAGGATGAACTGAGTAAGCATTTTGCATCAGTCTTCACTGTGGAAGACACTAGCTGTATGGTGGAAGTTCCAGGTGTCAGGGGTCATGAAGTGTGTGAAGTTACCATAACTAGAGCGAAGGATCTTGGGATGGTTTGAAAGTAGATAAGTCACCTGGACCAGATGAGGTACACTCCAGAGTTCTGAAAGAGGTGACTGAAGAGATTGTGGAAGCATTCGTAATGACCTTTCAAGAATCACTAGATTCCAGCTGTCACTCCACTCTTCAAGAAGGGAGAGAGGCAGAAGAAAGGAAACTCTAGGCCAGTTAGTCTGACCTCAGTGGTTGGGAAGATGTTGGAGTTGATTCTTAAGGATGAGGTCTCAGGTTACTTGGAAGCACATGATAAAATAGGCTGCAGACAGCATAGTTTCCTCAAGGGAAAATCTTGCCTGATAAGCTTGTTGGAATTCTTTGACGAAATAGCAAGCAGGATAGACAAAGGAGAATTGGTTGATGTTGTATACTTGAATTTTCAGAAGGCTTTTGACAAGGTACCGCACATGAGGCTGCTTAACAAGCTGTAAGCCCGTGGTATTACAGGAAAGATTCTAGCAGTGGCTGATAGGCAGGAGGCAAAGCGAGGAACTGAAGGGAGCCTTTCCTGGTTGTCTGCCAGTGATTAGTGGTGTTCTGCAGGGGGCTGCGTCGGGACGGACATTCTTTTACATCATACTTCAATGATTTGGATGATGGAATTGTTAGCTTCGTTGCAAAGTTTGCAGACAATGTGAAGATAAATGGAGGGGCAGACAGTTTTTAAGAAGTGGAGAGGCTACCAAAGGACTTAGACAGATTAGGAGAATGGGCAAAGAAGTGGCATATGGAATATAATGCCAGGAAGTGTATGGTCATGCACTTTGGCAGAAGAAATGAAAGGATTGACTATTTTCTAAATGGAGAGAAATTACAAAAATCTGAAGCACAAAGGGACTTGGGAGTCCTTGTGTAAGACTCCCTGAAGGTTAGTTTGCAGGTTGAGTCAGTGGCGAGGAAGGCAAATGTGTTGTTCACATTCATTTTAAGAGGACTAGAATATAAAAGCAAGGATGTAATACTGATCAGGCCTCACTTGGAGTGTTGTGAGCAGTTGATGGCTCTGGGCCTGTGTTCACTAGAATTCAGAAGGATTACTGAATGAGGAGGAAGTTTTTTAGCCAGAGTGTGGGCGAATCTGTGGAATTCTTTGCCATGGGTAGCTGTGGAGGCCAAGTCTTTATGTATGTTTAAGGCAGAGCTTGGTAGATTCTTGATTAGTCAGGGCATGAAGGGATATAGAGAGAAGGTAGGAAGTTGGGGTGGAGAGGAAAATTGGATCAGCCACGATGAAATGGCAGAGCAGACTCGATAGGCCAAATGACTTTTTGTGCTGCAATATATTTTGGTCTATATCTATATCTACTGATTCCCACAGTTATCTTGAATATATCTCTTCACACCCTACTCATGTAAAAATGCTACTTCCATTTCTCAGTTCCTTTGCCTACCCCACAACTGCTCCCAGGATGTGGCCTCCCATTGTAGGCCATGAGATGTCCTCCTTCAAAGAACAGGTTTTCCCTTATTCCCTATTGAAGCTGCCCTCACCCACATCTCCTCCATTTCTCCTACATCCACAGTCACCCATCTTCCCGCTACCTTAACAGTGAAAGTGTTCCTCATGTCCTTACCTACTGCGCCATCAACCTCCGCGTCCATCCAACGTATTATCCTCCTCAACTTTTGCCATCTCCAAATGGTTCTTCCACTAAACATTTCTTTACATCCTTCCCCTCCCCCCCGGCTTTTGCAGGGATCATTCCCTCTGCAATTCACCTGTCCATTTTTCCCTCCCCACTCATCTCCTTCCCAGCACTTAACCCCACACATAGTCAAAGTGCTACACCAGCACATGTGTCACCCCCTCACCTCCCTTCAGGGGCCCAAACAGTCCCTCCATCCAGGTGACACAACACTTCAGCTGCAGATCTGCTGGGGTCATCTATAGTGGCCGATGCTCCCGATGCAGCCTCCTTGACAGAGGTGAAAACCGTCGCAAATTGTGGGACCGCTTCGTCAAGCACTGCCGCTCTATCCAGGACTTCCCGTTGGCTAAACACTTTAACTCCGATTCCCATTCCCATTCTGAGCTGTGGTCCATGGCCTCCTCTTGTGCCAAAATGAGGGCACCCTCAGGGTGGAGGAGCAATGTCTTGTATTCCAGCTGGGTGGCCTCCAACCTGATGGGATGAATATACATTTATGCTACTGGTAAACAAATTCGCCCTCATCGACCTATTCCTCACTCTGATCTTTTACCTCTTCTCACCTGCCTTTTAATTCCCTCGGGTCCCCTCCTTTTTCCCTTTCTCTTATGGACCACTCTCCTCTCCTATCAGTTTCCTCCTTCTCCAGCCACTCACCTGGCTTCACCTATTACCTTCCAGCTAGCATCTTTCCCCTCCCCCACTTCTTATTTTGGCATCTTCCCCCTTCCATCTCAGTCCTGGGGAAGGGTCTCAGCCCAAAACGCTGACTATCTTTTCATTCCCATGACCTGCTGAGTTCCTCCAGCATTTTGTGTGTGTTGCTTGAAGTTATCCTCCCTGGTTCAAGAGCCTGATGGTTGAGTGGTACTAACTATGCCTGAACCCGGTGGTGAGTCCTGAGGCTCCTGTAGGCAGCAGCGAGATGAGGGCATGATCTGGGTGACGAAGACACTGTTCTCCTGTGACAATGCTCCATGCAGATGTGTTCAGTCTTGGGGAGGACTTTGCTCGTGACGCACTGGGTCATATCCACTAATTTTTGTAGGATTTTCAAGGGCATTAATGTTTTCATACGTTGTAATGATTGTGATGTAGCCTGTCAATGTACTCTCCACCACACATCCGTGTAAGTGTGTCAAGTTTAGGATGTCATAAAGACCTTCGCAAGGTCCTCAGGGAGTAGAAAGCTGCCGTGCTTTCTTCGTAATTGCACTTAACGTGCTGGGCTCAGGAAAGCTTCCCTGGAATAAAAACATAGAGGAATTCAAAGTTGCTGACCCTCTCCAATTCCGACCCCCCGGTGAGGACTGATGGACTTCTGGTTCCCTCCTCCTCAAGTCAATAATTAGCTCCTTTGTCTTGCTGACATTGAGCAAGAGGTTGTTGTTAAGGCACCGCAAAGAGAGATTTTCAATCTCCCTCCTATATGCTGATATGTCACTCCCTTTAATTCGACCTACGGCAGTGATGTCCTCAGCAAACTTAAATAAGGCATTGGAGCCACACAGCCTTCGGTGTAAAATGAGTAGAGCAGGGGACTAAGCACACGGCCTTGTAGTGTACCTGTGCTGATGGAGATTGCGAAGGAGACGCCTCTGGTCTGCTTTAACAATATTACCCCTTACCTGAATGAGCAGATTTTTAAAATTGCTTTTCTAACGAAAGAGGTTTTCTAAATCTACATACATTAGTCAGTGTACACTCTAAATAGCATGTGCTAAATTTGATGTGGTACCACTGTTCTATTTATATTAGTGCCATTTAAATAGGGTACTGGTATGTTGAGATGTTCCGGTTGGATAAGGACACCCTGCCTATTCACCATCTCCAGGTCAAACCAGTTTCAAGTCACTGGATCCCTCTTTCTTCCATCGGACCCCATCCGCACCAGAACCAATCTCAATCTGAGTACATCATGCCAGGCTTCAGCAGTTATTAGCTTAAATGTACTGAGATCTCCCTCCATGCCAGGTATTGCCGCTGCATCTTCAAAGTCAGGGAATTTATCAGTATCAATGGTCTCACTATAGATGGGGGAGTTGTCTTGTTCATCAACAGCCTTGGCTCACTCTCAAGAGCATTTACTTATCCCAGTTAAAACTGTCCCATCACACAGAATGCCTTTCATGGTCTCGTACTCCTCCTCGCATAGCCTGACAAGCACAGCAATCATTAACCTTTTTACTCCATAGCTGAGTTGAATAATACCTCTATGTATGAGCAGAGGTATTTTGGGGTGGCAGGTTTCCCTACCCTGCACCTTCAAGGAGTTCCTTTCATGCTCTCCTCAATGACCACACTGACTTTTTTTTCCCAGAAGTATTCTATTTTGCTACCAACTTCCGTAAATATGTTTGGGTAGAAATCATTAGTAATGTAATAGAAGCAACACACACAAAATGCTGGTGGAACACAGCAGGCCAGGCAGCATCTATAGGGAGAAGCACTGTTGACATTTCAGGCCGAGACCCTTCGTCAGGACTAACTGAAAGGAAAGATAGTAAGAGATTTGAAAGTAGGAGGGGGAGGGGGAAATCCAAAATGATAGGAGAAGACAGGACGGGGTGGGGTGAAGCTAAGAGCTGGAAAGGTGATTGGCGAAAGGGATACAGAGCTGGAGAAGGGAAAGGATTATGGGACGGGAGGCCTCGGGAGAAAGAAAGGGAGGGGGAGCCACACCTAGGTTGGAGGAACAACACCTTATATTCCTGGGTAGCCTCCAACCTAATGGCATGAGCAGTGATTTCTCTAATTTCTGTTAATGCCCCTCCTCCCTTTCTTACCCCATCCCTGATTTATTTATTTCCCCACCCCCTTTTTTTCTCTCTCTGCCCCTCACTCTTTGCCTGTTCTCCATCTCCCTCTGGTGCTCCCCCACTCCCCCTTTCTTTCTCCTGAGGCCTCCTGTCCCAGGATCTTTTCCCTTCTCCAGCTCTGTACCCCTTTTGCCAATCACCTTTCCAGCTCTTAGCTTCATCCCACCCCCTCCGGTCTTCTCCTATCATTTTGGATTTCCCCTACCCCCTCCTACTTCCAAATCTCTTACTATCTTTCCTTTCAGTTAGTCCTGACGAAGGGTCTCAGCCCGAAACATCGACAATGCTTCTCCCCATAGATGCGGCCTGGCCTGCTGTGTTCCACCAGCATTTTGTGTGTGTTGCTTGAATTTCCAGCATCTGCAGATTCCCTCGTTTTTAAGTAATGTAATAGAGTTGACATTAATTTCAGTGGATCATGGGAGTGGAGTTCATTACACAGATTTTACCTCGATATACCTTTAGAGCACCGACAAGGAAAAAATTCTATTCCAGTAAATCACACTTACTGACTTAGGCCAAGCACCCCACGATTGTGTTTCTACTCTTACGCCATGTATGAATGACGGCTGAATTTAAACTCTGTTCTGCTTGCTGAAGTTTGCCAGACAATAAACAACAAATTTTACACACCGTTTGAGAGCTTGCAGCATGAATGGGTTCATTCAATATGCTGGCTTTGGCTCTTCCCACATTTCATGAGAGTGCTACCCTGGGGGAACGGTGGTGGCTGCCCATCAGGTGGGGTGATGAAGGTGCTGACTATCTTTATTAATCTGGACTCAGTCCAATGTGGTGTCGCTGGGGCCTATTGTGGCATCCAGAATTTTTATTTCATAGAATTAATTGAGCTGGGACTCCTGGTTCTTATCTCCTACAGATCTGCACCTTATAAAGCACTGTTCCTGCAGCTCAGAACCGCAGGGCTTAATTGCTATGCATGGTTACACCGCTACTAAATAAACCTTTTGTTTAAAAGTCTTTTCAGTCATTGTTAATGTGTCTGTGGGCAAGTTAATATTTAAACACTTAGCTGCTGTTGAATTGTCTGCCTGTTTGCAGCTTCAGTTGTAATGATGTTGTTCAAGGTCCACAAGTTGCCTTCCAGCAATACTTTAACAAGGGGCTACCTGTGGTGGAATTTGAGCGACAAATAACTAGACTCCAGCTCAGTGTTCAGGGGTTTGAAGGTAGATTTCAAGACTCCAATAAGTGGTATTCTAGACTGCTTAAATAGCAAAAACTAGGTAGACAGCTTATCACACATGGCAAGTCATTAATTATTTATCATTTTGATTTGCCTGTATTATGTTTTGTTGTTTATTTGACATTGGTTTATTTAATTGGCATGGTTATTTAGGACTGTAAAATATCAGGCACTCTATGTAATTTGTAGATTAAATACCATAATCAAGGAGATGGATCGGTTGTGTGTGTAATATTTGAGTAATTGTGTGTGTGTGTGTGTGTGTGTGTGTGTGTGTGGATTAAGCATTCTTGTTTATTTAAATAATTCATAAAGGTTATATGTATAAGTACATGAATAACATATGCCATTATGCTACCAAGCGAAACATGTGTGCTTCACTTAAAGCAAACACAAGGACTCACATTTCAGATTTGAATTAGGTTAATGCATTGAAGTTACAAAACATAACATTGGCGATGAGGTATTATTAAAAATGAACCAGAGATGGCCTGTTGAAGTGCAGCAAGACATTCAAATCTAAAATTGCAGTGAGTAGAGAACACAGCCCAACACCTGCGGAGACTGTCGAGTTTAAAAAAAGTAACAGAGCATGTGTTCTTCAGAAGGGAAGAGTATTAAAAAAAGACAATAAACTGAACAATTCACGGGTTCATAAAGAGTAAGTAGTGGCTGGCGATGATCATAAAAAAGAGCAGAAATAGGCTACATTGCAAAGATATTTGATTGCACAAGAGATAATTGGCTCATGTATACTGAGCTAATTGAACAGTATTTTGAAGCAAATGAAATAGCCAGTGAGAAATTAATACAAATTTTACTAATTGATTGAGTTTAAAGGTATACAGTTTGCTTTGAAGTTTGACTGCTTCAACCAAACCAATAGAAATGAACTCTGCTGATATTGTAAAAGTAATTCAGGAATATTTAGAACCAAAGCCATTATTGATTGCAGAATGTTTTAGGTTTCATAAGTGAAATCAGATGAAAGGGAGTCCATTTCAGCTTGCGTGGTTGATTTGAAGAGATGGCCTGAGTATTGTCAGTTTGATAATAGGCTTGATGATGCACTGAGTTTGGTTTATAGAGTCTTAGAACAAAACATTCAAAAACAACTACTAACTGAAACACAACTTGCATTTAAAAGAGCAATTGAAATTGTTGTATCAATGGAAACAGCAGACAGACACAATTGAGTTGCAGTCAGGCATGAAAGCGAGCATGAACAAGCTTGTAACGCCTAAACAGAAACCAGCCTGGCCAAACAAATTGTGTTATCATTGTGGTAGGGTCTCACGTACACCAGATTTAAAGGTGAAAATGCATCAAAGTGGAACACATACAAAGAATATGTCGAGCAGACAAAAATAAATGGACAGCACAGAGAATAGAAAAAAGATAAAAAAAAAAACAAGTTGCAGTTGCATGGACTATTATGTAACACATTTAATACACATTTCATTGCAGAAAATCGAATTATGTTCAAAATATTATATTTCCCTGTGTGGAAGATGTTGGCAGCTGCTGAGTTTAGAGACATGAATTTTGGCTGCTACTCCCGTACAAGAGTGATTCTTTGTTAGGATACCAGCATTCAAATGAGACATGAAACCAAGGCCAGCCTGCTCCTTTCGGAGGTATCAGAGATCCCATCAGCCTAAGTCATGGAAAGGCTGGGCAGTTATTGCTGATTTCAATGCCAATTGTCACTCAGTATCAGTATGGCAAGAAAAAAGATTATTCAGCTGTTGTAACATTGATGTTTATGGAACCCAGCTGCTTCTATTCTTCTGACGTGAACCCTGTCGCAATAGTTCAAAAATACTTCTTTGGGTGCAAAGATTTTTTTCTGACGTCCAGAGAAGGATGTGAAAGGCACTGTAAACATACACACCTTTCCTTTCTTCCTTCCTTTGCCCGAATTGGCTATTCTTTAGGTGCAAGTTCAAAGCGTTCAGCTAGCATTTTGCACCCTTGAGAATCTTTGGAGTTCAGCCCTTTCTTTTGACTCATTGTCCACTGATTCCACTTTTATTACCACTTAGGACAAGGCTTTCTTTGGTGCTGAAACCATGAATCTCCAACAAGCGCACATTTTGAAATTAGTCATTGTTGTGTGGTGTTTTTTTAAAATTCCTGTACATCCTGACAGGTGCAGTCAGTTTGGATACTTCTGTAAGCACTATAAATCCCTGGTGTGCAGACTTGTGCTTTTGTTCTCAAGAGTTCAGTGGTGATGTGGATATCAGTGGTATAGCAGAAAGCCCCAGAGGAGGTGCTAACTAGCTACCTCCTTGAACAGGTTGGTTGGGGATTGTAACTGGGTCAGTAAGTTCCAGGATTTCAATGTAACCAAGATAAGAGATTAAAAATTATCTTTATTTGTCACATGTACTATACATCAAAACATACAATGAAATGCGTCATTTGTGTGAAGGACCAACACAATCCAAGGATTGTTTAGTAACAGAAGTGATATCATAATCTTAACTGATGTTATTTCCTTTGTACATATTCTCTGGAGTGTTACTCTAGCCTATTACTTTCTTAAATAATTATCAAATCAAAATCTGCCTCTGAGTATTTTCAGTCTCGACTCCAGCTCCAGATCTCTGCCTTGCAGTAGTTTATTTGAATTCCATTTGCCACTACTCATGAATTTTCTTCCTTATTCATGCTCTCTTTCATGAACTTTTTAAATTTGCATTCTTTAGAAAGGGATGGAATACTTGCATGGAAAACTTCCAACCCCAACAGCAATTTCCTGGGGAAGCTGCGTGGGTTGTTGTCGTACATCGACCCAGTGTGGAATTGCTACCATTCTTGGTCTTGATGTGTTGCAGACTGATGGTACTCATACAATTTATAGAGCTCGTCAAAAATAATTAAAACCAGACCACCCAGTCCGCTATCTTCCCGCCCACCTGATCAAGATTTTATTAATTAATTTCACAGTCTATAGTCCTGTAGTCTGACTTACCAATGGTTCATTATGTACCTTTCACATGTTTTGAGGGTGTTCTTCCTCCCCTGGTTTCACCAATAAGATGTAACTCTCTGATTCCCTAAAAATCTTCCACCAGTTAGTTTGAATTTATACTCTGGTTATTGATATATATATATATATATATATATATATACACACATATATATATATATACACACACACACATATCTCTCTCTCCCTCTCTCCTTCTCTCTCTCCCCCCCCCTCTCTCCCCCTTCCCTCCCTCTCTCCACCCCCCTCTCTCTCTCACTCACACACCAGGGCTTCATACCCTCCCCTTTCTTGATCTTTCTGTCTCCATCTCTGGAGATGGCCTATCTATTGATATCTACTATAAGCCTACAGACTCTCACAGCTACCTGGACTATTCCTCTTCCCACCCTGTCTCTTGCAAAAATGCTATCCCCTTCTCACAATTCCTTCATCTCCGCCGCATCTGCTCTCAGGATGAGGCTTTTCATTCCAGGCCAAAGATGTCGTCTTCCTTTTTTTAAAAAAGGGGCTTCCCTTCGTCCACCATCAACTTTGCTCTCAAACGCATCTCTCCCATTTCCCGCACATCTGGCCTCACCCCATCCGCCCTCTACCCCCCTCGGTATAGGGTTCCCCTTGTCCTCACCTACCACCACACCAGCCTCCAGATCCAACATATAATTCTCCGTAACTTCCGCCACCTCCAACAGGATCCCACTACTAAGCACATCTTTCCCTCTCCCCCTCTTTCTGCTTTCCGCAGGGATCGCTCCCTACGCGACTCCCTTGTCCACTAGTCCCCCCCATCCCTTCCCTCCGATCTCCCTCCTGGCACTTATCCTTGCAAGCGGAACAAGTGCTACACCTGCCCTTACACTTCCTCCCTCATCACCATTCAAGGCTCCAGACAGTCCTTCCAGGTGAGGTGACACTTCACCTGTGAGTCGGCTGGTGTGGTATACTGCGTCCGGTGCTCCCGGTGTGGCCTTTTATATATTGGTGAGACCTGACGCAGAATGGGAGACCGTTTCGCTGAACACCTACTCTCGGTCCACCAGAGAAAGCAGGATCTCCCAGTGGCCACACATTTCAATTCCACATCCTATTCCCATTCTGATATGTCTATCCATGGCCTCCTCTACTGTCAAGATGAAGCCACACTCAGGTTGGAGGAACAACACCTTATATACCAGCTGGGTAGCCTCCAACCTGATGGCATGAACATTGACTTCTCTAACTTCCGTTAATGCCCCTTCTTATCCCCTCCTTGATATATTTAGTTTTTTCCCCTCTCCCCTTTTTTTTCTCTCTCTCTGCCCATCACTCTGCCTGTTCTCCATCTCCCTCTGATGCTCCCCTCCCCCTTTCTTTCTCCCTAGGCCTCTCGTCCCATGATCCTTTCCCTTCTCCAGCTCTGTATCCCTTTTGCCAAGCACCTTTCTGGCTCTCAGCTTCACCCCACCCCCTCCGGTCTTCTCCTATCCTTTCACATTTTCCCCTTCCCCTCCTACTTTCAAATCTCTTACTATCTTTCCTTTTAGTTAGTCCTGACGAAGGGTCTCGGCCCGAAACATCGACAGCGCTTCTCCCTATAGATGCTGCCTGGCCTGCTGTGTTCCACCAGCATTTTGTGTGTGTTGCTTGAATTTCCAGCAACTGCAGATTTCCTCGTGTAGAGCTACAGTAAGTCCATTCTAGCCTTCTGGCTGACCAGGGTGTGAACAGACTTGTTACATGTCTCCTTGCATAGTCAGTCAAACTGTGAGAATAAACAAGGATTATAGAGGGGTTATTTATGCTATGATCTGGATCCATTCTGGTACTCTTTGTTCTGGCTAACACAGTGAGGCTTTATCTGTGTTTATAAAGGAAGCATTAATGATTTCTGAAGAAATATTCGTGGCATTTATGACTTTCATTATGCTGTGCTGACTGATGAAATGTCCTTTTGGCCAGGCAGTCATAAAAAACCAAAATGATTGTTGGGGACAGGGCTGGGTGAAAAGGCCAGGCCGATTTGGAGTGGTTGGTCTACAGCTGCAGAGAGGACAGTCTGTGAGAAATTCATGGCTTAGATTATACTGAAGTACTGGTACTGTCTGCCCATGTTCTTTATTAAGTTGGACTGATCTTGGGTGAATAGGGACCAGCTTTTCTCACATCTGAGTAATGGAGGCTGGGTCTTGAATGATGCAATGGAGTGATGTAGCAGGTCAGAACGCAACCTTTCAAACACCCCTACTGAAAGCTTTTTTTATCTCTAGCTTTACTGGCTGTAATGATTTTAATGCCTCTGACGCTTCAACATTTCTTAGTATTTTTAACTTACAAAAACATTTAAAATAACTAAAAGTGAAATAAATTATAGTCTGAAAATTACCAATTTTTTAACGCCAACTTTAAAAGACAGCTTTTTATGTAATGAGAATAAGCAAACATATTTGTAAATTATTCAGAATAAGATAAATCATAAACCATAAGTCATTTTATGAATGAACTTGTGTTATGCTATTTTTTAACTTGTATTGCAAACACAACTTATTATATGCACTATATTGTGCACATCTCCCGCAAGATCTTCTGGTAAGATGGTGGCGCGTTCAATTGCAGTGGCTTCTCTGGGGGTCAACCAGAGGTATTATTTCCCTTTTTAAATGTATTTTTTTTTACAAAGGCAAGACCCTGCTGAGCATTAAGAACTTAAAGTACTGCAGGTCTACCCTATCAGTGAGTTGCTCGTTGGTGGAGAAACTGAAGCAGCTGGAGTAGGTGTGGATTGCGCTGCTGCCTACGCAGAGAGGTGTTGGAAGAGTTGGTGCGTGAAGGCCATTGGGCGTTGTTAATGTGGAATGCTGCAGGTCTGATTTATTGGCGGACGGCAGGGGCAGATGGTGGGGGAGATCTGTGCCGTCGGTTGTAGCAAGAACTAGGCCTCAGGCTGCCCAAGAGAGAGGCGTAGGGGTTGGTGTGTTCCACTGGCGGTGGTGTGGCACCGTATCCAAGATGGAGGCGGTATTGCTCTCAGTATTCCCTCGGCAAAAGACAAGTTGTATTGTGCTCGACTGCAGACAGCTGCAGCATCCACGGACTCGGGGATCTTGGACTTTTCTTTTGTGTGACTATATTTTAACTGATATTTTATACGTGCTATATGTGCCTTGTGCTGTGTATGACTGTTGGAACTGCGTTTTGCACCTTGACCCCGGAATAACTCTGTTCATTTGGCTGTATTCTTGGGTATCCATGTATGGTTGAATGAGAATAAATTTGAATGCGAGAAGAATCTGGCTTGTTGTTGGTTAATTATCCTCAGGTTATTTTGAAATGTGAGTTTATTGTCAAGTGCAGAGGTGCAATGAAAAACTTACTTGGAGCAGCTTCACAGGTAGCAGAAGTTTATCGGGATGCTGCCTGGTTTAGAGGGCACGTGCTATCATGAGATGCTTGATAAACTTGGGTTGTTTTCTCTATGGAGGCTGAGGGGAGATTGGATAGAGGCTTATAAGATTACGAGAGGTGTAGACAGGGAGTGTGTTTCCCAGTGTTGAAATGTCTAAAACCAAATGGTATGCATTGACTGTGAGAAAAGGGGTAGGTTCAAAGGGGATGTGAGGAGTACGTTTTTTTTACTCAGAGTGGTGGATGCCTGGTATGGTGGTAGAGACAAATACATTAGAGGCCCTTAAGAGATTCTTGGATAGGCACATATATGTAAGGAAGATGGAGAGACGTGGATGTTGTGTAGGTAGGGGGGATTAGTGTTTGGGTGTTCTTGACTTGCTATTTAGCTGGTTCTGTTCCTGTGCTGTACTGTTCCTTGTTCTAAGGACCCCACCAAGCAGCCCTTGCTCTCATCGGGAAGGGGGTACAGGAGCCTCAGGTCTCACACCATCAGGTTCAGGAATTGTTATTATCCTTCAGTCATCAGTCTCCTGAACCAGTGTGGATAACTTAATTCAGTTCAACTCCGAGTTCTTCACTGAACACAACCTGTGGACTCTGCAACTCATGACCTCAATATTATATATTTATTCATTATTTTTTCCTCTCAACTCAAGCTGGTAATGACTCAAGTGTGGGCATAGCCAAGCAGACTCATTTCTCAATATAATGTTCAGTCAGATTCGTGGGTTGGCCAAGTGATACAGAAAGCACTCTCTGCGAATAGGTATATTAATCATTTATTTACAAACAGTAAAAATTCAACCAAACATTCATGTTCCTCAAGCCACAGACACTACAAAGCTGAATTTTCAATACACAAATGTACATTCAACAAATATACTTGTCAAATGTGCACAGAGAGAATACCTCCCCAGCATCATGTTCATCCTTGCCTTAAACAGAGGAAGAAGAGAGCAAATCCCTTCCATGTGCTATTTTATATCCCAGTATATCTGAAACTGGATACCAGCCATCTATCCGATGGGAAAAGCAGCTGCACCTACTAAACTGACCAATTACAATGGAAGTGGCTTTCGACAGTCAGAATAAGGCATTCCCCCACAAGACACTCAACTACTAGGAACTTTAGGACTATTCTAGTAATTTAGTATTGTGGCCTTCTTAAGATTTACATACATTGATATTTCATTGATATACATTGATAATTGTTTGCCACTATTGCATTGTGCCTTTGGCATAATAGCAGTTGTAGATATTGCATTCGGGACAATATATACCCTGCTCACGTTCCAAAGTCTTTCAGTTTCCTCTTTTAATTATTATTATTATTATTATTGTTGTATTTGCATGGCTTGTCTTTTGCACATTAGCTGCTTGTCAACCTTTGTGCATTGTGTAGTTTTTCATTGATTCTATTGGATTCGTTCGGCTGTGAATGCCTGCAAGGAGATGAATCTCAGGGCAGTGTACGGTGATATCTGCGTACTTTCATAATTAATCCTCAAGCAGCACCTCCCAAAGGTGATGTATTGGGCTGAGTTGTGTGCTCCAGATTTTAAACTAGCAAATCAAGTGTTTCATGAAACAGTACTTACGATGTATCTGAATATGGTAATCTATGTGGAGCTTTTACATTTTAAGCAGAGCCATTCTTGCAGTTCCAAGCATCTGATGGGCACCGATGTGTGTTAGTGGCTCTGTGTGAGGTGGGGGGGAGGGGAGGGGTGGTGGAGGATGGTTGAGTAACAGAGACCGCAAGATACAGGAACAGAATTAGTCCATTTGGCCCATTGAGTCTACATCATGTCTGTTCCATTTCCCTCTCAACCCCATTCCCCTGCCTTCTCCCCGCACCCCTTCATGTCCTGACTAATTAAGAACCTATCAACCTCTGCCTTAAATATACCCAATGACTTGGCCTCCACAGCAAGTTGTGGCAACAAATTCCACAGATCGAAGGAAGTGGGCTAAGGCTTGTTTTTAAATTTATTTCTTACTTCCCTGCCAATTTCTCTTGAACACATTAACTCCTCGTTTTTTTTAAGACACAGGCAGAGGTAATTCAACTCATCAGATCCATGTTGGCTGTCAACAGAGCAATTCCATCAGGCACCTCAGCCTCACTCACATACCCTTCAACTCCCCTTTGACTTTTTTGCCGCTGACTGACACTTGGAGTGATTTACAGGAGCTAATTAACCCACCCACATGTCTTTGGAAAGGGGAAGCCCACGCGGAGACTGGACAAACTTTGTACCGAATGCTTCGCAGATCAGGAGCAGACCCGGATCACTGGAGCGTGAGGCAGTAGCACTACCCGCTGTGCAGCCGTCACTAACCTGCAGTTCACTGAAGTGTACTAACACTGACACTTTGCTAAAGTTCAAAAAATTGCTGTTGCCCTCACCGGTAATAACTCAGCTGCTTAATGAACTGTTGGGGGCATCACCCTGAAACATGATTCTGTGTGGTATAATGGCCCACATTTCACATCCCACGTCAATTTTCTCACACATCCCGCTTGCACGGGCTGGCTACCGAATCTGACCTGGCCTCTTGCACTGAGTTCAGCTGTGAGAGCACACTGTTGGTGAGTGATAATAGCAGAAACACCAAGCACGGGTAAATGAGTACAATTGATGCTGCTGCCAAGCTCCCTCCATTCATACAACAGATTGTAACTAAAGTCAGTTTTAGCTTGCATATTTCAGCTCATCTAAACTCTAGATCCCAGTCCAACCTTACCCCTGGTCAACACTCTGGACCACAGCTCTGGCCGCACTCTCAGGTCCCACACTCTGAACCCCAGATCTGACCTCGCTCTCGTCCCACATTCCTGACCTGGGTCCGACCTCACTCCCAGCACACACTCTGAACCCCAGATCTGACCTCACTCTCTTTTCCCTCTCTAGTCCCACATTCTGGCCTCTCTCCCAGTCCACACACTGAACCCCAGATCTGACTTCACTCTCTGTTCACACTCTAATCCCATGATCCAGCTCAGATCTCACCCCCAGCCCACACAGAACCCCGGATCTGACCTCACTCTCTGTCCCCTCTCTAGTCCCACATTCTGTCCTCACTCCCAGCCCACACCCTGAACCCCAGATCTGACCTCGCTCTCGGTTCACTCTCTAGTCCCATGCTGCTGCTCCGAGCTCCCTCCCAGCCAGCCCCGTCCGATCTCTCTTGTGGTTCACAATCTAGCTCAGTCTCCTGATCTGACGCTGGCTTCACCTCTGGCCCACACGTGGAACCGAACTCATGGTACTGGTACACTCCTGCTCTTTTGAGCCTCTGGAGCAATTTTGAAGTAGAGTCTGGGACAGACCTTGAGTATGCAGGTAGTGGTTCAGTGGATAATGCATATGCTGTCAGCTGCACCTTTTGAAGTTAGTGAGGTTGCAGTACCAGTGACTCCTTGGAACTGCAGGATAGTGATCTGTTTGCTTGGTTCAAATGCCCATAAAGAATGCAAACCCTGGACTGTGTTCTATTGGATGTCCAGCTGTTATTCATGGAGGTTCCTTTTTCAATGATTTACAGTATGTCAACACATCGAAAATATTAAAGATGTCTGCAAAGTAGCTGTTAAACATCCTTTACATTCAAGTTCAGTTTATTGTCATTTAACTGTACACATCTATGATGATGGCATACGTTAGTCTCGCGAGACCATGGACCTGCACCTGGAAAGTCTTGCTTCATTCGTCTTCTCCAGGGCGCCGGCCTGGTCGAGGTTGTACGGAAGACCGGCAGTTGCCCAAGCAGCAAGTCTCCCCTCTTCACGCCACCGATGTTGTCCAAGGGAAGGGCAAGGGCCGATACAGCTTGGCATCAGTGACGTCGCAGGAGTTGCCAGAGCGAGATAGGAAGGCAACATCAGACTGCCTTAGGAACTCCAGCTCTAGATTTGCCCTCAGGGTTTACTCCCGAAGCCTTTCCCATGAGTGGGTATGGCCACAAGGCAGCAGGAGTCCTGACGAAGGGTCTCGGCCCGAAACGTCGACAGTGCTTCTCCCTATAGATGCTGCCTGGCCTGCTGCGTTCCACCAGCATTTTGTGTGTGTTGCTCGAATTTCCAGCATCTGTAGATTTCCTCGTGGAGGTTTGAAATCAGAGTTTTCCCTCCCTACACAACTATACTGCCAAACAAGTCAACGTTCCTCCAGACCAGGGTGCAAAATGCAGTACATATAACACACACAACACATAAAGTAATGTTACCACAAGTAAGTTTACAAATAATCAGGTGCAGTTACGACAGTTTAAGTAAACGGTAAGCAGTATAATGCTACTGATGCTTCAAGTGTGATGAGACCTGGGTGGAGGCAGGAAGTTCAGTAGTTATATGGCTGGCCAAAGAAGCATTTTCCTTTCCTAACAGTTCTTGTTCTAATGCTACGGTACTTCTTGCCTGATGGTGATGTGGGGGAGGTTCAGAGGTTGGGTGGTTGGGACAATACTAATACTAAGGGCCCTGCATACATAGTGCTCCTGATGAATATCTCTGAGGGGTGGAAGAGAGACCCTGACGACCCTCGCAATCCTTTGTAGGACTTTGAATTAGATGGTGGTCTCCTAATTCTAGGTTGTTAAGTCAGAAGATTCACGCTGACAGGAGCCATCAGTATCTCTTTGTTGAAGAGAGCCTGGTACATGTTACACGTTTTGACCTCCTTTCAACCAGCTTAAGTCCTTCAGCTTTCCAGAGTCTGGTGCATGAATAGCAAATCAGGGCTCGAGCTCTCTCCCTGTGTGGAGGGTCATCAGAGGCCACCTGCACACATAAATGCACCAAAGCTGTTTGCGAAGGCTTGCCTCCTGGTTCTTCGAATGAAGTCTTGGTTTTGAATTCCTTTCAGCTACAAGCTGATCTTTGGCTATTGACATGCCAGTGTGGTTTGATTTGAGAATCGTTTTTATTTATTCCTTCAGAGACCTCCCACTGCATCTTTTTAACTTTTTAATAAAACAATTCAGCAAGAGTCATATAACCTCTTTTGTAAATTTCCTCACCCCTTTGGTGAGATTGTCACAGAAACAGGACCTTCATCCCACCACATCCATGCTGCCCATTCTGTCCCTGTCTACACAAATCCAACTGGCCAGCACCAGCTGTCTAGCTGCCCTTGCCTTGACAATTTATTTTCCTGTCTGTTGTGAGTACCTGCCTCCACCACCCACTCAGGCAGTATGGTTGAATTTCCGTCCACTTTCTGATTAAATTCTTCTCAAATTATGTCCAAATTTGAATTCCATTACCTTAAATTTATACTCTGTAGTTCTAGACAACTTTGATATCAGGAAATATTTACTACTCTCTATCTATCAGATCTTCTCCAGAGGTTCAAAGGTTCATTTTATTATCAAATTATGTATGTACAATACAATTCTGATATTCATCTTCTCTAGATAGCCAAGATATGAGAAGGCAGATTCAATAGGGTCTTATAAGGGACTCCTGGATCAGCACATGGAGCTTAGGAAAATAGAAGGTAATGAGCAACCCGAGGGAATTTCTAAAGTAAGTACATGTTTGGCACAGCATTGTGGGCCGAAGGGCCTGTAGGTTTTCTGTGTTTCTACATACAGAAAAACCCTGTAGGTCATTGAAAGGAAAGACATCAACTCCCCCTGACATGAAAAAGAAAAAGAAACAAAACCCTCAAACCCCATTAGCCCCCACTCCCTCCCTTACACAAAGACTAACAGATCCCCCCCCCCCATGCAAAACAGCAGCTGGAACATCGAAACCCCCAACCCCCTCCCTTGCTAAAAACAGCAACAGTAACATCAAATCCCCAAACCCCTCCCTCACACAGAAAAACCAATAGATCCACTCCAACAAAAATAAGTCCAGCCTATTGTCTCTTACAACTAAAATGAATCTCCTCTGTCTGCCCTCCAGTGCTATAATAATAATCAGGTAATTTCCGCTCAGGCAGTTAGCTTAATGAATTTCCTGGTACTGCATGGCAGAACTGCAATGTGGGGGGAGGGGGGATATCCGTGGGCTTTTTCTGAAGGAGCATATATTTCAGAAACAGGATCAGAGTTATTATCACTGATTTGTATGACATGAAGTTACTTATTTTGCTGTAGCAGTGTAGTGCAAAGACATAACACTGCTATAAATTAATGGCTAGTGGGGAAAAGAAGTGATGAGGTAGTTTTCACGGAGCATGCGGAAATCTGATGGTGGAAGGGAAAAAGATGTTCATAATTGGTTGGTGTGGGTCATCAGGCTCCTGTACCTCCTCCCCAATGATAGTATGGGTAAGACCCAGATGTTGAGTGTCCTTGCTGATGGAACCATCTTCTTTTGTCATCGTCTCTTGAGCATGTTGGCAATGGTGGGGAGGGTTGAGGTTCACTACAGAGGTAGGTGGGGCTGCCTCAAGTGGATTTAATAACCCCAGGGTAAGCAATGGTAAAAGTCCTGAAGAATGGTCTGGGCCCGAAACTTCGACTGTTTACTCATTTCCATAGTTGGTGCTCGACTTGCTGAGTTCAGCCTTCTGTACGTGTTGCTGTGGATTTCCAGCCTGTGCAGGCTTGTTCATGGGAAAGGTTAGCCTCTTTGCAGCATGCCTGCAGTAAACAAGTACGTCCTTCAGGAATGTCAGATAATGCTGGGCTTTGAACAAGAAAGCATAAGCAGCTTCTGGCCAGGCTGCAGCCGGCTCGGCTCACAGCCACTGTGGACACTCCTCTGCCCAGAAATTGCACAGTAGCCCAGTGTTCGTATATTTAGGAGAGGGGAAAAATGCATTGGGAGGAGGGCTATATGAAGGAAAAATAAACACAACCTTAATGAAAGTCAAAACAACGGAAGGTGCTGGAATTTGAAATAAAATTGGGAAACATTGGAAACTCTCTGCAGGTCAGGCAGAAAGAGAAACAGAGATAATGTTTCAGGTCTATGACCCTTCATCAGTAATATTCTGTCTTTAAACTCCCCCCTCCCCGCCGCCTGTTTGACCTGACATCTTAAGGGAGATCACTTTCCACTAATTATGCCTGTTCTTCTCCATCTGAATTGAGCTGTTGCATTCACTGACTCTGGCTTTCCATCTTGTACTCAACTGATCTTGGATTCTGTGAAAAAGAGCTTCAAAACTGAGTGCCTGCACTTGAGTGAAAATCAAGTGCTTGGCACAGTGTACCACTGATGGAGAAAATATCTTCTTACTGGCTGCCTTGTGCTTCTTATTATCTGTCTGACTTCCCTGCAGCTTTTGAGTTATCAAAGAAGATGTAATGTGAAGAATTTAGCAGGTCAGACTCTATGGAGGGACATAAAGAGTTGACATTTCTGGCCAAGAGCCTACATTGGGATTGGGAAGGAAGAGGACCGAAGTCAGAATAAGAAGATGGGAGAAAGGGAAGTACAAGCTAGTAGGTGATAGGTAAGACCAGGTGAGAGGAAAGGTGGATGCTGGGGGTGCGATGATGTAAGAAACTGTGAAGTGATAGGCGCAAGAGGTAATGGGCTACTGGAGAAGAAATCTGATTGGAGGGGACATTGGACCAAAGAGTAAAGAGAGGGAGGAGGGGAACCAGAGGGAGGTGATGTGCAAGTTGTGTGGTGGGGAGGAAAAGAAAAAGGTGATAGGACTGCCAGAATGATGGAAAACAAAATGGGGCAGGGGGTGGGTAACTAATTGGAGCTTTCTTTGTTTGTCATTCCTTTTCCTTCCCCCTAACATTTTTCTGTGCTACTTGAATGATCTGCAGCCTTAGCTAATAAGAAACCTCCAGCTGGATTTGGCTCCATCTGAAGCACAGAGAATTTGAGGAAGGAACTCTGCTGAGCAGGAGGCCTGTCATTAATCAGGGCATCTGCTTCCAATCTGCAAACCTGTGTTCCATCATTGAGATCTGCTCTCAATCCAGAACGAGCAATCGGCAGCTTTCCTGAGCAAGGGGAGCTCTGCTGGTTTGCAGCAAGAACCATAAATTGCTCCTGCTTATTTGTCGTAAATTTATCACCTGCTACGCTTCAGTGCGATTGATTTATTGCAATGTTGACCTCAGTCTGAACTGTAGTTTCTGGATAATGAATTATTTCTGGTTGCAGCATTCGGAATGTCTTGCACTTGAGCAAGATGGATGCTGCAGTGGTGTCCCCCAGAGAAGATACCAGCATTGTGGATTGTCGGCGAAGGAGTATTGGAAGTGGAGGAGGCTAGGTGTGCATGATGAGGTAAGGGAAGGCAGCAGTGAAAGCAATAATAATCTGGTCATCCTCTCACCTCTACCTCCAACCCTTTTGTCGGCAGAAGGTCAAAAAGCTTGAGAACAGATTCCAGTCGGGCTCAAGGAGGCTCCAGTTCGCCTACCAGCCCCGATTAGGAGTTGAGGATGCCATCATCTACGTGCTGAACCGTGTCTACGCCCACCTGGACAAGCCGGTGAGCACTGTGAGGGTCATGTTTTTTGACTTCTCCAGTGCGTTCAACACCATCCGCCCTGCTCTGCTGGGTGAGAAGCTGACAGTGATGCAGGTGGATGCTTCCCTGGTGTCATGGATTATTGATTACCTGTCTGGCAGACCACAGTACATACGCTTGCAACACTGTGTGTCAGACAGGGTTGTCAGCAGCACTGGGGCTCCACAGGGGACTGTCCTGTCTCCCTTTCTCTTCACCATCTACACCTCGGACTTCAACTACAACACAGAGTCTTGCCATCTTCAGAAGTTTTCTGATGACTCGGCCATAGTTGGATGCATCAGCAGGGGAGATGAGGCTGAGTACAGGGCTATAGTGGGAAACCTTGTCACATGGTGCGAGCAGAATCATCTGCAGCTTAATGTGAAAAAGACTAAGGAGCTGGTGGTGGACCTGAGGAGGGCTAAGGCACCGGTAACCCCTGTTTCCATCCAAGGGGTCAGTGTGGACATGGTGGAAGATTACAAATGCCTGGGGATACGAATTGACAATAAACTGAACTGGTCAAAGAACACTGAGGCTGTCTCCAAGAAGGGTCAGAACCGTCTCTATTTCCTGAGGAGACTGAGGTCCTTTAACATCTGCCGGACGATGCTGATTGAGGATGTTCTACGAGTCTGTGGTGGCCAGTGCTATCATGTTTGCTGTTGTGTGCTGGGGCAGCAGGCTGAGGGTAGCAGACACCAAGAGAATCAACAAACTCATTCGTAAGGCCAGTGATGTTGTGGGGGTGGAACTGGGCTCTCTGACGGTGGTGTCTGAAAAGAGGATGCTGTCCAAGTTGCATGCCATCTTGGACAATGTCTCCCATCCACTCCATAATGTACAGGTTAGGCACAGGAGTACATTCAGCCAGAGTCTCGTTCCATCGAGATGCAACACTGAGCGTCATAGGAATTTATTCCTGCATGTGGCCATCAGACTCCTCCCTTGGAGTGTCAGACACCCTGAGCCAATAGGCTGGTCCTGGTCTTATTTCCACTTGGCATGATTAACATATTATTATTTAATTATTTATGGTTTTATATTGCTATATTTCTTCACTATTCTTGGTTGGTGCGACTGTAATGAAACCCAGTTTCCCTCGGGATCAATAAATATGTCTGTCTGTCTGTCTGTACAGCTTCTCTCCCACTATCATAAGGTTCTTAAATGGACCTCTCGTGATATAAAGATGAACTCTTCCTTGAGATGACACTTGCATCTTACTTGTTTACCTGTCCTGCCTCTGTAACTGCAACACTATATTCTGCATTAGGTGTCAGTGTGTGGCCTAGTGGATAAGGCATTGGTCTAGTGATCTGAAGGTCACTGGTTCGAACCTCAGCTGAGGCAGCGTGTTGTGTCCTTGAGCAAGGCACTTAACAACACATTGCTCTGCGATGTCACCGGTGCCGAGCTGCTTGGGTCCTAGTGCCCTTCCCTTGGACAACATCGGTGGTGTGGAGAGGGGAAGGCTTGCAGCTTGGGCAATTGCCAGTCTCCCATACAACCCTGCCCAGGCCTGCGCCCTGGAACCCTTCCAAGGCGCAAATCCATGATCTCACGAGAGTAACAGATGCCTATTATTATGTTCTGCATTTCTGTTATTGTTTGTAGCTCAGTGAAGTTATGTTTGGAATTGTATGTCTGGGGGGTAAACAAAGAACTGATTTTCACACTATCTTAGTATATTTGGCAATAGTAAACCAATTACCTGGTATCAATTGACCAGTGCCTCTGATGTCCTGCTTCTCTGTGAAAGTGGCTGGGAGCAGTAGCTATGAGTTTTAAGACCAACTGCATCAGTTATTCATATCTGGATTGACATCTTTAATCTTGATAAGTTCAAAAGCAATCTGCAGAAGGCAGTCCTTTTTGCATTGGGGTAGGGAATAACACATCAGATTGAGCTGGTCTGGATTGGGTTAAGAGTAACTTTCCACTTAAATTGTCAGGGATGGTGTGTTCAAGGTGGCACGTGCAAAACCTTTGTTGACATGTGACATGCATTGCTGCCCCCTGATTCTTTAAAGCCCATTCACAATAAAAAGGTACATTAATAATTAGTTTATTGACAGATGAAGCAAAACAAGGATGCTGCCGGGTCTGAGGGACATGAATTATGAAGAAAGATTGAATAGGCTAGGGCTGTCTTCTTTCGAACGTAGAAGATTGAGAGCAGATTTGATAGAGAAACACAAAGTTATGAAGGGTATAGATAGGATAAATGCAAGCAGGCTTTTTCCACTGACGTCAGGTCGGACTACAACCTCAGGTCATGGGTTAAGGGTGAAAGGTGAGAAGTTTAAGGGGAAAATGAGGGGGAACCTCTTTACTCAGAGGGCATGAGAGATTCAAATGAGCTGATAACACAAGTGGTGCATCCAAGCTTGATTTTAACATTTAAGAGAAGTGTAGATAGGAGCATGGATAGTAGGGATATGGAAGGCTAGGGTCCTGGTGTAGGTCGATGGGAGACCATAAGATGTAGGAGCAGTATTAGGCCATTTGGCCCATTGAGTCTGCTCCACCATTTCATCATGGCTGATCCAATTTTCCTCGCAGCCCTTATCTCCTGCCTTCTCCCCATATCACTTCATGCCCTGACTAATCAGGAATATATCAACCTTTGCCTTAAATATACATAAAGTCTTGGCCTCCACAGCTGCCTGTAGCAAAGACTTCCACAGATTCACCACCCTCTGGCTAAAGAAATTCCTGCTAATATCTGTTCTGAAAGGATGCCCCTGTTTTCTGAGGCTGTAAACTCTGGCCTTAGACTCTCCTGCCATCCACTTTATCAAAGCATTTCACCATTTGATAGATTTCAATAAGGTCATTCTTCTGAATTCTAGTGTATACAAACCCAGAGCCATCAAACACTCTTTATATGATAAGCCATTCAATTGTGGAATCATTTTCATGAACTTCCTTTGAATCCTCTCCATTTGCAGCATATCCTTTGGAAGATACGGGGCCCATACCTGCTCAGAAGTGATTCCTCACCAGTGCTTTATGAAGTTTCACCCCTACATCCTTGCTTTTATATTCTAGTCCTCTTGAAATGAATGCTGACATTGCACTTGCCTTCCTCATCACAGACTCAACCTGCACATTAAACCTTTAGGGAATCCTGCTCAAGGGCTGCCAAGTCCCTTTGCTCCTCAGATTTTTTTTTGTATTTTCTAACCTTTTAGAAAATATTCAACCCTTCTTCTACCAAAGTGCGTGACCAATCACTTCCCAACATTGTATTCCATCTGCCATTCTTCTGTAGCATCTCTACTTTCCCAAAATTACCTTCTCCTCCAGTTATCTTCATATCATCTGCAAACTTTGCAATCTAGCCTTCAATTCCATCATCCAAGTCATTGACATATAACAAAAAAAGAATTGGTGCCAACATAAACCCTTGTGAAACACCACTAGTCACCAGCAGCCTACCAGAAAAGGCTCCTTTTATTCCCACTCTCTGCTTCCTGCCTATCAGCTACTGCTTTATCCATGCTAGCATCTTTCCTGTATTATCATAGGCTTGTAGCCTGTTAAACAGCCTCATGAGTGGCACCGTGTCAAAGGCCTTCAGAAAATCCAAGTACACAACATCAACCGATTCTTCTGTGTCTATCCTGCTTGTTACTTCTTCAAAGAATTCAAAGGGATTTGTCAGGCACGATTTTACCTTGAGCAAACCATGCTGACTTTGGCCTATTTTGTGCCTCCAACTACCCTGTGACCTCATCCTTAATAATCGACTCCAACATCTTCCCAACCATTGAGGTCAGACAAATTGGCCTATAGTTTCCTTTCTTCTATCTCTCTCCCTTCTTGAAGAGTGGAGTGACATTTGCAATTTTCCAGCCTTATGGAACCATTTCAGAATCTAGTGATTCTTGAAAGATCATTACTAATGATTCCATGATCACTTCAGCCACCTCTTTCAGAGCTCAGGGGTGTAAACTATCTGGTCCAGGTGACTTATCTACCTTCAGACCTTTCAGTTTCCCAAGAACCTTCTCTCTAATTATGGTAACTTCACATATTTCATGCCCCGTCACTTGGAGCCTCCATCATACTGCTATTGTCTTCCACAGTGAAGACTGATGCAAAATATTGAATCAGTTTGTCCACCATTTCGTTGTCCCCCATTATTACCTCTCCAGCATCTTTTTCCAAAAGTCTAATATCCACTCTCACAACTTCCTTTTACGGTTTATGTATCTGAAGCAATGTTTGGTATCCTCTTTACTATTATTGGCTAGCTTACTTTTGTATTCCATCTTTACCTTCTTAATAACTTTGTTAGTTGCCTTCCATTGGCTTTTAAATGTTTACTAATCCTCTAAGTTCCCAAAAATCTTTGCTTTATTATATAACCACTATTCGGCTTTTATGTTGGGCTTGACTTCCCTTGGGTCATCTTTCCTTTAGAATACTTCTTCCTCTTTGGGATGTATGTACCTGCGCTTCCTGAATTGCTTTCAGAAATTCCTACCATTGCTGCTGTGCCATCATCCCTGCCAGTGTTCTTTTCCAATCAATTCTGGCCAGCTCCTCCCTCATGCCTCTGTAATTCCCTTTACTCCACTGTAATACTGATACATCTGACTTTAGCTTCTTTTTCCTCAAATTTCAGTGTGAAGTCAATCATATTATGATCACTTGCCCCAACAGTTCTTATACCTTACGCTCTCTAATCAATTCTGGTTCATTGCACCACACCCAATCCAGAATAGCTGATCCTCCAGTGGGCTCAACCATGAGCTGCTCTAAAAAACCATCTCATAGACACTCTAGAAATTCACCATACTGTAATCCAGCCCCAACATGATTTTCCCAATCTACCTGCATACTGAAGTCCCCCATTGTAACACTACCCCTTTTGACATGCATTTTCCATCTCCCATTGTAATTTGTAGGCCACATCCTTACTACTGTTTGGGGGTCTGTATACAACTCCCATCAGGGTCATTTTACCCTTGCAGTTCCTTAGCTCTATCCACAATGATTCAACACCTTCTGATCCGATGTCAAATCTTTCTAATGATTTAATTTCATTTTTTGCCAACAGAGTGACAACACTCCCTTTGATTTCTTGCCTGTCCTTTCAATACAATGTTGGACGTTAAACTCCCAGCTGTAACCCTTCAGCCATGATTCCATGATGGCTACAACATCAAACCTGCCAATCTGTAACTGTGCTGCAAGTTCATCGACCTTATTCCGTATACTGCGCACATTCAGATAGAACTCCTTCAGCACTATATTCACCCTTTTCAATTTTATTGCAGCATGATCAACCTTTTCATTAACTTTGTCTGAGATCTTAACGACATCTGCCTCCACAACCTCTCTGCTAACTGTTCTGGTACTCTGGAAGTAGGCGGTTTAATTGGTTTTGACGGATTAGTTGGGCCGAAGGGCTTGTTTCTGTGCTGTACTTCTCTATGCTTCTATGAATGATTTTTTACAACCTGAGAGCGGTGAGATACTTTCACAGGAAACCTCTCAAGACCTGACGATGGATGATATATTTTGAAATCCTCGCAGCCTGGTGTACACATCTGTATTTGCACAGTAAATGATTACAATATTAATACTATTTAGAGAAATGATGTTATTTTTCAAATTTTTTTAAAAGATTAATATTAATAATATTTGAACAAATTTTCTAACATCGGGTAACAGCTCTAATGATGTGCCCTAGCTTAGCATCATGCAGATGTTTCTGTAAGAAGGATCTAAAATGTTTCATATATTTTCATCTGACTGTTACATTTTTACTAATAGTAAAACAACAAATCCATGTAAATAAGCAACAAGGCTCATCTGTTTTCTTTTAAACTCTAATTATTGTTACTAATTCATTGATTGATCATAATCTCTGCTCAAAAATACCAAGGCACGTGAGAAAGTGTTTAGAAGATTTTTGGCAATTTGAGCATATGCTCTCAAGAAGGTGCGCAATCCCGTCTTAGGGATTTGCCTTTTATCACAAGTCAAAAGACGTTGCACCACCGCCCCACCGTGTCGTTCTGTTGCATTTGCTTTCCCACCACTTATCCATCTAGTAGCCTGGATTTCAGAACATCCAGCTAATCTTTTGCGTGAGGACTCAATCTCTCAAACCAATGTGCAATCAGTCTTCCCAATCCATTGGATCTATGGCAACTCCTTACCGTTAGTGAACTAAGACCACAAGAGTTTGTCCTATCCTCTAACCGAAGTGATGATGCTTGCCATAAGCTATTTCCAGGGGCATCAGTAAGCCCCATATTTCAAGTGGATGCTCTTACAACCGATGGGTGCAAAGGGGACTGTTTATCCTCAGGTGATGTGTTGACTCAAATTTTCTATTGTTTTTCAACCAGCTGTGTTTAGCTGATCAAGATTGGGGATCTTGCAGAATTCCTACACTAACGTTTCCAGAATCTCCAGTAATCAGCACCCTAGCTATAACCTTGCAGCTTAGAATCCAAATAATACTGTTGCCTTGCAGAGCTTCCTATTATTGAATAACATTGCATTGTTTAGGTGAAGATTTTCTAGTCTTTAGAAAGAGTATTGCATTTCATGTCCTTTGCTAGCTCTTCAGAAGCTATTGCAGAAAGCTGTGATAATGTGGCGTTCTAATCTACGGAGCTGAAATATTTCTAGATAAGGTTGTAGCAGAGCCGACTGTTGACACTTTCCACTTCCCACAGTTGGCTGGCTGGTGTGGGGGACAGCACGCACAACACACCTTCCAGTTTTGTGCTTCAATTCAAGCAGCAAATCTGATTTAAAAATAGCTCTGCACCAGGGCAGACACGTGGATGGGCAAGAATGAGTCTCGGGCTATTTACTCATGTTGCTTCTATCAGGGAGGCCCTGCATTCAGTTAATTCAAAGTCAAAAATTCAAAGTAAATTTGTTTTAAGTAGTTATGAGTCACCATACACTACCCTGAGATTCATTTTATTGAGAGACAATGTAGAACGGGCCCTTTGAACTGCGCTGCCCAGCACTCACCCCGATTTAACACTAGTCTAATCACAGGTCAAGTTACAATGATCAATTCAACTACCAACCAGTACGTCTTTGCACTTTGGGAGGAAACAGAAGCACCCAGAGGTCATGGAGAGAACATACAGCAGGAATTGAACTCAGGTCACTGGTACTGTAAAGCATTGTGCTAACCACTATGCTACCATGCAGCCCCATTCTTGCAGTCATTCACAGTAGAATCAACTACAAAGACTGACAACCTTGTGTCACTGTTTCACTTGTATCACTTCTACAAGTGACACTGTTGCGTCACTTTTTCCGAGCTCTGTGCCCAAAGAACTCGGGTCCCTGGGCACACTGCCAGCTCGCTGCTTTCAATCTTTTGTGTACTCCCACGACACATCAGGCGGCAGCACCGGCCTTGAATCTGCCCGCCTCTAGAGCCACAGAAATCCAGCACCCTCAAGGTGCGCGTCATTGGATTTGGAGTTCAACTATCAGCTGACGGTTTGCTGATGTGTGTCTGAAACCTGATGGATTTTTGTATGGCATTCCCAAGGTACAGCTACAGGTACAGCATGTGTGTAAGAAACAGGAGACTTTATACATATCCAGCGATTTCCATGCCATGACAACCTCAGTTCTAGAATAAATGTGCCACTGTAGCATAATGGTTAGCATGGTGTCAGAGTTGAATTCCACTATCAACTGAAAGGAGTTTGTACGTCCACCCCATGGGATGCGTGGCTTTATCCTGGGTGCGCC
This sequence comes from Hypanus sabinus, assembly GCF_030144855.1. Lineage (NCBI taxonomy): Eukaryota > Metazoa > Chordata > Chondrichthyes > Myliobatiformes > Dasyatidae > Hypanus > Hypanus sabinus. The sequence continues at coordinate 20,999,351 of NC_082720.1, forward strand.
GGTTTCCTCCCAAAATCCAAAGACGTACCTGTTAGGGTAATTGGTCATTGTAAGTTGTCCGGTGATTAGGCTGGGGTAAATAGGGGGTTGCTGGGGAGGGTGCAGCTTGAAGGGTCCATCCTATTTGTAACTCAATCAATCAAAGTTAACAGGGCTAATATGCCATGATGTCACCCTGGTGTAACTGGGATCTCTGATGTACCAGTCCTGGAGAAGCAAGAGTAAATTGTACATTCTAAGAGTGAAGTGACCAACAGGAAAGGTGGTGTCAGCATGGCTGGCTGCCTGACACGAGTGAACCAAGTTAGATTTTAATGGTAATGGGGGACACATTCATGGTTTTTTTTGGGTACAAGAATGCAATAGTTTTCTGTGTCACATTTTGAACCATAGTTGGAATTCGGCCCATCACTTCTGATGCCCCAACAAAGCCGCCCCAACAAAGTGCACCTGACGAGATGTGATTTGTCATTCCTAGTATTCTGAGTCCTTTTGTTGGAGGGGAATTCATGGCAACATGACAGAGTTTGGTCAAAGTTGTTTTCCCCTGGTGTGTAATACAATGCCAAATGGAGTTTCTGCAATTCGCTCCGCAATAGCACAAATCCTATATTCTCTGAAAGCTGATGCCATCTCAAGCAGAAATGGGGAATTCATCCACTCTGGGAATAACTACACAAGCAGGGTGCTTGAAACACTCTGAAAACTACTTTTGAGCCCAATAACCTTTTGAGATTTTAATTTTATTTATTACTCTGGAGCTTAGAGCCATATGTCAGTCCCCAAGGATGTTCCTGCCCAATGCCCTGCAGTGACCATTAAATTGAAAGGAAGCACTGGATATAAATAGAAAACTTGGTCAGAACTGTGGCCTCGTTAACATGACAATAGAATATTGTCAGTCACTCATTGCTGGTTGCACGTTTTTTCCTTGCTCAGTTCCTTCCACGAGGACAATCTGGACTCCTGCCACAGAAACATCATGGAAGACTTGGATTTTGGATTGAAGTACGAGTGCAGGGAGAGAATTTCAAAATTCAATTCCTTATTGCAACCATTTCATTGGAGCTGCTACATCTGGTAGAAGGTGAATTCTGAGGCCCACTTGGCCTAATAATGTGCTCTGTGGCTGTCAGGAATAGTTCATTAGTGTGATGTATTGCAGGTGGCATTTGGCATGGATTCAAGGACTGCTGCTGAGTTTCCTTATGTATGATAAGTTTATTTTGAAAAGCTTCTTGTTTAGTTGAATTAAATCAGAACAAAGAACTGAAAATGGAGTACTCTCAATTTGCTGCAGCAGAAACCAAACCATTTTATCACTAACTTTATTCTCCATAGTTCCCCAATGTGTTGCATTTTGCATTTCAGGGACCTGCTTTGATGTGGCCCCAAGTTCCACACAGTAATGTTTTGACTTTTTTTTGAGATAGCTGTGCATGGCATAAATATGTTCCCAACTTGTGTTTTTCATCTGCTCCAAGACTGTTCAAAACATTGTCAGAGACTCTGTCAAAAGAACTGAAGTTGGGAACTAACTGTGTCTTCACTCATTTCCTGGTTTAATAAGACCATAAGACATGGGAGAATTAGGCCATTCAGCCCATCGAGTCTGATCTGCCATTCCATCATGGCTTATCCTTCTCAACCCCATTCCCCTGCCTCTAACTTGTAATCTTGGATGCCCTGACTAATCAACAATCTATCAACCTCTGCTCTAACTATACTCAGTAACTTGGCCTCCACAGCCATCTGTGGCAATAATTTCCACAGATTCACTACCCTCTTGTTAAATATATTCCTCCTCATCTGTTCTAAATGAATGCCCCTCTGTTCTGAGGCTGTGTCCTCTGGACAAGGGTTTACCTGCTATAGGAAACATCTTCCCTACATCCACTCTTTCTAAGCTTCCCAATATTCCATAGGTTCCAGTGAGATCACCCCTCATTCTTCCAAACTCCAGCAAAGTACAGGCCCAGAGCCATCATATGCTGCTCAGGCATTAACCCTTTCATTCCCAGGATCATTCTCATGGACTTCCTCTGGACCTGCTCCAATGCCAGCCCATCTTTTCTTCGATAAGGGACCCAAAATTGCTCACAATACTCTTAAGTGCAGTCTGACCAATATCTCATAAAGCCTCAGCATCATGTACTTGCCTCTACTCTAGTCCTCTCAAAATGAATGCTAACATTGCATTTGCCTTCCTTACCACCACTCAACCTGCAGGTTAACCTTTAGGGAATCCTACACCAGTACAACAACTCCAGTCCTGGATGTTCAGAAGCTGGACTTGCCCAGTCAAACTTGAAATTTTGATCAGGAATACCTTTTGGTGCAAATGTACCGTGGAATGGTCAGATTAATACTGATGGATTGTCCAGTCCACACACTTCAGATTACATTTACAGGAATTTACAGCACAGAAGAGGCAATTTGGTCCAACTGGTTTAAGCTCCAATTCTGGATTGTTGTGTGTGGGGTGCTGTGATGGAAATGAGACAAATTATTTGGGACTCAAAGGCAAGGACTTTGGACACAGTTTTAATAATAAGGAGTTTATTTACAAGGGGAGAAAAGCTTGGGAACAACACAAGGAGCTACAATATTCACACAAACACACTTAGAATAGGAGCATGGGAAAAGTCGGGTCAGCAGTACAATACATGGGAAAACGGTGTGGGGACAGAGTACAGGTACACATACAAGCAAGGGAAAATTAACTACAATACCAGCCACCCCTTAACTATGGGCAGGCACAGCTCTCTGCTACAGGGACAACAATAAATGCTCCCACAACCCTATTCAATGCACAGCTCACCACATGTCTCCAGCACTGTAGTGCAGTCTTCAGTCTGAGGTGAAGCAAGCTGATCCCTCGAGAATGGCAAAAAGAGAGCGAGCTAAGCACATGTAGCCCAGGTGATTCACCGGGAGGCCAAGATGGGTTAATCCAATTAAGGTGGTCAATGGTTAAGTGTGCATTGATTAGTTGGGAGGGGTGAAATGTTGACTGGCAGGTGGTGTGACCTCCAACCAGGTGAGGGCAGTGCTGTCACGTGACTGGCAGGTGGCATGACCTCCGACCAGGTGAGGGCAGTGCTGTCATGTGACAGGCAGGTGGCATGACCTCCGACCAGGTGAGGGCAGTGCTGTCTTGTGACAAGCATGTCTCTCTGGATACGGGAAGGGGGTTATGGTTCACTATTAATATGACCCTTTTTTATGTTTCATTTTGTTTGCATCCCCAGAAAAAGACAACTTAATTTTCTTTCATTCTTTCTTTTTAACTCTTTATTAATTTTCAAATACATAGGCATAATAACAATAGTAATACAGAGAGACTGGGAATGCATAGTTAGTAAACGTTTGTACAAGAATAAGCTATAGATAACACAAATGTACTAAACCTCCCAAACTCTTGATGTATTTAACATGATAGAAAAAAAACCTATCAAAAAAAAACCCAAATTAGAAATCAGAAAAAACTAAACTAAACTAAACAAAGCTGGGCTATTAAATTACATCAGATACAGTCAATAATATCAATAACTCAGCTCCTCTATCCAAATATTTAAGGATAATAAAAAGGATTTGGAAAAGGTCAAGTTACATCATATGAAATTGTTAAATAAATGGCCTCCACGTTTCTTCGAATTTAACCGAAGGGTCAAAAGTGACACTTCTGATATTTTCTAAATTGAAAAAAGATATAGTTTGGGAAAACCATTGAAATATAGTAGGAAGAAATTTCCTTTCTATTCATAGCACTGCTTGAAATGCCAGTCAGTATAATAATTACTTGAAAGCGTTAAAATATGCTGTATCTCTAGTGACTGCGTTTTATTTTAGTTTCTTTAGCATTACGGTGTGGAGTAGGCCTTTCCAGCCCTTCGGGCAACCCCCAACCTGATTAGCCCTAACTTAACCACAGAACAACTTACACCGACCAATTAACTTGCCCAGTACATCTCTGGACTGTGGGGGAAACCAGAGGACCCGGGGAAACCCACACATTCCATGGGGAGGACGTACAGAGACTCACTACACAACATCGCTGGAACTCCAGGATGTCCTGAGCTGTAATAGCATTGCACTAACCATTATGCTACCATAGCTCCCTAACAATACAGGACGTTCTTGAGGTTGAGAAGTTAATTACTAGCTGACAAGTATGTTAGTGAGTCATGAAACACAAAAATAAGTGGACATGGATATGAATTAATAATTTTCTGTCCTTTTTTGTGAAATGGTTAAACAGAGTATTGTCTGTCTCTGTCAGAGGAAAACAAAGAAAGTCCACTTTTGTAGTTTATGCTGACTCATTCAAGTCATTTTGTCCTCAATGTTTCTAAATATGGGAGTAAGTACAACTCAGGGGTGGGCAAACTTTTTGACTTGAGGGCCACAGAGGGTTCTAAAATTTGACAGGGGGGTCGGACCAGGAGCAGATGGACGGAGTGTTTTGGTAATACACCTCATAAGAGAAAATAAAATATCATGGGATATGTAGAAAACATGTGCTTTAATTTCAATTGAAAATGAACAAATGCATTACAACAAAATATCTGTCTTTGAAGTCCCATGGTATTTAGCTATTTATTGAAATGTCTTTTAAAACACTGAAAATTAAATGAATAAAATACAGCTTTTTTTAATAGTAACAGTTATTATTTTAAAGCACTGAAAATTCTGTTATCCTTCAAGATATTATCATCATCACTCTCCTCCTGACTGTCTTTATTTCAAAAACGGTAGGAGATGCAGGTCTACTTGTCCTGCTCCTTCTTATTCAATTGTCCCCTGTGCCAAAACTCAACAAAGGCCCGCACAATGACAGAACAGTGAGAGCGCGCCAATATGCGGAGCTCTGTGCTCGCAAATCCCCGCAGGCTATCTCCCTTAGCCGGAACGCTGGCTAATTGTGAGCCGGTTCGGATGTGCCAGGAAATGGGTCGCCACAAGGTCACAAAGTAAAGCGCAAGTGTGGAGTAATACGCTGCACCTCAACAAAGGTCAATGTGTATAGAGTGCGTCATCTATTGGGAAGACGCCAGAATTGCGGGGAAAAAACGTTAACAAGGTTTATTAATATAATTTCATCAAGTTCTGCGGGCCGGATTAAAAAGCTTAACGGGCCGCATATGGCCCGCAGGCCGTAGTTTGCCCATGCCTGGTACAACTGTTGGCTGATATACTTACAGACATTGGGTGAATTCCACTTCTCACACCGCATCCCAGATGATCTTTGGAACAGAGGCTCTATAGCATACCTGAATGCAGCTCATCAAAGGGAGGACCATCCCAGCAAGAGGCAAGGGAGAAATATGTTCACTCTGTATTGTTAGGAGAGGGTGTGGGGAGGGGAGGCCAGTGGGGTGGCAATTCTTAATGACCAGAGGAGTACGTGTAACAAAGCTCTATTATTCAGAGGCGGGAAAGAAATCTGAATGGATCTCAGAGTTCAGATAGTAACTTCAGGAATTCCAGGAGGTGTCATTGTATGGTATTGGGCCTCCATTGGTCACTGGACATGCCAATATTCGTGACACATTGGTTACATAGAAATACTACAACACAATACAGGCCCTTCGGCCCACAATGCTATGCCAAACATGTACTTCAAACTACTCAGAAAACACGTAAATGTTACCACTTGATTGTCAATCAGCTTTTCCCTCTGTCTCAGTATATTGAAAACTCAAAACAATTGTTTTCAAAGAAAAATTAAAATTACATTTCTGTTGCCCCCCCCCCCAAATTGTTTTTGTTGGGTTGTTTCCAATTGTACTATGGAAATTCCTCTAATTCCTGGGATGTCTTAGAGGGTTTGCAAACATAATAATATTGACTGTTACATCTAGGTTGAATCTTACAGACATTTTCTTCTTCTACAAAACAAATACCCCTGACTGATTCCAGAGATGCTCCAGAGACCTGTTCCTGACTGAATTAGGTCAAGAGAACATAGAGAGAGAAAATTAAAGACAGGCTCATAATGTTTAGTCTGAGTCGAGACCAGTGTGAGCTGAGCTGCTTGAGCAAAGTCAGTGATCGTTGGTACTGAGGTCACCACTGTACGTTGTTGGACTGGATGTCATAGTATCCAATCTGCCCTTCAACTTCCTTTCTAGTTCAGGTGTGCCTTCCATTCTACGAATCCTTTCACTTTCTCCCTTTCTACACACTCGTTCAAATCATCTGTCACAGCAGTTCTTAAAATATCCGTATTGTGTGTGCAGGGAAAAACTGCCAGTGTAACAAAGAAAGCACATTAATGTTATTTCAATTTTGGACGTAGAGCTGGTCTCCACACGTTTGTTCAGGCTTTGCTTGTCCTTTCAGGCCTCACCAGTACCCCTGTGCACACCTCCATAGAGATTCATTCCTCTGGGCTATAGGAAACAATTATTGTCACCGTAAGCTGCCTTATCAGAAAGAAATGTTGTACTTCTTTGCTCCACCCCCTGGTTTGCTCAAAAAGAACCAATAGATAGCACAGTTAACACTGGGAGTTAACACACATGAGGCTTGCTTCTTGTAGAATTACCATTATTCTAAATATATTTCTCCCCCCGGGCTGGTGAATTTTATACCAGTTTCAGTAAGATGACCAGTGGTGGCTTGAAACACCACCACCCACCCCTCATTCTGTCCTTTAAAACCCCTCAGCATGGGCAAGTGCCCCGTGCCAAATTGAGAGCCATGGTCGGCTGTTGGGGCGCAAGAGTAAAGTGTACTGGAATGCCTGAGCAGTTTGATTGACATTATTTGTGATGGCTCACTTCATTTCTCAAAAAAATGTGTAATTGTTGACGTTTTTGAAATCTTGGTGTTACAGGCTGTGCTTCTCAGACTCATTACTTGCATCCTGTTTGATTTAGAAACATAGAAATTAAGTGCAGGAGTAGGCCATTTGGCCCTTCGAGCCTGCACTGCCATTCAGTATGATCATGGCTGATCATCCAACTCAGAACCCTGTACCTGCTTTCTCTCCAAACCCGCTGATCCCTTTAGCCACAAGGGCCATATCTAACTTCCTCGTAAATATAGCCAATGAACCGGCCTCAACTGTTTCCTGTGGCAGAGAATTCCACACATTCACCACTCTCTGTGTAAAGAAGTTTTTCCTTATCTCGGTCCTAAAAGGCTTCCCCTTTATCCTTAAACTGTGACCCCTCGTTCTGGACTTCCCCAACATCGGAAACAATCTTCCTCCATCTAGCCTGTCCAATCCCTTTAGAATTTTATACGTTTCAATAAGATCCCCCCTCAATCTTCTAAATTCCAGTGAGTATAAGCCTAGTCGATCCAGTCTTTCTTCATATGAAAGTCCTGCCATCCCAGGAATCAATCTGGTGAACCTTCTCTGTACTCCCTCTATGGCAAGAATGTCTTTCCTCAGATTAGGGGACCAAAACTGCACACAATATTCTAGGTGCGGTCTCACCAAGGCCTTGTACAACTGCAGTAGAACCTCCGTGCTCCTGTACTTAAATCCTTTTGCTATGAATGCCAACATACCATTTGCCTTTTTCACCGCCTGCTGTACCTGCATGCCCACCTTCAATAACTGGTGTACAATGACACCCAGGTCTCGTTGCAGATCTCCCCTTTTCCTAATCGGCCACCGTTCAGATAATAATTTGTTTTCCTATTCTTGCAACCAAAGTGGATAACCTCACATTTATCCACATTAAATTGCATCTGCCATGAATTTGCCCACTCACCTAACCTATCCAAGTCACCCTGCATCCTCTTAGCATCCTCCTCACAGCTAACACCGCTGCCCAGCTTCGTGTCATCTGCAGACTTGGAGATGCTGCATTTAATTCCCTCGTCTAAATCATTAATATATATTGTAAACAACTGGGGTCCCAGCACTGAGCCTTGCGGTACCCCACTAGTCACTGCCTGCCATTCTGAAAAGGTCCCGTTTACTCCCACTCTTTGCTTCCTGTCTGCCAACCAATTCTCTATCCACATCAATACCATATACCCAGTACCATGTGCTTTACCGTAAATTCCGGACTATAAGCTGCTACTTTTTTCCCATGCTTTGAACACTGCGGCCTGTACTACGGTGCGGCTAATGCATGTTTTTTTTTCATGCCGCCAAAAACATTTTGCCTCGTAACAGTAGACCAATAAAATTGATGAGTATTTCACAGAGGTCCAATGAAATTGTACGATAAATCAAGCGCACTTTCACAATTAAATTATTGTAAATCAGTCATTTGTACTCACCCTCATCAACATGGAAAACACTCGAAGAAAAGCATATGATGCAGCTTTTAAGTTAAAGGCGATCAATCTGGCGGTTGAAGAAGGAAATCGAGCTGCTGCACATAATCTTGGCATAAATGAATCGATGGTGAGACGGTGGAGACGCCAGCGTGAAGAACTGAGTCAATGCAAAAAGATGACAAAAGCTTTCAGAGGTAATCATAGCAGATGGCCCGAACTTGAAAACTTTCTTGAAGACTGGGTTAACTCACAGAGAGCAGGCGGCCGCAGTGTTTCCACCGTGCAGATCAGACTGAAGGCTAAAGCAATCGCCACCAAAATGAAAATCGAAGATTTTAGAGGTGGGCCATCATGGTGTTTTAGATTTATGAGACGAAAAGGCCTGTCTGTCAGGGTACGCACGACTCCGTGTCAGCAGCTCCCTCCTGACCACAAGGAACAACTTGCTAACTTCCGCACATTCACTCAAACAAAGATAGCGGAGAATTCCATCGGGCCAGATGATATCATAAATATGGATGAAGTACCTTTGACGTTTGACCTGCCTCTCACTCGGACTGTTAATAAAAAAGGTGACTCGTCCATCACACTGAAAACAAGTGGCCATGAGAGAACGCATTTTACTTGTGTTCTGAGCTGCACAGCATCCGGACTAAAGCTTCCACCGATGGTGATTTTTAAGCGGCTGACAATGCCAAAGGAAAAATTCCCAAAAGAAATCATGGTGAAAGTCAATAAGAAAGGTTGGATGATGGAGAGTCTAATGAAGGATTGGCTGAGAGAGTGCTACGCCAAGCGACCAGGGGGATTTTTTCACAGAAAAAAAGCATTGCTCGTTATGGACAGCATGAGGGCCCATATAACAGATTCAGTGAAAGCTGCCATCAAGAGTACAAACTCAATTCCAGCTGCGATTCCTGGGGGCACCACGAAGTATTTGCAGCCACTGGACATCAGCGTGAACCGGGCATTTAAGGTGGCGCTACGTGTTGAGTGGGAGGCTTGGATGACGAGCGGCGAGAAATCCTTTACCAAAACAGGACGCACGCGAAGAGCATCTTTAACTCAAGTCTGCCAGTGGATCCTAAATGCGTGGAGCCGTGTCACAACATCCACCATCACCAGCAGGTTTCGAAAGGCTGGACTGCTGCGTGATGAAGAGGACCGCGTGCGCTCAAGTGAGAGCGACAACGAAGAGACTGAAGTGAGTGACGAGATCCTGAGGTTGTTCAATTCGGACACTGAAGAAGAGGACTTTGATGGTTTTAGTGCGCAGGAGGAAGATGAAGAAGGCGATCAATAACTTTTCCTGGTAGGCTGCAGTATATATATTTTTTTTACCAGTCGTTAGGAGATATTGGAATGTTGTTCGTGCACTGTTCAGTAAAAAAGTATACGCAACGTAATTAGTGTGTTACCGATATGTATGTATATTTAAAAGTAGCTGTGTTACAGGCACTGTTCAAAAAAAAGCATTTGCAATATGTATTTGTTTATGTTACCATACGGATTTAATTAAAAGTTAAAAAATCCTCACGTGTAATATCTTTCTGTGTAAATATCTCATATTACAACGTGGGACACCTGCGGCTTAAAATCCGGTGCGGCCTGTACAAGTACAAAATTGATTTTCTTTCTAAAATTAGAGCATGCGGCTTTTAATCAGGTGCGCTCTGTAGTCCGGAATTTACGGTAAGTTTGCACACTAATCTCCTGTGTGGGACCTTGTCAAAAGCCTTTTGAAAATCTAAATATACCACATCCACTGGCTCTCCCCTATCCACTCTACTAGTTACATCTTCAAAAAATTCTATAAGATTCATCAGACATGATTTTCCTTTCACAAATCCATGCTGGCTTTGTCCGATGATTTCACCTCTTTCCAAATGTGCTGTTATCACATCTTTGATAACCGACTCTAGCATTTTCCCCACCATCGATGTCAGATTAACTGGTCTATAATTCCCTGGTTTCTCCCTCCCTCCTTCTTTAAAAAGTGGGGTTACATTAGCCACCCTCCAATCCTCAGGAACTAATCCAGTATCTAAGGAGTTTTGAAAAATTATCACTAATGCATCCACTATTACTGGGGCTACTTCCTTAAGCACTTTGGGATGCAGACCATCCGGCCCTGGGGATTTATCTGCCTTTAGTCCCTTCAATTTACCTAACAGCACTTCCCTACTAACATGCATTTCCCTCATTTCCTCCATCTCACTAGACCCTCGGTCCCTTACTATTTCTGGATGATTATTTATGTCCTCCTTAGTGAAGACAGAACCAAAGTAGTTATTCAATTGGTCTGCCATGTCTTTGTTCCCTATGATCAATTCACCTGTTTCTGACTGTAAAGGACCTACATTTGTCTTGACCAATCTTTTTCTTTTCACGTATCTATAAAAGCTTTTACATTCAGTTTTTATGTTCCCTGCCAGCTTTCTCTCATAATCTTTTTTCCCTTTCCTAATTAAGCCCTTTGTCCTCCTCTGCTGGTCTCTGAATTTCTCCCAGTCCTCAGGTGTGCCGCATTTTTTTTTGCTAATTTATATGTTTCTTCTTTGGACTTGATACTATCTCTAATTTCCCTTGTCAGCCACGGGTGCACTACCTTCCCTGGTTTATTCTTTCGCCAAACTGGGAAGAACAATTGTTGTAGTTCATCCATGTGATCTTTAAATGCTTGCCATTGCATATCCACCGTCAACCCTTTAAGTACCATTTGCCAGTCTAACTTAGCTAATTCACGTTTCATTTCTTCAAAGTTACCCTTCTTTAAGTTCAAAAAGTACCATTTGCCAGTCTATCTTAGCTAATTCATGTCTCATTCCTTCAAAGTTACCCTTCTTTAAGTTCAGAACCTTTGTTTCTGAATTAACTATGTCACTCCATTAAGATGAAGAATTCCACCATATTATAGTCACTCTTACCCAAGGGGCCTCGCATGACAAGATTGCTAACAAACCCTTCCTCATTGCTCAAAATCCAATCTAGAATGGCCTGCTCTCTAGTTGGTTCCTTGACATGTTGGTTCAGAAAACCATCCCGCATACATTCCAAGAAATCCTGTTCCTCAGCACCCTTACCAATTTGGTTCACCCAATCTATATGTAGATTGAAGTCACCCATTATAACTACTGTTCCTTTATTGCGCGCATTTCTAATTTCCTGTTTAATGCCATCCCCAACCTCACTATTACTGTTAGGTGGCCTGTACACAACTCCCACCAGCGTTTTCTGCCCCTTAGTGTTATGCAGCTCTACCCATATCGATTCCACATCCTCCAGGCTAATGTCCTTCCTTTCTATTGCATTAATCTCCTCTCTAACCAGCAATGCTACCCCACCTCCTTTTCTTTCCTGTCTATCCCTCCTGAATATTGAATATCCCTGGATGTTGAGCTCCCATTCTTGGTCACCCTGGAGCCATGTCTCTGTGATCCCAACTATATCATATTCATTAATAACTATCTGCACATTCAATTCATCCACCTTGTTACGAATGCTCCTCGCATTGACACACAAAGCCTTCAGGCTTGTTTTTACAACACTCTTAGCCCTTATACAATTATGTTGAACAGTGGCTCTGTTTGCTTTTTGCCCTGGATTTGCCTGCCTGCCACTTTTACTTTTCACCTTACTACTTTTTGCTTCTACCCTCATTTTACACCCCTCTGTCTCTCTGTGCTTGTTCCCATCCCCCTGCCACATTAGTTTAAAGCCTCCTGAACAACAGTAGGAAACGCTCCCCCTAGGACATTGGTTCCAGTCCAGCCCAGGTGCAGACCGTCCTGCTTATACTGGTCCCACCTCCCCCAGAACTGGTTCCAATGCCCCAGAAATTTGAATCCCTCCCCCTTGCACTGTTTTTCAAGCCACGTATTCATCTGAAATATCCTCCTATTTCTACTCTGACTAGCACGTGGCACTGGTAGTAATCCAAAGATTATTACCTTTGTGGTCCTACTTTTTAGTTTATCTCCTAACTCCCTAAATTCACCTTGTAGGACCTCATCCTGTTTTTTACCTATATCGTTGGTACCTATGTGCACCACAACCACTGGCTGTTCACCCTCCCATTCCAGAATGACCTGCAGCCGCTCAGAGACATCCTTGACCCTTGCACCAGGGAGGCTACATACCATCCTGGAGTCTCATTTGCGGCCGCAGAAACGCTTATCTATTCCTCTTACAATCGAATCCCCTATCACTATAGCTTTCCCACTCCTTTTCCTTCCCTCCTGTGCCACAGAGCCACCCATGGTGCAATGAACTCGGCTGCTGCTGCCTTCCCCTGATGAGACATCTCCCCCAACAGTATCCAATACACTATATCTGTTTAGGAGGGAGATGACCCAGGGGACTCCTGCACTACCTGCCTACTGCTACGCTGTCTAGTGGCCACCCCTTCCCTTTCTGCCTGTGTAGCCTTTACCTGCGGTGTGGCCAACTCACTGAACGTGCTATTCACGACTTTCTCAGCATCGCGGATGCTCCAGTATGAATCCAATCGCAGCTCCAGACGCTCAGTGCAGTCTGCCAGAATTTGATCTTTCTCGACACTAGACTGAACTCTGCTGTTTCTGAAACCGTTATAGCAGCATCAGCAGAAGGCTGCAGGCAAGAGGGAGGCACGTGAATTGTGGTGATTGATGATCCGAGCACCTTTGGCTCTGAGATCACCAGCTGCCAAATTTCCTGTGGCACAGTTTGAGTTTCCGATCTGTTCAGTCTTCCTCCTGTTTCTTCCTGGTCTCTCCCCACTCCCTCTTTCTGTCTGTCTCTCTCCCCTCTCTCTGTCCCTCATCCTCTCCACCACCCTTTCTGTCGCCCTAATCCTCTCTCTCCATATCTCTTAGACTGTAGTTTCTACTGACGCAGAATGGATAGATTTTATTCAAAGGCCAACTGTTTAATACTTTGATCACTCAAATGTTAGAAAATTATTTAGCCACATAATACGACCCTTTCTGCACTTCCCTCTCCACGACAAGAGAAACTGCCCCCTCAGGCCAAGGTCTCTAGCTGGTCTGGAGAAACTAGTTCATTCTTTGCTTCTGACTGACCTGAATATTTTCACACACCCACTCCTACCTGCCCCTGCCCCCACACCAGTGCTAATCTGATCATTGTGTTTCATCCATCTTTACAACATCCAGCTGTGATGTATATCTTGCCTCTGGTGGATTCACTCAGAATGAACAGCTATTTGTCGCAGTTCATTGTCAGGTGCTTTGAACCCATTATTCCTGCAGTTACCAAACTCCACTGGACCCCTGTGATCCCGACCTTGGATGGAAAGTCTTTGCTGTTCCTTCAGATTTCACACATCCCACTTTGGCAATCTCTGGAAGCAGTTTCCAGATTACCTTGGCCATAAAATAGGAGCAGAATTAGGCCAATTGTCCCATCAAGCTATCTCCATCATGGTTGATTTATTATTCCTATCAACCCCATTCTCCTGGCTTCTCCCCATATCCCTTCATGCCCTGACTAATTAAGAATCTATCAAACTCTGCCTTACCCGATGACTTGGCCTGCACAGCCATCTGTAGCAATGAATTCCACAGATTCACTGTTCTCTTGCTAAATAAATTATTTCTCATAATGTGTTTTCAGTAGGTGTCCCTCTATTCTGAGCCTGTGCCCTCTGGTTCTAGACACCCCCACCCATAGGAAACATCCTCTCTATCCAGGGCTTTCGATATTCAATAGGTTTCAATGAGATCTCCCCAGATTCTTCTAAAAGCCAGCATGTTCAGGCCCAGAGTTGTCACATGCTCCTCATATGTTAACACTTTCATTCCTGGAAGTATTCTCATGAACCTCCTCTGGACCCTTTCCGCAGTCAGCACATCTTTCAGGTGAGGAGCCCAAAACTGTTCAGAAAGCTCTTAAGTGCAGTCTGACCATTGCCTCATAAAGCCTCAGCGTGAAATCTTGCTTTTGTATTCCAGCCCTCTCAAAATGAGTAAGTCTCCGGGACCGGAGTCTCCAGGACAGGCTACTGTGGGAGGGGAGGGAGGAGATTGCTGAGCCTCTGGCAACGATCATCAATGGGGATAAGAGAGGTTCCAGTGGATTGAAGGGTTGCAGATATTGTTCCGTTATTCAAGAAAGGGAGTAGAGATAGCCCAGGAAATTATAGACCAGTGAGTCTTACTTCAGTGGTTGGTAAGTTGATGGAAAGGATCCAAAATTTAGTATTAATGGTAAGACTCTTGGCAGTGTGGAGGATCAGAGGGATCTTGTGGTCAGAGTCCATAGGACACTCAAAGCTGCTGCACAGGTTAACTCTGTGCTTGAGAAGGTACACAGTGCATTGGCCTTCATCAACCGTGGGATTGAGTTCAAGAGCTGACAGGTGACGTTACAGCTATATAGCACCCTGGTCAGACCACACGGAGTACTGTTCTCAGTTCTGGTCGCCTCACTACAGGAAGGATATGGAAACTATAGAAAGGGTGCAGAGGAGATTTACAAGGATGTTGTCTGGATTGGGGAGCATGCCTTATGAGAATGGATTGAGTGAACTCGGCCTTTTCTCCTTGGAGCGACGGAGAATGAGAGGTGACTTGATAGAGGTGTATAAGACGATGAGAGGCATTGATCATGTGGATGGTCAGAGGCATTTTCCCAGGACTGTAATGGCTAACATGAGAGGATCACAGTTTTAAGGTGCTTGGAAGTAGGTACAGAGATGTCAGGGATAAGTTTTTTACGCAGAGAGTGGTAAGTGCATGGAATGGACTGCCGGCGATGATGGTGGAGGCAGATACGATAGAATCTTTTAAGAGACTACTGGACAGGTACATGGAGCTCAGAAAGATAGAGGGCTATGGGTAACCCTAGGTAATTTCTAAAGTAAGTACATGTTTGGCACAGCTTTGTGAGCCGAAGGGCCTGTAATGTACTGTAGGCTTCTCTATGTTTGTTTTCCTTACCACCGATTCAAGCTGGAAGGTAACCTTTTGGGAATCCTGCACAAAGGTTTCCAAGTTCCTTTGCCCCTCTGATTTTTCAGTTTTCTCCTCATTTAGAAAATTGTCCATGTCTTTATTTTTTCTACCAGAGTGCATTACCGTACACTTCCCTACACAATATTCCATCTGCCATTTCTTCGCCCATTCACCCAATCTGTCCACGACCTTCTGCAGACAACTTGCTTCCTCAACTCTACCTGCCCCTCCACCTATCTTCGTATCGTCCACAAATCTGGGAAAAAAACCATCAAATTCTCCGTCATGTCATTGACATATAACATGAAAAGAAGTGGTCCCGATGCAGACCCCCTACGGAACACCACTAGTCACCGGTAGCCAACCTGAAAAGGCTCCCTTTATTCTCGTACTTTGCTTCCTGTCAGTCAGTCAATCTTACATCAATGCTAGTATCTTATCTGTAATACCATGTGCTTTTATCTGGTTAAGCAGCCTCATATGCGACACCTTGTCAAAGGCCCGCTGAAAATCCAAATAAACAATATTCACTGACTCTCCTTTGTCTATCCTGCCTGTTACTTTCTCAAATAATTCCAAAAGAGTTGTCAGAGTAGATTTATCTTTAAGAAACCAGGCTGGCGTTGGGCTATTTTATGTGTCCAAGAACCTTGAAACCTTATCCTTAATAATAGGCTCCAACATCTTTACAATCACTGAAGTCAAGCTAACTGGCCTAGAATTGTCTTTTTTTTGCCTTCCTCCCTTCTTACAGAGTGGAGTGACATTTACAATTTTCCAGCCTTCCAGAATGAGGTGATTTTTGAAAAATCATTGCTAATGCCTGCACAATCTCTTCGGCTACCTCTTTCAGAACTCTGAAATGTAGTCCAGCTGGTCCAGGTGACTTGTCTACCTTCAGACCTTTCAGCTTCCCAAGCACCTTCTGCTTAGAAACAGCAACAACACTCACATCTACCCCCTGACTCTCTTACATTTCTGACATTCTGCTGGTGTCTCCCACAGTGAAGACTGATGTCAAATACAAAGTTCATCCATCATTTCATTGTCCCCTATTACTACATCTCCAGCATTATTTTCTTGTCCATTATTTGTCCACTCTGATCTCTTTTTACTCTTCATATATATCTGAGAAAAAGTTTTTGGATCCTCTTTTATATTATTGGCTAGCTTTTCTCTCTTTCATCTTTTCTCTCTTTATGATTTTCCAGTTGCCTTCTGTTGGTTTATAAAAGCTTCCCAATCTTCTACCTTCCCGCAAATTTTAGCTATATTATATGCCCTCTCTTTTGCTTTTATGCTGTCTTTGGCATCCCTTGTCAGCCACAGTTGCCTCATCCTACCTTTAGAATACCTCTTCACCTTTAGGATGTATCTTTCCTGCATCTTCTGAATTGCTCCCAGAAACTCCAGCCATTGCTGTTCTGCCTTTCATCCCTGGTGGTACCAACCTTCCAATCAACTTTGGCCAGCTCTTCTTTCATGCCTCTGTAATTCCCTTTAATACCGATATATCTGATTTTAGCTTCTCACGCTCAAACTGAAGGGTGAAATCTATATTATGATCATTGATGTCTAAGGGTACCCCTACCTTAATATCTCTAATCAAATTTGGGTCGTAACATAACATCCAATCCAGAATTGCCATTTCCCTAGTGGGCTCAAGCACAAGCTGCTCTAAAAAGCTATCTCATAGGCACTCTACAAATTCCCACTCTAGGCGTCTAACACTGACCTGATTTTCCTAGTCTATCTCCATGTTGAAATTACTCATGAATATAGCAACATTGCCCTTTTATCATGTTTTTTCTATCTCCTGTTGTAATTTGCAGGCCACATCTTGGCTACTTTTCGGAGGCCTGTATATACAGTAATTGCTATCAGGGTCTTTTTATCCTTACAGTTTCTTAACTTTATCCAAAAGTATTCTACATTTTCCCTATCCTACATCACCTCTTCTAAGGGACCACACACCCTCTGCCTACCTATCTGTCCTCTAACACTGACCACTCTAATACCGACCACACTAACACGACCACTCTAACACCGACCACTCTAACACCGACCACTCTAACACCGACCACTCTAACACCGACCACTCTAACACCGACCACTCTAACACCGTCCACTCTAACACCGACCACTCTAACACCGACCACTCTAACACTGTCCACTCGAACACCGACCACTCTAACACCGTCCACTCTAACACCGACCACTCTAACACCGTCCACTCTAACACCGTCCACTCTAACACCGACCACTCTAACACCGACCACTCTAACACCGACCACTCTAACACCGACCACTCTAACACCGACCACTCTAACACCGACCACTCGAACACCGACCACTCTAACACCGACCACTCTAACACCGACCACTCTAACACCGTCCACTCTAACACCGACCACTCTAACACCGACCACTCTAACACCGACCACTCTAACACCGTCCACTCTAACACCGTCCACTCTAACACCGACCACTCTAACACCGACCACTCTAACACCGTCCACTCTAACACCGACCACTCTAACACCGTCCACTCTAACACCGACCACTCTAACACCGACCACTCTAACACCGACCACTCTAACACCGACCACTCTAACACCGTCCACTCTAACACCGACCACTCGAACACCGACCACTCTAACACCGTCCACTCTAACACCGACCACTCTAACACCGACCACTCTAACACTGACCACTCTAACACCAACCACTCTACCACCGTCCACTCTAACACCGTCCACTCTAACACCGACCACTCGAACACCGACCACTCGAACACCGACCACTCTAACATTGCCCACTTCCACAACGGCTGCTCTGCTTACAGTTCTCTTCCTTTAATTGGCCCCTGCTGAATATCCAATAGATTGTTATGATTGCAGCCCACTGAAATGTCCTGAAAGCACCCAAGCTCTATTAAAACCTCATTCTGCATCACCAATCAATGATCTTAACCATGGAAGGAGTCCATTTTGGTCTATTGAGTCACTGCCAATTCACAGAACAAGCCTAATCCTCAGTAGTTTTCCTTGTATCCTATTGTCCCTTCATTCTCATCAACTATTACTCGGTCTACTTTACAGAGGACAACTAATCACTGAACCTTTGAGGTGTGGGAGGGAACTGGAGTACCTAGAGGACGTCGACTTGGTCACAAGGAGTACACGCAATCTCCACAGAGGCACACAGCTTTGGGTAAGACAGCTTGCTGTTGAGGTTGAGAAAGTGCCATCACTCTTCACCCAGGCACAGGGCGAACATGCACCTTCCACACTGTTCGCACTGCGGGACAGGATCTAGCGAGTTTCTGGAGCAGTGTGATAGACGCGTCTGTCTGACATTGTAACAACGACCTCCCAGCTCCACTCCCCCTGCTCCACTAATCCATCGAGTAAACGAATTCCATCACCAAATTTTTGTGAGACTTTACTTTGTTAGCAAACAGAAACAAAGACACAGACTTCGGTATAAGTTTAACCCTTTAATACGTGATCAGGGGAGCCATTATCTTAGCACTCTTTCAAATGCCAGGTTACACCTTAAATTTATGCAGTAAATGTTGGGCAATAACCAGCAGCTAAACGTACTTGGTCAGCGATTTCAAGAAGCATTCATTAGGTATCAGCTAGTCTACAAATGCTTCCCACGTGAGAATCAAGATTAGAGTTGCACGTCTACAGTCAGTTCCTCTATCAGCTGGCCAATCTCGGCCAAAGGTTAACAATACCTCATCACTGGCATTATCTATTGCTAGCTATTGTTATCTGGTACAAGCAAGGCAGTGTCTCCATCTTGTCCTGTCACCCTATGAACCGTCTTGACCAACACTTAGCTGGTCAAGCTTGACAACAAATTTCAAAATGTAACTTGCCTCTTAACCTTCCTTTCACACTCTGGAACTCGTGAAGTGTTGCTGTTGCCCTTCCTCGCTGTCCACAGGACTCTTCTGTTCCAGCAGGCTTTACCCAACCCTTCATTCAGCTTCTACTCCTCTTCAGCTGCGCTCCACCAACCAATTTCATCAAACGTTCTTCTTCACATGAGAAACATGAAAAAAATTCACTGGGGAAAATCAGTAATACAATGTCTTTTTTTGAGACAAAATTTTAATCCCTATAACAAGGCCACAGTTCTATGCTCTGAATGCTAATAATCCTTTTAATAGAAGTGTGTTAGTATATCTCAAATCATACTTTCAATGTGCTTTTACTTGGTTGTACTAATTCATTTGTTAAGAAAATTAGATTTGCAACTTCTTTTAGAAAAGGGTATGACTACATGGTAGCTTTCCTTTGAGTGATAGTCTCGGTATTCACATTATATCAACATTCATCCACCGTAGTCTGAAAAGCTGTTGGATAAACAAAATCACTGGGATTTTTATTACTGGAGGCAAGTTAAATTTGGAACTGCGGAGGGGTTACTGAGGTGATCTGGTGATTATGAGATTAAATGTGGGATGTAGCTATCGACATTGTGAGACTGACCTTCAAGCCTAGTGTTTCGCAGTCCTCCCTGCTTCAAGAAGCAGCTGTCCCCATTTCTAAATGAAAAGCTGTTTTATGAGAAAGTGTGGGTAAGTGAAAATGTTTTGTGCCATGTTGTCTTATCTAGCCCAGAATGGTTACTTGGTGGTGTACTCCAAGGATTTGTGTTTTGGATTCTGACATCTACTGGCACAGATAACATTATTCTCTGTCAGATAGGATTCTCTTCCAGATGGCTGTCTGACAGAAATAACTGTTACTGGTGGTACTTAAAAAAATACGTTACTAGTCAAAAGTATGAAAATTGTCCTTTCCAAATGTAAAAGGGAATGATTAGACAAGAAATATTTCTTTTGTTTTTTTTAAAGAAAAGCTTTCATTAAGTAAGAATTTTCACTGAAATTTCCCATGGATTCCCTTTCTGATGTGATGTTCTTTTACTGTAGGTCATTTAGATGAATGTGTTGTGACTGCAGAAGTCTACTTTAGATATTTGTTCCACAGGTGGGACCACCTGCTTCCCCCACAATCCACATTGTTATTAAGATGTACCGAATGCAGAAGAGTGGAAGTTTATCTGCAGCAAACCATCTTCTGATGTTTCGTAGTCACAGTTAATAATTCAACCAGGCTTGGCATAAACCCAGAGCAAAATCAGAAAACTCTGCAAGTTTAGTAGACTGGGTTTTATTTGAGAAGGAATATAATGCCAATTAAGTTTAATGACAAACAAGAAAAAACCTGCAGATGCTAGAAATCCGAGCAATGCACACAAAATGCTGGAGGAACTCAGCAGGCCAGGCAGCGTCTATGGAAAAGAGTACAGTCGACGTTTTGGGCTGAAACCCTTTGGCAGTACTGGAGAAAAAAAGCTGATGAATAGATTTAAAAGGTGGGGAGAGGGGACAGAGAAACTCCAGGTGATAGGTGAAAGCTGGAGGAAGAGGGATGAAGAGATTGATTGGTGAAAGAGACAGAAGCCCATGGAAGAAAGAAAAAGGAGGGAGGTGATGGACGGGCAAAGAGATAAGGTGAGAGAGGGAAAAGATGAAGGTGGGGTGGATGGGGGGCATTACTGGAAGTTTGAGAAGTCGACGTTCATGCCATCAGGTTGGGGGCTACCCAAACAGAACATGAAGTGTTGATCCTCCAACCTGAGTGTGGCCTCAACACGACGAAGGAGGAGACCATGGATGGACATATCGGAATGGGAAGTGGAATTAAATGGGTGGCAACTAGGAGATCCCGCTTGTTCTGGCTGATGGAGCTCAGCGAAGCGGTCTCCCAATGCCAGGTCTCAATGATAATACAAGAGGCCACACCAGGAGCACCAAACACAGCAAGTGACCCCAGGAGACTCATGGGTGAAATGTCACCTCACCTGGAAGGACCCTGAATGGTAGTGAGGAAGGAGTGGTAAGGGCAGTTGTGATGCTTATTTCACTTGCAAGGATAAGTGCCAGGAGGGAGATCAGTGGGGAGGGATGAATGGACAAGGGATCCCTGCGGAAAGCAGAAAGTGGGGGGAGGGAAAATATGCTTGGAGCTGGGATCCCATTGGAGGTGGTTTAAGTTTTGGAGAATTATGTGCTGGACGTGGAGGCTGGTGGGCGGTAGGTGAGGATGAGAGGAACCCAATCCCTGGTAGGGTGGTGGGAGGATGGAGGAAGATTAATGACCTTTCCTCAGCTCTAACTGATTGCTGCTATGCAATTCATTGTCATACCAAAGCAATGCAGCCCCAGAGCTCGTTGCTGTCAAACTCCCTGAGTTTTCCCATTGGTCGGGCTGTCTGGCGGATCCTACAACCCTCACACCTCAAGGTTGCAAAATTGCAGAGACATGGTGTTAAGATTCTATAGCTATAGGTGTTAATTTAGAGATGGGGAATTTTGACAGACATTTCATCCCTGCATGGCTGCTAATCTTACGTCTATAACATCTAGTAGGACAAAATCTACAGTTACCTTTCTGTTTTTTTTCTATTTATGGCTAATTCGAGGGGGCAAGTTTTAAGGAGATTTGAGGAAAACATAGGGGAGGATGTCAGACCAAAGTTTTTACACTGAGAGCAGAGGATGTGTAGAGTGTCCTGCCAGGAGTGGTGGTAGAGGCAGATACATTAGGAATGTTTATGAAACTCTGAAATAGACACATGGATGATGGAAGGCTATGTGGGAGGGAAAGGTTAGATTGATCTTAGGTGAGTTAAAATGTCAGCACAACTTCGATGACCAGAGGGCCTGTACAATGCTGTGATGTTTTAGGTTCTTATTATTATTTATCGTTGTGATACTGTGGGGGATACTTTGGCTGCAATCTGGATATTGGAATCATAAAATTGCTCAGGATTTCGTGGAATTGTAAATCAGGTTTTCTATGTACTCTCCCTGTCTCCCACCCAAAATCCAAACTGAAGCCAAGTCCATTTCTCATCTGCCTGATTAGGTAACATGCCAGACTGCCCGCTGAGCAATTTTTTGGCCCTTTGGATAGAATTCTCTTTACTGTGTTGGTTCTCTGTTGAACTTCAAGCTGAGCTGTTGACCTTCCAGCCTCTCAACTCCAGAAAAAAAAACTGCTTCAACCCATCAGATCATGAAACCGCTATTTAAGTCTTTGCCGTTCCAGCCTAACCATCACAGAGCTCTCTAAATTGGCATGTTGCCTTCTATACATTGCTTCAACAGGATCTTTCGTCACCTTCCTTCCACGTCCTGCTTGCCCCACGCCCTTGCTTTCATTGCCAATCCCGCTGAATTGCTTAAAGCTTGCCGCACCGTCTTTAACTCCCCTCAATCCATCTACCGTTTATTAACCTTGCCCAGGCCCCAGCTTCCTCCACTTTATTCTTTTGGCCCTCATGTCTGAAGTACAGTATCTCACTGCTCCTGTCACCCTGCCATTCACTGACTGGGCTTACGCTCCTAAACGTTCACATCTTCACTTCTTCTGTCGTAAAACCTTCTGCCAGGCATTTGATGGCCTGTCTGGTATCTCCCACTGTGGAATCCATGCTGGGCAGTTGCCTGCTTCTGGAACTGGAGCGAGATCGAGGTCTACTTCAGGGGCTGAAGATAGGAGGAGATGAAGGATTTGTGGATCTTGTGGTAAGGTTGTGTCCACCCTGTGGCTGTGTCAAATATTGATAGATTTTTGGAATCTGAGCAGGAAAATGTGAACCAGGATGATCTTGTCAAATGTCAGCACAAGTTCAAAGGTTCCTTTATGTTACTGGTGCATATTCCTTATGATTTAATCTGTGTGCAGCTCATTTGATGTGTAAGTGCCCGGGAATTTAAAGTTGCTGACTCTCTCTGCTACCGATTCCCCAACGTAGATTGGTGTAGGTTTGCTCTCCTTCCCCTTCCTGAAGTCAACAATCGTCTCTTTAGTTTTGCTAATATAGAGCAAGACGTTTTTGCATCACCATGCAATCAGGTGACCTGTCTCATCATCACCTGTCATTTGTTCAGCAGCAGTAGTGTTACTAGCAGATGTGAGGATCGCACTGTACCTGTGTTTAGCCACACAGTCACGTATGCGTAGAGGGTAGCTCAGGGGACTAAGCACAGGGTTTTGAAGTGCACCGGTGTTGATGAACAGCAAGGGAGGGACTTCCTTGCCAGCCCTTGCTGACTGAGCTGTGCCGATGTGGAAGTCGAGGGAGGTGTAGATGCTCTCATCTTGAAACTTGATGAGAAGTTTGGATGGGATAGTTGTATTGAATGCTGAGCCATAGTCGATGAATGGCAGCTGCTGCCTGAATTCCTCTTGCTCAGAGCGGAACGAAGAGCCAGAGAAATCACATCTGCTGTTGACCTGTTATGGCAATAGACAAATTGGAGAAGATCCAGCTCATCTCTGCGTTAGGAGTAGATTTGTATCATAGCCAAAGGCCAGTGAATGGTAGTCATTAAGGCAGGTCACCACACTGTTCTTGGGCACTGCTACAGTAGGTGTCTCTTTGAAGTAGATGGGAACCACGGACCACAGAAGTGGGAGATTGAATATATCTTTAAATATTCCAGCCAGTTGCTCTGCACAAATCTTTATCACTCATCAACAACACCTCCTGAATTAGATGTCTTTTGTGGATCCACCCTTGTGAATGACACCCAAACGTCAGACTTGAGGAGACTGAACCTACAGGGACACCTGGCGAAGTTGGGGAAAGTGGAAGGGGGGGAGTGGTGTGTGTGTGTTAAAGTGTGCATAAAATGTATGGAACTATCCAGGACTGATGGTCATTGCCACTTACGATACCCGGTCTTGCCTTGCAGGAAGTTATAGTGTGCAAACCCTGCGACAGCTGTCAAAGTCCTTCCTTGCTGTTGTTATTCTTCTCTTTAAACACCAACACTACTATGAATACATTTTCTCTTTTGCCTGACCTTCTTAAACATTGAATACCCTTCACTGTTCAATTCCAATTATTGATCTCCAACATTCCTCTAATTTTTTTACAGCTGCGTAGACCAACCATTG
Organism: Hypanus sabinus; assembly: GCF_030144855.1. Taxonomy (NCBI): domain Eukaryota; kingdom Metazoa; phylum Chordata; class Chondrichthyes; order Myliobatiformes; family Dasyatidae; genus Hypanus; species Hypanus sabinus. The sequence continues at coordinate 21,023,547 of NC_082720.1, forward strand.
ACCTGAAAATGAAAGTTTTACATGGCCTGAGAACTGTGCGGCATTTTAAATATGTGGATTATATTCATTAATACCTAATTAATTAAAGGGTACTATACAATTATATTAACATATATTTCAAAATTATATTAAGATAATTTCAGAGGTAGATTACTATTATAGAAAAGTATATTCCAGCAGCACTGCAACAAAGGCTATGTGTGCAGGAATATTTCAGTTACCGTGCGACCATGCACCTGCACAGCTTGGAAGAAACAGTGCTTATATCCACAGTCCTAATGTTATGCCTGTTTATATCTACCTTAAGTATCTACGGGGTTTTTAAAATTGTTCATATCTATGCATTATGTGGTGGTTAATAGGCCATCACCAAGAGATCATCTCAAATGAATTCACATTTATAAAACAAAGAAGCTGTGCCTTAAAACCACAGATGTTCAATAGTGTGTGCGCTTATCAATGTCACCATCTTAACAAATCCCTTTAATTTTTGATGCATTGAACAATGATTGCTGTTAATTTAATAGGAAGATCTGAGTTGTCTGAGTTGCTGAGTGCTGACAGAAAGGGGGCACTATCAGCAGAGATGCATCGTTTATCCAGGAATGCTTCAATGTATTTGTCATTTTGACTGTGTATATTAATTCTGCTCCCTCACTCTGTCAGAATCATTAATTTTGCTCAGTCCTGCGATTTTCTGATTCTAACGAAGATTTGCAGGGATTGTGAACAGTAATGTTTAGGAATCTTTGTTAGGGGCATGAAATGATTTTGTTACCTGTCCTTTCAGCTCTGTGCTATGAGCCTTATATTTAGTGGTCTCTTTAGCTATTTAGTGCAGTGGTAGTGAATTGGATCCGGTTGGACATTTCTAACACAACTGTTTACTGGTGGAAGACTGTTGGACAAGACTCTGCACGGTTTTGCCATCTTTGGATTACTGAATGGAAACATGGGGGAAATAATATGCAGCCACATGAATCTGCTGACCTATTATGGATTTTGTAATAGCTAGAGACAACTATAACAAGCAGAAATATCTCTCATTTAAATCCTCATGTCTCCTCAGAGCACAATAGAAGGACAAAAAAAAGTAATTGGGATAGTCAATGGGCATATCAAAGGATTTTCTGTCACACTTGTGCATTTGAATGTTCTGGCTCTGAATTCCAGCAGCACATTCGGTGACTAAGGAGGTTGTTAGGAAGTTTTGCTGCTGCAGTTCCGTGCTGGAAAGTGGCACTTCACTCTGTAGTGAGCACTCTCCCTTTACCTGGGATGGGACCAGTTTGATGAAATGATTCAGGAGCTACATATTAAGGAAGGAAGGAAATAAGCAATTAAGGATTGTGATTAGACATTTGTGCAGATGGGTGGAGTTTTAACACCACTTAAATCTGCACATCGTCCAAAGCAAGGCACCTGAAATGCTCATACAGTCCTGAAGAAGAAGTACTAGGTACTGCCCACAAAATGCTCTTCTGTCAACTGGTCTCTGCCGGCATAGGGGTGGCGGAGAATTTCTACTCCCACCTGCTTTCTGGAGACAGCTAGTGGAGGGAGCGTGTCCGTGGGGGTGCTCAGAGGCGGAGTAATCTGATGCCGTTTTGTTAGCTCCTGTGGCAGAGTGTTCACTGATCTGATCGCTCTTTCATGGTAAAGAATAGCCTCATCTAGGGGCCTCCTTTGGAACGTGACTCAGCCAGATCTGGGATCATCAGGGAGGGACAGGAAGAGCAAAATGGTGGGGCTAGGTTGCCTACCTTACTAGTGATGGCAACTTTTATTTGCTTATGTGTTATGCCTTGCTTTGGGAAAATCTATGCCTGTATCACAGGCTTGAACAACGCAACTGTGAGAGTAAGCGTTCGGCAGGGACTAGAAGGGCCGAGATGGCCTGTTTCCATGCTGTAATTGTTATATGGTTATAACGGAACTCATTTTATTTTAATACATATTGGAAATGAGTAATAGCATGTCTATGACTAGCCTTTTTTGTTAACGCTAGACTGTGTGTCATAAAGTCATTGAAAAGTACAGCATAGAAACAGCCCCTTCAGCCCATCTAATCTGTGCTGAACCATTTAAACTGCAGGACCATAGAGGTAAAGCTTGAAAACCATCTCCTCTCTACGCTGCTGCAAATACTTTGGGGTGGAACTGTACAGATCTGGCTTGCCTCTGGGAGTGTTGAAATCTGTTAGTCTTTTTTTATGCTTTTTTGTTTAATGAAGCAATTTATTGGATTAATTGGGTGCCACAGTTAGCACAAGCTATTACAGATTGGGGTGTGGGAGTTCGGGGTTCAGAGTTCAGTTCTGGCGTCCGCTATAAGCAGGGTTGTACATTCCTTTCTGCGTGCACATGGGTGCTCTGGCTTCCTCCCACAGGCCACAGATGTACCAGTTAGCAGGTTAGTTGGTCATTGTAAATGGTCCCACGATTAAGCTATGGGTAAAACGGGGGGTGATGCAGTCCAAAAGGCCAGAAGGGCCTGTTCTGTGCTTGTCAGCTGACCTGCAGGTATCTCGATGGGAAATTGAGGAAAGGATACACAAGACACTTCGGGCTGCATGACTTCAAAAGCCTGTCTTTCACCCGTGTCTTGTGTCACATGCTTCACAATACAAACAGAAAATGTTGGTCAGGCCAAGCAAATCTTTTATCTGGCGGGATAAACAGTTGTCCCGAGTTTTTCATCTTTGGAAGTAACAAAAGCTTTAAAGATATCAAAATAGGAAAGGAGAGTGATGTCATGATGCCAGATGTGACAGTTTCAAATACCAGCTGTTGACTTGACAGTGTTATCGACTTGCACTGGGAATGCTACTGAAATATCCAGATAATACCAAAATAGAACAGCTAATATTTACACACTGCTGGAAGTTTGGCACCAGGCTTAACTCTGGAATTATGTGCAAGGTGATGAATTTTTGATTTTTAATATTTAATGGCAGTATTTATAGAAATAAGCTCAATACCCAGGCAAGCAAAGGGATTTGGGTGTAGCACAGAACAAGACTGATTTTCAGAGTGATGAGGAAAATAGATTCTCATTCCATTTTATGTTTCTCCTCAGGACAATAATGGACATCTTGGAGGGCCCATCCGTGAGGTTGTATGAGAAGAGCTCAGAAAGGAGAAAATGCAGTAATCACTATGATGCTTTTGTTATAGATCTCCCAACAGCCAGCAGGAGGAGAGGAACAGATATGCGGATAGATCACAAAATGATGCAAAAACAACAGGGTTATTTCAGTGGGTGATTTTAACTTTCCCGATATTGATTCCCATATTGCCAGGGACAGATGGAGTAGAATTTCTTAGGTGTCTCTAAGGAAAACAGTATACTGAGAATCCAACATGCTGGGCCATACTAAACGTATTGGAGAATTAATCTGGAGGAGAATAAAGGTTCTCCTAATAAAGTGAGGGGTCATTTTTGAAAGTATACCATTATTCATTAATTTTTGAGATAGTTATGGATGAGGATAAGACAGGTCCTCTGTTGAAAGTTAAAAGTGAGGGAAGGCCAATTATGAGAGTATGAAGCAGGAACTGGACAATATGGAACACAGAAAATTCAGCACAGTACAGGCTGCGATGTTGTGCCAACCTTTTACCATCTAACCCTTCCCTCCTACACAACCCTCCAATTTTTCAATCGTCCATGTGACTTTCTAAGAGTTTCTAAGATGTCCCTAATGTATCTGCCTCTACCACCATCCCTGGCAGGGTATTCCACACACTGAGCTCTCTGTAAAAAACTTACCTCTGACACCCCCCCAATACATTATTCCAATCACCTTAAAATTATGCTCCCTCATATTAGCTATTTCCACCCTGAGTAAAAATCTCTGACTATCTACCTGATCTATGCCTCTTATCATCTTGCTCACCTCCATCAAGTCACCTCTTAACCTCCTTCACTCCAAAGAGAAAAGTTCACTCAACTAATCCTCATAGGACTTGTCCTCTACACCTCCCTAAAGCTTCCACACTCTTCCTATAATAAGGTAAGCAGAACCAAACACGATATTCCGGTGTGATCTAACCAGGGTTTTGTAGAGTTACAACATTACCTCCCGGCTCTTGAACATAAACCCCTGATTAAAGAAGACCAACACAGCGTACACCTTCATAACCACCCTAACAACTTGCACAGATACTTTGAGGGATCTATGGGAGTGGACAGATTGGAAAGTGGTTGTTTGAGTATAAATCCACATGATATGTGTAAGAATTTTAAAAGCTGGTTGATTAAAGTCCAGGATGAGCATGTTCCTGCGAGGCTGAAACATAAAGATGGCAAGGTTTGGAAACCTTGGATGAAAATGTAAGGTTTAGGAAATTGAAATTAGACAATGCCCTTGATGAATGTAAAGAACTTAAACAAGAAATAGAGGGCTAACAAGAGGCCAGAAAATGATCTTGACAAGTTGCATCAAGGAGAACCACAAGGAATTTTATACGTATATTAGGAATAAGAAGGTAGATCAGGAAAGGGTAGGTCCACACAAGGATAAAGGAGCGGACTTATGAATGGAAATCAGTATTCATCAAGGAGAAGGAGATGGGTGACAGTGAGATTAGGGAGAGTTTTGCTGATATTCTAGGAAAAATCAACAATAAAAAGAAGGTGGTATTGGGTATCTAGGAAAATATTAAAGTGGATAAGTCCCCTTTGCCTGATAGAATCTATTTCAGGCTACTGAGGGAAGCAAGGAAGGAGACTGCTGGAACCTTGACAAAGATACAGTATGTGTATCTCTTTAGCCACAGGCGAGGAACCATCAACTGGAGAATAGCCAATGTTGTTCCTTCATTTAAGAAAGATAATAGGCACAAACTAGAAAATTATAGGTTAGAGAGCCTTGCATCAGTGGCAGGGAAATTATTGGAGAAGTTTCCCTCGGAAGGTTTTGTTTGGAAAAACCTGGACTTGTTAGAGAAAGTCAGCTGTGCTTTGTGCAGGGAGATCCTGCTTCTCAAATCTGATTGAGTTCTTCTGAGGAAAGTGACAAACATATCTGAGGGTAGATCAGTAGAGGCTGTCTGCATGGATTTTGGTAAAGCATTGGACAAGGTCCTTCACAGTAAATAAAAGTGATTATGTAGATGATGGAAATCTTGAGCAACACACACAAAATGCTGGAGGAACTTAGCAAGACGGGCAAAATCTATGGAAGGAAATAAACAGGCAATACATTGGGCTGATGTTCTTCCACTTTCAGTGCTATCCATGACTTGTGTCATCTATAAACTTGCTAATCATAAGACCTACTTTTCATCCGAATCACGTATTTGGACTGTGTTGTTCATTGACACAAATGACAAAATTCCCTCTGTGTTTCAATGTGTACGTGTGACGAATTAGGCAAATCTTTATATTTACAATATCTGGATATGTTATTGACTGCAGCTTGCAGGCCTCCACCAAATCCATTAACAGCTGAGTGTTAAAAGGTTGGGCTCAAAATTTGTTTGCTTATTCCGGCACTGTAACGGACGCCCGAAATGGATTTTATCTAAAATCCGCACACGGGAGTTTGACATCGAGTGCGCAAGTGCTCAGAGATAGCTGGGCTTGCAACCATTGCGCCACCTACATTGTGTCTGTATGTGGACAGTCTTGAACGCTGGAACTGACTTTACTTGGAGAGTCGGAGGGTGAGGTGTGTAGGTTTTCCTCAGTGTAGATTCTGAACTTCATTACCCACTTCACCAAACTTTTTAATCAGTTCTTATTTTCAAATTTTTCTTTATGATGTTTTTGAATCTCTCCCCAGCATCTTCCTTCAATTTTGGCCTTGGCTCACTCTGATCCTCTTCCCATCTCTTCTCCAGTTCAGTGTGACTCGCACTTCATAGTAGGACAACTCCGAGGAAAAGTATTAATGCATGATAGATTGTTCTACTCCCCGAACCAGGCAGTGACATTAGTATATCAAGATATCGTGCTCCCAATTACTGAGAGACTCAAGCACCTCATTGGTTCACCAAAAACAAACGAAGCTGTAGCATTTCTAGCCCCAGGAGTTTGCTCTGCACCTATCTGTCATAATCCTCCATTTCGGAACATTTGGAATCTGGTAGAAGTGTCATGGCAATTGATCACATTCCCTAATTAAATATGCATTATATTTCTTGATATTTTCCCAATAGCTCAGCGGTACAGCCGGCACTTGGTGCTTTTGGAATGAAAACTATGCCACTTTGTGGCAAAGTAGTTGACAAACTCTATTTCCCTCCAAAGAACATTTGTGTGATAAAGAAATAAGATGAAAGTGAAATTAGATAATATTACAAGTAATGGAAGATGCACACGTATATTTAATGGCCACTTTATTAGCTACACCTGTTGGTTAATGCAAATATCTAATCAGCCAATCATGTGGCAGCATCTCAACACATAAAAGCATGCAGACGTGGTCAAGAGGTTCAGTTGTCATTCAGAACAAACATCAGAATGTGAAAGAAATGTGATCTAAGTGACTTTGACCATGAAATGATTGTTGGTACCAGACGCGGTGGTTTGAATAGCCCAGAAATTGCTGACCTCCTGGGATTTTCATGCACAAAAATCTCTAGAATTTACACAGAATGGTACAAAAAAAAAACCCTTCCAGTGAGTGGCAGTTCTGTGGGCAAAAATACTTTGTTAATGACAGTGGTCAGAGGAGAATGGCCAGACTGGTTCAAGCTGACAGGAAGGAAACAATAACTCAAATAACCACATGTTACCACAGTGGTGTGTAGAAGAACAGCCCTGAACGCACAACATGTCATTCCTTGACGTGCATAAGACCATGAACACAAACATACAGAAATATACTCAGTGGCCACCTTTGGGTACCACCTCTACCAGATCAAATGGCCACTGACTATATGTACTAACCACCATGGAAATTTCCCATCGATCCAGTGCTCTAGTATTATTTGCAGGTAAGTGGAATCTGCAGTAAAGCAAAGTCGAAAATGGTGGAGCTGGAATTTGCACCGCATTGTCCCAGAATCCTAGGAATAACAGTGCATAGTTCCCTGAAGGTGGAGTCTCATGTAGATAGGGTGGTGAAGAAAGCTTTTGGTATGCTGGCCTTTATAAATCAGAGCATTGAGTACAGAAGTTGGGATGTAATGCTAAAATTGTACAAGGCATTGGTGAGGCCAAATTTGGAATATTGTGTGCAGTTCTGGTCACCCAATTATAGGAAAGATATCAATAAATTAGAGAGTGCTGAGACGATTTACTAGGATGTTACCTGGGTTTCAGCACTTAAGTTACAGAGAAAGGTTGAACAAGTTAGGTCTCTATTCATTGGAGCGTAGAAGGTTGAGGGGGGATTTGATCGAGGTATTTAAAATGTTGAGAGGGATAGATAGAGTTGACGTGAATAGGCTGTTTCCATTGAGAGTAGGGGAGATTCAAACGAGAGGACATGATTTGAGAGTTAGGGGGCAAAAGTTTAAGGGAAACACGAGGGGGTATTTCTTTACTCAGAGAGTGATAGCTGTGTGGAATGAGCTTCCTGTAGAAGTAGTAGAGGCCAGTTCAGATGTGTCATTTAAGGTAAAATTGGATAGGTATATGGACAGGAAAGGAGTGGAGGGTTATGGGCTGAGTGCGGGGAGGTGGGACTAGGTGAGATTAAGAGTTCGGCACGGACTAGGAGGGCCGAGATGGCCTGTTTCCGTGCTGTGATTGTTATATGGTTATAATCAGCAATTGGTCGATGCACAATACTGAACAATATTGAGACTTTGTTTTATAAAATGTAACAAAGTAGCACTGCTTCTATCCAAACGTATTAGTGATGTAAAATTTAAATATAATTTACTCCTTCATTGAGTAAATTATCACTTAACGCTATCTGTTGACACATTGCAAGCTACAGATAGCTCACAAACATCCTGCCTGAGACTCACTAAATATGGTGCATTGTTTAGGCAAGCAGCAGGAATTTTGTCTGTGAGATTTCCAGTATTATTAAAACTTCTCAACACCTGGTGCAATGTTGAAGCTTGGTTTTATCAGTTGTGCAACTCTGCTGCTGGGACACAATGTGAGTGCTTGAAATAGTTAGGAAGCTAGATAGAGAAGGAGCTGGATTTTCTTTCTGTGGAATTAATTATCTGTTCCAGAAACATTTCAGCCCTATTTATCTCTGTCTATTCTTGCCACCCTTAATACCAGGCAGCATTGAAGTTCCCCTCTCTCCATTCATCCCCCCACCCCACACATCTCCCATTGCTCCCTCTTTTGACTCTTAACTCTTTATGCCCACTTTTGCCCCGTCAGTTCTTTGTCCACTTCCAGCATCCTCCCCCTTTTCCATGGTTCTCTCCCCACTCCTCTTTCTCTGCATCGACTTCCCACTCTCCCTTCCGACCCCCCACCTTTCCAACGTCATAATGCAGTCAGAGATTGCAGCTTGGTCCTCGTCCAGAGCCATTGCATGCATTTCTGCAGCACTGCAAGATCCTGAGAACAATTTACCTGCTATCTGTTCCCTGATCCTCCCCCTCTCTTTACTCTATGCCATTTTATTGGAAGTAAGAGCAGCGGTTTTTCTAAATATCAGGTTTTCTGATGGCACCAAAGCTGGAACAAAGCCCCGTTCTAAATATTACAGTACTTCCTGTCAGTACAGTGACTCCAGTGGGAGATCAGCCACTCCTGCCTGTCTGATTCAGTACAATTTAGATGTTCAAGGACAGCTGGGAGTAGGCAATAGGGCACACTCTGCCAGCAATGCGCAAATCTAGAGAATAAATATTTTTTAAAGCCTGTCATAAAGCATGAAGTTTGGCAATATAGCTTCCCATAAAGTGACTGTATTTGCCAATACATTCCCTCTATTAAGCGACATTTGCTGAATTTACTGTGTGCATTTGGAGTGAGCGCATATTTGATTTATCTGCTGTAGAGAGGAGGAACACATTCTTTTTGATGCTATGTAATACAGAGAGTGTATGTCCTACCCAGTCTAATCATGGGGACAGGAGCAGGGCTTAATTTTCATTAATTCCTCAGTACTGGAATTTTAAGTGGTCTGTTTTTTCTCTTCTAGTGTTGCCATCAAGTCATGTTCTGGAGTCCTGAAAGCCCATGGCTGCAGTCCACACCTTATCTGTATCTAGTGATCGCAACAGCCTGTATCCTTGTTCTCCAGTTAACAGCAAGTGCAAAATGGGAAGTGTGGGTAGTCTAATGGCTGAAAAACATGACCTCACAAGTGATAATATGAAGAGTCATCGAGGTGGGAACGCACACAACCTCAGGCAGCCAGACGGGCTCTTTAAAAAAGGACTGACCCAAAGAGACCTGTTGAACTATCTTAACAGCACCAAAAAAGGAGCAAAACCGGACAAAAGGATTGCATCCGGATGTTCTTCCATGGAACGCTGCCGAAAAGACGGACAGAATGAGATTTATGGAAAGGACGTTGACCTAAAAAAGAATTCACTTCCTGTTGGAGGGAAATTTGAAAAGGTACTTTAAACCTCAGTCAGAAACACCTGACTAGAACAAGTTTGATTCAGTAGAATGAGTTGCCTATTACTGTTAATTCACCCTGTTTAAGGGTGAATTAAACAATCTAATAATTATTTAATGTACTTTATTCTCATATTTCTGAATATTTAATATTTCTCTTAATACATTTTGAATCTCTATAAACATGGATAGCTGCAGCACCCACCATTCACCACTGGTGGTGGCACTATACTCACTTATTTGATTCTTGTCTATCCAGTTGAAGCCAGAAGTCCCTCCAAGGAACACTGGCGTTTTCCCAAATCCAGGCCTCATTTTATTTTTTTCATCCATAAGCAGCTACTTGGTAACATCACTCAAAAGCGTGGCATCAGTATCTTCACAGATTCTTGTAGCGTCATTGCAAGTGGATTGTGGCACAGTGTGTGTCTTATGCAATGCTGCACCAGAATCCTTTTGCAAACCATGGTGTTTTTGTGTGTGTGGCAGAACACTTAAAGATGTCAAGTTTTCAAGCTCACACAACAAAGTGAGTGTTCCAGTTGATCACTGCTACAAAGTAGTTCAAAGTAAATTTATTATCAAAGTTCATATTGTATAAGTCACCATATACAAACCTGAGATTCATTTTCCTGTGGACATACTCAACAAATCCATAGAACAGTAACTATAACAGGAACAATGAAAGATCAGCCAGAGTGTAGAAGGTAAGAAACTGTGCAAATTAAATTATAAGTAAATAGCAATTAATTATGAGAACATGAGATAATGAGATAAAGAGTCCTTAAAGTGGGATCATTGGTTGTGGGAACATTTCAATGGACGAGCAAGTGAGAGTAGCTACACGTAGTCACAGGATATCCATACCAAGCCACGAGAGGACACAGTTCTGATGCTTACAGATGACGCCACCTCTGTCTCTCTCTCTGAGCTTCTCCACAGCGTCTCTCAGCAACCTCTATCTTGACAAGCTCTTGTTTGATCATTGGCAATGGACCAGCTGAAATTTACTTCAACCTGAAATGTTACTTATTTTTTTTCTTTCCTTAAGAGTATTTACAGCATTTTCTACGTATTTCAGAAACAGCTTCTTTATTACCTCATGGCTGTCTCAGTAGCAATATCTTTTAAGATAAAAAAGAAGCTTTTGTCAGATTCTGAGCAGAGTGGCTGTGAGGAATGTAAATGTCACCAGGATGCAATTGCCAGATAGTCTGACAATATAAGCAGGGAGAAGAGATTTCTGCAAAGCTGTTTAAATGCATGAACTTCAATTGAAGTGTTTGTTCATTGGTACCTAATTGGATTTTTGCAACTAAGAAAAGTGTGTAGACCTCAAACTTAAAAATTACTAGCTTTGCCTGAGTTTATATTAGCATTTATCTCTATACTTAACATTCAAACAGATTATCTTTTGATAATTATGGCATTCTTTAAGATCATAGATTGTAAAGAAAATGTTTATAACACTACAACCAACTAGATGTACCAGTGTGAATCATGTTAACCTACCTACTGTCTGGGATGGGAGTCTCTAATAAGTTAAGTGAGCCTAGCTTAATCTGAGTATTTGCCATCCATCATAGGTTGGCTTCTGTCAGTCCTCTATCAGGATGTGATAGTTTCACAAGTACAAAAAACAGGGCTGTGCAATATCTAGATATTAAAAAACATCAGGAAAGCAGAAAATGCTAGAACTAAGCTTTGCCTTTCAGTTGATGATGTAGATGCTACAAAAATTTGGAGAATGAACAATTTCTTATGGGTTATGAATAGGTCTACAAGCATAATCCATTTAGCAGAAAACAAGTACAAACTTTATTTTAACATGTATCAATTGATCTTCAATTTTACATCCTCCCATCTACACCCCCTCACCAAACCGTCCCCACCTGATTGTCTTTCCCGCAGTCACAATTCCGACCCTCTGCATTCATGCCGGTGGTGCCAAAGAACTTCAGTTCAATGCAGAATCTGTATCCACAACAGACCAAGGACCTGAGCGACAGTACAGCCAGCCTCAACGTCTTCAGCAAGATGGACCATTCTCCCATGAGGAATGGAGGTGAAAAGAAGGATTACTTCAGGACAGTCAGTCAAGAGGAGGACCTGTCTGACTCTGGGCGGAATTCCATGACGAGCCTCCCTCCCTGCGGAACAGGCCTGAAGCACCACATAGGGCAGATAAGTGCCTCCATGGGGCAAATTAACCACATTGGCTCAAACTGCATTGATGGGGGACCCAAGGAGGCTTCTAACTCTGACAGCAGCCGTTTCTCCTGCAAGAGCATGGCAGTCCTGAGCCGGCTGGACCCCCAGGGCAACATGTCCCCTTCCTGCGAGCTGTCACGATCGATGGAGGACGTCGTCAGAGAGCTGGAAGACCGGCTTCACGAGAAGGAGGTGGAGCTGAAACACGTGAGAAGGAACCTGGACGAGAGCGAGGATGCCATTGCCCAGGTGTTCGAGGATAAGCAAAGGCTCTGGGAGAAAGAGATGGAAGAACTGAAGCGAATCTACGCCAGCAAGCTGCGCCAGGTGGCCCAGCAGGCCCAGCACGCCCAGCGAACTCTCCAGCTGCAGGTCTTCAAGATCAAGCAGGAGAAGAGGAAACTGCAGGAGGATTTTGACAAGTTGCTGCTGGAATGTGAGCAGCTCAAAAGCCAGTGTACATCTTATCGACAGGAGCAAGATGACTTAACGCCAAAGCTGGAGGAGACCAAATGGGAGGTATGATTATTTATGCATTAAATTATGTATTGCCATTGGTTAATTAGCATTTCACAAACAAAAGAACATGGAACCCCAAAGTAATCAGCAACATCTTCCTTTTTACTGATTTAGGTTTCTGTACTAACACCGTTACATTGTCCCATGTTGTTTTCCACTAAAATATCAAGGAAGCTGGCTTTAATTGTTTGTTATTAAACCCTGCCCTTAAACACTGCACAAGCAAACTTGTCAGAAACCTGTTGCTACAGACGATTGCGCGTTTGGTGCACCGATTGTACCCGGCGAGATTTTTATCTGTGGGCTCTCATCTCTCTGCTTGTGTCCAGACATCAAAGGATGTGCAGAATCTAGTCACCTGTGCAAAATTTTTACCTGCACATGGTTTATACCCCACATGAGAAATCAACCTTTGACCTTGGGGTTGAGGCCTGCTTCAGCGATAGATAAAGAGGGCCCAGATTTACCTAGGCTGCTGGCAGGAAGTCTGAGCAGGGATTATCTTTCAAGCAAAATTTCCTGAAGAATTCTCCTTTGCAATCCCACCAGTCTGTGCTTAGTTACTGCTGATGCCCTGATCTCTTCTTTCCACACCTCAATTTCAGAGCAAGGACGCTGACAGCAATGCTGTTCTCCTGGAATTAAATCTTTGCAAGGCTCAGCTCTATTATATGGGAGGCATTTGCTCCGTTAATCCCACTTTCATTCATCTAGTACACTGAATTTCATACTGGAATCAAAGGAGACGTCTAATTGTTCTGAAGTGAGTGCAGTTTCAACATATATTTTATAATTTCCTACCTCTTTCCAACACAGTATTCACCAATGACTAGACCCGATTCTTTTCCTCTGCACTTAACTACTAAAATTTCAAATGATCCATCTTGGCCAAGAGTAAAGCCAACAATACAAGAGCCACACAGGAACAGCCCCTGCAGGTGTATTTATGACAACCCTCAAGGCCCATCTATCCTCATCTATTTACCATCCTTAATCTGGGCCCTTCTGTGTCTTAGTTGGAATACTTAAATACTGTGAGAGTCCTAACCTCCAGCACCTCTGAGTATTTTCCAGATTCCAATCTTGGGGGTGAAAAAAAATCTTCCTCAGATCCCCTCTAAACCTCCCTGTACATTGTAACCTTAACCCCTCAATCTGACTGAATCTCCGGCAAAGGAAGGAAACCATTTCAGATTGGTGTCTGCACTATTCAACAGCTGGGCAATTACAAACTTCTCTCTCAAAATTAAAAAAAAGCGCTTTGAGCATTTGGATTAGAAAGTCTTGGGTGAAAACTGAAATGCTGGTTTTTGCTCATGCTGAGCAGCTTCTTGTCTCAGATGGCCGGAAGGGTTTGCTTGAAATTTGTCTCGTTGCAGGTCCGTCAGAAGGCTGGTGAGATCGCCCTGCTAAAGCAGCAACTGCGAGACTCGCAGGCAGAGGTGGCGGGGAAACTGAGTGAGCTGTTCAGCTTGAAAGCGCTGCTCCAAGAAGTCCGAGTGGAGCTCTGTACCAAAGATGAACAGATGTTGCTGCTAAAGAATTCTCTGCAGGCCCAAACCAAGCAATTAGCTAAAAGCACAAACGCACTACAGCAGGAGGACCGCATCTTACTCCAAGAAGCCTGCCTGGAGAGAGATGGAGCATCCGAAGAAATGAAAGGCTTGTTGAACAAGGAGACCGATGATCTGAAGGCCAGGAGCTTTCATGGTGACACCACCCAAGGTCTTGTCCTCCAGATTGAGAGACTGAAAGCCGAACTGTTATTGGAACGAAGGCAGTGTGAAGCCCAAGCTGCCAATTTTGAAATTGAGAGAAGTACCTGGCAGGACGAAAAGGAAAAAGTCATCCAGTATCAGAAACAACTGCAGTCTAGCTATCTAGAGATGTACCAAAGAAACCAAGCCCTTGAACAAGAAATTCGGGTTATTGCAGCCAAAGTAGAACTAACGGACAACGATGTCAAACAGAACCTACCATGGATCGAAAGGATCGAATCCTCTGAGATATGATAAGCAATTAAATTTGCGCATCATTGATTGGAGATCAGGACACAGACATTTTAAAAGATATATATATATATAGTGTTGAATTCCTCAAGGTGAACAGAACATGATAACAGGTTGTAGCAGCTGGAAGATATTACTGATTTGGATCTACAAATGGAAAGGATGAAACACAGGGATGCTTCCAGAACGTTTTAAAATGGAAAGTGGTGTATCTAGAGAACCTGAAATATTTAGTTTTTGATGGCTCAAATCTGAGAAGTGATTGACCTTTTCTCCATAATTGTAAGATGCTACAAAGAACTTCTGTGCACTCAACGGATGCAAACCTGACTTAAATCAAGCCAATTTAAGGTTTAAACTCAGTGCTTTAAAATGTGAAATAATCCCCTACGATAGTATTTTATTTACCTATATATTTTAGAATCACTGCAGAGAATGACACATTAATGCAATTCAGGTCCCTCTCTGTTTTAATAATTGTTAGAGCTTAGTTTAAATTTCACATTCTACAGAATTAAGCTCTACAATTTGTTTAGCAAATCTGCCAAGAAGTAATATTGACTTGGAATGATAGTTTTAGGAAAGTGAAAAGTAATACCAGATCTTGTCTAAGTTTAATTATTTTTGTAAAGATTCTCCCTTTTCCGAGATGGAGTGAATTTTATCGGCTGAATTTTATTTGGATTTTGTTTTATAACATTTTTTACACGAGGCATATATACCATTTGTTTCATAATGCTTTTCCTTTGACTTTTTATCACGCACTATGTGTAGACAAACTGAAGGTTTCTATCTAACGAGGATCGTGATTGTACTGACAAGATCTGACTTGCTTCGCAGCATCCAGGAGGCCAATTGCTTTGCTTTTGTCCAGTGTTTTTTTTTTGAAACAGGGAAGAAGATGACAATGTTGAAACCGATATTCAAAACTATAACCCAACCTGCTAGTACTTTTTGGAATTAATATGCAGATATCTACAACTGCCAGCAATGTCAGGGCAGTGAGGGCAGTTATATGCAGTCATGGCCAGGACAGTATCTGCCTCAGAAAAAAAAATGACCACCTGAAATGACATCACATTTTCTCTTCCAGGAATTGTAACTCGGTTAAATTTATAAATACATTCACAAATACATTTTTATTCTTTCATTGCAAGGTTGAATATTTTGAAATTGTATTGAGATTTACCGTACAATTGCCATTTTTGATCATTACCCCTCACCACATATCTTAAAGTACTGTTCAGAGAATATGTCACAATACTATGAGAAATATCCCACAGACCAGCTGGCTAACTGGTTTCTTTTTGACTGCATAGATTGACAAAGGAATGTTGACAAAAATGCCTGGAGAAGTCCCTTCCATGTAAACAAGGCAATGCACTTTTCATTCATGTGTGAAATGGCTAAGTATTTCTCTACCAAAAGGCAGGACTTGCAACAGTACAGAACACTCAGGCTCTGCACTGATACACTGCGTCAGTTCTGTACAGAAATAATCCTGTAGCTTGTGTTTGTGACTTCTGTGGCTTCTTCCACAGCCTTCTTACTGAACAATGCTGATGGTGAAAATCTGAACCCCAATGAGCAGAGCGAATGTACAAATGGATTAGGAGCAGATGTAGGCTAACTGGTGACTCAAGCCAGCTCTGCATTCCAATATTATCATGGCTAATCAAGTTACAACTTCAATTCTACGTTCTTGCTTACCCCAGTTATTATAGAACGTAGAATATTGCAGCACAGAACAATCACTCAGCCCATAGCATTTTAACCTACTCCAAGCCACCCCCCCCACCAGCCCTCCATTTTTCTTTCACCTATGTGCCTTTCTAAGTGTTTCTTAAATGTCACTAATGAATTTGCCACTACCAACCCCCCCCCCCCCAGCAGTGCCTTCCACTTATCCCTGCTCATTGATCAAGTTTCTACCCACACCGTTCAAAGAATGTTCAACATTTGTCTTCCTCAAAGGAAACAGGGTCCCAAAGATTAAAGGTCAACTGAGAGAGAAGAAAACCTTTTTTTAAAAAAAAATGGATGACCCTTATTTTTAAATAACAAGCTCAATTTTTAAATTCTTCCCACATCTATTTCTTTCAATACCCTTCACTATAACAAATTAAAATGTCCAAGTAGTTTTGACTGCAAAGCTACTAATGTCAGTTTTTTTTAGCTTCCACAATCTTTTTTAAAGAATCGGAGAGTATTATCTGGCTGAACACAGGTTTGCTTCTGTGTATAATCTGTTGCACATTTACTCTCCACCCTCAGTTCAGGGCTGCTGGGATCACTACTTATAGCTGTACCCACCAGCATTTCATCTTAATGCTCTTTGCAGGTTCCCATCTGTGCTTGAAAATTCCACTCACCTGTAACTGTTCACTTAACACCAAGACATGATAGTGGATTCACCATCTGCAAAGTTCTAACCTCAAAGCAGATTTTAAGCCCTATCCAATATAGGTTTCTATGGGCATCTTCACAATAAGGCAGTTAGACTGAATTCGAAGAGTAGCTTCCTCCCCTGTCTAGTCTCTGCAGCAGGGTTTAGCTGCCAATACAGCTATTTCAGTGGCAGGGTTCCCTTCCCTATCAAGGAGGAGGTACGTCCAGCTAACAAAGTAAAAATAAACTAAATAGTTTGTTTCATTTTTAATGATGTACATTTTAATTTAGACAAGCAGTTCTTAACATACATACATGTAACACTGATAGAAAATTTCTAGTTTACGAAAGATTTCTGAATTACAAAAGACTTATAAGCTCCAATTTCCAAACACAGGTACAATTCTTACAAGCTAAAAGAACTTACCAATGAGTTGCAGATGAATGAGTTGTCTGTTACAGAAACCAAATGTTGACAAATGAATTCTATCTGTCACTCCCTTTTTCTGTAATTCTCCTTGTCATTGGTAGCAATTCCAGATGCTTTCTAACATTTATATTGTTTTGCTACTAGTTGACATTATCTACAAGTGATGTTTTTCAGATGCCTTTGGTAGGACAAAGTAATTCACACAGATGGTCTAAAAGCTTCTGGGGACAGAGATCCCAGAAAATTAATTCTGTGAGGACTGACTCTCTGAGTATGCAAATATCCCAACTAATTATGATCAACAATACATGTGACCACGTTTGATGTGCTAAATGACAAAATCAGTCTGGTCTGCAGTCTTCTCAAACTTAGTCACAATGATGTAAATAACTAATCCAGTGTTGTCTGGTTAGATGCAGGCTAATTAGCACAACCCTATTGTCTTACATTGATTAAACATGGGCCTACAAGAACTAATTGTTCAGCTGTTTACAACAAGAAGCCGAGCAACGAATGTTGGTTAGGAGTTTAACTTTGTCACAAACTTTGGAAAACTTATGCTGCTTTGCTAGAAAGCTCAGGTCAGCAATGGGCCTCTTGGGCCTTGGAAAGAAAATAATCTATCACAGATAGCAAAATCATCTTTCTTTATGTTTGTTCAGTAACTCTGTCTCTCTCCAGCTTTATCGTGGGGTCATGATCCTTTCAGTCTGCTGAACTGACACCCATATCAAGCATCCATTTACACTGAAAATGGGTTTATTGTGCATTTATTCTTTCCACATTCCTACTAAAGTCCTCAAGATTCTACCACTCACTTGACACACAGTTCTGGCCGGTTATCCTGCTTTAGGATGTAGGGTGAAACTAGAGCACCCTGAAGAAACCCATGTGGTCCCCAAGGAGAACATGCAAGCTGGACATGGACCACACCAGTGGTCAGGATTGAACATAGGTCTCTGCCACAGTATTCCTGTCTCCCTTGTTCACTCTAACATCGTTTCTAGATGTAAGCAATACTGAAAGCCATCGTTACTTCTTCATGTAATTTAAGGGGCTTGGAAACTGAGTAACAGCAACTTCCAAAATCACCAAATCTTCTGAACACTCAAATTTTAGTGTTCCAAAGAAACTCGGGGCTCCCGTTCTTGCTGCTCAGATCACTTCTTTGCTGAGTGTGAACACAAACAAAACTGTTCCCCTTCAAGAAAGAGTTCCCACTTGAGAACAAAGTGATGATCTGTTGCATACATTGAAAGCAAAAAAAAAAATGCATTTTCAGTTTAGTTTAGATTTCCAGTATCTGGATCTATTTTGTTATTTTCGTCTGTCTGCTTTAATAGAATCCAGAGCTGGAAAAAACAGCCATATAACATGATTTAACCTTGCTTGAGTTCTTCCTGCCTCCCCACCATAACCAAAATGATGTTTCCTTTTAGATATAATATTTCAAATATAGAAGCGGTTGTGGAGCACTGGATGCTGCCTGTCCTGGGTGGCATTTCTTGATTTTCCTTTTAATTTAAAAACAATTCAACACCAGTTAGCATTCTGCAAAATTGTTTTGAGTAACTAAAATCCGTCCGCAGTCAATAACTGGGTCACAAACCAGTTTGGAGATGGATTATACAGAGTACAGAAGGGTGAGAGGGCCTAATTCAAGATTTCTTCTCCCATCTCATTTCCCCTTCCTCGGCACCTGCACTGGCTGCAGGGTAGACTAGTGCTTAACAAAGGAACAATATTGACATCATGGCCTAGTGTACTAGGGCTCTCTTTAGATTGATGATACACTGTGTCCACCTAGTGACAATAAACAGTACTGCAGCAACTCGCTCCTCTACTACCGTCACCTATTTTTTTCATTGTAGCAGACTATGTTGTTGCTATGAGCACCAGTGGCTATCTCAGTTCATTTAAAAATACTTCAGGATTAATCTGCGTCTGTGGTAGTGAATTAAATGTCTAGAAAATGTTAACCTGGCAACTTAACATTGTTTAGTAACTAAGACCAGATGCATTAAGCTTGCTATTTACCAATCATTTGAACATTTCCAAATAAAACTTACATTAAAATGGGCTCTTGTTTTACCTTGGTTTGTCTGTTAATGATGTACATTAATGCACTCTAGTATGCACCATAATTTATATTAAAAATTAAGTTATATTTGGAAGGTAACTTAGAAAAACATTAGAACCAAACTGATCATTGTATTATTCCAGGTGAAGTTGAGTTAAAAACTGTATGGAATTAACTTTAGTATTTAAACCAAGGCTGTAAATTTGCTTGTTACATTGAGAAATCTGTATCTTGTCTGCTTGTCATTGCTAAAAGAATTGTTTGAAATAGTTATAAACAGCTCTGGATTTTTACACAGTCCTCTCATTCCCAGATAATCACCACTGAAATTTACCCATAATCCCAAAGCATTTTTCTTTGATGGAGTGCTCAAAACAGAACTCATTTTCCAATCTTCACTCCAAACATTGTCTTACATACATTCAACACATTCATATTCTTAAGCCTTTAAATTCAGTGCCAAGCAACTAAAATTCCAAGCCCCCTCTCTATGGTGCTTCCCTACTTCTAAGTCAAATTTTGGTCTAAAGTCTCTTGATGGAGAAATTACATACTGATTTATGGTCTCTTTTATGGTCAAAAATGGGATAGAACATACCAAAATGACCAGTAAAGCTTCTCAGAAAGTCCAATAATAAAAAAAGGAAATCAAATTTATTCAGTTCTCATTAATTACTGGTATATAACATACCCTGTTTGATTCAAATCCCAGAATATTTGAATAATTTTTCTGTTTCTAGAAATCTTTCCCTTGAGGGATCTCATTCTGCTTCTAGCACTTTTAATCAAATGAGTTTAAATCCACTGTGTACTGACAGTACCTTCACCCACAGAGTGGCATAGTGGGAGTTTCATTTATGTTTTTGACACTGAAACTAACTTCATTCATCAAAGGGACTCTGACTTTCATCAACATGCTGCATGCTCTGTTGCACTGCCCAAACTATTAATCTTGTGCCTTTCCCATTCAGTGCGTCTCTGCAATTGCTGTGGAGAAAATTCTTTGAAGTTGACTTTCTTTCCAGCTCCTCCATATCAAAACTTGATTTAGGTATTTGGATACAAGGAAGTTAATGAAAAGGAGTCCTTGGTGGCACTAGTGACTGTGGAATGGCGGCATTGAAGAATGTGGATATCAATGGGCAGTGGCTGTTTGTCCCATAGTTAGTGATGATTTCATCATGGTGACTCTGCCATTCATCATCCTGAAAAAACCCCTGCTCCCAGACAATTCAGGAAAACTCTTTGTGAGCAACTGCACTGTCAGTTTTTATTGAATTTAATTGGTTATAAATGAAATGTAAAAGTTCTGTACACGTGTTCAAACGAGCTCCTACTTACAGGTAAAGGAGGATTAATGATCCTGATCAAAGGCCCTACATGCTCCTGTTGTATCCTTAGCAACTGAGTAAGTAATGAAATATAAACAGATGGCGGGGAGGAAAAGGAGGCATCCAATGGCAAGCAGAAGTTATTGAACCTGAAGCTTTGAGGCTGAGGTTTTGGAGTCCTTATAATGCCACTAATGTGTTTGAACATGAGGTGCTGGGAGTTCTAGGGAAGATATGAATCAAGTTTCCTAATAGATCTAAGCCCGAGTCTATAATGTCATGCTAAGCTCAGCGACCCATTGTGGGTAGCTTGGGTAGTCCACTCTAGTCTCGCATTGCTGACCTCCAGATATACTGCCAGGACCATTGCCTGAATTCTGACCACAGTTTAGGATATGTTGTTCAGTGGGAGACTCGAGTTGGACACCGTGGGTGAGATACAGAAAAATCTGGAGCTGGGTAGTTAGCATTTACTAACCAAGGACGAAGAATTCAGAAAATTCTGCAAGTCCGAAGGATCTGGATTGGTTTGCCTGGAGGGGGTACCTCCGGAAATACATGTTGGGGAAGTGGACGCAATATGTGGAGCTTGTCAGTCACCCTGGCTGTGGAGGGAAATCTGCTGGGATGCCCTATGGAAGATCGCCCAAGGGAAGCTTTACACAATTGCAAAAGCTAGTAGCAGTTGGCTGTTTGAGGGTTTCATAGAATTACGGCAAAATGCCAAGGCGGAATGGCACAGATTAGAAACGGAAAACGAATGTCGGCATAAAGCAGAAGCTGAGAGATGTACAACAGGAAATTCTAGAATATCGGCAAAAAGCAGAAGGCGAGAGATGTATTACAGGAAATCCTAGAATGTCGATAAAAAGCAGAAACTGAGCGAGGTAGGTTAGAAGGAGGACACAAAAGGAGGCAGACGCCTTAGAGAAAGGGTTACTGATTTACAGGGTCAGACAGGGGTATTGCCGCATCTGAATCAGTTTCAGTTGAAGTGTGAGAAATTACTTAAAGAAACAAGAGGAAGCAAAGAATGGAGAAAACAGCCCGATGATTTAAAGACGGTATGAATGTGATTCAGAAATCAGCACAGGAAAGGGAGAGTAGCACTGGGATCATGCAAAGTGTTTAAAGCAGATTCAAAAGCTGCAAGACCAACTTGCTGCACAGCAAGGAATAACATGTGCTTTAGGATCTGAAAGAGGGGAGCAAGGTGAATATGGAGATGTTGATTGGCATGATTTAGCAGATGAAGCTACTAGATAGGGTTACAATAATTACGAAGCACCATTTCCCGAGGAACTCCCACTGCCACCTTACGAACTGGTGCTACCACCTGCACGATTGGCCCCCCTGGTTACTCTCAGAGAGTGCGGAGCTGGGGCAGGAAATCAACATACACCACACCGGTCGGGGTACAGCAGCATTGAGATATTGCTAAGGACATTGAGACGTGTGTTTGGAGACCATCGATAGCTTTTCCAAGCAGCTAGTCATCAGAGAGTAATACATGGCCTAGATGATAGCAAAGAAAGGAAATTGATTGTAATGAGTTTACGTCCACATATACACTTAACTTTGCCAGATATGCGACAACATGGTGGGGAGCGAGTGAGGAATTAAAGGCTGTAGTATTGACTGTTATGGGTATTAACAGAGGGGACCCAGTAGACAGGCTAGCCAAATGTTACCAGAGGAGAGGTGAACATCCCACTGCATTTGTGTCCCGTTTATGTTCTAAGAGGTGTATGGAACAGGATTAGATCGGGACCATTTAGGACCAGAGGCCTCAAATAGATGGTTGACGACATTGGTATCTCAGTATACCGATGGAAATGTTTGATCTTTCTGAACTTACACATACTGAGCCATGGGTACTGAGGAAAATGAGTTAAGGCCTGCAAAAATGAGAGACAAGACCAACTAAGCCCTGTCATGGGAAGGGGATGCCTATTAAAAGTCAGGTAACTGCCTGGAGAAATGAGGGTAGGGCCCACCCTGGGTTCCTCCCTGTCATGCTATCAAAGTGCAAGGTAGGTCGGAGGAAATGGAACAGTACCAGGAAGAGGGAGAGCTGACATTGGAGTAATTATATGCTTAACTGCACTCAAGCGGGATCCATTAAGAAAGAATGTGCAAACCTGAGATGAGAAAGAGCAGAGCAAGACCGTTTGCCCTTGGAAGGGCCAGAAAGACTGAGCCCTCTAAATAACTTGGTGGAGACACCACCATCCAGGGGATTGTACCCTGAGCTTCAGTGATAGTGTCAGACCTCACTAACATGGGGGTGTGACACAAGGTGGGATGGAACCAAAAGACTTCTACGAGTGGTAGTGTCGGAGGACACTGGAGGAGCCCAAACCACTGTAAATTTAATAACTTAAGTTTGGAGATACAAGGTAAAATTATCCAAAGTGGATTCACAGGGCATTCACAAGTGGGATGTGAGTGTACCATTGGAAGTAAGGATGGAGACATAGCTTTGAAACATTCAATAGTGTTGGTTGAATTACCCATGGATCAGGAATATATAATGGGGAGTATATAATATATATAATAGTATATAATATAATGGGAATATATAATATAGCCAAAGCGGGGCTTCATTTTAATCCAGTCAATTGTATGATTTGGCAGATGCCAACTGACATGAATGACATACACCTGTGGTGAACTACATATACCTGTCTGGACACGCCCCCTGCTGACTGCTCCTGTGGCCCCTCCCACTGACCCCTGTATAAAGGCGATCGAGGCCTGAGCTCGGCCTCTCAGTCTCCAGGATGTGGTATGGTGGTCACTCACTGCTTGTTCCTTCTTCCAGTCAGTAAAAGCCGATATCTTGCCTTACGTCTCAGAGTGAGTTATTGATGGTGCATTAACACCACATGCAGATCCCAGCAGGAGAATATCAGGACAGAATATGCACAACGGGTGAAATGTAGATAAAACTGGAGGAGATAAGCAATGATCAGAAGGTTCTGCAAATTATTGCAAAGAACTCAAGTCATTTGCAAGGCACAAGTATATCTGTGCAGAAAGATAGTTGGCAGTGTGTCCATAGAAGGTTCAGACCCCAAACCACAGAAGCAATATGAGTTTCCCAAAAGAAGCAGAGGAAGATGTAGGTAAAGTAATACAGAGATTGGTACAACAGGAAGTCAGTAGCCTCCTCTAATAACTCACCCATATGGCCACACAGGAAACCAGATGGTAGTTGGAGAACGAAAATAAACTATTGAGAACTGAGTAAAGTAACCCCATTAATAGCCCAGCTGTTGCAACTAACCAAGAGACTGTGTTCAAACAGAATGAAAAAGCACAATGGTTCATAAGTTTAGACGTAAATAATGGATTTTAGTCTATCCCATAGAAAGTGAGTGTCAATACAAGTTTGCATTCACTTTTCAGGGACAATAGTATACATGGATTGCCCTACCACAGGCGTTCCTTAATTCCTCTTCTATATTTTACCTGTGCTTGGGGAAGAACAGTTTTCAAAGGCTCAATGTTTGGTGCAATACATAGGTGATCTTTTTTTGCAGACTAAAACCAAGCAGGAACATTATCAAATATGAGGAAATCTGCAGCTGCTGGAAATTCAAGCAACACACACAAACAGTGCTGATGGAACATTATCCACTATTGGTAGAACTGCTGCAATTATCACTTGCATTGGGGCTAAAAGTAAACCCAAAAAAGGCACAGGTGATAAAACAAGAAGTGAGTTATTTGGGAATGATCTTGACACTGGGGAAAAGGGAAATTGACAAGCAAAGAGTAGAAGCGGTTAAGAAAGAAACCACCTATTCCCCAAGACCTAAAAGTTCTGTGGTCATTTCTGGGGTTGGTAGGATACTGTAGGGATCACATGATGGATTTTCCACTAAGGCAACTCCTTTAATGGAATTACTGAAAAAGAATGTGCATGGGAACGGATATCAGAACACACCCAGGCCATCACAGACCTGAAGTAAGCATTGGCCACCATGCCTGCTTTAAAAACCCCAAATCCACATGAGCCATTCTCATTGGAGGTGGCTGCAGCTGATACCACCCTATTACAGGAGATGCATGGGAAGTTAAGACCAGTAGTGCAGACATCGCACATGCTCTCAGCAGTAAAACGGGTATACTGGATGTGAAAAACACTCGTTAGTGGTTTTCTGGATGGTACAACATTTTGCCTACATAGTGGGACTCAATCCACTTATAATACTGACAGATTACAACTCCATACAATTATTGTTAGATGGAAAGATTAAAGATAGCTCAGTAAGCCAAAACAGAATTGCTAGATGGAAAATTGGGAAAATCAGGTTGGTAATGGATCTCAAGAGAGTGGATTTGTTGAATACCTAAGAGATAGCTTTTTAGAGCAGTTTGTCGTTAAGACTTCTAGGGGATCAGCTATACTGGATTGGGTGTTATGTAATGAACTGGAGGTGATTAGGGAGCTTAAGGTGAAAGAACCCTTAGGAATCAGTGATCACAATATGATTGAGTTCAACTTGAAATTTGATAGGGAGAAAGTAAAGTCTGATGTAGCAGTATTTCAGTGGAGTAAGGGAAATTACAGTGGTATGAGAGAGGAGTTGGCCAAAGTAAATTGGAAGGAGCTGCTGACAGGGATATCAGCAGAGCACCAACTCTGTAAGTTTCTGGGGAAAATGAGGAAGGTGCAGGACATGTGTATTCCAAAAGTGAAGAAATATTCAAATGGTAAAATAGTACATCTGTGGCTGACAAGGGAATTCAAAGTTACTGTAAAAGCAAAAGAAAGGGCATACAACAAAGCAAAAATTCGTGGGAAGATAGAGGACTGGGAAGTTTTTAAAAACCTACGGAGAGCCACTAAAAAAATTATTAGAAGGGAAAAGATGAAATATGAAAGCAAACTAGCAAATAATATCAAAGTGGATAGTAAAAGTTTTTTCAAGTATGATAAAAATAAAAGAAATGAGAGTGGATATAGGACTGTTAGAAAATGAGGCAGGAGAAATAATAATGGGGGACAAAAAGATGGCTGATGAACTAAATGAGTATTTTGCATCAGTTTTCACTGTGGAAGACACTAGCAGTGTGCCTGATGTTGCAGTGTGTAAAGGATCAGAAGTGAGTGCAATTACTGTCACAAGAGAGAAAGTACTCAAAAAGCTGAACAAACTCAAGGTACGTACTGTAAGTCACCCAAACCAGAGGAACTGCACCCTAGGGTTCTTAAAGAGTTAGCATTAAAGATTGTGCTGGCATTAGAAATGATCTTTCATAAATCATTGGACTCTGGCATGGTGCCAGAGGACTGGAAAATTGCAAATGTCACTCCACTCTTTAAGAAAGAAAAAGCAGCAGAGGGGAAATTATAGACCAGTTAGTCTGACCTCAGTGGTTGGGAAGATGTTGGAGTCAATTGTTAAGATGAGGTGACTGACAAGATAGGACAAAGTCAGCATGGTTTCCTTCAGGGAAAATTCTGCCTGATGAACCTGTTGGAATTCTTTAAGGAGATTAGAAGTCTATACTCACTGGAATTCAGAAGGATGAGGGGGGATCTCATTGAAACTTTTCGAATGTTGAAAGGCCTAGACAGAGTAGATGTGGAAAGGATGTTTCTCACAGTGGGAGAATCTAGGACAACAGGGCACAGCCTCGGGATAGAGGGGTGCCCCTTCAAAACAGATGGGGAGAAATTTCTTTAGCCAAAGGGTGGTGAATCTGTGGAATTTGTTGCCACTTGCAGCTGTTGAGGCCAGGTCGTTGGGTGCATTTAAGGCTGAGCTTGATAGGTTCTTGATTGGACTTGGCATCAAAGGTTACAGGGAGAAGGCTGGGAACTGGGGTTGAGGAGGAGATAGAAAAAAAGGAGCAGCCATGATTGAATGGTGGAGCAGACTCGATGAGCCAGATGGCCTAATTCTGCTCCTATGTCTTATGGTCTTATGGATTTTAGTAACTAGCGAATGACTTAAGTTAATTTTAGATGTAAAAATACAGAATGGAAATTGTTTCAGAATTTTCTTTTTTAATTGCTTAAGATGTTTCCAAAATTCATGAGTTCATAGACAAGTTGAAATAGCTACAAATAACTTTAGCAAAGGTTGCAGCATGCAAAAACATTTTGGCTTTGATGCTGAAGATTTGTTTCAGGACCAGCCAATCGATTCCAGTTAGGTTGCAGCCCAGGTATACAACCCAACAGTGTAGGTATGCCTTGTTTATTAAAAAGAACAAGGCAAAATAACTTTACTGGGTCATTGTCTACTCCCAATCATCAATTAAATTAATAGTACCGTTGACTGCACTGTGTAAAGGCATTTACCAGCAACCGGCTCTCTGATGCTCAGAACCACTTGTCTCTGTTCTCCAGCATAGTTTGCCTATGGAATTCTGGAGTTTGAGAGGCAAGACATCAGTGACCACTCTCAAAATCAAACCAGCATTCAATTGGATGTGTCCTCAGAGAGGCATAGTAAAATTCTCCACTGAGTTGCACTAAAGAGACGATTGTGCTTCTCGAGTTCAATTACCTCAGCCCAGGATATTGTTGTAGCAATTTCTCAGGGCAGTGCCACAGGCCCATCCATCTTCAACTCCTTCAAAATGACTTGACCCTCTAAAAACACAGAAGATTGGATATTAATTGATTGTTGTATAATATTAAATTCCATTCACCTTAGATAAAGGGACAGTCCATGCTGTCTTACAGTGAAACCTACACAGCGCTGGGCATGAGGTGATAAATGATGGGTAACATTCACATCACGCAAGGTCCAAACAATAACAATTTCCATCTCAGACTTTTGACATTCAATGGCAATGGCATTGTCTAGCAGCATCTTAATGCTATATCAATTACAAAATTAAGTGACCAGGCACCTCCCGATTTCCTGAAGCATTTTCCCCATCTCAAGGCACGTCAGGAATGTGGTGTAATATTCCAACAATAGTGAAGAAGTTCAACCCAATTCCTCCATACATATATCCACACCATGGTTGTGATATATAGTGTTCATAAAATGTATGCAGATTACTCACCAAGGGCATGGAGTCACAATCCTCTCCCATGTTGCTCATCATTCTGTTCTGGAAATAGTATGTTGCTGATCGCTGGGTCAGCCTACCCAACAGCACCACAGAGATATCGCCACCAGAAGATGATTAGTTTCATCAGTGAATGCTTATTAACTGTGCTTCAGGAAACCATTGCGCAGCTGTAGAAATATTTCATTAGGCCACAATTGGAGCATGGTGTGCAATTCTGGTCTTCTAGGCAACATGGGGAAGCCTTTAGAAATGGTTTAAAGAGGTTCACCAGGATGTTGTTTGGACTAAAGAGTATTAGCTATAAGGAGAGTTTGGATAAACTTCCTATGTTTTTTTTTTCTGGAACATTGGAGGCTGAGGGGATATCTGAAAGGAGTTTATAAAATTATGAGAAGCATAGATAAAGTCTCACAGGCTAGAAACGTCAAATACCAGTCTGGTAATCATCTTCTGATGACAAAGAGGGATATGGATCATGTCATGATCAGAATCACCAGGTTTAATATCACAAGCATATGTCATGAAATGTGCTCAAGCAGATGGGAGTAATTTAATTTGGGTCATGGTCAAGACAGCCAATCATGGGCTTAAGGGTCTGTGCCTGTGCCGAACAGTTCTATGTTCTGTGTGCTATAAGGCCTCCAGTGTTCCAAGCTCACCAACAGCTTCTCAGTAAGTTATTAACGAACATCAGTGAGTTGATGATGCCTAAAAATTGAATATTGTTTGTGATTCTGGGCCAATTTCCCTGCTCTCATGACTTTTTGGCAGGAGATCTTGTACCTGTGTGCAGAGTGCTGTGTTTAAAATACCTGAAAGGCAGCAAATACTACAGCAATATTCCAGTACAATAGTACTCTTTGGATACCGAAGTGAGATCTCTGCCTAAATTTTGGTTCTCAAAATTCAAGAGTGAGTCTTTATACATACACAGAGGTGAAAGTGCACAAATGGACGTTAGAATTATTCTACTGTATCCAGCATCTTAAAAGGTAAGTGCCATTAAATAACCATATAGAATAGTTTAGGTACGACGTCCATTCTTTTCTCCTCCAGTTTAAAGCATCGAAGCCTAATATGAACAACAACACACACAAAATGCTGGTGGAACACAGCAGGCCAGGCAGCATCTATAGGGAGAAGCACTGTCATCGTTTCAGGCTGAGACCCTTCGTCAGGACCTGACGAATGGAATCTGATGGGTTTTAGATGCCAAGGGGTCACGTGTAAAAATGTCCATCGAGCACTGAAGAGACAACGGTGCATTGCTAGGAACGTTGGCAGGTGGTATCCTCGCTTAGATCTGATAGACAAGGCAGCATTTAGCAAGTGAAGTGCCTTCACGTGGACACGGGTGATCAGCTGCTTCAAAGGCCACAGATTCTTCAGGAAAAAAAAACAGGAAGAACAGATACCATCATCACACGCACACAGGATGACAGACTTGTCTTTGATAAGAGGTGCTTCAATGTAATGAGGGAAAGAAGACTAAAGTGCTTCAAGCATAGGGTTCCAGGGAAGAAGGGATTCAAAACTAAACGAGAGAGGGTGGGAGTGGGATAAGGGCTTGAAAGGACAGAGCAAGTTGTGAAGGGACTGGCAGTGTCAAAGGTTATTTTTTTGAAAAAGAGAGGTAATATTTGATTGAATTGAATGGTGAGGGGATTTAGTGCCTAAGTAATTAATACCAGCTAGCCACAGGACCAGGCAGGGAAGATGAACAGTAAGCAATGTTATGGGGATTGGACTGAGGAGTGGGGGACGTGTCTCGTGGCCGAGATGACGAAGGCAAAAGGAAGGAAAGAAACAGATGAAGGTGAAAATTACTGAGAGTCTCCAGCAGTTTGCAGAATGAGAAGTTTTCTAATGACTCTGTAATAAATTCTGAGCCTCCATCACCGTTGCTGCTTTGGGTTCCAGTCTGTGTGCGTTGGTAACTGACGAAGAGCTGGGTTGAGCTCCTGGGAGGTAAATCCATGACGTAAACTTTAAGCAAGGTGCCTCAGCCACCTTTTGCCCGTTTACACTAATCCCATCGCCCCACTTCAGGATTACATCCTTCCATGCTCTGCCCATCTAACAGAGCTGGTTAGAGCTTGCAAGACAACTCCCAAGCTGGATGGCTTATTTCTACATTCCCAGACACTGAGATCCAAAACAAAACTGAGCTGGTGCTACACATCCTGAAGTCTGAGCAGCATCAGGCTGAATTGTTAACTCCATTTTCCTTTCCATAGCTGTACATCCTGCTGATTATTTTTGACTTCAATTCCTATTTCCAGCACCAGCAGTTCTAATTATTTTTTGGTTGACATCATTTGTGATGATTCTAACCAGGAGTCCAGTGGATTTTAGAGCGAGGGGTGGGTGGCATATAAAGAGGTGCGTTTTGGGACCCTGTTCCTTTCCAGTTAGCAGGACAACAAAAAACTGCCATTAATTGAGAGGGTAATTAGCTCATTCACAGCAGCCAATAAAAAGAAGTGAGGGACAAGCAGAGCGGCCCTATGGCAGGGGAGTTGGAACACAAGCACAAAGATTGAGGGGCTGCTGGACAGAATTTGCAGGAAGATAGGTAACTGGGTGACAACAGAGGGGAACAGAGTAGGCAGTCTGTATAGAGCAATCCTGTGGCTATTCCCCTCAATAACCAATATATTGCTTTGGATCTCATTGTTGGGGAGGAGGAGACTACCAGGGCAAATCTGCAGTGGCCATTTTTCTGGTACTGGGATTGACTTCTGTGGCTCAAAAGGGAAGGGAGGAGAAGAGACGAGGAGAGCAGTGGTGATAGGAGATTCAATAGTTAGTGGAAAAGACAGGAGACTCTGTGGGTGTGGAAGAGTGGTATGTTGCATCCCACGTGCCAGGGTCAGGGATGTCTCAGATGTCAGGGAGGATGGTATGTAGATGGTACATGTTGGTACCAATGACTTAACTATCAAAAGGTGCTGATGAGCAAAGGAGTCAGAAAGGAAGCAAGACAGCAGGACCTGAAGGGTAGTAATCTCTGAATTGTTGCCCATGCTATTTGCCACTAAGAGTAAAAACAGGGTGATAGGGCAGATGAATGAGGTCGAGGTCAACCATGGATGTTGTGTCTTGCATTATATGCAAGCCAGGGCAGTACAATAAGGAAGCAAGCTGCTGCCCATATAGCAGGCTCCCCCTCTCCATACAGCTGATGAATCCAAAGGAATGGCAGAGATCAATATGGTTTGCACCAGAGACTTCGCAGGAGTTGCCAGTCAGCATTGAACTCAACCTAGGACGGCCTTAGGGACTCCAGCTCCTGACTTTTACCTCAGGGTTTAGTCCCAAAACCTTCCCCATGAGTGGGTATACTCTACAGAGGTTTCCTCCTCCTAGATTATTTGCTAACCACAGCCGACAAGCCCCATCTGCCCAAAGCAACTAGTTTTAAGGCACCAGTAGCCCACCTCTGCCCCTTCTCCTGTTGGTAGAAACAGTTCAGACGGGCTTAGTAGTTAAGCTACATGAGAAGGACAGGAGCTAGACTTGGTTGTCAGAAGCTATTTGAGATGCACGGCCGCACTCCATTGGGAGCATTTAATAGGTAGTGGAGGCTTTTCCCCAGCACCTCTGCTGGCTATGACAACTGTTACGGATTCAGCAACAATAAATATATAAGTGAGGCAGGGTTTTTAATAACAAATAAAACATTTATTAAACACTGAAAAACAATCCCCCAAAAAGTAAACAAATGACTAACGCAACCGGAAATTAGCTGCTGTGTGGCAGCTTAAACAGTTCTTAAAGTGATAAAGCTTAAACAGTTCTTAAAGTGATAAAGCTTAAACAGTTCTTAAAGGAATAAAGCGAAAACAGTTTTTAAAGGAACAAAACAAAAACAGTTCTTCAAAGTAGTACTGCAAAAGTTCAAAATGCTTACAGCCCATTAAAGGAGAGACTTTTTAGATGATTTAAATTCTCTTTCACGTCGTGTTGTTGCGGTTCCCAGTCGAACTATACTTTTCCCGGAGAATTTACAAAGATGAAAATGAAATGGCTTAAAGGCACTGACCTTTCCTTGACAAAACTGTACCCAACCCTTTCTGCTATTATTTGCAGGGGTTACCACAGGCACAGCCAACGAATTCCTTCTGAATGAGGATCAAACAAGGTCGAACCTGTTTCACCGTTGAAATCGACTTTCCTCGATCTTTTAGCTCCCGAACTCCGATCTTTACTCGCCACTGATTTTTAACTGGCAGTATTATAAAGAGACTGCCGGCAATGACCTTTTAAACTTTAGGCATTAAATAAAACTCCACCTTTCAACGACATAATATTAGACCACACAGTGGCATGGAGTCAAAATGGCAAATCCACCCATGAACTGCCCCTCCTCACAGGGAGGGGTCCTCCTTTTATACCCTGTAAAAAAACC
Organism: Hypanus sabinus; assembly: GCF_030144855.1. Taxonomy (NCBI): domain Eukaryota; kingdom Metazoa; phylum Chordata; class Chondrichthyes; order Myliobatiformes; family Dasyatidae; genus Hypanus; species Hypanus sabinus. The sequence goes on from NC_082720.1 coordinate 21,055,466, forward strand.
CTGTCACATGACCTCTACTGGTGGGAAAATGACGTCACTCCACCATCACAAGACCACTACCTTAAGTCCAGTATAGCTTCAAAACCACTGTCACGTGACAAGTACAAGATACCCACAACCTTAAGGAACCTCAGATGGTATGACAGTTGATGTAAAGGTAGAGCCAATTTGCAGAGAATCTGAGGATGGATAGGCAGTGGAAAAGATTTCAATACAGTCAGCTGAGTAGATTCAAATGTATTTACTTTAATGAGAGGATTATTACGAACAAGGGTGACGAAGACAGAGTGTGAATCTGGACACGGGGTTCACTGTTGCGGCTATTAAAGGCACTTAACTGTGGCAAGGGCAGGATTGGCAGCTTGATGCTCCAAAGGGGATAGATAAAAGGAGGGGAGTGACGTTGTTAACCTGGGATACTATCACAGCAACAGAAAGAGAGGACATCATGGAGGGAAATGTCCACTGTGTGGGAGGGAGTCAGAAGCAGTAGGGGAGCAATCACTCCATTGGGAGTATTCTATATACCCCCCCTCCCCCCCAGTAGCAATACAGTAAAGACACTGAAGAGCAGATAAGTAGGCAGATTGTGGGAAGGTGCAATAAAATGTAGGTTGTTGTCATAGATGACTAAAACTTTCCCAATATTGACTGGCACCTCCTTAGGATTATATGGAGCAGAATCTGTTAGGTACGCCCAGGAAGGATTCCTGACACAGTATGTGGACAGGCTGACTAGAGGAGAGACCACCTGGATCCAGTACTAGTAATGAACCTGATCAGGGGACAGATCTCTTGGTGGAAGAGTATTCCAGACATAGTTCTATAACTCCCTGACCTTTAGCATAGTCATGGACAAAGTTAGGAGCAGATGGTATGGGAAAATATCTAACTGGGAAGGGCTAATTACCGTATAGTATTAGGCAGGATCCTGAGAGTGTAAAATGGGAGCAGATGGTCTCAGGAAGATGTACTGTGGAAATGTGGAGCTTGTTTAGGGGGCACTTGCATGGAGTTTTGTCCCACTGAGACAAGGAAAAGCTGGTAGGTTAAAGGAAGAACTGGAATGAGGCTTGCTATTCCTGAAATCTCAGTCCTGACGCAGGGTATCAACCCAAAATATCAACCACCCCTTTCCTTCCACAGATGCTGCTCAGCCAGCAGTTTTTTACGACTGTTCTGCAGTCCCTTGCCCATGACTAGAGTAGCATAACTTTGTCCCGGAACCATCACAGAGCATTAGGCTTTCAATAACAGGGACTGCTGTGTCTCAGTATAGCATAGCAGAGTTTCAAAGTAGTATAATAGATAGAGTGGACAGCCAGCGCCTCTTCCCCAGAGCACCACTGCTCAATACAAGAGGACATGGCTTTAAGGTAAGGGGTGGAAAGTTCAAGGGGGATATTAGAGGAAGGTTTTTCACTCAGAGAGTGGTTGGTGCGTGGAATGCACTGCCTGAGTCCGTGGTGGAGGCAGACACACTAGTGAAGTTTAAGAGACTACTAGACGGGTATATGGAGGAATTTAAGGTGGAGGGTTATATGGGAGGCAGGGTTTAAGGGTCGGCACAACATTGTGGGCCGAAGGGACTGTACTGTGCTGTATTGTTCTATGTAATTTTGTTATTGGTCTCTACTAACGAAGCTGGAAGATTTCTAATGAGGGAACTAAAATGAGCAGATGCACTGGGAAACATTTGAGCAGGTTTCACACTGTGAGGTGCCTCCTGGCGCGTGTGATGGGCAAGCAGGGGCAGCTTAGCCACAGTCAATGGTAAAACCCTAGTGGGTATTTGATGAACAGAGTGGGACGGTGTTCAAGTCCATGGATCCTTGAAAGTAGCAGCTCAGAAGAAAAGGGAGCATATGAGATGCTCTTGGTCATTGGTCACCACCTTGATTAGCCATGGCAGAGGATATAACATCTGGGGTGCCCTATTCCAATTTTGTAAAACGTTGGCTAAGCTGCATCTAGAATATTGTGTGTAATTCTGGTTGCCATGTTATAGGAAGGATGCAGTTGCACTGGAGTAGGTGCAGAGGGGCTCCATCAGGATTTTGCTAAGGTTGAAGCCCTTCAGTTATAAGGAGAAAATGGACAGGCTAGGCTTGCTTTTGCTACAGAAGAGGAGACAGAGGGGTGATCTGAAAGGTCTATAATAAAGTTATAGGCAGGATAGATACGGTAGATAGAAAACTTCTTTGCCTTCTTGCCTTGGAGGACCCCATCACTGGAAAAGGTTTAAAGTGAGAGACTTTAAATGTTTAAGGTTTATAGGAGATCAGAGGGAGAGTTTTTTTTCCCTTCAAAAGGTGAGGTGGTTTGTGGTTGGAATCTGGAATACACTGCCTAAAGAGGTGGTGGAGCAGATACACAAACAACACTGAAGTACCTGAATTATCAAGACATAGAAGGCTAAAGACCTAATGTGGGTATGTTAGATTATCATAAACACAAGAGATCCTGCATATCCAGACAGCACACACAAAATGCTGAAGAAACTCAACAGGTCAGGCAGGATCAGCATAGAAAGGTGAAACAGGTTGCAAAGGTAATCGATATGATGGAATGAAATGCCTATCTTTGTGCTGTATGTCTCTGGCTAATAACCTGAATACTTGGGCAGTGTGTGTAAGTTTGTGACACCTGAGTGATGTTTGCATGGTACAATTAGACAGTGGAATGAACAGGTGCATTTGTTTTAGTTCTCCCCAGCTTTGCTTGCTTCACTTCATTGCTAGTATTTGCTTATCCAGGACAAAAACTCAGGTATATATTTTAAGTTGATGACCAGAGGTCAAAGACTGACTGTATAAAGTAAAACAAAAACTCTTTCATGATTTATACTATATCTTGTACTATTCCTGTAGTTTGCCGGGTGGGGGAAAAGGTTGATCCTAGCATCCTTCCTCTCTAATATCTTTAACATATTCCTTAATTCCAAAGCTCCAAATCCCTCTATTCCATTTTGCTATTGCTTCTAAAAGTGAAGTTAAAAACAAAACAACTGCCAGAATTCTAAACTGAAAACTCAAAATTTTGGAAATCCTAAGCATGTCAGGCAGCAGCTGTTGAAAGAGAATCAGTTCAAGTTTTAGATCTGAGAACATTCCCTTTTCTTTCTTAAAGTGAAGTGTACTAAAAACTGCGAAATTACAGCCAGCTTGTGGCCATTGGCCGCAAAATACATTAAGGAATTCAGAAGAAATTTCTTCACCTCAAGAGTGTAGAGAATGTGGAACTCTCCACTGACACAGAACGGCTAGGACGTATTGAAAAGAAGACCAGATGAGGGAGGAAAGTAGAGAGAGTTATGCTGATAGGGTTAGTGAAGAAGGACAGGAGGAGGCTTGAGATGGTACATAAATGTTGGCCTGAATGAGTTGTTCCAAAAGGCATGACAACTCTGCAATTCTGGAATCTAACAAGAGTTTGACGAGGCAGAGTCAGACTTGGGGAGGCCCCACATGAACCACCTGGGGACACTGCTCACACTGACTTCAATGGAGGAGTAACCTACTGCAAGGTACCAAGCAAAAGTAAATACAGTGGTCAGGGAACATGTATGAACAGTCAACATTACTGGTGGAGCCCCTTCATTTAGACTGGCAGTAAAGGTGAAGGGTGTTGGGCTGAAATGACTGGCTGGATGGCTGCCTGCTCCCTGTCACAAGCACATTTAATATTTAATTTGGGACAGACGAATTGTGCAAGGTATAGAGGCTCAATGCTGTCCACAAGTTTTGGACCAAGGGACACTGGGGTAAATGCTGTGCCAGGAGTTATCTGTGCACAGTAGAGCTATTCAGATCAAAATAGGCTGGATAGACATCCTTGCAATGAGTTATGCAATATTTCTGAATTGGATTATTTCTAATTGAATACAACTTACCAAATGAAGAACTTTGTATTGTGTAATCAAAATTTCTGAATGCTTAATAAATCAATGAGCCTGTCAATATTGATGGCCACAAGATTAATGAATTCCAATCTCACTGGAACTCATAAGAACTAACAGTCTGAGAGCACCAGGTTCTGTTGCTGGGCATATGGTCACCAGGCAAGCCTGTGTCATAGTCAGATGCCTACTGCATCACAGAGCTAAGCACAGAAATGGAACATATCACATGTTCTGTTGTTGGATACAGTGGAGCTTCACTTGAGTACTGAAAGTGTTAGATTTGGGATGCTTTTGAAGATGCCTGTCTTGTACTCTGACTCTGATGAGTATGACATCATTACTGTTCTAGGAAAGGGAACATTCGGAGAGGTGACAAAATGTTGGAAAAGGGCCTCCAGCCAACATGTGGCCATAAAGATATTACAAAACTATAATTTCCGGAAAGGGGTCATCAAGTGCGAGCTTAAAATACTGAGGATGTTGGAATCTGTAGATTCAAACAAGTTCTGTATTGTTCAATTCATTGAGTCGTTCAGTGATGATACCAAGCTTTACCTTGTGTTTGAACTTCTGGAGCAAAGTCTGTATGAGTATCAGAAGGAAAATGGCTTTGTTCCACTACCAATCAAGCACATTCGTTCCATCACAAAGCAGGTGCTGATTGCTCTCCAGAAACTGAAGGAGCTCTCTGTTGTCCACACAGACATCAAACCTGAAAATATCATGCTCGTTGAAAAGGCCCAATTTCCATTCAAAATAAAGCTGATTGATTTTGGTTCTGCTTGCTTATTGCCTGATATTCAGCAGATTAAAGGTAAGTGTTCCTTTTCATTTTTTCTGTTGTAGAATTAACTACTACTAACTCTAATTCTGTCAGGGCCAATCAGAACAGAAGCAATGAAATTGTTTCTTCTAGCTGTGGCTGGTCTGGCTTGAAGGATTTCACTAAAACTGGGAAAAGCCTTTGCTACTTCATTGTGGAGAAATTTCTTTACCTGGAAGGGTGGTGAATCTATAGGATTCTTTACAGCAAAGGACAGCAGAACCTAAGTTATTGAATGCAGTTCAGGAAGTAAGTGAATTTCTTGGTGGAAAACTTGTTGGAACTTGAGATAGTCTGAATTTGGTACTGAGATAGAGGATCAGCTGCAGTATTTTGAATTGTAGAGTAGGCTCATGGGCTTAAATGAACTACTTTTGCCCTTTTCTCTATACCATGGTTGGTAGTCAGAAATTAATTTGTTTAAATAACCAATCTCTATTGATCCAAGCCAACTAACCTTTCATAATTTCTTAATCTTGTTTCCTGTATACTTCATAACATAGCTTTAGCAGTATGTGCTGGCAAATTCATTGGGAGAAATTCAACTTGGAACTCGTGGTCTATGATTTCAAAGGAACCATGCAATGTTCTATGATCAAGTATAACAGGTCTCAAGTTTCATTAGGTTTAGATGAGGTACTTAAACAAGTCTAACAATAAAATTAGCAATATTCTCAATTAAATCTATAAAACAGGGGCTTTAATAAAAGTTTCCCCTTAATGAAAAGCTCAAGAGCCATAGCCCTAGGGTCAATGGTGATTTAGGACTAAGATGAACTTCATTGTGCTGCGATTCTTTGTAGCTCATCTACAAGTCAAACAAACTCAACCTCTTGCTCTTAACAATTTCTATACAAAAGGACCATAGGACATTACAGCACAGAAACAGGTCTTTTGGCCCTTCTTGGCTGTGCTGAACCATTTTTCTGCCCAGTCCCACTGACCTATACCTACCCCTCCCACTTTCTCTGGTTCTAAACTGTCTGACGTAAGCATCTTCCATTTTGTACATTTCAGCAAGATCACTTCTCATTCACTTAATTTCCAGAGGATGATGTTTATTTTACTCAGTCATACTTCATAGGACTGACAGGAATCAATCTAATGAACTCTGATTAGACTGCAGCATTTCTAAAGTAGACTGACCAAAGGAGATTCAACCTGTGCCCAGTATTCAAGGTGTAGTCTCACCAAGTGTCTTGTGTAACTTACACTGTAGCTAAAATTCCTTACTCATTTATTCCAACCCTTTCAATAAATGACATCACAGCATTTATTTTATAAGTCAGCATACTATATTACACAGAACATTAAATGGTACAGCATAGGAACAGGGCCTATAGCCCGTGATGACCGTGCTAAACACGATGCCAAATTAAATTAATTCTCTGCATATGCATGATCCATATCCCTCTATTCCCTGAATAGGGTTAATAATTCAGAAAGTAAAAGCACTATGAAGAAAAGATTACAGATTTGAGGAAGGATCATTTCAAGGATCTAAGAAAAGAAATTGGAAAAATAAAATCAGAAAAAAATTGACAAACAGTTCACAAGAATCAATTAAACATTTATGAAACACCGTGAATGAATGAGGATATGATAAAAAGACAGAGACTAAAGAAGAGATCACACAAAGGATGCAGATGGGAACTAGGATTTTAATCAGCAAAACTCCAAAGAGATTTAGGGAAGTAGTCATATTTAGGAAAACAAATGGAAATTTTGAAGTTCAATGATCATGGGACATAAAAAATATATAAAATATTGAATATGCACATTATTGGAAAAGTTAAAGTTGCAAAAGGACTAGTAAATAAAATGGTAGAACTAGGAAACAAATATTTTACAGCAGTGTGTACCAGGCAGACAACAGCTGGACAGATTGTCTGAAGTTAAGATTACACAGTAGTAGACTTCATTAACTGAAAAGAGTAAAGAAACATTAAACAACATAACCATACACAAAGGAACGACCCTGATCCAAGTATATTACATATTAACATGATCCAAGGAGCAAAGGCGTTATAACTCAGTGTGATGTGACAGGAATTTCCTTTTGGGGAAGGGAGGAATCTAGAACTAGAGGCCATTATTTAAAAATAACTTAAATTTCCTCACAAAAGGAAACTTCCTCTCACATCATACTGTCTCAATCCCCAGGATCTAAAATGTTGCAATCAAGTTTTCTCTCACTCTTCTAAGCTCCAGTGGATGTAGCCAAGCCCGTCAAACCTTTCCTAGAAGACAAATGCCTATTCAAGGACTGGGTTAATATACCTTCTAATTAATTGCTTGCAATGTCTTAACATCCTCCCTTAAATATGAAGATGAATCCTGTCTCTAAAGAGGTCTCTAACTAATACCTGATCTACTGAAGCATAATCTCCATACTTTTGATTTTAAGTCCACTAGCAACAAATCAACATACTGCTGGCCTTCCTAATTACTTGTAAGTCTTACATGCCGGGCTTTTGTGAATTATATACAAGAACTCTGAAATTCTGCAGGAAACCAATGTTTCCTAGTTTGATCATCTTAAAAATATCAGCAATTTCTCATTGGGTATTCTACAGTTTTGAATATCTGGTAATTTAGTCTTCTGCAATCCCATGAGGTGGTTACATCTGCAAAATGCAGCCTTCACTCGCATCTCCTCCTTTTCCCACATATGTCTGCACTCAGGCCATCTTCCCGCTGTTGTGATAGTGATAGAGTCCCTCTTGACCTCCCCTTCAGCCTCTGCATCCAGCACGTTATCTCCTGCAAAAGCGACCCTAGCACTAAACATATCTTTATCTTACCCCTGTCTTCCACTCCCCACAGGGATTGCTCCCTCTGTGATTCCCTTTTCCATTCTTCCCTCCCTACTAATCCCCCTCTTGCAAGCAGCCTAAGTGCTACATCTGCCCATGCACCTCCCCCCTCACCTCCATTCGAGGCCCGAAACAGTCCTTCCAAGTGAGGAAACTCTTCACCTGTAAATCTACTGGGGCTGCCTATTGTGTCTGGTGCTCCCGCTGGGGCTTCCTCTACATCGGTGAGACCCACTGGAAATTGGGGGACTGATTCATCAAGCACCCCTGCACCATTCCCATTCCAGCCTGTTGATCAATGAACTCCTCCCGTGCCAAGATGAGGCCACCCTCAGTGTGGAGGAGCAACACTTTATATTTCGTCTGGAGAACCCTCCAATCTGATGGTATGAATATTGATTTCTCCTTCCAGTGAACAAAACTCCCCTCCTTCCCACCCCCCCACTTCCTCTGTGTTTCCCACTCTGACCTTTCACTTCTCACCTGCCTATTACTTCCCTCTTGTCCCTTCCCAATTCCCTTTTTCCTGTTGTCCACTCTCTTCTCCTATCAGATTGTTTCTTCTCCAGTCTTTGACATGCCCCACCCACCTGGTTTCACCTATCACCTTCCAGCTAGCCTCTTTTCCCCACCACCCCACCCCAGTCCTGAAGAAAGATCTCAGCCCAAAGCATCAACTGTTCACTCTTTCCATAGTTGCTGCCTGAGCTGCCGAGTTCCTCCAGCATTTTGAGTGTGTTGGTCTGGATTTCCAGCATCTGCAGATTTTCTTATGTAGGTGGCTACATCTGAATGATTTTTCTCAATGGTGTCTATATGTGTGAGTTTGGACTGAAGTATATTTGGCATGAGAACCTTAATATTAATTAGTTTTCCTACTGCCTGTGTAGTGATTGAATATACAAAAATGGATAGAAGCCCAACAATTATATCAAAAAGCTTCATTTTGTTAAACGTCCTAATTGTCTATACTGAAATTCCTTTCAAAGTTGTACTAACAATGTGAGTAGAGAGATGGGAATCATAACTTTTCATCAATACAAAAAAATACGGCACAGCGAACAGTATGGGGTTGTTGCAGTGACCTATGTAAATCTACTCCACAGTCAATCTAACCTTTCCTTTCTACACAGCCATTAACCCTTCATCTTTTTTACATCCATGTGTCTTTCTATGAGTTTCTCAAAATGTCGTGTTAGATCGCCTTCTACCTTCACCCCTGACGGTCCATTGCAGGCACCAACCATTCTGTGTTTTTTTAAAAAAAATTCCAGTCTCTGACAGCTCACAGAAACTTTCCTTAACTCCCCTTCAGTGGATGCCCTCTTGCATAGGCCACTGCTGCCCTGGGAAAAGATGATGGCTGTCCATTCTATCTATGCCCCTTATAATCTATCAAGTTGCTTCTCATCCTTCTTTGCTCCAAAGAAAAAAGTCTTAGCTTATTCAATCTTTCCTGATAAGATATGTTCTCTAATCCAGGCAGCATCCCGGAAATAACTCCTCTGCACCGTCTCTAAAGCTTCCACAACCTTCCTACAATACGGTAACCAGAATTGAAGACAATACTCTTAAGTGTAGTCTAATCAGAGATTTATAGAGCTACAAGCTTATGTTATGGCTCTTGAACTCAATCCCATGGATAATGAAGGCCTTCTAAGCCAACTTCCATAGCAACTTTGAAGGATCTATGGATTTGGAATCCAAGATCCTGTGTTCCTCTACACGGCTAAGAATCTTGCCGTTACTACGTACTCTGCCTTTATTCGATCTTCCAAAGTGATTCACTTCACACTTAACAGATTGAAATACATCTTCAAGTTCTCCACCAAGCTCTGCTCCTGTCTGTACCCAATGTAACCTATGACAACCTTCTACAACACTACCAACTTTAATGTCATCTGTAAGCACATTAATCCAACCTCTACTTCCTCATCCAAGTTATTTAAAAACATTCATTAAGAGCAGAGATCTTAGAACAGATCCCTGCAGAAGACCACAGGTCACTGACCTCCGGGAAGACAATGCTCCAGCAACTACTACCTAGATCTTGTTCCTCATGACTTTCTGAATGAAACTACACCATGGGAAACCTTTTCAAATGGCTTACTAAACTGCATATACTGTACACCACAACCACAGTGCCATCTTCATCAATGTGCTTTGATACTTCCTCGAAAAACTCAATCAGGCTCAGGAGGCACAACCTACCCCTCACAAAGCCATGCTGACTATCCCTAATAACCACTGTGCCCCCTCCAAATGTTCTAACTTCTGTCCTAGGAATCCTCTTCATTAGTTTATCCACCATTAATGTAAAGCTCACTGCTTTATAATTCCCAGGATTAGGTTTCTTGAATAACAAAACAATATTTGCCATCCTCCAATCATCTGGTTCTGCTCCTGTGGCCAGTAAGGATGCAAAGGTCATCATCAATGCCCCAGTAATCTCTTCCCTGGTTTTCTGTAATAATCTAGGCTATATCCCAACCGGCTCCAGAGAGTTACTTATTCTAACATCTTTCAAAAGTTCCAAAACATCCCCTCTTTTATCCTCAACATTTTCCAACCATTTTATGCTGACCTCACATTCATCAAGGTCCTTCTCACTGGTGAACTGTAAAGCAAAGTATTCATTAAGGACCTCCTCTACCTCCTTCGACTCCAGACACATTTCCCTCTTTATCCCTGGACAGTCCTACTCTCAGTCTAGTCATCCTCCTAGTCTTCATTAGGTCATATCTGGAAATTCCAGTTGGTGGATGATTTCCCTCCACACTGCTCTGACATTGGGAAATCATGTTCGTGTCAGGTTACAGCGTGATTTGCCTTTGCCTTCTGCCGGGTGAGTTTAAAGAGATCACCATCTCTTGCAGTGGATGACCAGGACGTCTACGTGCCCTGTCGTGCTCTTAGCGCTCCACAAACGCCTGCTGGCCTTTCTTGACCGTTGGACCATTAATCGGTCTCCTCCGCTCAATTCGCCAAGGCCGGACTTCACACGCTGTGACAGGCCGATACCCACCTCACCGAGGGTCGAAGACCCATCGGCTGCCCTCACCTGGTTTGGCCCGTCTGCCGAGACGGTTTACCGGGGTTTTGTCTGCTGCGTGTGTCTGCTGCAGCTACTTGGAGCCACAGGTGAGAGCCAAGTGCCAGGTGGGGACTAAAGATGGACGAGCTGCCCTGAAAAAGGGCATGGCAGGACCCCACATCAGAGGTGCTACCCCTCCCTAGTCACCCCATACACCCCAGTATTCATATGGAGCAGAAAACTTTAGGATTTTCCCTAATCCTACTTGCCAAGGCTTTCTCATGTCCCCATCTACTGCTCATAAATTCCTTTTTAAGTTACTTGCAGGCTACCTAATAACCCTCCAGAGATCTATCTGATTTTTGCTTCCTTCTTCCTCTTGACCAAATGTTCCACCCCTCTTTTCAACCACGGTTCCTTCACCCTACCATCCTTTTTCTGTCTCAAGGGAAAACATTTATACAGAACCCCATGCAAGTTTTACCTAAACAGCTTCTACATTTCTGCTGTGCATTTCCCTGAAACACCTGTTCCCAGTGTATGCTTCAGGTTTCTGCCCAATACCATTGTAATTAGCCTTCCCGAACTAGATACTTTCCCGTAATGTTTGTTCTTGTCCTTGCTCATGGCTATAGAAACATAGAAACATAAAACACCTACAGCAAATACAGGCTCTTTGCCAAACATATACTTACTTTAGAAATTACCTATGATTACCCATAGCCTTCTATTTCTCTAAGCTTCATGTACCTATCCAGGAATTTCTTAAAAGACCCTATCATATCTGCCTCCACCACTGTTGCTGGCAGCCCATTCCATGCACCCACTATTCCCTGCATAAAAAAAATTTACCCCTGACATCTCCTTTGTATCTACTTCCAAGCCCTGGGAAAAAGCCTTTGACTATCCACACGATCAATGCCTCTCATCATTTTATACACCTCTATCAGGTCACCTCTCATCCTCCGTCACTCCAAGGACATAAGGCCAAGTTCGCACAATCTATTCTCATAAGGCATGTTCCCCAATCCAGGCAACATCCTTGTAAATCTCCTCTGCATCCTTTCTATGGGTTCCACTTCCTTCCTGCAGTGAGGCGACCAGAACTGAGCACAGTTCTCCAAGTGGGGTCAGACCAGGGTCCTATATAGCTGCAACATTACCTCTTGGCTTCTAAATTCAATTCCACAATTGATGAAGGCCAATACACCATATGCCTTCTTAACCACAGAGTCAACCAGCGCAGCAGCTTTGAGTGTCTTTTGGACTCGGACCCCAAGATCCCTCTGATCCTTCACACTGCCAAGAGTCTTACCATTAATACTATATTCTGCCATCATATTTGACCTACCAAAATGAACCACTTCACACTTATCTGGGTTGAACTCCATCTGCCACTTCTCAGCCCAGTTTTGCATCCTATCACTGTCCCGCTGTAACCTCTGACAGCCCTCCACACTATCCACAACATCCCCAACCTTTGTGTCATCAGCAAATTTACTAACCCATCCCTCCACTTCCTCATCCAGGTCATTTATAAAAATCACAAAGAGAAGGGGTCCCAGAACAGATCCCTGAAGCACACCACTGGTCACTGACCTCCATGCAGAATATGACCCATCTACAACCACACTTCGCCTTCTGTGAACAAGCCAATTCTGGATCCACAAAGCAATGCCCCCTTGGATCCCATGCCTCCTTACTTTCTCAATAAGCCTTACATGGGGTACCTTATCAAATGCCTTGCTGAAATCTATATACACTACATCTATGCTCTACCTTCATCAATGTGTTTAGTCACATCCTCAAAAAATTCAGTCAGACTTGTGAGGCACAACCTGCCTTTGACAAAGCCATGCTGACTATTCCTAATCATATTATGCCTCACCAAATGTTCATAACTCCTGCCTCTCAGGATCTTCTCCATCAACTTACCATTCAGTCAAGTAAGAAGTAAGAACCTCTCCCATCCCTATTGATGATGCAAAGATCATCACTAGAGGCTCAGCAATCTCCTCCCTCACCTCCCACAGTAGCCTGGGGTACATCTCATCTAGTTCCGGAGACTTAACCAACTTGATGCTTTCCAAAAGCTCCAGCACATCCTCTTTCTTAATGTCTAAATGCTCAAGCTTTGCAATCCACTGTAAGTCATCCTTACAATCACAAAGTTCCTTTTCCGTAGTGAATACTGAAGCAAAGTATTTGTTAAGTACCTCTGCTATCTCCTCCGATTCCATACAGACTTTTCCACTGTCACACTTGATTGGCCCTATTCTGTCATGCCTTATCCTCTTGCTCTTCACATACTTGTAGAATGCCTTGGGGGTTTTCCTTAATCCTGTCCGCCAAGGCCTTCTCATGGCCCCTTCTGGCTCTCCTAATTTCATTCCTAAACTCCTTCCTGCTAGCATTATAATCTTCTAGATCTCTATCATTACCTAGTTTATTGAACCTTTCATAAGCATTACCTAGTTTTATGTTTCACCAACTTCCAAGTGCCCTCCTACTGAGTAGTCTGTTACCTGAGCGGATTCATTGGTAGTACTAAATCTAGCATGGCCTCTCCTGAAGTCCACATATTGTGTCAAAAATCCTTTCTGGACACACTTACCAAATTCTGCCCCATCTAAACTTGATACATTAAGAAAGTGCAAACCAAGAATAGAGAAGTTGAAGTCACCCACGTTTTTGCAACTTTTCAAAATCTTTATACTTATTTGCCCTTCAGTGTCCCAGTTACTATAATCTTGTCATACACAATACTTGGCTATCACTGTAGGGATTAGGCCATCTGTTACCAAAATTACCTATTTTTCTGTCTTCCAGCTTTTAAGACAACGGAGAAAACTGTCATCTCTGCCATCCCTGATATGCAGATAACAACTGGAAATTTTGGCCACTGATTGAAGATTGTTGGTTCTTTAGAGTTTCTTTCCTGTTATGATATTATAGACACTGTGATATCTTCGCTGTTCCAAAGGATGGGTGTGCCAATATTATTGTTGCCTTATGATAACCACCAGTGTTATCAAAATACTAGATTGGGAATCCATCAATAAAATATCCAAGGTATTGTGACGTTAATAACAATGCCCAACATTCTGGAGTTATCAGATGGCTTACATATTTAAAGTATTCTATTTAGTAAGCAATACTTGATTAGCAACATATTTATTTCTGTACTAACTTGATAGATTTTATTCATTTTTACTTTTGTTCAAAGGATCTTTTTCTTAAAATACAGGGCCATACATCCAATCTAGATTTTACCGAGCGCCCGAGATCTTACTTGGCTTGCCCTTCTTTGAAAAATTGGACATGTGGTCTCTTGGCTGTGTGATAGCAGAACTTCACCTTGGTTGGCCCATCTATCCTGGTACCAATGAGTATGACCAGATCAGGTATATTGTTGAAACACAAGGGCTACCGAGTGATCAAATTTTGGAAGTGTCCAGCAAAACCCACCATTTCTTTAAAAAAGCTCGTCAGCTTAATTCGACATATAAATGGAGGCTCAAGTCAATAGATGAATATCAAGCAGAGACAATGGTGCAGCCTCTGGAGACCAGAACAAGAAGTCTGAGTTCACTTGACCAGCTAGCAACCATCAATCCCAAAACTGTATTTCCGGATAAGGAAATGAAAGCTGAACTGTTTGACCAGTATATGATGGTGGCTCTCATAAAGAAAATACTCATTTTCGATCCAAGGCAGCGCTGTACTGCCAGTGCAGCTTTAAAACACCCATTTATCACAATGCAGAAGCTCAAATCAAAATACAAAAATACAAAATACTACAAGCTATCGGCACAGGCCCTCCATATAGCTTTAGCTCCCTGTAAGAAAGCTGAAGATCACTTTCATTGCTGTCAAAGCTTCATAACGAGTTGCTATGTAAATAATCAACATTATGAAACAGTTCACGCACACCAAAAGCCTCAAGCCATTAAACAATCAATGGAAGATGATTTGGATCATTCAGTTATGGATGAATTTGAAAAAGAGGTTAGTTCTCAACTGTATTGAATTTCAGCATTTTATGAAAAAATAAATGTAATTCACATCAGATTTTTTTGTGAGGGTGGATCTGGGGAGAAAAGAACAATTATCGCTTCAGATCAATGAACCTTCATCAGAACAATTCCTCTCTCCACTGATAAGACCATAAGACATAGAACCAGAATTAGGCCATCTGGCCCATCGAGTCTGCTTCGCCGTTCGAACATGGCTGATCCTTTTTCCTGTCTCCTCCTCAATGGATTTCAACAAGGCATTTGATAAGGTACCCCATGCAAGGCTTATTGAGAAAGTAAAGAGGCATTGGATAGAAGGGCACATTGCTTTGTGGATCCAGAACTGGCTTGCCCACAGCAGGCAAAGAGTGGTTCTAGACGGGTCATATTCTGCATGGAGGTCAGTCACCAGTGGAGTGCCTCAGGGATCTGTTCTGGGACCCTTACTATTTGTGATTTTTATAAATGACCTGGATGAGGAAGTGGAGGGATGGGTTAGTAAGTTTGCTGGTGACACAAAGGTTGGAGGTGTTGTGGATAGTGTGGAGGGCTGTCAGAGGTTACAGCGGGACAGTGATAGGATGCAAAACTGGGCTGAGAAGTGGCAGATGGAGTTCAACCCAGATAAGTGTGAAGTGGTTCATTTTGGTAGGTCAAATATGATGGTGAAATATAGTATTAATGGTAAGACTCTTGGCAGTGTGGGGGATCAGAGGGATCTTGGGATCCAAGTCCATAGGATGTTCAAAACAGCTGCACAGGTTGACTCTGTGGTTAAGAAGGCGTACGGTTTATTGGCCTTCATTAATCATGGAATTGAATTTAGAAGCCGAGAGGTAATGTTGCAGCTATATAGGACCCTGGTCAGACCTCACTTGGAGTACTGTGCTCAGTTCTGGTCGCCTCACTATAGGAAGGATATGGAAGCCATAGAAAGGATGCAGAGGAGATTTACAAGGATGTTGCCTGGATTGGGGAGCATGCCTTATGAGAATAGGTTGAGTGAACTTGGCCTTTTCTCCTTGGAGCGAAGGAGGATGAGAGGTGACCTGATAGAGGTGTATAAGATGATGAGAGGCGTTGATCGTGTGGATAGTCAGAGGCTTTTTCCCAGGGCTGAAATGGTTGCCACAAGAGGACACAGGTTGAAGGTGCTGGGGAGTAGGTACAGAGGAGATGTCAGGGGTAAGTTTTTTACTCAGGGAGTGGTGAGTGCGTGGAATGGGCTGCCGGCAACGGTGGTGGAGGCGGATACGATAGAGACTTTTAAGAGGTTTTTAAATAGGTACATGGAGCTTAGTAAAATAGAGGGCTATAGGTAAGCCTAGTGATTTCTAAGGTAGGGATGTGTTCTACACAACTTCGTGGTCTGGAGGCTCTGTATTGTGCTGTAGGTTTTCTATGTTTCTATGTAGCCCCAGTTCCCGACCTTCTTTCCGTAACCTTTGATGCCAAGTCCAATCAAGAACCTATCAATCTCTGCCTTAAATACACGCAAAGACCAGGCCAAAACAGCTTCATGTGGCAACAAATTCCACAAATTCACCACCCTTTGGCTAAAGAAATCTCTTCATATCTCTGTTTTGAAAGGGCACCCCTCTATCCTGAGGCTGTGCCCTCTATTCCTAGACTCTCCCACCACGGGAAGATGCAGCCCAACCTGCTGAGTATTTTGGACATTTTCAGTATTTTGCAAGATAGCAGTGTCAATATAATAGACTGGTGTATATGTGAATCAGTGTCATGTCTGGGCAACATATCCAAAGTTCACTGTTCCTATTCAAACCACAAAACTCTGGGATTGCCTCTGATCAATCACTAACATAACCTGAAATCAAGTTTCCCACTGTCGAGTCTGCATGTCAGGGTCGTACACAATATCTTAAAACCTGCTAGCTTTCAGAGGTCAAACACGAGGAAATCTGCAGATGCTGCATATTCAAACAACACACACACACAAAATGCTGGTGGAACACAGCAGGCCAGGCAGCATCTATAGGGAGAAGCACTGTCGACATTTCGGGCCGAGACCCTTCGTCGGGACTAACTGAAAGGAGAGATAGTAAGAGATTTGAAAGTAGTGGGGGGAGGGGGAAATCTGAAATGATGGGAGAAGACCGGAGGGGGTGGGATGAAGCTGAGAGCTGGAACGGTGATCGGCAAAAGGGATACAGAGCTGGAGAAAGGAAAGGATCATGGGACGGGAGACCTCAGGAGAAAGAAAGGTTGGGGGGGGGAAGCACCAGAGGGAGATGGAGAACAGGCAGGGTGATGGGCAGAGAGAGAGAAAAAAACAAACAACTAAATATGTCAGGGATGGGGTAAGAAGGGGAGGAGGGGCATTAACGGAAGTTAGAGAAGTCAATGTTCATGCCATCAAGTTGGAGGCTACCCAGACGGAATATCAGGTGTTGTTCCTCCAACCTAAGTGTGGCTTCATCTTGACAGTAGAGGAAGCCATGAATAGACATATCAGAATGGGAATGGGACGTGGAATTAAAATGTGTGGCCTCTGGGAGATCCTGCTTTCTCTCGTGGACCAAGCGTAGGTGTTCAGCGAAACGGTCTCCCAGTCTGCGTCAGGTTTCACCAATATATATAAGGCCGCACCAAGAGCACCGGACGCAGTATACCACACCAGCCAACTCACAGGTGAAGTGTCGCCTCACCTGGAAGGACTGTCTGGGACCCTGAATGGTGGTGAGGGAGGAAGTGTAAGGGCAGGTGTAGCACTTGTTCCACTTACAAGGATAAGTGCCAGGAGGGAGATCGGTGGGAAGGGATGGGGGGGGGGGAATGAGTGGACAAGGGAGTCGCGCAGGGAGTGATCCCTACAGAAAGCAGAAAGGTGGGGGAAGGGAAAGATGTGTTTGGTAGTGGGATCCCGTTGGAGGTGGTGGAAGTTACGGAGAATTATATGTTGGAACTGGAGGCTGGTGGGGTGGTACGTGAGGACAAGGGGAACCCTATCCCGAGTGAGGTGGCGGGTGGATGGGGTAAGGGCAGATTTGCAGGAAATTGGTGAGATGCGTTTGAGAGCAGAGTTGATGGTGGAAGAAGGGAAGCCCCTTTGTTTAAAAAAGGAAGACATCTCCTTCGTCCTGGAATGAAAAGCCACATCCTGAGAGCAGATGCGGCGGAGACGGAGGAATTGTGAGAAGGGGATGGCATTTTTGCAAGAGACAGGGTGGGAAGAGGAATAGTCCAGGTAGTTGTGAGAGTCTGTAGGCTTATGGTAGATATCAGTAGATAAGCCGTCTCCAGAGATGGAGACAGAAAGATCAAGAAAGGGGAGGTAGGAGCTTTCAGAGGTGTCTGTTTTTATTGTTAAACAAGAGTAGCATCTAATTGACCCAGCAATGCAAATTCAAATTGCACCATGACAGTTGTTGAATTTGATATTCAACAATTAAATTGGAGCCTGGTAACTGCGAGACAACTACTGTACTATTGTATAAACCAAACTGGTTCAATAATATCCTGCAGGAAACAAAATTCACCATCATTTTGTAGAATGAACTATGCATGACTTCAAGTCAACAATATGGTCAACACTGAACTGATTTCTCCATTCAGGGTGCAATAAAAAATGGACAATAATTGCAGGCCAGCGATGTCAATAAATAGTGAGCAAATATAGAAAGTGTCCTTGTTGGCCCATAACCTCAAATTTTATACATTTGTTTTAACGCTCATTAAGAAAATTAGTTCTTGTTTGCCTTCCAATTTCAGCTGTACATTGCCATCAGCAAATTTATGTACAACTGCAAACTTTGTATATTCAGAACAATGTTGGGTCTACAAGTTGAAAATATATGACAGCCTCTTTCCCCACTAATCTCTGAACAAACTACTGTTGATTTCAAGATTTTTTTACTCTCTTTTCATACTCTGTCCTGTCTCATGAAGCCCTGCTTTTGATGAGTAGAAGGGAAAGAAAAGATCTTTGTTACCATCTTCCTTGAAGATCCCTATGAAGCCCAGCAAGTCTTTGTTCAGGCTGATTAGTCTGTAACCAAGCACGCATATGCCTAGCTTTGCAATCCATACCCTGCCTCTTTATATCCTGTACAAAGTGAAACTCCAAGAAGTCATGGCAGTGGCAGTGAACTTGGAAAGAAATGTTTCCTGAGCCAAGAGTAACTACATTTGTTCTCACTCCATTGGGAACATTATGAATTACTAATTTTATACAACGGGCTTTTAAGAAAAAGGCTGGGAAATATCATCTTGTGAAAGAGTCAAATTCTGTTTCCCATGTTGAAAGTCAACTCAGATTTAATATGGCATATGTCATGAAATTGCCAGGTTGTGGCAGCAGTACAGAGCAATACACAAAAATATTATAAATTGTAATAAGAAAGATGTAAGTAATTAAATTAAATGAGTACAGCAAAAAAATAGTGAGGTAGCGTTCATGAGTTGGTTCATTGTCCATTCATAAATCTGATGGCAGAGAGGAAGAAGTTGTTCTGAAAACGTTGGGTGTGTGTCTTTAGGCCTCCTCTCTGATGGTAGCAATGCGAAGAGGCCGGTGTGATGGTGATACTTAATGATGGATGCCACCTTTTGGAGGCATTGCTTTTTGAAGATGTCCTTGATACTGGTGTCAGTCTCCAAGACAGAGATGACAGTGTTGCAGACGCTGCAGGGATTTGCTCAGGTGCAGTTTCATTCTCCCTTTCAAAGCGCGGATAAAAGGCATTGAGCTCATCTGGGAGTGAAACATCAAAGCCATTCATGATGCTAGATTTCACCTGTGAACCCTGCCAGAGCTTATGTGCATCCATTTCTGTCCCTAACTTCAATGTGAATTATTTATTCGCTCTTCCAAGATCATTCCTGGACTTCTTGTACAGTTTTGGATCACTGGTCTTGAACAGCTCAGACTCAGCCTTCAGCAGAATGTGATGCTGTTGGTTCATCCGTGACATTGGATTTGGGAATGTCTGGTGTGTCCTTGCAGGCACACTCTCATCCACACAGGTCTTGATGAAAGCGGTGACAACTCCAGTGTATTCATTCAGATTTGAATATGAATCCCTGAATACTGTCCAGTCCACCGATTCAAAGCATTCCTCCACCTCCCTTCACCATACTTTCAAAAGTGGGCATCACTGGTAAATCTGAAATTTATTCCTTATCCCTAAATGCCCTTGGGGTGAGTGTTGGTAAGCCACCTTTTTAAGCTGCTGCACTGCTTGTGATTGCATTCCAGCAGTATTCTCAGACAAGGAGTTCCTGGATTAAAACTCAGTGATGACAGAGGACAGGCAATATACTTCCAAAGAAACTCTCACAAAATGCTGAAGGAACTCAGCAGGCCAGGCAGTATACTTCCAAGTCAGGATGCCATGCAACTGGGAGCGGAACCTGCAGAGGGTGGTGCAGTTATAGCCCCATCTTTGCTGCCCTGGTGGTAGAGATTGTGAGGGTTATGAAGCCCTGTAAGAGAAGCCTAAATTAATCACCGTTGCTCATTCTGTGAATAGTACACACTCCAATCGCTGGACACCTGCAGTTATACTAAGTGGTCATTTGGTTAGGTACAGCTGTACACTTGCTCGGTGATGCAAAAATCTAATCAGGCAATCACGTGGCATGCATCATCGGAGCATGCAGGCATAGCCAAGAGATTCAGTTGCTGTTTGGAACATATATCATAACGTTTGAAGAAATGTGATCTAAGTAACTTTGACTGTGGAAATGATTATTGGCACCGGATGAAATGGCTTGAGATCTCAGAAACTGCTGATCTTCTGGGATTTTCATGCACAGCGGTCTCTAAAGTTTACAGAGAAAGGTGCAAGAAAGAAAAAAAACATCCAGTGTGCAGCAGTTCTATGGGTGAAAACATTTAGTTAATGAGAGAGGTCAGAGGAAATGGCCAGACTGGTTAAAGCTGACAGGAAGGTGACAGCAACTCAAATAACCACCCGTTACAACAGTGATGTACAGAAGAGCATCTCTGAACACACAACTCGTCGAAGCTTGATGTAGATGCAACAGAAGATCATAAACATACACTCAATGGCCAATTTACTTGGTACAGGAGGTACAAAATAAAGTGGCTACTGAGTGTATATTGTACATTTCACAGCCTTAGGATACTCCAAGGTGACAAATTAAACAGCTCACATACAGTCATTGTTCTATATAAGAACTGAGTTTTTGAAATAAGGAATCGGTCAAAATATCAAATGCATCTGTTAGATAAGTAATGGAAGGGGGTTTGAATTGGAATAAAGGGTGGCTTCCACTTTATTGCTAGGAAAATCTAAAGATATTACTTTTAAGCAAGATAATACAAACAACTTTTAAATCGAAGCAAGAGGCTGAGAGTGAAGGAGCAAAGGCATCTCGGAGAGAAGTCATGTTTTCTTTACACTGCTCGGGGAAAAGAGGCTAGACTGCGCAGGTGTGTGACGTAGAGTGCAAAGGTTTAAAAAAAGACCACCATATACAGCGGGCAGTGGAGTGAGAGGGAGCAGAGTGGGATGGCTTTGGCTCGACAGGCTTCGGTGCGAACAGGCAGAGGCGAGGGTAGGTTCTGGTAAGTTTTGTTTTGTTCGTTTGGAGAAGAGAGAATGCCAGGCAGGATGTTAGAATACTCCTCTTGCAGGCTGTGGGAAGTCAGGGAGACCTCTGTTGTCCCTGACAACGACACCTGCAAGAAGTTCATCCAGCTGCAGCTCCTAACAAACTGCGTTAGGGAACTGGACCAGGAGCTGGATGACCTCCAGATCATTTGGGAGAATGAGAAGTTTATAGATAGTAATTTCAGGGAGGTAGCTATGCCAAAGGAGTGGTGCACAGGTAATTGGGTTACCGTCAGGCGAGGGAAGGGGAAAGGGCAGGCTGAGCAGGGCTCCTCTGTGGCCAGTCCTCTCAACAACAAGTATACCGATTTGGATACTGTTGGGGGGGGGGGAATGACATACCTGGGACAAGGTGCGGCAGCCAGATCTCTGACATTGAGTCTGGTTCTGCAGTGCAGAAGGGAGGGTGGAAGAAGAGGAGAGCAGTAGTGATAGGGGACTCAATAGTTAGAGGGACAGACAGGAAGTTCTGTGGTCGCGACAGAGACTCCCAGATGGTTTGTTGCCTCCTGGGTGCCAGGGTCAGGGATGTCTCTGATCGCGTGCACAGCAGTTTGAAGTGGGAGGGCGGTCAACCAGATGTCATGGTACACATCGGTACCAATGACGTAGGAAGAAAGAGTGAGGAGGTCCTGAGTGAGTATAGAGAGCTTGGTAGGAAGTTAAAAAGCAGGACCTCGTAGGCAGTAATCTCCGGATTGCTGCCTGTGCCACGTGCCAGTGAGGGTAAGAGTAGAATGCTCTGAAGGATGAACACATGGCTGAGGAACTGGTGTAGGGGGCAGGGTTTCAGATTTCAGGATCATTGGGACCTCTTCTGGGGCAGGTGGGACCTGTACAAGAGAGACGGGTTACACCTGAACTACAGGGGGATCAATACCCTTGCAGGGAGGTTTGTTAGTGCGATTTGGGAGGGTTTAAACTAGATTTGCAGGGGGATGGGAACCAGAGTGCCAGAGCAGATAGTGGAGTGGGGGGGTGAAAATAAATGATGTTAAAAGTTCATGCAAAGTCACAAATAGAAGGGTTGTGTGTGCTGGTAAAAATTTTCTGAGGTGTGTCTATTTCAGTGCGAGGAGTATCATGGGGAAGGTTGACGAGCTGAGGGCATGGATTGACAAATAGAATTATGACATTATATACATTAGTGAAACTTGGCTACAGGAGGGGCAGGACTGGCAGCTTAATGTTCCAGTATTCCAATGTTTCAGTTGTGATAGAGGCAGAGGGATGAAGGGTGGGGTGTAGCATTGCTAGTCAGGGAAAATGTTACAGCAGTGCTCAGGCAGGACAGATTAGAGGGTTTGTCTACCGAGGCCATTTGGGTGGAGCTGAGAAACAGGAAAGGTATGACCACATTAATGGGGTTGTATTATAGACCACCCAATAGTCAGTGAGAATTAGAGGAGCAAATCTGCAGAGAGATAACAGACAACTGCAGGAGATAGAAAGATTGATAGTAGGGGATTTTAATTTTCCACGTATTGATTGGAACTCCCATACTGTTAAAGGTCTGGACGGGTTAGAGTTTGTAAAATGTGCTCAGGAAAGTTTTCTAAATCAATATACAGTATAGAGGTACCAACTAGAGAGGATGCAATATTAGATCTCCTATTAGGAAACGAGTTAGGACAAGTGACAGAAGTGTGTATAGGGGAACACTTTGGTTCCAGTATTCATAACACCATTATTTTCAACTTGATCATGGATAAAGATAGATTTGGTCCTTGGGTTGAGGTTCTAAATTGGAAAAAAGGCCCAATTTGAAGAAATGAGAAAGGATGTAAAAAGCGTCGAGTGGGACGGGTTGTTCTCTGGCAAGGATGTGATTGGTAAGTGGGAGGCCTTCAAAGGAGAAATTTTGAGAGTGCAGAGTTTATACGTTCCTGTCAAGATTAAAGGCAAAGTGAATAAGAATAAGGAAATTTGGTTCTCTAGGGATATTGGAAGTCTGATAAAGAAGAAAAGAGAGGTGTATGACATGTATAGGAAACGGAGCAAATAAGGTACTTGAGGAGTATAAAAAATACAAAAGAAAACTCAAGAAAGAAATCAGGAGGGCTAAAAGAAGACATGAGGTTGCTTTGGCAGTCAAGGTGAAGGATAATCCAAAGAGCTTCTACAGGTCTATTAAGAGCAAAAGGATAGTAAGGGATAAAATTGGTCCTCTTGAAGATCAGAGCGGTCGGCTATGGATGGAACCAAAAGAAATGGTGGAGATCTTAAATGGGTTTTCTTGCGTCTGTATTTACTAAGGAAACTGGCATGGAGTCAATGGAAATAAGGCAAATAAGTAGTGAGGTCATGGAACCTATACAGTTTAAACAGGAGGAGGTGCTTGCTAGCTTGAGGTAAGTCAGACTAGATAAATCCCCAGGACCTGACAGGGTGTTCCCTCGGACCTTGAAGGAGACTAGTGTTGAAATTGCAGGGGCCCTGGCAGATATATTTAAAATGTTGGTATCTATGGGTGAGGGGCCAGAGGATTGGAGGATAGCTCATGTTGTTCCGTTGTTTAAAAAAGTCACTAAAAGTAATCCGGGAAATTATAGGCCCGTAAGTTTGATGTCGGTAGTAGGTAAATTATTGGAAGGAGTACTAAGGATCTATCTCTTATTTGGATAGACAGGGACTTATTAGGGAGAGTCAACATGGCTTTGTGCGTGGTAGGTCATGTTTAACAAATCTATTAGAGTTTTCTGAGGAGGTTACAAGGAAAGTGGATGAAGGGAAGGCAATGGATGCTGTCTACATGGACTTCAGTAAGGCCTCTGACAAGGTCCCACATGGGAGGTTAGTTAGGAAGATTCAGTCGCTAGGTATACATGGTGAGGTAGTAAATTGGATTAGACATTGGCTCAATGGGAGAAGCCAGAGAGTGGTAGTGGAGGATTGCTTCTGTGAGTGGAGGCCTGTGACTAGTGGTGTGCCGCAGGGATCAGTGCTGAGTCCATTGTTATTTGTCATCTATATCAATGATCTGGATGATAATGTGGTAAATTGAATCAGCAAATTTGCTGATGATACAAAGATTGGAGGTGTAATGGACAGTGAGGAAGGTTTTCAAAGCTTGCAGAGGGATTTGGACCAGCTGGAAAAATGGGCTGAAAAATGACAGATGGAGTTTAATACAGCCAAGTGTGAGGTATTGCACTTTGGAAGGACAAACCAAGGTAGAACATACAAGGGAAATGGTCGGACACTGAGGAGTGCAGTAGAACAGGGGGATCTGGGAATACAGATACAAAGTTTCCTGTAAGTGGCGTCACAGGTAGATAGGGTCGTAAAGAGAGCTTTTGGCACATTGGCCTTTATAAATCAAAGTATTGAGTGTAAGAGTTGGAATGTTGTGGTGAGGTTGTATAAGACATTGGCGAGGCCGAATGTGCAGTTTTGGTCACTGAATTACAGGAAGGATATTAATAAGGTTGAGAGAGTGCAGAGAAGGTTTATAAGGATGTTGCCGGGACTTGAGAAACTGACTTATGGAGAAAGGTTGAATAGGTTAAGACTTTATTCCCTGGAGCGTAGAAGAAGAAGGGGAGATTTGACAGAGGTATATAAAATTATGATGAGTGTAGATAGAGCGAATGAAAGCAGTCTTTTTCCACTGAGGTTAGGGGAGAAAAAAAAACAGAGGACATGGGTTAAGGGTGAATGGGGAAAAGTTTAAAGGGAATATTGGGGGGCTTTTTCACACAGAGTGGTGGGAGTGTGGAATGAGCTGCCAGATGAAGTGGTAAATGCAGGCTCACTTTCAACATTTAAGAAAAACTTGGACAGGTACGTAGATGAAAGGTTTATGGAGGGATATGGGCCTGGTGCAGGTCAGTAAGACTAGGCAGAAAAATGGTTCGGCACAGTCAACAAGGGCCAAAAGGCCTGTTTCTGTGCTGTAATGTTCAATGGTTCTAACTATCCCAACATCACAGATGCTAGTGTGCAAGTGCAAAGTAACTCAGTCAGCATACATTACAGCCTACCACCAAGTACAGAACATTCATTGAATTAATGACTAGATGAGAATCCTCTCAACTCCTTACCATTCCAGGCAGGTCTTGTCAGAGCGGCTCCACATTTCTTATCTCTTAAATAAAATGTTAAGCTATTGCCAGGAAGGAATCTGTTACAAGGTGGGCGTTGGTGGCAGACCCAAATGCAAAGCACAAACACTGAGGTACTAGGAGCAGGACTAGGTTTATTGAGATAGCAAGGTGAGTAAGGAAGAAACATGGGCCCTGGATGAGACTAGGGTTCAGGGCCAGGGCTAGGACTAAGACTAGGAAAGTGGGACCAGGGCAAGGAACTAGGAACTGGGTGCCTGGGCTAGGACTCCGAGCCAGAGACTGGACAGGGACCCGGATCATGGGTCTTGACTTGGGCTCGGACCCTGGATCTAGGTGAGGATGAGACGTGGCTAGAGTACAGGACTGGATGTGGAACTCCTGCACAGGACAAGGCACGTGGACAGGATGAGAACACAAAGCCATGGCTTGGTCAGGACAAGGGTCTAGGACCTGGCTTGGACTGGGCAAGGAACCTCCAACACAGGACAAGGCTCTTGAACTAGATTTTGCTCAGCTCCTGGACTCATCTTGGTTAGGCTCTTGGGTAAGGAGCCGGGACTCCTTGGAGCGCAGGCCAGGACCCTTCCTAGGACACAGGGCCGGGACCCTTTCGCAGGGCCAGGACCCTTCCTAGGACACATGACTGAGACCCTTTCGCAGGGCCAGGACACTTCCTAGGACACATGACCGAGACCCTTTCGCAGGGCCGGGACCCTTCCTAGGCCACAGGGCCGGGATGACTGCCAAGTATACAGATGGGGATGATGCAGCACAGGATGTGGAACCTCCAACTGGGCTGGGAGAGAACACAAAGCCTTGACTTGGTCTTGGAAGACTGGAAACACAGAGCCTTGGCTTGGACAGGTCTCCAGGCAAGGCTTCAGGGGGCAGGGAAGGGAGCAGTCCAACAGGGAATTCTTGGTTTGAGAGCTATTTATGTACCAACCCACAATGAGAATCAGGTGCCTCAATTAAGGCACCCAACAAGACAAGGGAGAAAACAGGAAAACCCAGATTAAGGATTGATGGACCGGTCTATGAACCGGAATGCAGATTTCACGAACCAGACCATGACAGAATCAAATTTTAAAAATTACAGATGCTCGATCACAAATAAAAGCAGAAAATGCTGGTAGCATTCAGCAAGCCAGGCAACACCCATGGATAGGAAAACAACTAATTATCAATAGGAAATTGCAGTCCCATGTAGATAATACGTTCAATTTTGTCCAAGTTGTGTTTTTAATCCCTTGGCTTTTGTTGTATGATTTACCTTCTTTACTTGTCCCTTTTATATGCACTTGACTGAATCTCATTCTGGTGACTGTAATGAACATTGTCAACTCTTATCTCCAAACAGGTTGACAGCAGGGAATCTTCTCCTGTGACAAATGATAAAAATGTGAGCAGTTACAGGCAGGCAGTAACTCATAGACAACCAATGCATAATGCAATTAAGTTGCTTGGACAGATGTGGTCTAGATCAAGGAGATCAACAGCAAGTGACCATCCAAAGGAAACTGATCCTTCTGTACCAGTTCCAAAAGCACAAACTGTGACACACGGACATGAACAAGGTGGACATCTCCATCCACAATGGAACATACAAACTCACAGCACTTGGTCACCCTTTCCACAAGCTGAAATTACACCATCCTTTCCTCTAACTGAAAAAGAACAACTCAAGCATAACTCTGACACAACAAAAGAAGGAAAAGGTAAGAATAGATTTGGGGACGAAATATTTAGAAAAGCCATTTCTTTTACTGTAAATAGAAAAATGATCCTGGTTTAAGTAAGGTAGAGCATGATAAAGAGCCAAAAAAAGGGAATATGTATGGAATTCAACACAAATCATGCCAAAACCAATCAATGTTAACTCACAGAATAGTAGTCGGTAAGTGTACAGAAGGGGCAGTGCTAGAAGTGGACAATTATAGAGAGAGAAAAGTGGGCAAGCAGGAGGTGAGTCCTTGGAATGTTTTACTCAGCACTGGTAGTTAAGGAATTGAAGATACCTTGGACTAAGATGTTAACTGTCCTGTGGTATCATCAGTGGGATCATCAGTTAATCTGCCACCTGTCTTCAGGAGTTTCAGCCCGCTTGTGATCAAGACTCCCTCGAGGTGGTGGGCCAGCAGTGCTAAAGCACCACCTCCCATTGGTGAGCTTAAAAACTTGGCATCTGCCTCTATCAGAGTTGTTGGTCGCTTCCATCCAACAGATAGTCTACTCTTCAGGTGTCTATGCAACGACTGAAAGGTTTGCAAAAGATGGATACACTGTCCGAGTATCTGCCCCTCTGGACGTACTTGGTCCACACCCATGATGATCCTGTCCCACTGCCTCAGCTACAGCCCTGCTGGTTGACCTGATCTCTCTTCTAGTGAGGCCAAGGTCACGCAGCCACTTCTGAAAAGTGAACGCAATAAAGCCACAGCAACCTACTTCGCTCTGATCTTAATTCTGCATACTTGGTTAACTTGTGCTCATGGGCTTCATCGATGTTGTCTTCCCAGGGGACTGTGAGTCCACTGCTTCTCTACTGGTGTCAGACCAGACGATTATATCTGGACACAATGTGGTGAAAGCTATTTGCTCCGGGAAACTGCCTTTCCCATCCAGGTTGGCCTTGACACACCAATCATTGGCTGAAGGAAGAATGCGTGATTGTGGGCTTGTGCTGTACACCCTTGACTTGGAGCCTTCTTTCACAAATGATATGCGATGTTCTGTGCAGCATGGGGCATGAGATAAGTTGTGCTGCAGTATTCCCTGCTCAACCGCTTCTGTTACAACTTTGAGAACATTATTATGTCTCCAAGTGTACATGCCGCTGGAAAGATTGACTCTGCATGTACTCAAAGTATGTTGAAGTGTTCCCTTCTCACCACAAGCAACACACCTGTCTGTCTTATCTTCATACCAGGTGGCGAGGGTGCAGGTGTTGGGAGCAGGTCGTACACTGCTCTACATAGAAAAGAAATGCGGAGCAGTTCCATCTACCACAGAACATTCCAAGACAGATGTCGTTGTTCAACACTTTCCCACCAGGTCCAAGCCCCTTGTTTGGTCAGGCCAGCTGCTTTAGCTAACCTCATCTCCTCTTCCACCTCTCGTATTCCTTGTGTTACAAGCTCACGACGCTCCTCACCTGTAGAAGATGACCACCATTTGTGGGTTGTCCATCCAATTCCCTGGTGGCCTAGCTGGGCAGCCCCAACCGTCTCCTTGTGCTTCAATCTAGACCCTGCCTCATCAACTGCTACATGGGCTGACCACTTCCTGCCTGATCTCACATCCGGCTGGATGTTCTTGATGACAAGGTCTTTTGAATCTCGAAGCATCAAGAATGATCTTACCTTGGCTACCTTGACCTCTTCAACAAGGGATTGCACTGGGATGGCAAGCTTTGTCTGGCTACTGTGGATTGCAACATTGGTGAGACTGCTCAGTACTCCAAGCCACTTCTTCACATACTTGTTGATCTTCCGTTCCATTGCCTCAACATGGGACATTGCCACTTCATAGACAGTTAGTGGCCACGTTATCCATGGCATCAGTCCATACTGCAAGCACCACAACTTCAACTTGCCAGGCAAGCCACACTTGTCAACAGTCATCAGACCTCTACTGATCTGTTCTCCTGTCTCTTGAACCCTCTTGGTGTCTCTCAACTCCTCTGTGTACCATCACCTGAAGCTCTTAACTGGTTGGTCCTGAATGGATGGAATCTCCTCTCCACAAAGGGTGAAATGAAAGTCAACCAACCTTCCTCTCCTAAGAACAAGGCTCCTTGACTTCTTGGTCTTGAACTTCATTCTTCCCCGATCCATTAGCTCCTCAAATCTAGATAGTACACTTTCCACTGCCTCTGTGCTAGGATCTAAAGGGATGAGATCATCCATGAACGCTTGTATTGGTATCAACTCCCCTCTGCTATCAAGTGCGACACCTGGTCCCTCTGATTCTGCAGCCCTCACAATGACCTCAATGGCTAACACAAAAAGGATGGGTGAAATCGCACATCCCCTTGGGATACCAATGTCCAATCTCGGCCACCTAGTTGTAAACTGCTGAGTGGAGAACCTTATCTGTAAATCGTTGTAGTACTGCATAATGAAGTTCCTCACCTTAGCAGGAATCCATAGGACTTCCATTGCAAACTCAATCAAGACATGGGGAACGGAACCATACACATTTGCAAGATCAAGCCAAACTACAGCCAGATTTCTTCTCAACCTTTTCGACTCCTGGATGGTATGCCACATTATACTAGTATGTTCAAGGCATCCTGGGAAACCTGGTATTCCTACCTTCTGCATAGATGTATTTACCAATCCATTCTCTATCACAAATAAAAATATTCTTTCTGCTAGAATGCCAAACATAATCTTCCCCTCTACATTGAAATTGGTCAGAACTGATTCAATGTAGCAGAATTCTCTTCCTTTGGGATGAATACTCCTTCAGCCTCACTCCATGACAAAGGAACAACACCTTGACTCCAGACCACCTTTAGCAATCTCCACAAGTATTTCCTCAGCTCTTCACACTTCTTGAACACCTTATACGGCACTCCATTAGGTCCTGGCACTGAACCTGACCTTGCCTTTCTGATGAACCGCTCGACTTCTGCCAGTTTGGGTACTGACAGATCGAATTTCACTCCTGGCTCGGTAGGCTTCACAAGCCCTGAGATGTCAGGCAAAGGAGCCTCCCGCTGTTTGTTAGAGTAAGTGTTTGCCAGGTGATCCTCAAGTTCTTGTTGAAAGATGTTAAGCTGCCGGCTCTTACTTTGTTCAAACAATCTCTTTGTGAACTGGTGAGGGTTCTCAAAGAATGCCTTTCTTGCCTTCTCTCTCTTCTTTCTCTTTTTATGTTGTGATTCTGCACGATGGAGTGATGCTAACTCTAATCAAAAATGCTCTCGGAGATCAACAAGCCCTGGCTTGTCACCCTTCCACTTCTGTCTCAATGATCGAAGCTCTCTCCTCAACCTACTAATCTCCTTCTGGCACCTGCTTGGTTGCTGTGTAGGCTTTGCTTTCTTCAACTCAACCAAACCAAACCAGTACTTTCCAACATCGTAAATCATGTCGCCCATCATTTCCAACTTTCTCTTTGATGTTCCCATGAGAGTGTTCTCCAACATCATACTGATATCCTCATCAAACACACGCCAAGCCTTCTCATCTGCCATTGTTGGCCACTTGACCTTCCTCTTCTTCTCTACCATCTCACCACCACCATCATGTGACGGATCTACCTGGGTACTGTGGTCTGCAACCTGACCTGGGTTACCTCTCGTCTGACCTGGAGTATGATGACTCTCTGCAGAGTGAATCGCTGTGGCTTGTGAATCAGTAGTTGAAAAGACCACATCTTCTGTGCTTGGTGAAGTAATTTCAACTTTATCCACTGGGATGGAATAGCACTTCAGTTTGCTTGGTGGACTCGTAAACCTTTAATGCTGGAAAACGGTCTCCCACACCGATACATTGGACACTCAGAGCCTCTTATCCTAGCTCTTGGTCGTAGTCATTCTCTGTAATTAACTATATCCGTCCGATTGGTTCCATCATTCTCCCTCTCTCTCGGAGGACCCCGACGGTATGCTTCTCAATGTAAACTAGAAGCTTCAAGGGTTGGATGCTCCTCTGAGCTGGTGCCCAGAGTGCCAATCCCAATAGCCCCAGTGCCAGTCTTAACTGGCTGTTCGCCAGGAAAGACTGGCACTGATATAACCATATCAAATTTGATATATCTCTGACATGAATTAATGAAAATGTTACCTTTAAATTTCAAAATGAGCTTTTCCATGTCATTCCTTAAAAGGGAAAGGGCAGTTGAAGGCTGCAAACCTGACTTAAGACCACAAGACGATAAGATATTGGAGCAGAATCAAGCCATTTGGCCAATCAAGTCCACTCTACCATGGCTGGTCCATTTCCCTCTCAGCACCAATTTCCTGTCTTCTCCCCATATCCCTTCATGCCCTGAGTAATCAACCTCTGCCTTAAATATACACAATGACTTGATCTCCTCAACTGCCTGTGACAACAAATTCCACAGATTCTCCACTCTCTGGCTAAAGAAGTTCCTCCTCATCTCCACTCTAAATGGACATCTCTATTCTGAGCCTGTACCTTCTGGTCTTAGACTCCCCCACCATGGGAAACATCCTCCCTGCATCCATTCTATCGAGTCCTTTCAAGGAGATCCCCTCATTCTTCTGAATTACAATGAGTACAGGCTCAAAACCACTAATCACTCCTCATATAAGACTTTAAATCCTGGGATTATTATTGTGAACCTCCTTTGAACCCTCTCCAATGTCAGCACATCCTTACATAAGAAGCTCAAGACTGTTCACAATGCTCCAAGTAAGGCTTTATAAAGTCTCAGCATTACTTCCTTGCTTTGATATTCCATCCTTCTCAAAGTGAATGCTAACGTTGCATTTGCCTTTCTCACCACCAATTCAACCTGCAAATTGACATTTAGGGACTCCTGCATAAGGGCCCTCAAGACCCTTTGTACCTCAAATTTTTAAAATTTTCTTTCCACTTAGAAAATAGTTTGCACTTTTATTTCTTCTACTGAAGTGCATGACCATACTCTTCCCAACACCAACTCTTCCAGCTGCCACTTCTTTGCCCATTCTCCTAATCTGTCTAAACACTTCTGTAGCCTCTCTGCTTCCTCAAAACCACCTGCCCCTCCACCTACTTTTGATTAATCTGCAAACTTGGCCACAAAACCATCAATTCTGTCATTCAAATTATTGACATTTAACATAAAGAGAAGCAATTCCAAAATAGACAACTGTGGAACACCATTTGTCACCTGCAGCCAACCAGAAACGGCTCCCTTTATTCCAACTGCCAGTCAGCCAACGCACTACCCATACTAGTATCTTTCCTGTAATACCATGGGCTCTTGTCTTGTTAGAAGCCTATCAAGCACCTTATCAAAGGCCTTCTGAAAATCCAAGTACACAACATCTACCGATTCTCCTTTGTCTATCCTGCTTGTTATTTCTTCAAAGAATTCTAACAGATCTGTCAGAGATAATATTCCCTAAAGAAAATCATACTGACTAAGGCCTATTTTATCATGTGCCTCCAAGTACCCCAAAACCACATCCTTAACAATCGACTCCAACATCTTCCCAACCAGTGAGGTCAGACCAACTGGCCTATTATCCTAGACTCTGCCTCTGTCAAGACTGGAGTGACATTTGCAATTTTCCTTTCATCAGGAACCATGCCAGGATCTAGTGATTTTTGAAGGATCATTACCAATGTGTCCACAATCTCTTCAGCTACCTCTTTTAGAACCCTGGGATGTAGCCATCTAGTCCAGGTGACTTCTCTACCTTCAGACTCCCAAGCAGCTTCCCCCGGTAATGGCAACTTAACACACTTCTGCCCCCTGACACTCTGAAATTTCCGACATACTGCTAGTGTCTTCCACAGTGAAGACTGATCAAAATACTTATTTAGTTTGCCCAGCATTTCCTTATTTCCCCGTTACTACACCTCTAATATCATTTTCCAGCTGTTCAATATCTACTCTCACCTCTCTTTTACACTTTATATATCTGAAGAAACTTCTTGTATCCTCTTTAATATTATTGGCTAGCTTAATTTTGTATTCCATCTTTTCCTTCTTTATGACCTTTTTAGTTGTCTTCTGTTGGTTTTTAAAAGCTTCTCAATCCTCTAACTTCCCATTAATTTTTGCTCTATTATATGCCCTCTTTTTGTCTTTTATATTGGTTTGTCAGCCATGGTTACACCATCCTGCCTTCTTCTTTGGAATTTATCTATCTTGCACCTTCTCCATTGCTCCGAGGAAGGCCAGCCATTGCTGCTGTGCCATCATCCCTACGAGTATTCCCTTCCATTTAATTTTGGCCGGTTCTTTGCTCTTACCTATGTAATTCCCTTTACTCTATGGCAATACTAAGGCCACGCCTATGATTTTTGTCATATTATTTCATGCACAAAGCTATAGTGAGACAGAGTGTGGAGTAAATAAACTATTTTCTTATAAGAGGAATCAGTGCATAGGATGTCACCATTTCAAACACACAGCTCAGTTGTTTTCTGCACAAACTTGTATAATTTTACTTAACAAATACTATTCTACATTTGGCTTCTCAGCCTTCCTTCCTTTCTCCCTCATCCTGAAGATATATATTCCTACAGTTTGAATACATTTGGCATCAGCCACTTCTGATAAGTCACACAAATCAAAGTTGGATTCCACTCATACTCAGCAGCAACTTGGGAACACGGCAGCTGGACTGAACCTAGTCCTCCCTCTGAGTGTGTGCACTTCCTGTCAAGGTTATCAAATGCAAAGTCCATGATTGTTCTTTTTCTTCATTTCTACTCTATCCCCAATTTTGCTAAAGGCTATGATAAACAATTTAGTCAGGTTACTGCACCGCCAGATTTGCTGCTATTTTTGCTGACCCAAGACTCAAAACCATTATTTCATTGTTGTACCAATAACAGCACTGCTGATGACACAAGTTAACACAAAACACTGACATAATCTCATTAAGTCTTTTAACAATGACTAAAAATAAAAGGCTTGCAGTTATCTAATTCCACAAGATAAGCCAAATGTTCTATTGCAAGAATTTTGAAGTATACCCATTACCACCCCATGTGGTTGTAACATTCTTCAAGATAAAATGTTTCAAATTTTCTCATATAATGCAGCAAGATGGAACTGGTTTTTGACAAATAACTCAATACTTACATTGCAGATTGTGTGTATCCAAGGGATTGGCTCATTTTAGAGGTACAGTATATCAATTCTATTTCAATGTAGATTGTTTGTTTCCTGCACTTGCTATCTCCCAATTTCCCTTTCTAGTTTGCTGGAATACCTGGATATTAGGTTAAAAAAAAACCTTATTGAGGCAAAGCAAAAATGTTTTGGTAGGAGTTACAAAGAAGCTGAGTGTTAGCATACTGGCTGATGTTTGGGGCAAAACATCTGGTGGACCTTCAAGTTGGATGTAAAGCCAGATGTTCTCTGATGAGTGAAGGCAGGTATTGAGGAGTTTTATGGATGATTGCAGAACTTATCATTTGAAACATTAAAGGCATGGAAGCCGGTGGATGTTATCTAAGATAAGAGTATAGGTCAGTATGGTTTAAAATAGAATAAAGGTTGGCATAGAGAGTTTGCATGAATGAGTACAAGATCATGAATGGCAGTGGACTTAAAGCCTTGTGACAATCATTCCCTCTATATTTTTTTTTACAGCTGAGCAGACCGACCATTGCTCTGAACAGGAAATTTTTACACAGCCTGAAAACTCTGCAGCAGTTTAAAAGATTTTCTTTTTGCAATATGCACATCAAATAAATGCAAACCACAGCTCACAACACAAGTAAATGATGTCAGACAGTCAGTGCAACTGACAGGTACCATGGTAAAAGTAAAATGTTTTGGCTAGACAGAGTCGGCGTTCAGTAGGGCTGGCAGCTTATTAACAACGAGTTACCAGTTTCCATTCTGAATTTTTTGTCACAATTTGTAACAAAACTGACAATGTAAATGCACTGAAACTCTAAAATGTTTTAAAGTAAAGATTATGGTACATTTTTGTTCAGAAAATTTATGGATTATATTCATGAACACATAATTCATTACAGGGTATCTCACAATGATATTAACATATACTTGACATTATATTAAAAAATTCTGGATGCACAACAACAAAGGCTATTTGTGTGAGAGCATTTCAGTTACTCCGTGGCCACAAACTCACGCAGCTTAAAGGGAACATTGTGCTTGTGACCAGTATAGCAGATCTACAGTTTTTTATAAGTGTGTTAGTGCTGCTATGGGATAAAAAAAAGCCAAGCTGGAATACAGTCCACTTGACAACTATAAATGCGGAAGAGCATTTAGCAAATCTATCTTTATACCATTATTGCTCTTTAATCATTAGGAAACTGGGGCCTAATGATTGGTACTGGAAACTATTCAAAGGCTGGTTATAACCTGTGAGTACTATAATCCTGCAGTGCAATTCATGCCAGCTGCTCCTTTCCACTACCTTCAGTTCACATGATCTGGAAGAGATGATACTGGGATTAGATTGTTTTATTGGTGTTATTGAAGTTGACTTAAATTCAGATTGGTATCTATAAAACTGGGTAGGAAAATGGTGTTCTGTAAAACCTATACTACAAGAAAATGATTTATAACCTTATGCTTTAATTCAGATTTTATTATTTTTTTTAAATTTAGCACCAGGAAAGTGGAAAGTGAAATTCAGATCATCAAAACTTTCAATGGCCACACAAAGCAATTCATGAAAGAGCGGAGCCAAAAGATGGTGAGAGAGATTCAACTACTAAAACCAATGCTGCATTCAGTGGTGGCAATGAAGCAGAGCTTACGATAAGCTTTAAAATGTTGTGCTATCTTCAAAGAGTACTTTAAAAGCTTTGGCCACCAGCTATCGGCCAAAGAAGCGGCAGGTTCTCTTGTCTATTTCCAAGGCACTATTCAAAGAAAAATAGCATGGGACAAGGAAAATTGTGTATCCGGTGGATCATAGCTGCCAAAGATTACGATCTTCTTTGGTTTACAAGACCATTAAAAGAATTGTGAAATTAGCACACTAGAAAGCAGTCATCTTGTGTATTTCCATTGACGGTGCTATCACAGTCATGCATTTTCCTATTAACTGAAAGTACTTCTATTATAATTGTAGATCCTGGGGGGCGAGGGGCCATTGTTTTACATGGCTCCAAGTAAAATAGAGGCATGTTCACAGAGCGACTAAGCCTAATCATCAGGAGTTTATTAATAGTACTGTTCTCTTGCTCCCACCTGGTGAAACAAGGCCTATGAACATGCTTTCTCACTTTGATTAAAGCAAACACCAAGAAGGATGAGAAACCTTTCTTTAATAGCCAAGTAATTATAGCACAATTGATTATAATCAAAGATTTATGTGGTATTGAATGAAAATTATAATTCTTTCCAAAGATGAAGTAATTTTAGATGCATTTTTTTCCAAAACAGGCCAGATTATTAGCAAGAAAAGGAACTGGAACACAAGACACGAAGAAACTACCCAACTTTGAACATAAGTAAGAAGGACTATGTGGGTTTTGAGTAGGAGAAGGTATTTTATTGTTTTTAATCCACTAATATCAATGCCTTTATTTTGAGTTTGAAAGCCTCTCATTCTTAGCTTCAAAAATTTAATACAGTTTTTAATATAAATATTGCAATAAGGTATTCAATGACTATATACACATGTTTGAGTGTGTGTGGATGTTAACATTGCTAAAAATAAATTGGCTACTATCCCTGATATTTTCTGCTTGATTTTTACTGATAGCTAGTTTTCAGTGTATGAATCTTTAAATACATTAGAGAATGCAGAATCCATTTTAAGTTCATTGTCCCTTCCAAACAAGCTGGCCTAGATTTTTGACATTGTTCCCAAGTGTTAGGCACTGCACAAAGATTCCACATGCTGCAATTACTTAGGAGTCCTTCTAAGCATGGTTTTCAACATTCCTCCCAAAAATCTGTTCAGGCCATGAAGCTTAAAACAGGTCCCATTTGCTCATACTTTTATTAGTCATTTACTTTTTTTTAAATTCATCCATTGGCAAAGCCAGCTTTTATTATAACTGCCCTTAAGAGCATGACTGAGTTGTGGTAACTGTTGGGCAGTTGAGAGGTGGGATGCACAAGTAGGGTGTTCCTTCACAGAGGGTGTTGAGGTCCTTGAACTTTGTTGGAGTTGCACTCATTCTCCCAGGTGAGCAATATTCTTCACAGTCATGACAGGCGTACTGAAGATTGGAAAGACTTTTGGGAGTCAGGTGTCCAGGCATTTAGCACAGGAAACTCGACCTCTGACCTGCTCTAGCAGCTGGAGGTATACCTCCTCTGGGGGTAGCTGCCCAAGAATGAGCTGAAGATGTTGATATACTTGCTATGACAAAGGTAATATCAATGGAAGCCAATGAGGCAACTCTCAGACACAAATGTCTGATGAAATAAATGGTGTTATACATGTAGGGAAATATAATTAGTGGAAACACACATAGTTCACAGCCATTTTAGGTTCACTTTAAGAGACTGGTTTGGTGTGATGATGTAATCACGTAAAGTACTTTCTGCTTCCGTGGGCGATGTTACACTTGGGACCGCCGCGGCTAGAGTGCCTAGACCTCTGCTTGGTGCGGGTTTTCTGTGCCCAAGGACTGTTAATTGATCTTAAGAACCGTCGGCTTGTGGATGTCAAGGACTTTGAGTCATTACCCTGTTCCCTAGTAAGTTCCCCACAACGACTCTATCAAGCACATGCAACACCGCATGTGAGCTTACTCGACTGCTGAGCAAATTCTCAGATCTCACCTCGCTCACATTGTCCATTACAGTCACAAAACATGAGGTCAAATACATTATTTCTACAACTGGCTCGCCAGTCCAGAAAAGTTGGTATCTGCTAAAGCTGAGTTTGCCAACATGGAAAAACTTGGTCGAATAGCCCCTGGACGTCACCTCTCCGTATGTTTCCTAAGTCTGATGGTGGTTGCCGCCCACCTGATGCCTTAAGGAAGCCATCTGGTCCCACATATCCAAGACTTTTTGAAATGCTTAGCCAGTAAGTTAGTTTTTTTCCGGTGTATCTAGTTAAGGGCTACCATCAGGTGCCTGTGTGCTCAGAGGACATTCCCAAACTGGCTTTGATAAACTATTCCCCCTCCCGCCCCCCAAG
Source organism: Hypanus sabinus (assembly GCF_030144855.1). NCBI lineage: Eukaryota > Metazoa > Chordata > Chondrichthyes > Myliobatiformes > Dasyatidae > Hypanus > Hypanus sabinus. The sequence continues at coordinate 21,093,506 of NC_082720.1, forward strand.
TTTCTGTGCATGCTGTTTGGGCTGAAAAATGCAGCTCAACTTTCCAACAGCTGATGGACTCTGTTTAAAAGATTTAGATTTTCTTTTTGTTTACCTGGATGACATACTTGTCACCAGTGCATCCAAATCTGAACGTGTATTTAATCCCCGTACACTTTCTGAGCCTCCTAGTGAGGCCATTCACATAGGGGTTGACTATGCCAGCTTGGCAGCCAACTAAGCTACTGACCCAGAGGACCATACTTGCCGAAAAGCATTCACGGGCCTGTAGTTGGCTGACATTGAGTTTGGAGAAGCTGGGATTTCTCTCCTGTGTGATGTCTCAACCATTTGCCCTCGCCCCATGGTGCCTGCAAGCTGGAGACGGATTGTTTTTAACTCCATACATGGTCTCTTATATATGGGCCGGAAGCCCTCATGGAAACTGATTGCACTAAAGTTGGTGTGGCGTGACCTTAGAAAGGACATGAATGATTGAACTGCAGCTTGTGTGGAGTGTCAGCAGGCAAAAGCTAACCATTGGCACCTTTGCCTTTTGAGGTCCCTGAGCGAAGGTTTGCCCTGTTGGACCCTGTTGGTCCCCTTCCATTCATCAACTTCCCCACCCCCCGTGGTTTCACAGACCTCTTTACCATGAATGGAAGGGCAGAGCGAAGTTATGATGGTGCTAAAAGGCAAGTCCTTTGCTTGCATCTTTGGAAACAGCTCCACTTCGATCTTTTATATCTCTTTATTTTCCTTTCCAACGTTCTTTTGAAGACCTTGACCCAGAGTTACACTCTGAATTCAGTTCTTTGCAGGAATGGGCCTTACGACCAGCCATTTTTTGATATCCCAAGTACGCAGCTTGGAAGACGAACATGCCTTCAGGGGTTCCAGATTTTTGTGGCGTTGTAGACGTGGATTCTAGGCCGGTGCCCCTGACTGAAGCGCCACGGGAGAACACGGAACATCGGGAGCAGGGGGTTAGATGCCATGGGCTGTGTGTCCAGAGACCTGAGCCTTTCCAGGGCCAACTCTGTAGGTGCAGAGTTCGGAAAAAGCAACGCAATGGACTTCTAAGATCCTAAATCAATGAGTTGGTTGTTATGTCTCCCTTCCTGCTGTGAAAGTCAGAGCGGTGGGGGGGGGGAGAGAGAGAGAGAGAGAGAGAGAGAGAGAGAGAGAGAGAGAGACTGTGGTATGTTGAATACTGGGTGAAGGAGTAATCTGCAAGTCTGTGTTTTTATTGATGCTTGATTGCACTGATGCTTTTTGCTGCTGGGGGTGGGGATTTATTGCCTTGCAGCTGCTTGTGTATGGAAGGGAGAAGCTTGGGGGGGACTTTGGGGTTCTAATATTTAACTCTCATTCATTCTCTTTTCTTGTGGATGTTTCCAAAGAAAAAGGATTTCAGGATGTATATTGTATACATTTCTCTGACATTAAATGTACCTTTGAAACCTATTGAACTCATTGAACCATGGTGGACTGTGGCTAGATGATGTCCCTCTAGCATTAACAACGGCCACAGACGTGGCTCAGCATTCATCAGCACCTTAGTTGCTTGGTTTAAAACCCCATCCGATAATTCCACTGACCACAATCCCCAATTCATAGCAAACCTCAGGGCTGCGATGGCCCAGAACCTCAGTGTTAGGCTACACCACCCGCAGTCCAATGGCCAATTCATCACTCCTTAAGGGCTGTTCTGAGGGCTTCCCTGATAGATGAGTGTTGGCATGATCGTCTGCCATGGATCCTCCTGCGGCTCAGAACGTCTCCAACAGAGAACCCAAAGTTGTCCGCGGCTGAGTTGGTATACGGGCAGGTGTTACACGTGCCAAGTGCTTTCATTTCGGACACCACAACCGCCTGGTTGGCCTTCCAACAGCATCACCCTCAGTAAATTCAATTCCTTTGCAACTATTCCTACCTCCCATCATGGAGTGCAGCATTTTGGGACTTCTGTTGACCTGCATTCTGCCTTATTTGTTTTATCCTCCATGATGCTCACAAACATTCCCTTAAGCCCCCTCATGATGGTTCATTTGACATTTTGCAATAGAGAGAAAAGACTTTCACCATAGATAAGAAGGTTTTTTGGCAGATTGCCTTAAAGCAGCCCACCAAGATTTGGAGGTTGTCGTCATGACGTGACCATGCCTGTGTCAACACACGTCTGCTGTTTCTCCAACCACAGAACATACGACTTGAGCCGTGCATCTCGCCTGAGCTCCAGACAGGCTCACAATACCGGTTTTAGTGAATTATGTAGGGTAATGTAATTGACAGAAACGTACCTAATTGCGTTACGGTTCACTTTAAGTGGCTGGTCTGATGTGATGATATAATTATGTAAAGTACTTTTACCATGCTTTGTGTTCAGTGTTTGGAGTCCAATAAAAGAGTTGTTATGGTTCTTCTCGAAACATAAAATGCCTCCACTGCCTTTATTTGCGAAAACCTGCATACAAATCTGAGAGGTAGGTGCAAAAGCAGGCCATTTGGCCCTGTGCACCATATATTAAGATCATAGCTAAGCTAATTCTGGCCTTAACACTTTCCTGCTCTCTCCGCTTCTCCCTCAAGAGATGTTTTTCACTTGCAGCCCTTATAAGTCTCTGGGAAAAGAATTCCAAAGAATAACAACCCTCAAAAGAAGCTCCTTCTCATTTTTAACTGAAACGAAAGACTTCAAATTCTGAAGTTTTAACATCAGTGACCCTTTTGTGAACTTAGACTACTGTTCTGCAGACTGAAACAGTGGTGTAATCATTTCTGGAGATCTTCGGTACAATACACAAACTTCTCTGCCTCATTTCTGACCTTCAGAAACAGACTTGGCATAGTAGACACTATTGTAGCCTCTTCTTACCAGTAAAACCTTTTTCTTCCTAGCCCAATTCTGTTTTCTTCCCCTTGCTCATAATCTTTACAACTGTATCTTTGCATTTTTAGAAACAGTTTCCATGCTGGCCTACCCCAGCCCAAACATTTACTTTTCCATTCCCCACTAGGCACTGTGATGGATTTTTGTTTTTTCTTGACAGAAGGTCACTCCAGTCCCATTTCACCACCACCCTTCTTTGCTTGACTGAAATTACTCATATTAAAATACTTCTCTTTTAACTATGACCACTTCCTTCAAATAAATATTATAGTTCTTCTGTATAAATGCTTTTTCATGGAAAAGAGATTATGCTAATTTTTAGTTGTCATTTCATGTTCTTGCCCTGAAATGGAAAATTTCACCATCTTTTGTTGATTTCTGCTCTTTCTCCAACTTCATATGGTCCATCTCAGACTCTTCCCTTCTATCTCTGTCTTCAGTTATGCAAATAGCTATTGATTAGTATCTTCTCAAAGCTTATTAATTCCCATAGTGAAGTTCATAATAGTTTCCCCACCCGATTTCCCTCTCCCCTTTTTCCTCTTCTATTGACCCATTTTGATAATGGCATTTTCAAAGTGGCTCCCTTTATGATCAAAGAAAAATTCTCCCCATCTCAGTTCATAGTACCAAGAGCTGACATTGGCTTAATGGGTCAAATGGCCTCTGCCTCCACTGTAGTAACTTAAATAGTCCTATTTCAAATGCAAGTTCCCCTCTACAGCACACTTTCCGTTTCTTAATCACTCTTAGAATCCTTTCCCTTCACAACATAACACCAGAGGTGCAACATGTTTCACCCCTACTCCCAAGATTCCAAATGATTTTTCTAGTAAAAAATATATTATTTCCTTCTTCCAATATACTATATTCACCAAAAGCAAAAAATAAGTTGCAAATGCTGGTAATTCTTTGTTCCCTATTTCTCCATGACGTAGATGAATTGCTATTCAGCCATCAACTCTACACCATCTTTCCAAGCAATCCCATTCCCCGACCAATTCTCCATGTAGGCTCATCTCCCCTCAGTTCCATCAACCACTTCCTGCCCCCCACTCCCCAACTTCAACTCATCTGCATCAATAATAAGCAAACAATCCTGGGAAAGATGAATCAGTCGGAAAGAAATTTCGACAATTCATTCAGTGGAAGCCTGAGAAGAGTTTATTCGAATTTTTGACAGGTTACCCAGTGGGGCAAGTATCAAGTTGCATGCATCCATTAGCCAAATTTTGTAGCCTGGTCCAAAGAAATTTGCATCTGCGTGGTGTAATACTGGTGTGTATTTAGCTCAATGCTCCACATGCCACAGCACTGAACTGCTTTTCTGTTAAGGCCCAATTGCATCCAACACCAGGTTTAGAACATGCCTTCCCACAGGTTAAGTCTTCCTATCTCCAGTTGTGCATCACTTTGTCTGAAGGGGTGCAATTAGCATTCTGTACTTGCCTTGTGGTTGTTGTGGTCAAATATGACAAACAATGTGTGCTCTGTGAGATATGGAAGAAGTGTTAAAGTTCAGATGAAGATATTGAAGATATGAAGAATAGTAGAGATAATTGATAAGAGTGTGAAGGAAGTTTGGTGAACTCAACAGTAACAGAATTTAATTGTCAAGTTGACAGGATGTGGCATATAACTTTGCAACTGATGATCCTACAAACAATGTGAAGGACGAGTGTCAAAGTAGACAGAACAGGACTACGGGTAGATAAGTTACAGAGCCATGCTCAACTATGTGGCTGAACAGGCATCTGGATGAGGAGCTGAAGGCCATGAGATGGGGATATGGGCAGTTGGAAGGAGACATTAAACAAGTGTGTGTGTGTGTTAATGCATGTACAACTGCCAGCTAGCATCTGCACTCAGCAGCCGTTTTATAAGGTACCTCCTGTAAAGTAGCAAGTGAGTGTATGTTTGCAATCTTCTCCAGCTGTAGCCCATCCATCTCAAAGTTCAACATGTGCATTCAGAAATGCTCTTCTGCACACTACTGTTGTAATGTGTGGTTACTTGAGTTATTACCGCTTGAACCAGTGGGACCATTCCACACTGAGCTGTCTCATTAACAAAGTACTTTCATCCACAGAGCAGCTGCTCACTGGATATTTTCATTTTTTTGTATTTGCTGTAAACTCCAGAGACTGCTTTGTATGAAAATCTAAGTAGATCAGCAGTTTCTGAGATACTCAAACCATCCCGTCTGGCACAAACAATCATTCCACGATCAAAGCCACTTAGATCATATTTCTTTCCCGTTCGGACGCATGGTCTGAACAACAAATGAACTTCCTGACCGCATTAGGGTCCTAATCCTAACCCTAACCCTAACCCTAATGCAACAACCTCTCACTCAATGGCAACAAGACCAAGGAGACAATTATTGACTTCAGGAAGAGAAACTGCAGGTCCATGATCACCACAAGATCAGAGGTGGAGAGGGTCAGCATTTTTAAATTCCTTGGTGTTATCATTTCAGAGGATTTGTCCTGGACCCAGCATGTAAGTGCAATTACAAAGAAAGCACGAAAGTGCCTCCACTTCCTTAGAAATTTGTGAAGATTCAGCAAGACATTTAAAACTTCGACAAACTTCTGTACATGTGTGTTGGTGAGTATATTGACTGCATCACAGTCTATATGGAAACACCAATGCCCTTGAACGGAAAATCCTACAAAAAGTAAAGGATGCGACCCAGTCCATCACGAGGAAAGCCCTCCCAGCAAAGTGCACATCCACACTGAGTGCTGTTGCAGGAAAGCAGATCCATTATCAAGGATTCCTGCCACCCAGGCCATGCTCTCTTCCCAATTGAATGAGGTACAGGAGCCTCAGGACCCGCTCCACAAAGGTTCAGGTACAGTTATTACCCCTCAACCATCAGGAAGGAGGTACAGGAGCCTCAGGACCCACTCCACAAAGGTTCAGGTACAGTTATTATCCCTCAACCATCAGGCTCTTGAACCAATTGGGATCACTTCACTTGCCCCATCACTACTTTCGAGGATCTTGTGTTTTCAATATTTATTGCTTATTTATTTTTTCCTTTTTCATTTCTATAGTTTGTTGTCCTTTGCACATTGGTTGTTTGTTCATCCTTTTGGGTGCGTTCATTGATTCTATTGTGCTTCTTGGATTTACAGTATATGCCAACAAGAAACTGAATCTCAGGGTTGTATGTGGTGATGTACAGGTACTTTGATAATAAATTTACTTTGAAATTTGAATTTTATGCATTGAGTTGCTCCCATATGATTGGCTGATTAGATTTTTTCATTAACAAGCAGGTATACAGGTATACCTAATTAAGTGGCCACCGAGTGTTTGTGTGTACTCACCAGTGTGTAAGCACTAGTGTCTATACAGCAACACAAGGAGAATCCATTGAAAAGCATAAAATTATTGGTTTGGAAGCTGCAGATCACAGTAGCATGAAATTCAACAAAGCAGAAATAAGGTGTGATATCTGTATCATATTTCCTTCCATTAATGGTTAGGTAACTGAATTCCTTCCTGTTCTTGAACACCAAGGAGAACAGGAATAAGGGAAGAGTGTGGGCTGTGGGAGTGGAGACAAGGAGGCAGGTGGTGTGTAAAGGCTTGAGTAAGGCTCCTTATAGCGTCTTTTTTTCAATGGGTAGATAATTGTGGACAAGAGATTACAGAGTATCACAATATTGAGAAGGATCCTTTGGTCCTTCAAATCCACGCCAAACATCAAGCACCCTTTTACACTCATCAGACGACACATACTTCACATTATCTCCAGGTTTTAGCACCCACTGACGCAGAAGAGATAATTTTCAGTGGCCAACTAACCTTCCAACCTGCATATCTCGTGAACAAAGGAGGAAGTTGCAGCACCTGTAGGACACCAACAGCATCACAGAGAGAACATGCGAACTCCACACAGATGGAAATGAAGGACAGGATTGAACCTGGGTCATCAAAACTATGAGAAAGTACACCACCAGCTGCGTCATTATTCACCATGTCTGCAGTCATAAGTTCACAGAGTGGCTGCAGCATGGAAAGAGGCCATCAGTTTCACCCAGAAAGCGCAGTCTATTTAATAGCATCCCATTTACAGCTAATCTCCTGCCCCCTCCCCATACCTCTGCAAATTCTACTTTTTCAGATTCTGATCCAAATCCCTTCTGAATATATCAAATCTACCCCAACAAATCTCCCCACAATGCATTACAGATCCTCACCACTCGCTGCATAAAAAGTTTCCTCATCTTCCTTTTGTTGAAATTACCAAACGATCTCATTCTAGGATTTAAACAGTAAAAGCAAACCCTGGAATGCCATCTTCTGCTCCTCAGAACTGGAGTGGGAAGAAATCACCCTTGATCGCAACAGTCTGCTTAATTAGGAGAAAATGTCCCAGATTCTTGACCCTTTTGCAAATAGAAAACAGTTTTTCCTCTTTCTTTCTGTCAATATCCTTTGTGACTGTAAATACCTAAATCAGATCCGCTTGCGGCCTCCTTTCCTCCAAGAATGAGACCACCTTCTCCAGTCTATCCACATACAGAAAGTCCCTTATCCTTGGAATCACATTAGTAAATCTCTTGTAGACTCAGGTAGATGGGCAACAAAATACAAAAGCAAAATATTTCTGTTGGAAGTCCAAAGAGAAGATCCTAGAACCCTCAGTTAGATTTATGGAGAAATAGATTCAACAATACACGTTAATGATCTTTGGTGGTAAAAAATGAGGGTGAAGTAAACTTTAACCATTCGAAGGGAGAAAAGGGGAAGCAGAAACAAACAAAAGGGATGATCTGAAGCATGTGTACTTGGGAACAGCAGACGGACCTGAACTTGCAGCTTGGAAATGCAAATAAACCTGATCCTGCCAAGAGCAAACATTTATTCGCCTTCCTTTCTCCCATCCAGTACAGATTTAGCATATTAGCTTTGCAGTGCATTCAGGCATCATTTGAGAATGTAAATGAGGCTTCCTTTGAGGGCAAGATAGAGAGTCCTGTCAAGTAAAATGAGGAAGTGATTATAGGAAGTGAAGGTTCTGTTAAGTGCATTTAACTACATAGTGCCTGTTGAAGAGACCCAGCCACTGAGAGACTCGCAATGGAAAAGCCTATTAAAGAAGGGATACTTCACATACAGCAGTACAAATTTGGGAAGGTAAGTTCCTTTGTCTTTGTGTGTAAGTTCTTGGTATTTGCGTTCTAAGTTTTGAGAGATTTGAGCAATAATTGAGATGAGATTAGATCATTAATGTATCAAGTCTGGACTCAACAGCAATTTCCAGTAACAAAGTTCCCTTAACATATTACAAGTCACTAAATAATAGACCATTACTGATCAAAATCTAACACCTGGCCACAGAAAAATAAAAAAAGGCATTTGGCCAAGAGCTTGGTGGTAGATAGACCTTAAAAGGAGGGGAAAAACTGACCAGGTTTAGGGAGGGAATTTCAGAGTTTAAAGTCTAGGTGACTGACACCATAATCACTAAAACTTAATTTAGTGAATCGATAAAGCTTATTCAAGTATCGAGGGCAAGAATAAAATGATAGCTTGCAGAGTCACCAAACTACACAGGCTGAAAGAAATGTCCTTGTTTAAAGGTGGATGTTGTGAGGTCCTCCAGTCAAATTGTGGTGGAACACCATGATCGGCATTTAAAATTGTTTTCAAGCTCTCAAGTCTGTGGGGTCCCAGTGTGTTCTCAGATTCTAAGCATTCCTAATGATTTAAGAATTATAATTTATTCATTCAGTGAATCATTTCATCTGGAGATTCTTTCCAAATCCTTTTTAAATATTGGAACAAAGCGCGCTTCTTTTTCAGACCAGCGAGCAAAAAAATTTACAAATTCTGGTATGTACGTTTCTTTACAAACAACTGTTGATAAAAAAGTACTTCCCCTCAAATATAAACACTTGTGCATCAGACTATGATTAGATAGGACGTAGAAAAGTACAGCATAAGAACAAATCCTTCAGCCACAATGTTGTGCCAAACCAGCTAAAAATTAAATTTGAAAATCCAAAAACAAATCCTTCCTGCCTACACAATGTCCATAACCTTCTGACTTCCTCATGTTCATGTGCCTATCTAAACACCTCTTAAAAGTCTCTAATGTATTTGCCTCTACCACCAAAACGGGCGTGATAACACATGCCCTTTAAAACAGGTAGCATCCTGGTAAACATCTTTGTCACCCTCTTCAACAGCCTCAACATCCTTCTTATAGTGGGGTGACCAGAACTGTATGCAATACTCCAGATGTGGACTAACCAAAGTTCTATAAAGTTGCAATGTATTCTCCTAACTTTTGAACTCAGTTCCTTGACTAATTAAAACAAGCATTCCACAAACCTCTTAACCTCCCTATCGACCTGCATAGCCACTTTCAAGGAGCTGTGAACTTGGACCCCAATATCAAATTGCTCAGCAACACTGTTAAGGGTCGTGCTGCTAAAGTATACGGTCTGCTTGTATTTGCACTACCAAGGTGCAACACCTCACAGTTATCTGGATTAAACTCTATTTGCCATTTCTCTGCCCATATCTGCAACTGCTCTATATCATTGTGAATTCTTTGCCAGTCTCCTACACTATCCTCAACTCCACCAATCTTGATATTATCTGCAAACATACTAACCCACACATCTATATTTTCATCCAGGTTATTTATATACATCACAAAGAGCAGAGGTCCCAGTACAGTTCCCTGTGGAACTCCAGTAATTATGGACCTCCAACTCAAATAAATCCCTTTGACCACCACCCTGTCTTCTATGCGCAATCATGTTCTGAATCCGAACAGCCAGTTCACCGTGGACCCCATGCATCCTAATCTTTCAAAGGTCCATGAGGGGTTTTGTCAAATGCCTTACTAAAATCCATATAGACAACGTCCACTTCTCCACTTTCATCAATCTCTCTTCTCACCTTGTCAAAGAACTCAATGAATTTGTTAAGACATGTCTTGCCCCACCAAAAAAAAGCCATGCTGGCTCTCCCTAATTAGGGAAAATGCCCATCTATCTTATCCTATCCCTAAGGATTGCTACGTTTTCATCTTGGTGCATATTAGAGGTCTTAACAGCATGAAAATTGGCCCTTCAACCCATCAAATCAGTGTGAACTACCAAGCAGCCAATTCCACTCATCTCATTTCAATCCTCCTCAGCGACTCCCCCCCCCAAATTTTACCATTACCTGCACACTAAGGACAAATTACAGAAGCCAAATAACCCACAGACTTGTACATCTTTATATGTGTGAAGAAACGGGGGCACTGAAGGGATCCCACATCATGACAGGCAACATGCAAACACCCCTCAGACAGCCCCGAAGATCGGAATGGACCCTGATTGCTGGAGCTTGTAGACCCAGAACCAATCGAAGTGATATTTTCCTCCATTTCTTTGCAATAGTAGATCAGTTTCTATTAACTAAACAAATGGGAGATCCTATTACAAAACAACCTGAGGTAGATATTCACAAACAAGAGAAAATCTGCAGATGCACGAAATCCAAACAACACACACAAAATGCTGAAGGAACTCAGCAGGCCAGGCAGCATCTATGGTTGAGAGTAGGAGTGTCGGGCTTTGGCTTGAAAGAGATGTTGGTTCTGAGTAAGCTTCTGTTAAAGTTCCCTTTTATTTCTTTAACTATATCTAGTGTAGTAAATGACCATTGTGAGATCTTCATGCCAGATGCTGGAGTCTTGGGAGACCCAGAGTCTCTGAGGGAACTACATCCGCTTGAAGTGCATCTGGCTGCAGCTCCTTGAAGACCACGTTAAGGATCCAGCTGGATGACCTTCAACTTGTATGGGAGAGTGAGGAGATAATCCATCAGAGTTTCAGGGAAGTAGTCACCCCTAAGTTGCTGGGTGACTGTCAGGAGAAATAGAAATTTGAACAGGCAGTTAGCACAGAGCACCCCCATGGCCATTCCTCTCAATAGTAAGTATACCGCTTTGGATACTGTTGTGGGGGATGACCTCCCAGGGGAATGCCTTGGAGACCAGCTTACTGGCACTGAGCATGGGTCTGTGGTGCAGAAGAGAAAGAAAGGGAAGAGGGGAGAGGTAGCAAGAGAGGGCTCAGTAGTCTGAAGAACAGTCAAGAGATGTTTTGAGTGTGAACAGGACACCTGGATGGTATGTTTCCTCCCAGGTACCAGGGTCAGGGATGTTTTGGATCGAGTCCACAGCATTTTGGAGGGGGAGGGAGAACAGACAGATGTCTTGGTACATATTGGTAAGAATAACATAGGAAGGAAAAGCAAAGAGGTCCTGAGGAGAGAATTTAGAGAGCTAGGCAGAAAGCTGAGAAGCAGGAACTCCAGGGTAGTAATTTCTGGATTGCTCCCTGTGCCACGTGCCAGTGAGGGTAGAAACAGGATTAGGGCTTCAGATTCTTCAATCATTGGGATCTCTCCTGGGGAGGTATGACCTGGACAAAAGTGATGGGTTGCACCTGAACCTGAGGGGGACCAACATTCTCACGGGATGGCTTGTTAGAGCTACTGAGGAGGGTTTAAACTAATTTGGCAGGGGTGGTAAGAACCAGAGTGAGGGGACTCAATAAAGGATGGATGGTTAAAAAAAAGCAAAGATAGTGTTCAGTCAGGCTGTCAGGAAGGGCAGTCAGAAGATAGGACAAAATTGCAGCCAGCAGGGTGAGTATCAGTGTATTAGGGATGCAGAATCTAAAAGGGTAGCAAATGCAGCACTCAAAGTGTTATACCTCAAAGCATGGAGTATAAGAAATAAGGTGGATGATCTTTTGCACTATTATAGATCGTCCAGTATGATGTTGTGGCCATTACTGAATCATGGCTGAAAGATGGTTGTAGTTGGGAGCTGAATGTCCAAGATTACAATTGTGTCAGAGTGATAGGAAGGTAGGCAAAAGGGGTGGGGTGGCTCTACTGGTAAAGAATGGCATCAAATCATTAGAAAGGTGTGACATAGGATCGGAAAATGTTGAATCCTTGTGGGTCAAGTAAAGAAACGACAAGGGTAAAAGGACTCTGATGGCATATATAGGCCTTACAACAGGAACTAGAAAAGGCATCTCAAAAGGGCAGTGTTATTGTAGTCATGGGAGATTTTAACATGCAGGCCAATTGGGAAAATCAGATTGGTAATGGATCTTGAGAAAGTGAGTTTGTTGAATGCCAAAGAGATAGCTTCTTAGAACAGTTTGTCATTGAGCCTACTAGGGGATCAGCTATACTGGATTGGGTGTTATGTAATGAACTGGAGGTGATTAGGGAGCTTAAGGTGAAAGAACCCTTAGGAGACAGTGATCACAATATGATTGAGTTCAACTTGAAATTTGTTAAGGAGAAAGTAAAGTCTGATGTAGCAATATTTCAGTGGAGTAAGGGAAATTACAGTGGTATGAGAGAGGAGTTGGCCACAGTAAATTGAAAGGCAATGCTGGCCGGGATGACAGCTGAGAAGCAATGGCGTGAGCTTCTGGGAAAAATGAGGAAGGTGTGGGACATGTGTATTCCAAAATTGAAGAAATGCTCAAATGGCAAAATAATACAACCGTGGCTGATAAAGGAAGTCAAAACTAACATACAAGCAAAACGGAGGGAGGGCATACAACAAAACAAAAATTAACAGGAAGATAGGGGACTGGGAAGCTTTTAAAAACCTACAGAGAGCAATGAAAAGAATCATTAGGAAGGAAAAGATGAAATATGAAAGCAAACTAGCAAACAATATCAAAGTGGAGAGTAAAAGCTTTTTCAAATATGAATAGGACTGCAAGAAAATGAGAAATAATAACAGGGACAAGGAGGTGGAAGATAAACTAAATGAGTATTTTGCTTTAGCCTTCACTGTGGAAGACTCTAGCAGTGTGCCAGATGTTGCAGGGTGTGAGGGAAGAGAAGTCAGTGCAGTTATGATAACCGGGAAGAAGGTGTTCAACAAGCTGAAAGTCATCTGGACCAGATGACCTGCACACTTGGGTTCTGAAAGAGGTACCGGTAGAGATTGTGGAGGCATTAGTAATGGGCTTTCAAAAATCATTGGACTCTGGCATGGTGTCAAAGGACTGGAAAATTGCAAATTTCATTCCACTCTTTAAGAAAGGATGAAGGCAGCGGAAAGGAAATTAATGACCAGTTAGCCTGATCTCAGTGGTTGGTAAAATGTTGGAGTCAATTGTTAAAGATGAGGTTATGGAGTACTTGGTGATACAGGACAAGATAGGACAATGTCAGCATGGTTTCCTTAAGGGAAAATCTTGCCAGACAAACCTGTTGGAATTCTTTGAGGACATTACAAGTAGGATAGGTAAATGGGACGCAGTGGATGTTGTTATTTGGATTTTCAGAAGGCCTTTGACAAGGTACCACACATGAGGTTGCTTACCAAGTTAAGAGCCTGTGGTATTACGGGAAAGTTACTGGTTAGACCATTGGCTGATTGGTAAGAGGCAGTGAGTGGGAATAAAAGGATCTTTTTCTGGTTGGCTGCCAGTGACTGGTGGTATTGTGCGGGGGATCAGTGTTGGGACTGCTTCTTTTTATGCTGCGTATCAATGATTTAGATGATGGAATAAATGGTTTTGTTGCCAAGTTTGCAGATGATACGAAGATTGGTGGAGGGGCAGGTAGTGTTGAGGAAACAGGTAGGCTGCAGAAGGATTTAGACAGATTAGGAAAATGGGCAGGAAAGTGGCAAATGAAATACAATGTTGGAAAATGCATGGTCATGCACTTTCATAGAAGAAACAAATGTGCAGACTATTTTCTAAATGGGGAGAAAATCCAAAAATCTGCAATTCAAAGGGATTTGGGAATCCTTATGCAAAAACAACCTAAAGGTTACCTTTTAGGCTGAATTGGTGGTGAGGAAGGCAAATGCAATGTTAGCATTCATTTCAAGTGGTCTGGAATACAAGAGCAGGGATATGATTCTGAGGCATTATAAGGCATTGATGAGGCCTCACCTTGAGTACTGTGAACAGTTTTGGGCTCCGTATCTAAGAAAAGGTGTGCTGGCATTAGAGAGAGTTCAGAGGAGGTTCATAAGGATGATGCCAGGAATGAAAGGGTTATATACAAGGAACGTTTGATAGCTCTGTGTTTGTGCTCGCTGGAATTTGGAAGGATGAGTGGAGGGAGGAATCTTACTGAAACTTTTCTTTCTTTCTTTTCAAATCTTTTATTATTTTTATTATTATTATCCAAAATAACAAGAGTACACTGAAGCAGGTAACACTTGCAATGTCTCAAAGGGGAAAAAGCAATGTTTTAAAGATTGAAGAATGTGGTAACACAAAAAGAAGAAAAGGAAAAAGAAACCCTACTAAAGCAAAGAAAGGTGAGAAAAAAAGAACACCCATTAGTATTCAACCCTGGAGTCATGCGTCATTCAAAAAGCTTCTAAAGCTAAACATCAAACCACAACAAAAATAAATTATACCAAAATTTACAATTAGATCGTGGAGGAGATCAATCAATTAACTCAAATGATAGTAACGAGCAAATGAACCCCATTTTTCTCAAAATCAAACATAGGTTCGTAGGTTCGACTTCTAATTTTCTCCAAACTAAGACATAACATCACTTGAGAGAACCATTGTGACAGAGTGGGAGCCAACGTATCCTTCCACTTCAACAGAGTGGCCCTCCTAGCTATCAATGTAGCAAATGCAATAACATGTTTGTCAGGCCAAGGAATACCACAGATATTTTGAGGAATTATTCCAAAGAGCACAGTTAATTTGTTAGGTTGTAAATTAATTTTAAGTGCTTTAGAAATTGTAGAAAAAATTGACTTCCAAAACTGTTCCAGTATAGAACAAGACCAAAACATGTGTGTCAGTGTAGCTGTCTCAGTTTTACATCTACCACAATAACTATCAACATTAGGAAACATTTTAGACAATCTCTCCTTCGTCAAATAGTAACGATGTACAATTTTAAATTGAATCAGTGAATGACTAGCACAAATCGAAGAAGAGTTAACCAATTTCAGAATCCTCATCCGGTCCTCCGTCATAAAAGTCAAATTAAGTATTGAAACTTTTCAAATGTTGAAAGCCCTAGACAGGGTAGATTTGGAAAGGATATTTCTCATGTTGGAGGAATCTAGGACAAAAAGGCACAGCTTCAGGTTAGAGGGGCATCCATTTAAAACAGAGATGTGGAGAAATTTCATTAGCCAGATGTGGGTGAATTTGCTACCACGGGCTGCTGTGGAGGCCAGGTCTTTGGGTGTATTAAAGGGAGAGAGTGATAGGTTCTTGATTTGGACATGGCATCAAAGGTTATGAGGAGAAGGCTGGGGAGTGGAGCTGAGGAGGAGAAAAGGATCAGCCAAGATTGAATGATGGAACAGACTCAATGGGCCAAATGGCCTAATTCTGCTCCTGTGTCTTATGGTCTTTTGGTCTATAAGAGTAAACAGTCGACATTTCAGACTGAGACTCTGTTACAATTGTCTGACATATCCATGAGGGCCATGTATTCAAACAATCAGGAGTCTCCAGCTGACTCTTTCAATCACCTTAAAAACACCCTGTTTAATGGCATAATGTAATAGTTCTTGAAAAAAAGACAGATGGAGGTGGAGGTAAAAGAGGGAGTGGAGTTGCACTACTTATCAGGGACAATACCACAGCAGCACACAGAGGAGATGTATTGGAAGGATCAGGCACTGAGTCCATGGTGGAATTCAGAAATAGGAAGGGTGCAATCACACTGAACTTCAGCCCCCTAATAGCCAATAGGACATTGAGGAACATATATGTAATCAGATTAAGGGAATATCTAATAATAATAGCGTTGTTGTCATTGGGGATTTCAACTTCCCTAATATAAACTGGAACCTTCTTAGTGTAAGGGGATAAGATGAAGCTGAATTTGTTACGTGTATACAGGAAGGCTTTTAAGTCAATATGTGAATGGTCCAGTGAGAGGAGGAACCATTCTGGACCTGGAGTTGGGTCATGAGCCTCGCCAGGTAACTGATCTTTCAGTGGATGAACAGTTATGGAACAGTGACTGTAACTCCTTAACTTTCAGGATAGCTATAACTAAGGACAAATATGGTCCTAAATCGGAGTAGTACAAATTATGAGGGCAATATTAACAGCGACAAGGAGATGGCAAATGAACTAAATGAGAATTTTGCGTCAATCTTCACTGTGGAAGACACTAGCAGTGTGCCAGATATTGAAGGGTGAGAGCATAGAGAAGTGATCGCAGTTACTTTTACAAGGGAGAAGGTGTTCAAAAAGCTGAAAGACCTAAAGATTCATAAGTCACCTGGACCAGGTGAACTGCACCCTAGGCTTCTAAAAGAGGTAGCGGTAGAGATTGTGGAGGCATTAGTAAAGATCTTTCAAAAAAATCATTGGACTCTGGCATGGTGCTAGAGGACTGGAAAATTGCAAATTTCACTCCATTCTTTAAGAAAGGATCAAAGCTGCAGAAAATAAATTATAGACCTGTTAGCCTGACCTCAGTGGTTGGTAAAATGTTGGAGTCAATTGTTAAGAATGAGGTGTTGGAGTACTTGGTGACACAAGACAAGATAGGACAATGTCAGCATGGTTTCCTTAAGGGAAAATCTTGCCTGACAAACCTGTTGGAATTCCTTGAGGAGATTACAAGTAGGATAGGTAAAGGGGATGCAGTGGACATTGTATATTTGGATTTTCAGAAGGCCTTTGACAAGGTGCCACACATGAGGTTGCTTTCCAAGTTAAGAGCCTGTGGTATTATGGGAAAGTTACTGGTTAGAGCATTAGCTGATTGGGAAGAGGCAGTGAGTGGGAATAAAAGGATCTTTTTCTGGTTGGCTGTCAGTGACTGGTGGTATTGGGCAGGGGGTCAGTGTTGGGACTGCTTCTTTTTATGCTGCGTATCAATGATTTAGATGATGGAATCGATGGTTTTGTTGCCAAGTTTGTAGATGATACAAAGATTGGTGGAGGGGCAAGTAGTATTGAGGAAACAGCTAGGCTGCAGAAGGACTTAGACAGATTAGAAGAATGGGCAAGAGAGTGGCAAATGAAATATAATGTTGGAAAATGCATGGTCATGCATTTTCGCAGAAGAAATAAATGTGCAGACTATTTCCTAATTGGGGAGAAAATCCAAAACTCTGAAATGCAAAGGGACTTGGGAATCCTTGTGCCAAACAACCTAAAGGTTAACTTGTAGGCTGAGTTGGTGGTGAGGAAGTGGTCTAGAATACAAGAGCAGGAATATGTTGCCAAGGCTTTATAAGGCACTGATGAGGCCTTACCTTGACTACTGTGAACAGTTAGGGAATAGTGACCACAACTCCTTATCTTTCAGTGCATTAAGCAAGAATGAAGAAGGGTTAATTAGGACCACCTTTTCTCTGGCAAGTCCATATCAGACATGTGGAGGTGTTTAAAGATCAATTACGCAGAGAACAGGAAATGTGTGCTTCTACTGGAAGGAAAGACAGGATGGAAAGATAAGAGAACCTTGGATGTTCAGAGAGGTGATGAATTTAGTCAAGAAGAAAAAGGAAAGGCATGTAAAGCTTCAGAAGTCAGAATCAAATGAAGCACATAGGATTATAAAGAAGCCAGAAAAGAACTAAACAAGGCAATTCGGAAAGGCGGGGGTGGGGGTGGGGGTCAAGAAAAGTCTTTGGTAAGGTAGGATATATATATGTACATCAAGAGTAAAAGGATAACAAGGGAAAGGATAGGACCACTCAAGAGTAAAGGGAACATTCACTTGGATGCAGAGAATGTGAGTGAGGTACTTAATGAGCACTTTGCTTCAGCATTTACCAAGGAAAATGATATGGAGGACCAGGAGGTCAGTGCCTAGGATATAAATACATCAGGGCATTTAGAGGTCAAGAAAGAGGAATTGTTGGGCCACCTAATGAGCATTAAGGTCGATGTCCCCAGGGCCTGATGGGATGTACCCCAGGTTATTGAAAGGGGCAAGAGACAAGATTGCTGGGCCCTTGGCCAGTACCTTTTTGTCCTCTCTAGTCACAGGCAAGGTCCCAGAGGTCTAGCAATTGGCAGAAAGTTATACCTCTATTTAAGAAAGGAACAAAGAAAATCTTGAAACCTGTAGACCAGTGAGTCTCACATCAGTTACAGGGAAATTTCTGGAGAGAATTCTTAGGGAAAGGATTTATGAGCATTTGGAAGCCCATTGCCTAATTAGCGAGAGACAGCATGGCTTTGTGCATGGCAGGTGGTGCCTTACCATCTTGATTGAGTTTTTTGACAAGGTGTTAAGAGGGACTGATTAAGTTAGGGCAGTGGATGCTGTACAGATGGACTTTAGTAAGGCATTTGACAAAGTCTTCATGGGAGGCTAATCCAGAAGATTAAGCTGCATAGGATCCTTGGCAAATTGGCTGTTTGGATTCAGAAATGGCTTGCACAGAGAAGATCGAGGGTAATGGTTGAAGGGATTTACTCTAACTGGAGGTTTGTAATTAATGGAGTTCCACAGGGATCAGTGCTGGGACTTCTGCTGTTTGTTATGTATATAAAGGAGCTGGAAGAAAATGTAGAAGGGTGGGTTAGTAAATATGTGAATAGGTGAAGTGGTGGATAGTGTAGAAGTCTGGCAAAAAATACAGTACAACATAGGCCAGTTGCAGATATCAGCTGAGAAATGGCAGATGGAGTTTAACCCAGATGAAGGTGAGGTGTTGCACCTCAGTAGGGCAAATGCAAGGAATCAGTACACTGTTGAGGGCAAGGTCCTCAACAGTGTTGCTGTGGAGAGACAATGGGCTCTAAGTTCATAGCTCGTTGAAAGAGGCTACACAGATTGATAAGGGGGTTAAAAAGGCTTATGGAATGTTTGCTTTTATTAGTGGAGGCATTGAGTTCAGCATTCAGGAGGTGAGCTTGCAATTTTATAAAACACTGGTTAGGCCAGATCTGGAGTATTGTGTACGGTTCTGGTTGCCCCACTATAGGAAGGATGTTGAGGCTTTGGAGAGGGTGCTGTAGAGGTTTACCAGGACAGTGCCTGGTTTAGAGGGCTCGTGCTATCATGAGAGACTGGATAGACTTGCATTGTTTTCTCGGGGGCATCAAACACTGAGAGGAAAAAATGGTGATACAAACCATACTCTAATGTACAATTCACCTGGTGTAGGGTAGTAGTGCTGATGAGTTGGTGGCCAAGGTGTTAAATGACACAGAATATTGCAAAACACATAATACGTGTACTGATGACATTGGCTTGTTTTTTATGTTGAGGAAATCATGTTTTTATTCATTGCCTGGGTAACCTGGCTCGCTATTATTTTTGGAGAGGTAGAATCCCAGTACAAAATGACAGCTCACTCCAGATTAGACCCATTCACAGTGTGGAACATGTGCACAAATATCAATTTGACTTCATTTGGAGGTTGGATTTAAACTGGTAAAGTACTTATGACTTGGAAAGGCCAATATTCTTCACCAGCAACTGGTGAAATCCTTCACCCTAGTTAATCCTCATTAATCACTAGTTATGAGTCTTGCCAGGACTATTGGTCCCTGTATAATTCAGGTGGAGTCTGTCCTATTGGAACAGCTCCCTTCCTTCCCAATAATAGCCAATATCTCACGAATTCAACCCCACATCTCCCACACCCAGTCTTTGAGCCACACAGTTCACTCTCTGATTTATTAACACCGTGCCAATTTCCATGTGGCTCAGTTAACAATCCAAAGATTATTACCTTTTTGAATCTGTGGTTTAATTTAGACTATTCAACTTCCCTTGGCAGAACCTCTTTCCTTGTTCTTGCTGTATTCATATGGACCACAATAATGGAATCATCCCCCTCGCACTCCAAATTCTTCTGCTGATCAGATGAGGTGTCCTAAACCCAGGCAAAAGGCAGTCAACACAGCCTTCAGGGCTCTCGCTCCTTACAAAAGAGAATTATGTCTATACCCCTGACTACACTTCCCTCAATTACAACAAAATTTCTCTTCTCTCCCCTCTTTTCAAGGGCTCCCTGAACCATGAGCCACAGTTCAAATACTCAGCCTTTCTACAGTCCCCACTCTCATCCTCATCAGGAGCAGCAATCTCAGACCTGTTGGGCAAGCTCAAGGGCTGAAGCTCCACCAGCATTACTTCTTGGATACCCCCACCTACCTCACTTGCAGTCACATCCTCTTGTCCCTTGTCACAGACCAGTTTTGAAGTGTTGTAGTTAATCTAATGGATGTAAAATGCCTCCTGAAACACAGTGTCCAGGTTACTCTCCCCCTCCCTAATGCACTACAGTGTTTGGAGCTCAGATTCCAGGTCATAATTTTGCTGTGTATTGTCTTAATTTTGAGCCTGAGTTCTTCAAGTAACTAACACTTCCTTCAGATATGATCACCAGAAACCACAACAGAATCTGTCATCTCCTTTTTCATGCAACTGCAACACATCATCCTTATTTTATCTACGTTTGTAATTTGTTGTAATTTGGCACCTTTCTAGTTATATAAAGCTTACCTGTTACTCACCTGTGCCTACTTGTTGAAGCCGTTTGAACCAAAGATTCAGAACTTAGAGCCCACTCATACAATGGCCAATCCAAAATGGGCTCTGCCTTTTCTTACTGAAGCCTCTTGGGCCAAAGCCTCAGTTCTGCATGCTAATGCTGATCCACTCCAGCAATGGCTGCCCCACTTTAACTTACCTCCTTTTTATTAGCTCAAGTGAAACTCACATGTAACAGGACCTCCTGTTTCTACTGTTCCTAGTCTTTGCAGATCTTGTTATCTCTGCTCCAAAGTGAAACTTACACGAAACCAGACCTGCCATTTTTAATGATTCCTGCTCTTTCCTTTTAAAATGGACTTGAAAGGCAGGTTTATCCTGCAGAGGCTGGTGGAAATATTAAAGGAGCTGCCAGAGGAAGCGGTAGACTGAGTAAATTATGCCTCACCACCAGAACTCATCAATAGTTCATTTGGCTGGCAGTGAGCTGCATCATCACAGTCAGATTCTTACTGTACACGTGACATATCATCCCCAATGCACACTGCACTTGAGACAACTACAGTGGGTAAGAGAAAGTCAGCCACCTCTTTGCAAACTGCTGATTTACTAAGAGCATGTGGAGAAGGATGCAGGGATCCCAACAGCTGCATAATAGAGGACTCTCTGACCTATGGGCAGACATCAAGTGCTGCTGGTAGGCGATCAGCTCAGTGAAGGACATCAGTTGGTCTGCCCAAAATTTGTTTCTCTTCCAGCACCGCAAGATATCTGTCAGGGAATGCTGCAGACTGGCACAGGCTAGGTAAGCTGAGGTAAGCACTGGAGCTTCGTGTGGCCAGTGCAAAGACTCTGATGAAGGGCCACAATATGGACTCCTTCCACTATTGCACACAGAGGGACTGAGTTGAGAGGGGGGGCAGCCCCTCAATCACTGAAATAGTGTATCATGACCGAAGGTTATATGAGTGGTCGGAGGGACTGAGTTGGGGAGGGAACCCCTCAAACCTTAAAATGGTCTATCATTATCATGCCAGGGGGCCAAATGAGCAGTAAAAGTGCTACAGTTTAAATCATAACTTTACATTACTGATTGTAATTACCTTGAATGGAAAAGTTTTGTACTGCTTCTTACTTTATATAGATTTTAAAAATTACAATTAAAGTTAATTTTGAAATATAAACAAAACTGTCCATTTGCCTTCACAGACGCTGCCTGATCTGCTGTATTCCTCAAGGAGCTTGTTTTTGGCTCTAGATTTCAGTGTCCACAGCTCCTGGCATCTCTCTCCTCTTCTTGGTTCCCTCCCCCTTCTCCTTTTCCTCAGCCCCTCTCTTCTTCCCACCTCTTTCACAAATCCATTCCCCACCTTCACCCCAATCACTTCCACTCTCACCCACCTCTTTTTCTTTCTCTCCCCTTAGTTTATCCACCTCACCACTGTCTTCACCCCCTTCTCCATGATTGAGCATTGTCCATTGAAGTTTGAGTTGCTTGGCCACCTTAATCGATAAGGAAACAGGCCCCTAGATAGTAGGTAGGGACAGTGGGAGTATTGTCCATCCATTCATGCATGTCACTAATTAGTTGACCAGGCATTTAGCTATAAGATACACATCAGCCAGGAGCTGACTGAGTGCACATTTCGCAGATTTATGTGTGGCGTCCATTGTTGACCAATGAGTAGGTCCCTACCCTAGCGAAGAAACGGTACGATGCCAATGCTTCGGCAGTCCAATCAGGGTGAATTATAAAATAGCCGATCTTGATTACTCTTATTTAAGATAATGCCAACCTTGTGGGCTATGAAGCAGCGTCCAATTAGAATAGTAATAGTGAACGTGAGTGAGGGTTGTTTAGACTTTTTAACATTGGCATGACTACAAACACGGTAATGATTCTTTGTCGTGAATTTTACTCTGTATGTCTGCCTTCCTTGGACAAGCCATGGAGGTATGACACTAGTTGTAGATCTTTCCAGGCTACCAGTCTATCACTTATCCCTGATGTACTATGACTGGCCCCATAACATCCTAAAAGTCCATAAATGTTTGTAAGATGTCCATTGTTAGCCATATGGTCAGTCTGCAAATGTCCTTCACGAACATCTTAAAGCCCTTGATCCCTAGGCCCGCATGCCATCAGTCTGTTATTTTTTTCCTCCCAGAGAGCTCTCGCTCCCACCACAAAACCCAAGTATTGCATTGTGTTCACCCCTGTTAACTCTTTAACTTGCTGAGACAGGTGCTTGTATTCATCCTCCTTCTCCTTCCAAGTCTTTTTGAGGGACTGCTAGTTGTCCTCATACTTGATAGTTACGTCTACTACAACTGCTCTTCTTTTCTTCATAAAGACAAGGTCAGGTTTCGAAAACAATCGGTCCTCTGCCCTTAAATGAGGTTCAACAAACATTTCCCAACAACTGTTCCCTGCTTTCTCTTTCAATTTATCCACGATCTTGTTGTTCCTTTTGATTCTAAGTTCTTGACAGATAGACACCACCCGGAGATGTGCGCCTGAGTCTCGTTAGCTATACCACATCTCCTACTGGTTTTCACTCTGTCTGGCCTTCCCTTATTCCTCGTGCATCTTGTAGGGTACTGGCCACATTTTCGCAGAAAAGCATGAACTAGCTGGTAGCCCTTGGCTAAAACTGTCGATGTTGACCAAGTTCTCTTCCTGAGCTAGTTCCATTTGTTTCAATGTGGCCCTTATCCCTCTAAACTAGTGATCCATAGACCCCTTGCTTAGTGGCATTGGGTCATGACATTAAAAAAAGGGAGGGAACTCCTGCTCTAAACCTTTTCTAACCAAGAACTTGTCAACTGTTTTAAACTGTTGTAGTTTACCCACTCTCCCACTTCATCTGGCAGCTTCTTCCATATAGCCTTCACCTGCTATGCAACAAACCTGCCCCCCCCCCCAAGTCCATTTTAAATCTATTCCTATAGTTTTAGACTGACTTTAAATCTGTGCCCTCAAGGTTTAGACTTCCCTACCTTGGGAAAAAGTCTGAGACCACCCACCTTACCGATGCCCATCATGATTTTATAAATCCCTTGCTGGTTTCAGACAAAATGATCCCAGCCTACTCAGACTCTCCCCATAACTTAAGCTACCCAACCCTGGCAAGGTTCTTGTGAATTTCTGTTGTATTTTCGCTAGCTTAACCACAGCTTTTCTATAGTACAACAACCTGAACTGCACTGACTACGCGAAGCGCAGTCTCACCAATGCCTTGCACAGCTGCAGCGTGACTTCCCGACTCTTATACTCGATGCCACAACTAAGTATGCTATACACCTTTTTCACCACCTTCACATACCTACAGTATGTTGTCAGCTTTGTGAAACTATCTACGAATACCCCTAGGTCTTTGTTTTACAAAGTGCTCTGGGGCCCTGCCAATTATTGCTTAAGTCCTGCTTCGGTTTAACTTGGTAGAGCTGCATGTTTGAGTGCTCGAAGGGGGCGCTGATGATTTTTTTTGCTGGTAGGGGAGGGGAGATCGTTGCTTTGCTGCTGCTTATGCGTGGGGGGGGAGCTGGGGGGGACTTTGGGGTCCTAACATTTAACTGTCATTCATTCTTTGGGGCACTCCTCTGCTTTCGTGGATGGTTGCTGCATGTATATATGTCTGGACATGCCTCTCTGCTGACTGCTCCTGTGGCTCGTCCCACGGATGCCTGGATAAAGGTGATTGTGTCACTGCTCCTCCCACAGTCATCCAGCATGGACGTGCTCTGTTTTACTGCTAATAAAAGCCTTTCAGTATTTACTCTACTTCCAGTCTTTTGGAGTTATTGATAGTGAAGAAAAAGAATTTCAGAATGTATATTGTATACATTTCTCTGACATTAAATGTACTTTTGAAACCTCTGAAACTTACTGAAATGGATCACTTCACACCTGTCTAAATTAAATTCCATCTGGGTTTCCTACTTTGAGTTCAGATATTGTGTTAACTTCAATTAGTCCTGTTCAATGTCAATCATATAATCAATTTTGGCATAATACTATACATAAAGATGAGCTTTCTGTATTCAGTGCACTCGGAAGATCAGATTTTCCTTCATGCTCTGGTGTTGATTGAACTCCTTTTGTAATTTCAGAAAGTTTGGAAGAAAAGTTGGTTTATGTTGTATCCAGGGAGTTCACAGAGCATTGCCAGGCTGAAACAATCTGACATAAAAGAAAGCGGCATCTCCTCGGACAAAGCTAATTCTAAAAAGGTGGATAGGATTATTCGTCTGTCCAACTGTGTCAGCATCAGTCAGATTCAAGGGGAAAACACTCCGAAAGACATGACTGCATTCTGCATTAACACCATGGATAAAAACTGGACATTGGCAGCTCCAAATCATGAGCTGATGGAATGGGTCAACTCCCTCTGTGATCTGGCATTTGAGGTAGGTAAAGTACAGAAAGGCAAAACTTAAATCTCTTATGATTAGATCTACTGATGGCGCAATAAGTACAGTACTTTGCTGCCATTTTTAAAAAATGGTGGAATTCTATAACTCTTGAAATAAATCAAAATAAGAAAGATTTAATTCGAATTCCCCTCATAGAGTTCATTCACCTCAGGGGCAACTAATCATTTTTATCACTAGGATTCTGGTTCCAACTCAATCTGTACTGAGGGGGTAGAAAGACCCTTTGTTTTTGGTTGTAAGGATTCTGTGATTCAATGTGAAATGTGTTTAGGAATTCTCAGTTAGATTGATAGTCATATGGCTATACTAGAGAAATTTTCCCCTTAAAGCATCAATTGGCAAAAGGACGGTTGTTGGAAATTCAAGACTACAACTGCAATATTGTGCAAAAGTCTGAGGCATGTATTTAGAGCTCGGGATCCTAAGACATTTGCACTGTACTGTAATATTTTAATCTATTGCACTGTATTGCTGCAGCAAAAAAAACGCATTTCATGACATATGTGAGTGATGATAAACCTGATTCTGATATGGGTCTGTACTGTGGACTGAGAGTGGGAAGCGGGCAGGGAGAGGGGAATCATGGTTGGGAAAAGAGGAAGGGAGCAGGAACCGCCAGAGAGACTTTCTGTAATGATCAATAAACCAGTTGTTTGGAATCAAATGACCTTGCCTCAAGTCTCAGGGCAGAATGAGTCTTTACCCGCACCACCCTTCAACCCTGGCACTCCTTCTCTGCCAAATGCCCCACACCCCTCCCACGCCATTCCCAACACCCTTCGTTCCTGCCAGATTTACAGACGTGCTCTTTGCTCCACATTGACAAATGCAGCACCCGAGCTAAGGCTGCCTAAGACTTCTGCACAGTAATGTACATGCACTGCATATGTGCTCTTCCAAAGATGGTACAGAGTGTTCCTGTAGCAGGAAGAACAGAGTGGAGGGAGATTCTCTCTGCATCTTGGCCATGCCACATTGGAACCAAGAGCACTGCATGTTAATGAAATATGCAAGAAAAGGGATGAAAGAATGCCTTCCAATTATAAAATGCCTTTCATGTTCCATTCAGGGCACCAGCACTTCACTTGTCAATTAAATCCATTTTTTAGTGAAGTCACAGTTGTAACAACAAACTTAAAACAGAAGATTCCTAGGATTGTCTTTACAACATTGCTCGTCATGTAATGTTGCTAATGTCAATATACATATCAGATTACCCATAAAGTTTTACAAAAAAAATGAAAAGAGGAGGAAGTCCTTTCCACAGATTAGAGAATCTGTGGGATTCGCTGCCCAGGGAAGCAGTAGAGGCTACCTCATTAAATATATTTAAGGCACAGTTAGATAGATTTTTACATGGCAGGGGAGTTAAGGGTTATGGAAAAAGTCAATGACCAGATCAACCATGAATGGTGGAGCAGGCCTGATAGGCCAGTTTGTCAACTTCGGTTCATACTTCGTATGTTCTTGTGTATGCTTGTGCAATAATCAATTCCATTGTTGCATTGGTAACTTTACTGGATAGCATATTTAAAAAAAACAGCATGTGTTATCTACAATGCACCAGGTTGCTGCTAAGCACCAGGATGAAAATATTCACAGCAGTCAGCCTTGGCTGTACAGTACCCTGGGCTCACTCCAGGATTACCCTGTTACAAAGTGGATAGCAGTGCAGCAATATTATATAGAAATAGAAACTTACACTCAGCCTTAACTTTTGTTCTGATCTATTTGTTTTGATGGCTGTATGTTGCCAGAATGCCAACCTGAGGAAGGCCAATGAAGATCTTGCCGCAGCTGGTTCCACATTATCCAATGATACATTTTCAATGAAAGAAAATGAGCTTTACTCAACGATAGCACAAGGTCTGGTAATACATGTGTTATCTACTGTAACGTTATGTAGAGCATATAACAAAGATGTCATTGTTGTTCATGCTAGCATTGCCTAATCATAGAAAAATGTTAATAGCTTTGTAAACTAGATTTGCAGGCGGGTGGGAACTGAAGTGAAGAGGCAGAGGATAGGGCACAAGTAGAGACAGCTTGTGAGGAGTTTGTAAGGAAGGATAGGCAGATGATAGAGCAAAGATACACAGCCTGATGGTTTGAGATGTATCTATTTTAATGCAAGGAGTATCATAACCAAGGCAGATGAACAGAGCATGGATCAATACGTGGAACTATGACATTGTGGCCATTACGAGACTTGGATGTCTCAGGAGCAGGAATGGCTTCCGAGTGTGCCAGGCTTTAGATGTTTCAAAAAGAACAGAGAGGAAGGCAGAAGAGATAAGGTATGGCATTGCTAATTAGGGATGGAGTCACGTTTGCAGAAAAGGAGGAAGTCATGGAGGGTTGGTCTGCTGAGTCAGTGTGGGTGCAAGTCAGAAACAGGAAAGGGGCTGCGTGATTCTTATAGACCCCTCCCAATAGTAACAGGGATATCAAGGAGCAGGTAGGGAGGCAGATTCTGGAATGGTGCAATAATAATAGGGTTGTTCTGACGGGAGATTTTAACTTTCCTCATATTGATTGGCATCTCCTTAGCGCAAGGGGTTTAGATGGGGTGGAGTTTGTTAGGTATGTTCAGGAAGATTCCCTGATGTAGATAAGCCAACTAGAGGAGAAGCTTTTCTTGATCTGGTATTGGGAAATGAGCCTGGTCAGGTGTCAGATCTCTCGGTGGGAGAGCATTTTGGAAGTAGTGACCACAACTCTGTCTCCTTCACTATAGCGCTGGAGCAGGATAGGAGCAGACAATTTGGGAAAACATTTAATTGGGATGGGGGAAATAGGCAGGAACCTTAGAGCAGATGTTTTCAGGGAAATGCATGGCAGAAATGTGGCAAATGTTCAGGAAACATCTGCATGAAGTTCTGCATAGTGTATGTTCCATTGAGGCAGGGAAAGGATGGTAGAGTTAAAGAACCATGGTAGCAAAGTATGTAGAAAATCTAATTAAGAAGAAAAGCTTATGAAAGGTTCAAGAAACTAGGTACTGCCATAGCTCTAGAAAATTACAAGGCTGCTAAGAAGGAGCTTAAGAATGGAATTAGGAGATCCAGAAGGGGCCATGAGAAGACCTTGGAGGACAGGATTAAGGAAAACCTCAAGGCATTCTACAAGTATGTGAAGAGCAAGAGGATGAGCTGTTTGAGAACAGGACCAATCAGGTGCAATTGTGGAAACAAGTGCATGGAGTCAGAGGAGGTATTCCCTTAGTGAATACTTTGCTTCAGTATTCACCAGGGAAAATGACCTTGGCAATTGTGGGATGAATTACAGTGGACTGAAATGCTTGAGTATATAGACGTTAAGAAAGAGGATGTTCTAGAGCTTTTGAAAAGCATTAAGTTAGATAAGTCACTGGGACAGGATGAGATATAACCCAGGCTACTGTGGGAAGTGAGGGAGGAGATTGCTGAGCCTCTGGCGATGATCTTTACGTCATCAAAAGGGATGGGAGAAGTATCAAAGGATTGGAGAGTTGCAAATGCTGTTCCCTTGTTCAAGAAGGGAGTAGAGATTACCCAAGAAGTTATAGACCAATGAGTCTGACTTCAGAGGTGGGCAAACTGTTGGAGAAAATCATGAGAGGCAGGATTTTTGAGCATTTGGAGAGACATAATCTGATTAGGGATAGTCAGCATGGCTTTCCCAAGGGCAGGTCGTGCCTTACGAGCCTGATTGAATTCTTTGAGGATGTAATAAAACACATTGATGAAGGTAGAGCAGTGGATGTAGTGCATATGGATTTCAGTAAGGCATTTGATAAGGTTCCCCATGCGAAGCTCCTTCAGAAACTAAGGAGGCATGGGATCCAAGGAGACTTTGCTTTGTGGTTCCAGAATTGGCGTGCCCACAGAAGGCAAAGGGTGGTTGTAGATGGTTCCTATTCTGTGTGGAGGTTGGTTATTAATGGTAAGACTCTCGGCAGTGTGAAGGATCTGAGAGTTCTTGGGGTCTGTGTCGATAGGACACTCAAAGCTGCTGCGCAAGTTGACAGTGATGATAAGAAGACGCATGGT
This sequence comes from Hypanus sabinus, assembly GCF_030144855.1. Taxonomy (NCBI): domain Eukaryota; kingdom Metazoa; phylum Chordata; class Chondrichthyes; order Myliobatiformes; family Dasyatidae; genus Hypanus; species Hypanus sabinus. The sequence continues at coordinate 21,122,321 of NC_082720.1, forward strand.
GTGTTGGCATTCATCAACCATGGGAGTGACTTCAAGAGCTGTGTGGTAATGTTACAGCTATATAAGACCTTGGTCACACCACACTTGTCCCCACGACCCCATTTGGTTAGACCATCTGTGTTCATTTCTGGTCACCTCACTACAGGAAGGATGTGGATACTATAGAAAGGGCACAGAGGAGATTTATAAAGATGTTGCCTGTATTGGAGGGTGTACTTTATGAGAATAGGTTGAGTGTACTTGGCATTTTCTCCTTGGAGCAACAGAGGATGAGATGTGACCTGATAGAGATGTATAAGATGATGAGGGGCATTGATCATGTGGAAAGGCTTATTCCCAGGGCTGAAAGGGCTAACACAAGGGGGCATAGTTTTAAGGTGCTTGGAAGTAGGTACAGAGGAGATGTTGTGGGTAAGTTTTTCACACAGAGTGGTGAGTGTGTGGAATGCACTGCTGGCGAGGATAGTGGAATCGGATACATTAGAGTGTTTTTAGAGACTCAGATATGTACATGGAGCTTAGAAAAATAGAGGGCCATGTGGTAGGGAAATTCTAGGCAGTTTCTAGAATAGGTTACATGGTCGGCACAACATTGTGGGCTGAAGGGCCTGTAACATGCTGTAGATTTCTATGTTCTATGTTCTAATTGCTATAAGATATTAGAAGTAGATTGTATGACTGCTCTGTCATTTATTAGGATCGTGGCTGATCTGGCCATGATCCTAATCCTGCCTGTTCCACTTTCCTGCCTGTTCCCCATGACACTTGACCTGGACAAGCTAAAGTTGCTTTGGTTTAAAGAAGGTTCTTTTCCTTCTTCTTGGGCCATTAGCTCCCAATGGAGCATAGGTCATCCATGGCCTCCCATCTCCATCATCCACAAAGTCGATGGTACGGTTGGAGTTCATCAATGTTTCTGTAATCCATTGCATCCACTGTATACGGGATTGGTGTATGGAGCTTCACCAGAGCCCTGTTGGCCAGCCTGACCTGTTTCCACCTCTCACAACGGGGACGGAGGGTTGGAGTTTGAGAGGCTTAGAAAAGGTTCAGGATGCAGAAAATTATGATGGGCCTAGGTAAAACAGCTAGGAGGGTCCCATTGCCCTTAGTGGTGAGTTAAAAAGTGGAGAGTGGAGGTTTAAATTAATTGGTAGTTGGATTAAAGGAGAGAAGCTTGGATACACAGAGAGGGTGAAGTTGGGACGCAAATTACTCCCCAAAAAAGTGGTAGAGGCTTTGAACTGTAGCGAACCCTTATCACATTTAAACAATATTTAGATGCATAGTTGAAGAGCTATGACTTCGAGGTAGCTCAACGTGTTAGAGCTGTCACCCTTAGATGCCTAGTCAGTTCATAGTGTTTCTGATGCTGGGGAGTCAACACTCCTGTCAGGCTTTTTAGACTAGCACCCCTTCCCTCTACTATCGATGCATTATCAACATTATATACTGGGGAAAGGCAGAAAAGTGGGGTTTAGAGGCATAATAAGTCAGCCAATGCTGAATGGGAGAGCAGACCCAGTGGGCTGAATGGCCTTATTCTGCTCCTCTTGCTTATGTCTTATACAGGAGTGCTGTGGCTATTTGGAAAAATGCATAATAAGAGTTAAAGTTCTGGCCTGTTGCCAACAGAATACATGCATAGATCGTCGGGTCATGTCCTGGAAACGGAAGCAATGTGAAAATGCTTGTTACTCAAAATCACAAGCCTGTATAATCAATAACTGAACCTCAGAACTATTATTTGCAATCACATAACAGGTTAGATTTATTTCATTGATATTAAAGCTTTATATCAAAAGCAATAAAATCATTAGTAGTATTTTCCACAGCTACGCCTGATAACCAATTCACCGTGACCGTGAAGAAGACTGTTGCTTCCACCAGATGCAATCTTCAAGGAAAGTACATGTTCTTCGTTGAGCAGGACAGCCTGATCTTGAAAGATCCTGTGACTAAGAAAGTTATTTATAAGTGGCCTTACCAACTTCTGCGGAGATATGGAACAGATGAGGTGAAGTTCTTTTGCATTTTTATCTTCATTTTACCATGTATTACATTCTTGCCCTGTTCTGTTTGTAAGCAAATTGCAAGGGCTTTTCTGAAATAAAATGTGCCCAGACCAGTGCGGTGCGGTGCAGACTCGAGGGGCCGAATGGTCTACTTCTGCACCTATTGTCTATTGTCTATTGTATCAGCCAGTTCCAATTGAAATCAATTTGATATACACAGCTTGAGATTAATTCTTCATCAGTGCAATGGTCAGTACAGAGGGCAGAGTAATCGATATGATTGGTGTAAAAAGCATAGTGCTACAAAGTGGCCACTTTGTAGTAGATAATATTGCCCATGGTTTTAACATCTGACTATTTCAGAATGAGCTGAAGGTAACTCATCATAGTGCTCTCATATCCAGGCCATTTTAACACCAGATGTTATTTATATAACCCTGGACTGTCTGTTGGAACTGGCATGTTTGATGTTGGAACACGATTTAGGGAGCCATGTTGGGAGTTCTAGGTTTTTGGATCATTGTGGACGTTAGATCTCTGCCTGTTGGGTTTCACTTTCTGATCATCATCTATCGAAGGGTGAGGAGCAGTCATCTTATTGTCTTTCCAGAGAATAACCCACTTCCTGACCACGTGCAGTTTTGTTATGCCTGTTATCTCCCAAATCAAATCTTGATGTGGCTGCATCAGTAATGGGCTCTGTGTGAGTGAGGAGGGACCTTAATGTCTGCACGGAAACATGCAGCACCAGGAACAGACTCTTGTAGCCCTGCTCATTCACAACAGCCAAGATGCTTATCTGTACTAATTCCATTTGCCCGCATTAGGCCTGAATCCCTCTACATCTTTCCTATCTGAGGACCCATTCAAACATCATTTCAACATTGTCATTATATCTGCCTTCAACAACAGCTGCAGCAGTTTATTCCAGATATTCACCACCTTCTATGTAAAAAAAATTACCCGTCAGCTCGCCTTTAAATTTCCCCTCTCAGCTTCGAAATTCCCCTGCTCAGAAAAAAAGCTTTTGACTGTCTATCCCATATATCCCCTTTTAATTGTAGAAACTTTTATAAGGCTCCTCCTCAGTGAGAAAGCATTCTGTCCAATCCTTTTCTGTAACTTCAGCCCACATTCTAGGCAACATCCTCATGAACCACTTCTGCATTCTGGTGCTAAAACGTCCTTTCTGTAGGTTGGTGAGTGTTCCCAATAAGCAACTCACAAAATGCTGGAGGAACTCAGCTGAGTCCCTTCTCCAGGAGTGAGAAGGAAAGGGGAAGATGCCAGAATAAAAAGGCAAGGCGGGGAGGGAGGCTGGCTGGAAGGTGATAGGTGATGCCAGGTAGGTGGGATAAGTGAAGGGCAAGAGAAGAAGAATCTGATAGGAGAGGAAAGTGGACCATAGGAGAAAGGGAAGGAGGAGGGGACACAGAGGGAAGTGATAGATAGGTGAGAAGAGGTAAAAGGCCAGAGGGGGGAATAGAGGAAGATGGGAGGGTATTTTTTTACCGCGAGGAGAAATTGATATTCATGTCATCAGAAAGGAGGCTACCCAGACTGAATATAAGGTGTTGCTCCTCCACCCTGAGGGTGGCCTCATCTTGGCACAGGAGGAGGCCACAGAATGACATGTCGGAATGGGAATTTAAATGTTTGGCTACCGGGAAATTCCACTTTTGGCAGATGGAGTAGAGGTGCTCGATGGATCGGTCTCCCAATTTATGACAGATCTCACCATTGTAGAGGAGGTAAAGGCAGGTCTAGTGGTGGAATACCTTTGGAGATGGCAGACGTTGTGGAGGATGATGTTGGATGCAGAGACTGATGGGGTGATAGGTAAGGACAAGGGGGACTCTATTATTGTTAAGACGGTGGAAAAATGGATTGAGTGCAGAGGAGATGCGGATGAGGGCAGCACCAATAGGCGAGGGAGGGAACCCCCATTCTTTGATGAAGGGGGACATCCCTGATGTCTTGGAATGGAAAACCATGTCCTGGGAACAGATGCAGTGGAGACAAAGGGACTGAGAAAGGGGAATAGCATTTTTATAGCAGATAGGGTGAGAAGACGTATAATCGAGATATAGGAGATAGGGAGGGAAGAGGCATAGTTGAGATATAGGAGATAGGGTGGGAAGCGGTATAGTCAAGTGTAGTCTAACCACAGATTTGTACAACTGCATCATGACATCTTAACCCTTAAATTTGATACCATCAATGGAAATTATTTCAAGCCAAATAAGGCCAGTTTGGCCTCTCTTGTATTTCATTGTAGGCTGGTCACAATCTATTAGTGAATGCTTACTAGTGTTTCAGTGCACAGTGAGTACTCTAACATCAAATGGACAACCTCTTCCATTTTTACAAGCTTGCCTAATGTGCCATTTCGTATCATCCCAAGTTACCTAGTGCTGACCACACCTGGTGTATGGAAATAGTCCACCCAATGCTGCACAGTCTAAACTGAAAAGCAGATGCCTCCTCTTAACCGCATCAAAACCCTGCGTTCCAAGTGGTAGAGGTAACCTTCTACGCCCTATCTGAGGGTTCCCATCCATCTTGCTCTTTACCTTAATTGTGAGGGAGTGTAACATTCGTAAGTACACACTGGCAATCTCCCAATTTCTATGAAGGCTTTTGTGTGCTTTAAGGGACACCTCATTCTGCACTATATTGTTTCCATTCGCCTACCACAGCTTTTTGTCTTGTGGAGTCTACCCTCTAGTCGGAGGACCAACAGCTTATATTCCAGCTGGGTAGTCTCCAATATGATGGCATTAACACCAAATTCTCGAACTTCCAGTAATTGCTCCCACCCCTTTCACTATTCCCCATTCCTATTTCCCTCTCTCCCCTCATCTCCTTTCCTGCCTATCACCTGCCTCTGGTGCTCCTCCCCTCTCCCTTTTTCCCAAGGCCTTCTGTCTTCTTCCATCAGGTTCCCCCTTCTCCAGTCCTTCATCTCTTTCACCAATCAACTTTCCAGCTCTTTACTTCACCCTTGCCTTCTCCCGCTTTCACCCCTCACCCCCACCTTCTTACACTGACTTCTCATGTCTGTTTTCCAGGTCTGATGAAGGGTCTCAGCCTGAGACGTTGACTGTTTACTCTCTTCCATATTTGATGCCTGGCCTGCTGCGTTCCTCCAGCACTTTCTATGCATTACTTCTCTACAACAAGCTTCTTCTTTTCTGAGGTTCCTCTAGAACCTGTACAGAAGCAGTGGCAAATGATACTGAGACTCCCTAAGTATAGAGATTACTTGGTAGCTTTGTCTGTAAGAATTTTACTGAATAATTAGTGTGGCATGCTACTTTGTACATTCCAAATATTGTCACAGTGTAACTGATGATTAAACCTACCTACTGATACCTTACTATGGCTTGTCCTAGTCCCCAGTCTCTGATAAAATGAAACCCCTAGACCCTTGACTTCTTTTAGAGCCAAGCTGGTGAACTATCTACAAGCTTGTATTGGGTAAGTACAGGACATGGCATTTGGTATCAGTAAGGCTTCAGTAACAGTGACCTGGAATCAGGATAACAAGCAACTTTGATTTGACATGGTTTCAAGTTCAAAGTTGCCTCCTTTTTTAGTTTGCTGGAAGTGGGAACAACACATGCAGTTGGATTTGTTACACATGATAGACCTAAAATGTGATGTATATTTCTATAATATAATATAAACCAGATATAGCTTTGTGAAGTTCTATAGCATGCCAAGGTCTGACACAAATCTTCTTTTATGCAGGATTCATTCATGTTCGAGGCAGGCAGAAGATGTGATTCAGGAGAAGGGGTTTTTTTATTCAACTCAAAAGAAGTTGGAAAAATTTACAACAAAGTTGACGCAGTTGTTAAAGCAATAGAATCAAACAAAGAACATCAGTCAATGAAATCCAACTCTGAGACTTCCACAGAATCCGTCAGAAAACAATCAAACATAGCAAGCTTCTCTCAAGACTTGTTCATCCAAACATCTCAAGGTGGAAGTGGGCATGCATTGAAGATTGATCAAGACACTGAGAAAGTTTTGAATACATCCAAGAGTAAATCAAATCAAGAATGGAAAGGCAGTAGCTCAGCCTGTGGTGTTGAATTAAATGTGGAGTTGGGTGGGAAAAACAAAGGTATTTCTGCAGAAGAAAGAGAACAAGTAGTTTATGCCACTGTTAATCACTCTAAAGGTAGATCAAAGAAAGAGAATACGGAAAACATAACACATGATCCTATGGAATACAAAGAAATTGGGAAAGATCATGATTCTGAAACAAGTCCAATCTATGAGAATATTTCTGATAGAAAATTCTCATTTTCCTTCAATATGGAGTCATCTTTCCCCAAAGACATAGAAAAGCCAATTTGCCAAAGTTCAGGGAAGAATATTGAAGATCAGAATGAAGATCCTGACTCAAGTTATGAAAACATTGCACCTGAATGGAGTCAGCAAGTTATGGAAGATGACCAGAAAAATAGTCTAGCCAATCAGAAAATTGATGTGTATGCAACAGTTGATCAAAAAAAGACTAAGGAAAGAGGGGCTTCCCCAAACAATGAAATCTCAAAGCTCACAAAAGAAAAGTTTCCTCCTGGCTTCCATGAGATGCTTTCTGACCTATATGCTGTAGAATTGAGTAAAACACGAGAAGGCAAGGTAGAGAGTGGTGGAAAATTCGACAGCAACAGGGGAAGAAAAGGACAAAAGATTGTGAGGTGAAAGGTGGACATGATACTTAAGAGAGAAGTAATCTCCAAAGTATCCCTGAAGTTACTTAGGCATTAAACATCTGTAATATTCAAAATATTTTCTATTAAACTATAATTAAGGTTTATGACAGACCCAAAATAGAACTGGGCCTATTTCTTTATGCTTAGAACTGTATTATTGTTAACAACAGGCAATTACTCTAAGCCACTGTGGGTTCATGTCAATCAAAAAAGATTTCCCTTTCACACAAATTATTTTTGGCTTATCAGACAGAAGACACTCAGAACCCAATAATTTTGTGAACTGGTACATATATCCTTCTGGTCATCAAAATCATCTGAAACAGTTTTGCTATTTGCCCTTTGTTTGTCCATGGTACAATCTTGGAGATGTTCTTCAGTGTGCACAGAAGATCTGTCCTCCACCGTCAGCAGAATAATGATCTCCTGAAAGGTACATATGACTTGCTCCCGGACTTTGAAGTTGGACCCCACGTGGTATAATCAGCCATGCTTTCAATGGATATCCCTTCAGCCTGCATCATATCAGATCAGAGGGAACTGCTGAAGAAGACCATGAGAAGAGACTAGCAATCATACTCATGATGAACTTTGTGTGGTTGTGCATCATAAATATGTTAATGGAGCGTAAGTCTCACCCTCGATGAGATCTTCCAATCTGATGAGTACATCATTGTCACGTAGTGCTTAAGGAATTAGCCAGAGTCATCGACTCATGTGCCCCCTCATTCTGACAGGCACCATCACAGGAAAACTGCAATGTGAAAAAATATCAAATGACCAAATAAAACTTCCTCAAGCTTATTCTATACAGGATCTGCAATAAGTAAACCTCTTTCATCTATCTCTTACTAATTAAATTCTCAGAGGTACATATTCGATCCTTTGCCCTATTCATTTCCCTGTCCCAGTGTCTGTTTCTATCATGGAATGAGGATGGTGTTGATATTAAGGACCAGATTCTAACTAAGGTCCTACAGCAGTGAGAGTGGTCTTAAGCTAAATTTTAACACTAAATTACAACTATATCACTTATACTGTGCGCATCAGAATATTTGTAAAGTGGGTATATTTCCCAGTGAGTTGCCTGCATAAGGTAAGATAGGGTAGTGTACTTACCTCATAGTTAGTAGGTCAAGGCTTCTAGCTTTACTCCAGGGGAGCAAATAAGCAGTCTTTATAAAAGAAAACAGAATATAATGAACAAACGGAATGAATTGCAGACCCAGTTTTAACATTGGAGACAAACTGAGATATGGCTGTTGGCCAGTACTGCGAACTAAATATTTCTGATTAGAGTGTCCACAGGAACGGTGAAGAAAATAGTGCAGGGAAGGAAGCGGTCTTTGTGCTACAGGGTGATAGAATGAGAGGTGAGAAGGCTCAGGGCAGTTAGAATTATTAATAGTATTTGAAAGTCTAGTGTGGATTGGACCCTGCTCCAGATGGCAGCCGTGCCAGAGAAAAAGCAGAAGTACAGGAGTTAGACAATGTGATGAAACCAGGTGATCACATCATTAGTGAACTTCAATTTACATGAAGGCATACTATATTAAGCATGAAAGTTATCCAGTTTCTGGAACATGCTCAGGATATTATAGAACCAATGAGAAAATCATCAATGAAATATAGATTTGAATAACGGGCAAAAACCGCCTAACATGCATGAACATCTGTCTCATAGTATTCTCACCATGAGCAAGTTTGGAAGATAAGAATATGACAAAAGGCTTCTTAACTTTAACCTGGAAAAATGTGACCTCCATCCGATGAGAGAGCGTTCATGGTAAATTCTATAAATCTGCTTATGGGCAAAATCACAGAGGAGCAGTTGGCGGTGTTCGGAAATTGATTTAACATGATTTAGAACTAGTCCTGGGTAGAGAATTCTATTTGCCTTAAGAACCCAGTCATAGACAACTAAGCAAATAGATTATAACATTAGGGTAAATGGAAGAGCAAAACGAGGCAAAAATGAACAAATTCTGATGTCTGTGAGTACAGCAAAAAAAATGTCAAAATAAATAGCAAGCGTAAAGGGAGAATAAAAAAGAACATGCAAAAGTTAGTACAATCCCTACAAAACTGTTCAATGAGACCGCGAAACCATAAAATATAGGTGCAGAAATCGGCCATTTGGCCCATCAAGTCTGATTTGCCATTTCATCATGGCTAATCCATTCCCCTCTGAACCCCAATCTCCTTTCTTCTCCCCATATCCCTTCTTATTCTGACTAATCAATAATCTATCAACCTCTGCCTTAAGTATACCTAAAGGTTTGGCTTCCACAGCCACCTGTGGAAACGAATTCCACAGATTCACCACTCTCTGGCTAAAGGAATTCCTGCTCTCCTCCATTCTAAATGGACACCCCTCTCTGATGAGGCTGTGTAATCTGGTCTTAGATTCCCCCTCCATAAGAAACATCCTCTCCACATCTACTCTATTGAGGCCTTTCAACATTTGATAGGTTTCAATGAGATGCCCCCCACCATTTTCTTTCTGAATCCCAGGGAGTACGGGACCAAAGACATCAAAAGCTCCTCTTATGATTAGTCTTTCAATCCCAGAATTATTTTTGAGAACCTCCTTTGAACCCTCTCCAATGTCAGCACATCCCTTCTTAGATAAGGGGCCCAAAACTGCTCACATTACTCCAAACAAGGACTCAGCAGCATCTTATAAAGCCTTAACATTATATCTTTGCTTTTATGTTCTAATTCTCTCAACATGTACATTTGCTTCCTCGGCACCAATTCAATCTGAAAATTAATCTTTAGGGAATCCTGCATCAGAACTCCCAAGTCTCTTTGCACCCCATATTTTGAATTTTCTCTCCATTTAAAGCTCAGCAAAGAGGTCACAACTTTTCACCTTAATGGATTAGAAAACGGGAAAAATATCATTGTCCAAAATTTCTGAAACGATGTTTCAAGTGGTACAGATAGAACCATAGAACATTACAGCACAGACAGGCCTTTTGGCCCTTCTTGTCTGTGCCAAACCATTTTTCTGCCTAGTCCCACTGACCTGCACCTGGACCATATCCCTCCATACACCTCTCATCCATGTACATGTCCAAGTTTTTCTTAAGTGTTAAAAGTGAGCCCGTATTTACAACTTCATCTGGCAGCTCATTCCACACTCCCACCACTCTCTGTGTGAAGAAGCCCCCACTAATGTTCCCTTTAAACTTCTCCCCCTTCACCCTTAACCCATGTCCTCTGTTTTTTTTCTCCCCTAACCTCAGATAGACCCATTAAAACTCTTAAAAATAAATTACTCAGAGTAGCCTAATGTGAGGTCATCCTCTGCAATTCTTTATCCTTGTAGGATTGAATTACTTCAGGACTTTGATTAAAATATTAACCTTGCGCCACTTAGGGATTTGCCTTTGATTCCGCTTTTTCAGTAGCACTGACTAGAAGCCTGTGGACAATATGAGCAAAACTGTAATGAGTTGTCATGAAACCTGTAATCTTCATTTCTTTCTTGGAAGGTAAATTTCAGTCTCAATTGAATTTCGATGATAGCTCATAAAAGATAAAGCAAACAATGTAACGTTTTCATGTGCTGATGCCATAAGGCTGGGCGACATCATTTCACTCAATGATTTGTCCATTTACTAACCAAGCAAATCCCTTTCCCACAAAAAATAAACATTGTGTTTTGTGTCTCTTGTGTCTCAAATTCTTATTCACTCAGTCTCAAGTTATTCTACACCATTGCTTCTTCCAAATGTCCTATAGGAAATGAAACATTATTTACACCTGCAGAGTTCCACTGCACAGTGGCTCTACATAGGTCAGTCTAGTCATTACATTACACACTCTTCTGAAATACCTCCATCTCCACATCCTTTTCCATGCCCAATCTGCTAATTGGTATGTCATCTTACTCTCAGTTCATCTCTCAAGGTTGAAGATGACCAGCTTCCACTCTGATCTAGTAAATGTTGTGGTGAGGCCAAAGTAGGAATGGCAGATTATTCAGCAATCTTCTGGGACAGGAGAGCAGGGCATTGATGCACTACTTCTGCCTCTGTATCTTCCTGATGCATGACGTGAGATTCTCAGTACCATTCCAAATGCTCCACTACTCTGAGTGATCATGGGCCATGGACTACCAGGAGTCAATGTAGATTTGCACTTTTTTGAGGAAGGTATGAGGGCCTTTACATATGTATTTTGATATCTATATATATGTATATAGGATGTGCATAACATACACTTTTGTTTTTAATTGATATTGCATAGTTATTTCATGCATATGATGTTTCCCCATTAATTTTCCATTCTTTTCATGTTTTCTTGATGAACAACTAGATGTGAGGAGTTTCCCCATGAGGAATGAGCAGCAGAAAAATAAGATTCAAAGAGCTGTAGGCATTATCAGTAACATAGCAACTCTCTTTTAATGAAAATGGTGAGCTCTCAGAGGTGTTGGTACCACAAAGGATTTGCCTATTATACTTGGGATGATGTAATAGAAAATTCTCATGTTTCCTCTTGGAATCAGCAAACATCGTACGCGGCCGCTAGTCAAACTGTTTCATTACTAAATAGTAAAATATATAACTGTCTCATGAAAGCAAATGTTTCTTTGATTTGTAAGATCATGTAAAACTCATATTATAACACTGATTTTCAATACTATACATTAAATGAAATTGTTGCGAACAAAATATTGATGTTAATTAAAACATTTGTCTCTTCCCAAAGCTGAACGAAGATCAGTGATGTTTTTGGATCTGAATACTCTGGTAATCTGTCCTTTCGTAGCTTGAGAACAGAAAATTAACCACTGAAAATTAAACTCTTGTTTGTGCAAATCTGTAATGTATGAGGGACAACGATTTCTCTGCTCGATGAGAGAGGAGTGACTGCACCTGGATGTTCGTGCATCCATGTGAACATTTAAAATAGAAACAAAATAGGTAGGTCCCTTGGGCTTGATCCTCCTTTCAATAATCTCTAATCTTTAATCTCATCACGATCTTCCTAACTTAGTCCATGAATCCCTTTCTATCCATGTTCTCTCTCCATTTAGAACATAATCAGTGGCTGAGCCTCCACAGTCATCTACGGTGGGGAATTCTCAAGATTCATTACCCTCTCCAGCTGAAGAAATTTCTCATTTCAGTCCCACATGCCCTTCTTTTGAGAATATGATGCCTGGTTCCAGACACTCCATCCAGGTGCATCACTTGTACCCCAATGCTCAAGTCCCTATAGGTAACTGCATGTTTCAATGAGATTGATTGCTCTTCTTCTAAATTATAGAAAGCATATTATTTATAGGGTCTGCTTAATCGCTACTCACATGACAATCATGTGAATCCCTCCCAGTCTGCAGCACCTTAGCTGGACTCCCTCTGTCACAAGTTTACCCCTTTCCTAGGTTGTAATAATACTCAGGTGTGATCTCACCATGATCTCACATAATTATCATGAGATACCTTTATTTCTGTCCTCAAATCTGTATATTTTGCACTCTAAAACATAAAACTAATCCGAAGCAAAAATACAGAACTAGGAATGCGTGTCTTAGTTTTGTGCATGTATTATGTGGTGGTCTGACATATGCCATTCACCTACTTTTACATATAGCCTGTAATGTATTATCTAAACAACAAAGAATGTTTAATCAAAAATATATTTACAACAGTAATATAATATTAAATGCACAGAACTCCTCCCTACTTAGCTATATAGTCCAACTCGATACAGAATGCATCTCAATTTATATACATACATATACACACGCACACACTTACATGCTGTATATACAGACACACGCAGTATACTTTATAATACAATTATACAGACATACATCACATAGTAAATTTTAATTTGTCCCATTTAGGCCTAAAGGTTTAATCGCTCTGGAGGATTTCTTACTCTTCATGGGATAATATCTTTCCTGACAAGGGAGATCACTCTGCTTGGCAGGTTAGATTCGTGGCTATGAAAAAATCTCAGGTTTTGGGGCCTCCTCTGTGGTGGTTTTAGGAGTTGACTCTGGGCCTGCAGGAAGTGGTTTTGACAGCTCTAGACAGCTTTCTTCTCTAACAATTGACTCTGCTCCCTAGTTCCCTTTTTAATGCTTCCAAGTACCCTCTTTTGACCACCTCTGTGGTCCCTCACCAGGACTGCTCATCCAGGAGTGAAACATTGAAATTCTCTATTTGAGGAACCCTCAATTTGTCTCAACTGCTTGTCCTGCTTCCTCCTTCTGAGATTGGGTTTGAGGAGGTCTAAGTGTGAACTCCAGGCACAACCCAGAAACAGCACAGCTGCTGAGTGGTTGGTTGTGGAGTGTGCTGCATTTTGATATGCAAGGATGAGATTTGTGAGCTTCGGAATCAGTGTGTCTTTAGATTCTGGACAAACCTTTCCACCGAGCCACTTGTAGCTGGGAGGTACAGTGCAGGTGTAATATGTCTTATTCCATTCACTTTCTGGAATGGCTCAAACCATGCCATAACAAAGTGTGGTCCATTGTTGCCGTTCTGGAACACCAGTCCTTGAGGAGAAGCTTCTCCACACATGTAAAGTGTGCAAGGCCCCAGTGGAGGCTGTTGGGAACACTTTCGGGCACTTTCTAGTTGCATCCACAACTATGAATTAATTTATGCCCATGAATGATCTGGCAAAATCTACGTGAATCCTCTGCCAGGGCAATACAGGCCATCTCCAGGGATCTTTTGGATGTGTTGGAATCCCAAGCAGTGCACTGTGAGCTGCTCAATCTGCAGATCTATTCCCAGGCCACCAGACAGAACTCCAAGCCAATACTTCCATTTTGTGTCCAACATATAATCCTCCATAACTTCTGCCATCTCCATCCCGCACATTTTTCCCTCCCCCCCACTTTCTGCTTTCCGCAGGGATCGCTCCCTACATGACTCCCTTGTCCACTCGTTCCCCCCCCCCCCCCCATCCCTTCCCACCGATCTCTCTCCCGGCACTTATTCTTGCAAGCGGAACAAGTGCTACACCTGCCCTTACACTTCCTCCCTCACCACCATTCAGGGCCCCAGACAGTCCTTCCAGGTGAGGTGACACTTCATCTGTGAGTCAGCTGCTATGGTATACGGCGTCTGGTACTCCCAGTGTGGCCTCCTATATATTGATGAGACCCGACTCAGACTGGGAGACCGTTTCGCTGAACACCTACGCTCGGTCCACCAGAGAAAGCAGGATCTCCCAGTGGCCACACATTTTATTTCCACATCCCATTCCTATTCTGATATGTCTGTCCATGGCCTCCTCTACTGTCAAGATGAAGCCACACTCAGGTTGGAGGAACACCTTATATACCGTCCGGGTAGCCTCCAACTTGATGGCATGAACATTGACTTCTCTAACTTCCATTAATGCCCCTCCTCCCATTCTTACCCCATCCCTAATTTTTAATTTTTAATTTTTAATTTTTTTTCTTTCTTTCTCTCTTTCCCTCTCACAGTCAATCTTTGCCTGCTCTCCATCTTCTTCTGATGCTCCACTCCCGCTTTCTTTCTTTCAAGGCTTTCCGTTTTATGATACTCCCCCTTCTCCAGCCTTGTATCCCTTTTCCCAATCAACTTCCCAGCTCTTAGCTTCATCCTTCCCCCTCCTGTCTTCTCCTACCATTTCACATTCCCCCTCCCCCTCTCACTTTCAAATCTCTTACTATCTCTTTTTTTCCGTTAGTCCTAATGAAGGGTCTCGATCCAAAACGTCGACTGTGCTTCTTCCGATAGATGCTGCCTGGCCTGCTTTGTTCCACCAGCATTTTGTGTGTGTTGCTTGAATTTCCAGCATCTGAAGATTTTCTCATGTTTGCACTTTCATTTTGAACCTGTCGAAGTGACTGGTATGTATCTCCTCCAACATATTAGCTTTCAGCTTGGATGGAAAAACTCTCAATCCCCACATGAGGCATGCCCATCAAGGGCAAGTTCACCATTACGCTGGTAAAAATTAGGGAACTAAGATTTCTGCTGCACATTCCATCCATTTTGAAGTACAATGTAGACTGAGACAGTATGTGGATTTCGGGTTTCCCTTTGGATCACCTCTGCCGTAATAGGGAAATAGGGAGACATTTGATTTTTGTTTGGGATGATACATCGTGAGGAATGTTATCTATTTTAATTTTTTCAGGTATTTTTTTTTCCAATGTACACAGGTCAATCCATTCGCATTTCCATGATTAGTCCTCCTCTTGAGTTTGATCTTGTAATCGTGTCCTCCAAGTAAGAAAGTCCATCTCTGCATTCATGCTGCTGCTGTTAGAGGAACTCCTTCCTTTGGATTGAAAAAACACTGGTGGCTGATGATCAGTAATGAGGGTAAACTCTCTTCCGTAAAAGTACAGGTTGAAATGTCTTACATTCTCCCGGACGCAAGGCCTCTCTCTCAATCTGTGTGTAATTTTTCTCTGCACCATTAAGAGAATGTGATGCATGGACATTCACTTCCATCTCTCATAAATGTGACATGTCTACACATAAACCATAAGGCGAGGCATCACGGGCAAGCTTCAATGGACGATGTGGATCATAGTGTGTGAGTACAGTGTCTGACATCACCACTCCCTTTATCTTTTGGAAAACCACCTCACAGTGCTTTTTCAATTGTCATTTTTTCCCCATCTGTAGTAATGAGTTCAAAGGGTGGAGCACAGTAGGCAGGTTTGTCCAACTGTGACACATCCTTTGGCCTTGAGACATCCACCGCTGCTTGAATTTTCTCAGCACACTTGTGTAAAGCTTATGCATCAATGGCGTGACCACAGCAAATGATGCTTTGTTTAAAGAATTCACACTAGTTGCATTGTGTCTGAGCCCATAACGTTCTAATCTTTTTAACATTATCTTGAGATTTTTGAGGTGTTTCTTGCCATCCTTATCGGTAACAATTATGTCATCTAGTTACCAGGACAACCTTGAAGCAACTTGCCCACAGCTTTCAGTCGGACTGAGGGTGCAGAGGCTACTCCAAAAGTAAGTCTCTTATAGTGATAAAGCCCTTTGTGAGTTTTTATGCTGAGAAACCCTTCTTTCATCTCTATCTGTAGCTCAGCCTCAGTTAAGTCCACTTTGCTGAAGTATTTCCCTCAAGGAAGGTTAGCAAAGATATCCTCTATTCTGGGCAGAGGATATTGATCTACTTTCAGTACTGGTTTGATGATGGCCATAAAATCAACACAGATCTTGACAGGCCCATTCTTACTGACAACTGGGACAACTGGTGTTGCCCACGGGCTTGACTTGACCTTGAAAATGTTGCAAAGAACGGGCGAACCCAAACGCAGGACACTGGCACGGAGATAGAGTTAGGATGCAGACGAGGGCGTGAGCGTGGCTGGAGCTGAACAGCAAACAGGAGACGGGCGGCAGGCAATACTTGACACAGAGCATTACTGGAGCTAAATGGCAAACAGCAGGCAATTCTTATCTTGACACAGAGAGACAGAAGTAAACCTCAGCACTGAAACAGAACTCAGAACACAATCCTAAGTGGCAGGGAACGTGAATTACGAGGACTTCCGGTAAGATAGCGATTGCTTAGCTGCTCCGAACTTTTGTTCCATTATTTTCGTTATCTTTGCACTAAATGTCTCCATTTTTTAAACCTTAGTTAGGAACTTTATTTGGTTTCTTTTACTTGCTTGTGAACACATCCACCTTACAACGTCTAACAAGAGCTCTAAATCCGGGAGAAAGGAAGTTTCGGCTCTGCCGGCTGAGACCCTGGCTGCGCTGGAACAACACCGAGACGATATTTTAAAGGAATTTAGAACCGCTTTCAAACAGCTGGAAGCCAAACTGGATCGGATCAACGATAGAGTGGACGAACATGCTGAACACTTATCTCGCATCGATTCGACTTCTGAAGATTTAGAAAGTCGTGTTCGATACTTGGAGACTCTGTTCCAGCCTAGAGGGAAAATATAACAAACTCCTTTCCAAAATCGGAGCAGACGCTGTAACCTTCGAATTCTTGGGTTGCCAGAGGCCACCGAACAGGGATCAACCGTGAAGTTTTTCGCTGAGTTTCTCTGTGAGCTATTCGGGAAAGATTTGCTCCCGAACCCGTCTGATCTCGAAAGGGCACACAGGGTCTACGTTCCCCCCGGAATTCTGGGCTCCCGCCCACGACCGGTAATTTTGTGCTTTCATCAAAACCAAGTAAAACACCGTCTGATTATGGAGGCACGTCGCAGAGGTACTCTTACTTTCCAAAATACAATCTTTCGCTTTGTGGAACATGAAATACCACACTGGCTGAAACAATGATCTGGTGATGAGTGGATGCAAACCCGGGATATTTATGCTGCAGGTTTAGATGAGAATCGGGTGTGTCACAATCAAAGGGAATTAGGAGAGTGTGGGGAATTAACAGTCAGGCCGTGACAGGAAAGAATTCCTTCAGCCACCAGGCAATCAAGCTCACCGGCTAATTTCTCATGGATGGTATAAGGAAATGGACAGACTTTGTAAAAAGTGTGGCATTTCCATTTAACAGTAGTTTCCCTTTGATATATTTGAGTTTCCCAATGCCATCCTTGAACACGGCTGTGGCTTCAGCCAGTGCCTTTCTTAATTCATTTTCAGTTGAATCACTGCAATCACCCCCCCACCATCTCTGCCCAGCCCCCCTAGATCACAGCTTAGAATCAGCGAAGGAGAAGTATGTCGACTGCACCAGCGACTTAAGACCCGAAAATCTGCAGGCCCAGATGGGGTCTCCCCCTCCTGTCTACGAGCCTGTGCTGATCAGCTGGCTCCCATCTTCACTCAGCTCTTTAACAGATCTCTGGAGCTGAGTGCGGTTCCGACTTGCTTCAAGCGCTCTACCATCATCCCACGAAACCCACCTTCACAGGACTGAACGACTACAGACCTGTCGCATTGACATCTGTGGTCATGAAATCCTTTGAACACTTGGTGTTGAACCACCTGAAGACCCTCACCAGCAGCCGGCTGGATCCCCTGCAGTTTGCCTACCGGGCAAATAGGTCAGTAGACGATGCAGTCAACCTGGGACTGCACTATATCCTGCAACATCTGGATCGTCCTGGGACCTATGCTCGGATGCTGTTTGTGGATTTCAGTCCGGCGTTTAACAGCATTGTCCATCATACCCTCTGCTCCAAATTGTCTCACCTCACTGTGCAACCTGACCTCTGTGATTGGATTTACAGCTTCCTGACCAACAGAAGTCAGCAGGTAAGGATGGGACAGGTCACCTCGGATACTCGAATCACCAACACCGGCACCCCCCAGGGGTGTGTCCTCTCTCCACTGCTGTTCTCCCTCTACACCAATGACTGCACCTCCTCCAACCCCTATGTGGAGCTTTTGAAGTTTGCAGACGACACCACCGTCATCGGACTCATCCAGAACAGTGATGAGTCTGCATATCAACAGCAGGTGGACCAACTGGCGCTCTGGTGCAGCCGGAACAATCTGGAGCTGAACACGCTTAAGACAAAGGAGATGATAGTGGATTTCAGGAGACATCCCCCCGTTATGTCCCCCCTCACAGTCCTCAGCAGCCCTGTGTCCACCGTGGAGAACTTCGGGTTCCTGGGATCCACCACCTCTCAGGATCTGAAGTGGGAGCAGAACATCAGCTCCATCCTGAAGAAGGCCCAGCAGCGGATGTACTTCCTGCGGTTCTTGAGGAAATATGGTCTGCCTCAGGAATTGCTGCTGCAGTTCTACACTGCAGTCATTGAGTCTGTCCTGTGCACCTCCATCACTGTGTGGTTTGGAGCCGCCACCAAGCAGGATAGAACCAGACTACAGCGCACAGTGAGGTCTGCCGAGTGCATCATTGGAGCCTCCCTGTACTCTTCCAGGTTGAAGAAGAGGGCGGGGAACATCATAAAGGACTCCTTCCATCCTGCGCACGGACTGTTTGAACTGCTTCCGTCTGGTAGGCGCTTCAGATCCCTCCAGACTAAGACTAATAGGCACTGGAGAAGTTTTTTTCCCTACTGCGGTCACTTTGCTGAACAGTTAACTGCCGGTTAACTGTCAGCTAACTATTTCTTGGATTGCACTACCTGTATGTATAATCTATATTTCCATTTATATTTATCATTATTATTGTTATGAGCAGAGAGACAACATCTGCCGGAAGTAAATTCCTTGTATGTCCATAGGTACTTGGCGATTAAAGTCTGATTCTGATTCTGATTCTATTGCAGGGGATGTGGCATGCAAATGGTGGATGGATCTCTTATCAAGTTGTGGTGTCTCAACCACTCCTGACCTCACAATGCTGACACTCCTGTTTTTAACTCACGCAGGCCACAGGAGTTATATTTTCTCCCATTAAAGTTCTTAGTTGGATATCTGCAGACTTCAGTTCAGTATCTTTGGAATGCCATTCAAACTCATTTTGTGGAATAACTGAAACAGAAAACCAGAGTCAATTGCATTTTAATTAATTTGCCTTTCACTTCTGTTGTAAGCCATATTACTTGTCCATTGCTGGTTTTCACATTGCAAGTCTCAAAGGAACCCAATCTTGTGTCTCTCTCAACATTATCAGATTTTTCATCAACAGCATGCAGATTAGTGCTCTTTTGAAACTACAACTTGACTTCTCTTTTTTTATTTCCTGTGCAGTCCATTTATTTTTGTGTGCCTGACATGCTTTTTGTATGTATACTATTTTGTTGCATATTTCTGCAACTTTCATCTGTAAGTCCGGTAAATGTGAGCCCCTATCACAACGGTAACACAATTAATTCGGCCAGGCAGGTTTTTGTTTAGATGTTGCAGTTTTGTTGATGCTCACTTTTGCATCTCTGTCCTGATGAGGGGTCTCGGCCCGAAACGTTGACTATTCATTTTCACGGATGCTGCCCCACCTGCTGAGTTCCTCCAGCGCGCTGTGCGTGTTGCAACTCCGCTTGCTGTTTCCATTGCTATGGTTATTTCAACTGCTCTTTTAAATGGAAGTTGTGCTTCAGTTAGGGCCGTTTTTGAATAATTTCATGTAAGGTTTCACAAACTAAATGATCCCTCAGTGCCTCAAGCCCATCACTGAACTGACAATGCGCAGACAATCTCTTCAATTCTGCCATATACGCTGAAATAGACTCCCCTTACTTCTGGTCCCACTTATGAAACCTCATGCGTTCTGCAATCCAGAATGGTTTCGGTATTAAATGTTCCTGCATTATTTCAACAATATCAGCAAAGTTAATTTCTGCTGGTTTGGTTGGAGCCATCAAACTCCTAAGCAAGCTGTATGCCTTTAAACCCAATACCCTCAGAATAACTGGCACTTGCTTTTCTTTGGCTATTTCGTTTGCCTCAAAATACAGCTCAATTCATTCTGTATACATCAACTACTTATTACTTGTCCAATCAAACACAAATGCAGCCAGCTATTTCCACTTTTTTAAAATTTATAATTATTATCACTGAGCACTCTCTGTCTATCAATCCATGAATTCACCGTTTGCTATCTCTTTCTTTTTAAATCAACTATTGTTACCAGGAAGCAAATGAATGGATATGGTGAGTAAGATAGAGAACACTGATTACAAATAAGCACACTAACCATTTATTTACAGAAAATAGTAAAACATTCAACTAACAAGTACTCATCTAAGCCACCCTAATTTATAAAAACTACAACAATGAACATTCAATAACAATTCAAACTCAACAGGTACTTAATGTTAAGTCTCCCCTAATTATAAAACTACAAAACTAACCATCCAATAAACAAATACTTAGCTAGCATGCACGGAGGCCCTCCCGTATCTGCAGTATACTTTCCCAATGGTTCTTCAGCTCTGGTTGTGACCTCACTGTGAAGATGAGCCCCTAGGGACAAAAAGCCAGTGAGTCTCTCACACATACCTCTGAGGCAGCTGGAAATGCAAGGCAACCAATGGAAAAGAGCTGCTGCATCACTGGAACGTGGTGACCAGTACAATAGGAGCAGATTTTGACTGGCAGGTAAACTAATCCTGGACATTACAACTGTCTTCTGCGCTTGTGAAAAAAGCACGTGCAACCCCAAAGGAGAAGAAAAGGATAGTCATCTTGTGTTCATCTTAAACTACCTCATCAAATCTGTTATGTTTTGCAAAGCTAAAACATAAAACTAATTGAAAGCAAAAAACACAGAGTCTTAGTTTTGTTTTTAATTTAGCAAGACACGCATGTATGATGTGATAGCGTGATGACATATGAAATTCACATATTTTCCTGTATAGTAAGTAATGAATTATTCAAATAAACAGAACTGTTTAGTCAAGCATATATTTATAATATTACTCAAATATTACTGAAATATTAAATACACAGAAAAATTCTCTTCCTATAAAGTCCAAAATACTATTTTCTCTCCTAGTTTTTCAAATCAAAGATGATTTTATTGTCATATGCACAAACTCATACATGTACACGTACAATGAAAAACTTGTTTGCAGCAGCATCACAGGCACATAGCATCAGAAACTCAACTGTCAGAAGATAAACATAAATTACACAAAATTATAGAGGAAGGACATAATTAGAACAAAACAAAAACCAAGTCCATTATAGTGCAAAGTGGTCCTAGAGTCGCTATACTGAGGTAATGATTAAGGTCGTGCAGGGTGGTTCATGAACGGAATGGAGGAAAGGAAGGAGCTGCTCTTGAACCTGATGGTGTGGGATAAGGCTCCTGTACCCCTCCCTATTGGTATCTGTGAGAAGCTGGCCTGACCGAGATGGTAGGGATCTTTGATGACATATTGCCTTTTTGAAGCAGCACCACATGTACATACTTCTGATGGTGGGAAGGGTTGTGTCCGTGATGTATTGAGCTGAGTCCACTACTCTTGGTAGCTTATTACATTCCTGCACAATCAAGTTAATGTACCAGACCATGTTGCAGCGGGCAGGGAACGTCAAACAGCACCTCTATGTGTCTGGGTCCAATCCAGAACAGCGTTCCGGGTTTTGATCCGGTCCGGGGGCTCCGGACTCTGGGTCCTGCAGTTGTCCCTCCAGTCACCCGTGATCTAGTTAGGACCCTCCTGGTTCAAGGAGGCACACCTGTAGCTCATTGAGCTGCAGGTGTTTATAAGGGGCCTTGGGACTGGGACCAGATGGGTGGTCATTTTGTTCTGTTTCCTGTTCTCTGCTGGCTCAGAACTTGTTTCTACATTCTGTTATCCTGCCCGGGCTCAGACCGATTCTTCATCATGCTTCTCTGCCCATACCAGTACTGCCAGGTTGGTCCTCTCCCCCACCTTTCTTCTCATGCGCTGGTCCCGCTTCTCCATTCGGTTTTGTTTTTTGCGCGGTCGCGCTGTCTGCCGGCCGTTTCTGAATTTCCCGTTGTCATGGCTGTTGTGTTAGTCGACCTGGACCTATGTCTGTTCCTATCCCTTGCCTCCGTTGGGCGGCTCTGGCCGATGGGCCATGGCCCGGCGGGGGTTCTGCCCCCTCCTTCTCTTCCGCCCAAATTCTGGGATAGTGCCCACATCCGCCTAGGGGTCCACGTCGTGCCCAGGCCTCCTGTTTTTCTGCCTGGGAGGCAGCCCTACCCGGGACATATGCGGCCCGCCCAGGGAGGGCTCTCCGCCAGCCTATCGCCACCTAGACCTGTCCGTCTGTCTGCCTGCCTGAACCTCGGGGACTTGTCTACCTGTCTGCCTGAACCCGGGGACCTGCCTGAACCCCGGGAGCCTGCCTACATGAACTTGAACTTCGGGGAGCCGCTCCGCTCCGCCTGCCAGAACTCTATCTGCCTGAACCCCAGCTACCCTTAAGTGCCATGGCATCCCCATCCTGTCCTCCCCCTAGCACTTCAGTGCCTGCATCCTGCGTTTGGGTCCATTTGGCCCCTCTTGACACTATGGAATGGTTGGTGACAAGCCAACTTCCTTAACTTCCTAAGAAAATAAAGATGCTGGCCTTCCTTCCTTGTGATTGCATCTATTGCTGGGCTCGGGATGGGTCAACTAATATGCTCGTGATTAGGAATTTAAAGCTGCTGACTCACTCCACTTTGATCCACCAATATAGACAGGCATGTAAGCTCTTCTTTCCCTTCCTATAGTCAAAAATCGGCTCTTTAGTCATAATTATGTTGAAGAAAAAATTGCCGTTGTAGCACACTCATTCATTTGTCCGATCTCACTTTGATAATCTGACTCATCACTACCTGCGATCCATCCAACAAGTAGTCTTGTCAGTGAATTTCTAAATGCTGTGGAACTGTGCTGAGTTACACAGATATGTGTGTAAGGAATACAGCAGAGAGATAAGCATGCAGTCTTCTAAACTCTAGATGCTGCTGTGCATGAAAATCTCAGGAGATCAGCATTTTCTGTGATACTCAAACCACCCCATCTGGCACCAACAATCATTCTACAGTCAAAGTCACTTAGATCACATCTCTTCCCAGTTCTGATGTTTAGTCTGAACAACTACTGAACCTCTTGACCATGACTGCATGCTTTTATATATTGAGTTGCTGCCACATGATTGTGTGATTAGATATTAGCGTTAATGAGCAGGTGTACAGATGTACCTAATAAAGTGGGCACTCGGTGTACGTGCTCCTGTTGTCCATATGGTCCAGAGAGAGTGAAGAGCCAGAGAAATTTCTTGCTTTACCTGAACATCAACTTTCACAATATGTGTACAGGAATATGCACACTCTTCAGAACTTGAATATATTACACCTGGATCCCTTCACCTAAATCACCGGTATAGACTGTGAGCAACGGGAGCCCCAGTATCAACTGTCATGTCACTCCACCAGCCATGGACTACCAATCGAAAAAGTAACCTGTTTATTTGTAGGGTTGTTCACCACACCTGGAGGTTAGGTTGCAAATGTTTTGTCATTAGTCGAGGTGACATTATCAGTGCACATTTGAGTGTTATTTCTGCTGAGTGCCCACATTTATATTGGTCTGACTCATTGTTCTGATCGGTTGGCTGTCACACTGGCCACTAGTCACCTCTGGCTCCTGGCTGAATTATGAGCATCAGTCCCTCAGGTGTCCACAGCTCATCCCTTGGCCCCAATCCTGCAGACACACAGGTTCATAAATTGTCTCTCTTCAGTATGCTTGTTAATAGAATCTTCACTGAGAGCCAAGCTCCTAAGAAATCTTTTGATTTCTTGTTTTGTGGTTCTGCCAGGATTTTTGTAGTTTCCCAGATGAACTTGTCTCCTTCTGGGAAAGAGAAAAGGAATTGATATTTTAAATCAAAGGCACTTTGTCAAAGAAAGGGAAAGAAACAAAGATAAATCAACTAGCAAAGAGGGTAAGGAAGAAATGCACAGGATCTCCTTTACCTTTAATCTGACGAGGGCAGAGTTACCTTGAGGATAAACTGTAGATGGTTGATAAGACCAATAGACCATAGGCCATAGGAGCAGAATTAGGCCTTTCAGCCCATCAAGGCTGCTCTGCTATTTGATCATGGCTGATTTATTTTCTCTCTCAAGCCTATTCTCCTGCTTTCTACTCATAAGCTTTAATGCTCTTACTAATCAAGAACCTAACTGACATGCATGTGCAGTTATGGGCCGAGTGCTGAGAGAGAGATACCAAAGCAGATCTACAGTCCACAGACTTTTAATAAGAACTGTACAGAAATAAAGGAAAATCAATAAATGGTAGGCCAACAGGGCTGTTAACTAGAACTGTCAAACTAAAGCTAGCACTGATACGGTGGCTTGGCAGTAGTAGCTTATTATTAAATAAATACTGCTTCTTAGCAGTGCCAGTCTATTTGGTGGTGTTCTTTCCTGGAGACAGGACAATGATAAGCAGGGAATATTGACTTCTGGTCAAGTCTTGACAAGACTGAAAAGAGAGGGAGGGAGTTACATATCAACACAATGAAACACTAATTAGCTGTAACGTGCACACTCACGATCACCATTGCTAAGCCCATTCTGTAGACCACATGCGAAGACGTGGAGACCCTGCAGCAGAGTCTGTGGTTCTGACAGGGCCCCCCTCCCTAGGTGCCAGTGACCTGTGCCTAGCTGACATCCCAGAATGAGAAACTTGCACAGGCAGTCATGGATGGAACCCAAGGATGTTCTGCAGGACCATACCCCTCCCAATCCATGAGATACTGGACCCTGCCCTGTGAGATGCCAGGAGGTGCTGAACCAACTAGACCAGGGACTCATCAAACAAGTCAGGAGGAGGGGGGAGTGGGTTTGATGGGAACAAGGGGGGAGGTAGTCAATGGCTTGAGCTGGGAAATATGAAACACTTGGTGAATCCTCATTGATGATGGTAGGTGAAATCTATATGAGACCTTGTTGATGGCCTTCTCCACTACAAATGGTCCCATGTAGCATGATGGAAACTTTCAGCTGTCAACCTTCAAGTGAAGATCAGCCAAACTTTCTTCCCTGGCTTGAGAGGCCTCTCCTGGTGGTAGAGCCAATCAGGCTGTTGGGCATGTTGTTTCTGAACACGCCACAGAGAAGTTTTGAGCCATCTCCATGTGTGCTTGTAACATTGGACCAATCGCTCAGTAGCAGGAACGCCAGCATGTGGAGTTGGAAGAGATAAGGCAGTGCGGGATTGTCTCCTGACCTGATTCAGTCTATCAGATTGTTAGTTTGGAACTCTTAAGCAGATGAAAGGCTGGCTGTGACTCCCATAAGAGAAAAGAAAGTCTTCCAAAAACGGGTCATGAATTGTAGTTCTTGATCAGAGATGGTGTCCCAAGAGAAGCCACGTAGCCCGAACACATTCTGATCCAAGAGGGAAGTAGCTTCATAAGCAAATGGGAGCTTAGAGAGAGCATTGAAATGGGCAGCCTTGGAGAATCTGTCCACAACCACCAGAATACTAAAGTTTCCATCAGATGAGGGAAGACCAGTGATGAAATCCACAGAGAGGTGGGATGAGGGGTGATTAGGTTCCCTTTTTTTCCTCTTTGCTATACCTAGTATAGCAAAAGAGTACAGACACACAGGGCACTTCTTCTGGGCACAAGTGGGACTGGCAGAGATGAAGCTGTGGATGTCCTGGGACGTAGGTAGCCACCAAAATTGTCTCTTGATAAATTTCAGGAGATCCAACCAGATGGGAGAAGTGATCCCATTCCAGCAGTTCGGGGTGCACCATGGCAGGGAAAAACAGCCGGTTGGGATGTCCCCCATCTGGGCCTCAATCTGACTGTTAGGCAGCCTTCACCTCCACCTCTATTCCCCAGATCACCAGTGCAGCAATGCACAAGTGAGAAAGGGCAGGCTCTAGTTTGGCATTGTCCTCAGACATGTTGAACTGCTGAGAGAGAGCATCGGCCTTGCTATTCTTGCTGCCAAGATGGTAGGCGAGGGTGAAATTAAACTGGGCGAAGAAGAAAGTCTAGCGGGCTTGACAGGAGTTGGGTCTCTTGGCGTCCTAACACAGAAAAGGTTCTTGTGATCTTTCCATACCAAAAAGGGGTACTCTGCCCCCTCCAGCCACTGTTGCTATGGTTCCAGGGCCTCTGGAAGTTTTTGGTTCCTGACATTGTAGTTACACTTGGCCGGAGTCAAGCAATGGGAAAGAAAGGCACAGGGGCAGCCAGTTATCTGAGGAAGAGCATTGGAGAAGAGCTAACATCTGATGTATCCACCTTAACGATGGTTTGACAGGATGTTTCTGGGTGCAGCAGCACTGGGGCAGAGGTGAAGCTTTGCTCTAGTTTGACAACACTTAGTCTGATTCACTTGTCCAAAAGAATCCCGCAGAGGTCTTCTTGTGTGAGTGAATTTATCAGGGCCACGATAGAACTGAAGTTTCTAATGAAGCAACGATAAAGGTTTGCAAACTCCAAGTGCTGTTTGTCTGCAAATAGCTTGGCCACTCTGACCGCCTGAATTTTGCTTGGGTCCATCTGAACACTGGAAAGAGTGAGAATATAACCCAAAACTAACACTCACACTTCTCTGGTTTAGCTTAAAGATTATTCTCAAGGATGTGTCTGACAACCCTCTGGATATGCTAGATGTGTTCCTAGTGAGGATGGGAATAGATAAGAAATTCCTCCAAATACAGAGAAACAAGAAGGTAGATTGGAAACATCAGGTGGGTGCTAAATCCCAACAAAGGGAGTTTGTAGAATGCCTACAGATGGCATTTTAGAGCAACTTGTGCTTGAGCCACTTGAAGAAAGGCAATTCCTGGATTGGGAGCTGTGTAATTAATCAGATTTGATTAGGGAGCTTAAGGTGAAGGAGCCTTTAAGAGAAAGTGATCATAATATGATAGAATTCACCCTGCAGTTTGTGAGGGAGAAGATAAAGTCAGATGTATCGATATTACAGTGGAGTTAATGGAATTACAGAAGCATGAGAGAAGAGCTGGCCAAAGTTAATTGGAGGAGGACACTAGCAGAGATGACCCCAGTACAACAATGGCTGGACTTTCAGGGAACAATACAGAAAGTGCAGGATAGATATATCACAAAGGTGAAGAAGTATTCTAATGGGAGAATGATGCTTCCATGGCTGACAAGTTAAGTCAAAGACAGCATAAAAACGAAAGAGAAAAAACCCCCAAAATCTAGCAGAAGTAGTGGGAAGTTAGAGGATTGGGAAGCTTTTAAAAACCAACAAAAGGCAACTAAAATTAAACATAAAGAGGAAAAGAATTAACTATGGTAAACTAGCCAATAACATAAAAGAAGATCCCAGAATTTTTTTCAAGTATATAAAGATTGAAGAGAGGTGAGAGTGGATATTGAAGCATTGGAAAATGATGCTGGATAGGGTAGTAATGGGGGATAAAGGAATGGCAGATGCATTTAATAAATATATTGCATCATTCTTCACTGTGGAAGAATCATATTAGCAGTATGCCAGAAATTCAAGAGTGTCAGGGGCAGAAGTGAGTGTTGTTTCTATTACTAAGGAGAAGGTGTTTGGGAAGCTGAATGGTCAGAAGGTAGATAAGTCATGTGGACCAGATGCTGTACACCCCAGGATTCTGAAAGAGATGGCCAAAGAGATTGTGGAGGCATTAATAATGATCTTTCAAGAATCATTAGATTTTGGTATAGTTCCAGAGGACTGGAAAATTGTATATGTCATTTCATTATTTAAGAAGGGAGGGAGGCGGAAGAAAGGAAATTATAGGCCAGTAAGCCTGACTTCAGTGGTTAGAGTCCATTACTAAGAATGTGGTTTCAGAGTCCATTACTAAAGGTGAGGTTTCAGAGTACTTGGAGGCACATGAAAATCAGACCAAAGTCAGCATGGTTTGCTTAAGGGGAAATGTTACCTGACAAATCTGTTGCAATTCTTTGAGGAAATAATGGGCAGCAGAGACAGAAGAGAGTTAGTAGGTGTTGCTTATTTGGATTTTCAGAAGGCCTCAGACAAAGTGCCGCACATGAGACTGCTTAACAAGATGAGAGCCCATAGAATTACAGGAAGGATAATAGTATAGATAGAAGTTTGGCTGACTGGCGGGAGGCAAAGATTCAGCATTAAGGGGGCCTATTTTGATTGCACAGACCTACGGCAGAATCCATTTTTGTAACACTATCAACCTTCACTTTAAATATACCCAATGACTTGGTCTCCGCAGCTGTCAATGGCAATGAATTCCACAGATTTGTCACCCTCCGGATAAAGAAATTCTTCCTCATCCCTGTTCTAAAAGGATGTCCTTGTATTCTGAGGCTTTGCCCACTGATCCTAGAGTCTCCCACTACTGGAAACATCCTCTCCACAGAGCAGAGATACAATCTGCATTTACTTTCTCCAGTGAAGAGAAGACTGCATTGTGAGCATCAGAAGCAATACATTTGTGGTTTAGTGGAAGATTTGATTTTCCATGTGGCTATCAGGAAAACAACTGTCATAATGGAATCAGAGCCAGGGTTTAATGACTCTTTGGAATAATGTACTCTGTTGATACAAACCCCTTCAAAACTGTCTGTTCATATTTCTGTAAAGTAAAATCTCTCTGAGAGAACCATCCCCATAAAAGTAATCAATATGTAACAGCCTCTTCAAATGTTAAAATAGAAAAATTATGGCAATGGAACTAAAATGGCAATGAGGAGGCATATAGGAGAGATAAACATTGGCTGGTTGACAACTTCACACACATCAGCAGGACCAAGGAATTGATTGTGGACATCAAGAAGGGGAAGTCTGTAAAATACACCCTGGTACTCTTGGCTGAGTGTTGGCGCGTGGCCTAGTGGATAAGGCATTGGTCTGATTATCTGAAGGTCACTGGTTCAAGCCTCAGCTGAGGCAGTGTGTTGTGTCCTTGAGCAAGGCACGTAACCACACATTGCTCTGCGATGTCACCGGTGGCAAGCTGCATGGGTCCTAGTGCCCTTCCCTTGGACAACGTCAGAGGCATGGAGAGGAGAAGGCTTGCAGCTTGGGCAACTGCCGGTCTCCAATACAACCCTGCCCAGGCCTGCACCCTGGAAACCTTCCAATGCACAAATCAATGCTCTCACGAAACTAATGGATGCCTATAACCTCTTTGCCGAGTCAGTGGTGGAAAAGCTGAGCACTTTCAAGCTTTGAGGCAACATCTTGGAGTTCTGTCTTGGGCCCAACATGTTGATGCCATCATGAAGGCACAGCAAGAAGGTTACCTCATTGGGAGTTTGAGGAGGCTTTGTATGTCACCAGCAACTTGCAAACTTCTACAGATGTATTGTGTATCACCATCTGGTATAGAACCTCCAATACTGAGTTGTAGACTCAGTCAGTTTCATCACAGGCACAACACTTTCCACCATTGAGGACATCTTCCAGAAGGTGTTACATTTGAATGCATGTAGTATACAGAACAAGGTAGATGATATTCTAGCTCAGTGAAAGACTGGCAGGTACAACATTGTGGGCATTACTGAGCCGTGGCTGAAGGAATATCTTTGTTGGGAGCTTAGCATTCAAGGATATACAAGGGGTGATTGATAAGTTTGTGGCCTAAGGTAGAAGGAGATGAGTTATTCAGACTTTCTGCATTTTCACTCAAAGAGTTGAACTGCACATGCATGTAACGAGAGCTGTATAACATCTCCTTCTACCTTAGGCTGTGAACTTATCAATCACCCCTGCTGTGGACCACCTGGAGGTCCAAGACACTCTCGTTACATGCCTGTGCAGTTCAACTCTTTGAGTGATAATGCAGAAAGTTTGAAGTTAATAACTCATCTCCTTCTACTTTAGGCCACAAACTTATCAATCACCCCTGCTGTGGACCACTTTGACAAAGAAGGAACCCATATGCTCCACGACCGCTGGACTAAGTGTGTACATGTAGGAGGGGACTATGTTGAAAAATAAATGTGCTAAGTTTTCTAAAATTGACTCCTTCTACCTTAGGGCATGAATTTATCAATCACCCCTTGTACATTGTATTGAAAGAACAGGCAGTTAGCCAGAGGAGTTGGGTGGCCCTGTTGGTAAAAATTCAAATCAAATCGTTAGAAAGAGGGTAGAGTTAAGAAATTGCAAAGGTAAAAAGATGCTGGTGGAAGTTATATACAGGCCTTTGAAGAGTAGCCTGGACGTGGAGTGCAATTTTAAACAGGAGATAGACAAGCCATAAAGGACGATATTATGATAGTCACAGGAAATTTCAATATGGAGTTAGATTGGGAAAATCTGGTTGGGGCTGGGTCCCAGGAGAAGGAATTTGTAGAGTCCCCATTAGATGGCTTTTTGGAGCAGCTTGTTGTTGAACCCACTAGGGAAAAGCCAATTCTGGATTAGGTGTTGTACAATGACCCAGATTTGATGAGGGAACTTGAGGTAAATGGATCCTTAGGAGGCAGTGATCATATTTTAATATAACTCATCTTGCAGTTTGAGAGGAGTGCGAATGTTGAATGCATCAGCATTACAGTAGAATAAAGGGAATTACGGAGGCATGAGAGAGGAGTTGATTGAAAGGTGTCACCAACAGGGATATATGGCAGAACAGCAATAGTTTCTGGAAGAAGTTTGGAAGGCACAGGATAGATAGATCTCACAGAGGAGGAAGTATTCTAATAGGAGAATGAGGCAACGATGGCTGAGAAGTCAAAGACAGCACAAAAGCAAAAGAGAGGGCATATAATGTAACAAAAACTAGTGGGAAACTTTTAAAAACCAACAGAAGGTAACTAAAAAAGCAATAAAGAGAGAAAAGATGAAATATGAAGGTAAGTCAGCCAATAATATGAAACAGGATACCAAAGGTCTTTTTTCAGATATATAAAAAGTTAAAGAGAGGTGTGAGTGAAGAGTGAATGTCAGACTGCTGGAAAAAGACACTGGAGAGATCGTAATGGGAGACAACGAAATGACAAATGAATGTAAAAAGAATTTTGCATCAGTTTTCACTGTGGAAAACACCACCAGTATGCCAGAAATTCAACAGTGTCAGGAACAGAGTGAGTGTAGTTGCTATTACCAAGAATCATAGAATAATTTAAGAATTAGATTAAAAAAGAATCAGAGAATAGTGGGATGCCATGGCAGCATAGTGTCTGGCACGATGGTATTACAGCTTGGGATGCTCTGGAGTTCAGAGTTCAATTCCGGCACCATTCTGTAAAGAAACTCTGAGTCCTCCACGCGGAATGTGTGGGTTTTCTTTGAGACCCTCAGTTTCCTCTCCAGTCTACGGATGTACCAGGTAGGTCATTGTAAATTGTCCCTTGTTTATTTTAGGGCTATTTGGGGTTGTGGGGTTGTGGGGTTGCTGGGGTGGAGTGGCTCAAAGGGCCAGAAGGGCCTACACTAAATATTTTACTAATTAAATAAACCAGAATACGGGCTAATGTCACTGACAAGTTATTAAATTTGTTGTTTTGCAGCAGCAGTACATTTCCATACAGAATAACAGCAAAAAACAATAAATTACAATAAGAAGTATATTTTTAAAAATTGTATTAAGAAGTGCTGCAAAAAGAGAGCAAAATAAAAGTGATAAAAAGTGAGTTAGCAGCTACAGGTTCATTGTCCATTGAGAAATCTGACAGTGGAGGGGAAGAAGCTGTTTCTAAAACATTGAGTAACACACAAAATGCTGACGGAACTCAGCAGGCCAGACAGAATCTATGGAAAAGAGTACAGTCGACGTTTCGAGCCAAAACACTTTGGCAGGACTGGAGAAAAAATCTGAGCAGTAGATTTAAAAGGTGGGGGGAGGAGAGAGAGAAACACCGGTGAGGAGTGAAACCTGAAGGGGGAGGGATGAAGTACAGAGCTGAGGAGTTGATTGGTGAAAGAGACAGAAGGCCATGGAAGAAAGAAAGCGGGGGGGGGGTGGGGAGGAGCACCAGAAGGAGGCAATGGCTAGCAAGAGGATAAGGTGAGAGGGACAAGGGAGAGGGGAATGGTGAAGGAGATGGGGGTGGGGACATGACCGTAAGTTTGAGAAATCGATGTTCTTGCCATCAGGCTGGAGGCTACCCAAACAGAATATAAGGTGTTGTTCCTTCAACCTACGTGTAGACCAGGCATGGGCAAACTACGGCCCGCGGGCCATATGCGGCCCGTTAAGCTTTTTAATCCTGCCCGCAGAACTTGATGAAATTATATTAATAAACCTTGTTAACGTTTTCTCCCCGCAATTCTGGCGTTTTCCCAATAGATGACGCACTCTATATACATTGACCTTTGTTGAGGTGCAGCGTATTACTCCACATTTGCGCTTTACTTTGTGACCTTGTGGCGACCCATTTCCTGGCACATCCGAACCGGCTCACAATTAGCCAGCGTTCCAGCTAAGAGAGATCGCCTGCGGGGATTTGCGAGCACAGAGCTCCGCATATTGGCGCGCTCTCACTGTTCTGTCATTGTGCGGGTCGTTGTTGAGTTTTGGCACAGGGGACAATTGAATAAGAAGGAGCAGGACAAGTAGACCTGCATCTCGTACCGTTTTTGAAATAAAGAGTCAGGAGGAGAGTGATGATGATAATATCTTGAAGGATAACAGAATTTTCAGTGCTTTAAAATAATAACTTTTACTATTAAAAAAAAGCTGTATTTTATTCATTTAATTTTCAGTGTTTTAAAAGTCATTTCAATAAATAGCTAAATACCATGGGACTTCAAAGACAGATATTTTGTTGTAATGCATTTGTTCATTTTCAATTGAAATTAAAGCACATGTTTTCTACATATCCCATGATATTTTATTTTCTCTTATGAGGTGTATTACCAAAACACTCTATCCATCTGCTCCTGGTCCGCCCCCCCTGTCAAATTTTAGAACCCTTTGTGGCCCTCAAGTCAAAAAGTTTGCCCACCCCTGGTGTAGCCTCATCACGACAGTGGAGGCCATGGATGGACATATCGGAATGGGGATGGGAAGTGGAATTAAAATGACTGTCCACTGGCAGATCCTGCTTTTTCTGGCGGACGGAGTGTAGGTGCTCAGCGAAGTGGTCTCCCAATCTACATCTTTGTGGAGAGGATATTTCTAATAGTGAGAAGGTCTAGGACCAGAGGGATGTCCCTTTAGAACAGAGATGAGAAGGAATTTCTTTAGCCAGAGGGTGGTGAATCTGTGTAATTCATTGTCACAGACAGCTGTGGTGGCCTTTCAATATTTGAGTGGTTTCAATGAGATTTCCCACCTGATTCTTCTAAACTCCAACAAGTACAGGTCCAAAGCAAACAAACACCCCTCATAGATTAACACTTTAATTCCTGGAATCATCCTCATGAATCTCCTCTGGACCCTCTCCAATACTGGCAAATCTTAGATGAGGGGCCCAAAACTGCTCATAATACTTCAAGTATGGCCTAACCAATGTCTTATAAAGCCTCAGCATTACATCCTTGCTTTTATATTCCAGTCTTTTCAAAACGAATGCTAACATTGCATTTACCTTCCTTACCACCGACACAATTTGCAAATTAATCTTTAGGGAATCTCGCACGAGGACTCCCAGTCCCTTCTACTGTTCAGATTTCTGAATTTTCTCCCTGTTTGCTTAACAGACCATACCTTTATTCCTTCTTCCAATGTGCATGACCATACACTTCCTACACTATACACCATCTGCTACTTCTTTAACCATTCTCCAAATCTGTCCAAGGTCCTTCTATAGACTCCTTGCTTCCTAAATACTACCAGCCCTGCCACCTATCTCTGTATTATTCGCAAACGTGGCCGCAAAATCATCAATTCCATTGTACAAATCATTGACATACAACGTGAAAAGTGGCCCCAACACTGACCCCTGTAGAACACCACTAATCACCAGCAGCCAACCAGAAAAGGCCTCTTTTATTCCCAATCTTTGCCTCCTGACTGTCAGCCGATCTTCTATCCATGCTAATAATTTTCCTGTAATAACATGGGTTCTTATCTTGTTTAGCAGCTTGAGATGCAGCACCTTGTAAAAGGCATTCTGAAAATCAAAGTATACAACATCCACTGACTCTATTTGTCTATCCTGCCTGCTGCTTCCCCAAAGAATTCCAACAGTTTTGTCAGGCTAAGTTATTAAGTATATTTAAAGTGCAGGTTGTCTAGTAAGGGCATCAAAAGTTATGTGGAGAAGGCAGGAGAATGGGGTTGAGAGGAATAATGAGACAGCCTTGATGGAATGGTGGGGCAGATTTGATGGGCCAAATGGCCTAATTTTGATCCTATGTCTTATCGCCTTATGGTCTAAGAAGTGGTACCCACATCATCCAGGAATTCCCCTCTTCACATTACCACCACTGGGGAGGTGGTACAGGAGCTTGAAGACCCACAATCTACCACTCTGCATCGGATTTCTGAATGGTCCATGAACACATTACTTCCTTATTTGTCTTTTGCACAAATTTTTTTTTATTTTATGCCTTACACTGTACTGCTGCTCCTAAACAACAAATTTCACAGCACACACAAAATACTGGAGGAACTCAGCAGGTCAGGCAGCATCTAAAGAAATTCAGAAACAGTCAACACCCTTCTTCAGTACTGAGAAGAAAAGGGTAAGATGCCAGAATAAAAAGGCTGGGGGGAGGAGAAGGAGGACTTGCTAGAAGATGATAGGTGAAGCCTAGTGTGTGAGAAAAGAAAAGGACTGGAGAAGAAAGAATCTGATAGGAGAGAAGAGTGAACCATGCAAGAAAGGGAAGAAGGAGGAGAAACGGGGAGGTGACAGGCAGGTGAAGAATCGAAGAAGAGGGAACGGGGAGGGAAAGAATTTTTTTTTACCAGAAGGAGGAATCGATGTTCATGCAATCAGCTTGGAGGCTACTGAGATGTAATGTGAAGTTTTGCTCCTCCACCCTCATCATGGGAAAAGAGGAGGCCATGGACCTACATGTCGGAATGGGAATGGGGATGGGAATTAAAATGGTCGACCGCTGGGAAATTCCACTCTTGGCAGATGGAGTGAAGGTGCTCGACAAAGCAGTCCCCCAATTCATGTTGTGTTTCACCAATATAGAAGAGGCCACATCAGGAGTACCGGATACAATAGACAATCCCTACAAGAGATTTGGAGGTGAAGTGTTGCCTCACCTGGAAGGAATATTTGGGGCCCTGAATGGAGGTAAGTGAGGAGGTAACTGGGTAGGTGTGGCATTTCAGTCGCATGCGGGGGGGGGGGGGGGTGCCAGAAGAAAGATTAGTGGGGAAGGACGAATGGACAATCACAGAGGGAATGATCCCTGTGGAAAGCGTTGAGTTGGGGGAGAGGGGAGAGGTGAAGATGTGTTTGGCAGTAAAATCTCATTGAAGATGGTGGAAGTTGTGGAAAATGATGTGTTGAATGCAGAGGCTTATGGGATGATAGGTGAGAACAAGAGGAACTTTATCCATGTTAAGGTAACATGAAGATTGGGCATAGTCAAGATAGCTGTGGGAATTTGTAGGGTTATAAAAGATAGTACAGTTTGTCTCCAGAGATGGAGACTGAGAGATTGAGAAAGGGGAGGGAGATGTCAGAAATGGGCTAGGTGTATTTAAGGGCAGGGTGGAAGTTGGAGGCAAAGTTGATTAAATTGACGAGTACATTGATGTGTGCATGAAGCAGCACCAACATAGCCATCAATGTACTGCAGGAAGAATTGGGGAGTGTCGTGGTTACTTGAAATGACCAGGAGACGCAGATAATTATTCGAGAAGTTTAAACCTTTATTTGCAAACAAAGGCTGAGGCAATCAATGAACTTGTCACCGAAAACCCACCGAGCTCCGGTGTACAGCATTCATTATAGTAATTTCTAATCTCAGTTACATTTCGGTTTCATCGCCATACCCAATCAATTTATAATTGCATATCCTCTATATATTAACTAATCAATTGCTGTTGCCTAGCTCTCGGTGCGTCACCATTATTTTTCACCTATTCGCATTGGGACCTTATTCGTGGCCAAGATTATGTTTTCCAGACAACCTCCCTCACATTACATTCCTGCTCGCAGCATCCTGTCCGCCACCATTATCTCGTACTAAACAAAGGCTGAGTGTAATACATGGGATACATCTCAGCTAATAGTGCTGCAAAACAAACAGGTGTTCTGTAAGTGCCATAATATGCAGCTAAGAGAGTACAAAGTATCTGGTGAAAACAACACGTAACAAAATGTGTCTAGTAAAATAATACATACTAATATTCAGTACCTAGAAGTGATTACATAGTATAGTAAATAGCTAATACATAGTGATTATATTTAAGGTATATATAGTGGTTATGTCAGATATATTTCTCAATAGGAGCATCACCATGAAAGGTTTGGAAGACGGACTGTTCTACATAGCCAGCAAAGAGGCAGGCATTGCTGGGGCCCATACAGGTGCCCACGGCTACCCCCTGAGTCTTTAGAAAGTAGGAGGAGCCGAAGGAGAAATTGTTGAGGGTAAGGAGCAGTGGTGCCAGATGGAGAAGAGTGGCAGTGTAGGGGGAACTGGTTGGGTCTTTTGTAGAGCAAGAAGCAGAGAGCCTTCTTGATGTGTGGGGGAAGGGGGATAGAAGTGTATAGGGACTGGACATCCATGGTGAAAATGAGGGGGTCAGGGCCGGGGGAATAGAGCCCGTGAAGTGTCATGGATGTAGGTGGGAAGGGCCTGAACCAAGGGAACATAGGTCGGAGATAAATAAACACGATCCTGATTGAGACAGTGAAAAAATAATAATGTTGCAAGCTATCCAGACAGAACAAGACAGTAAAAGTACAGAATGCAGAATATAGTGTTACAGAGAAATTGCAGCCCAGGTACTGTGCACACTAAGGTGCACGGACAAGACGAGGTGGATGGCATCATGTTACTGCCAAGTCTCCAACCTCCATCGCCAAAAACAGCCAGGATTCTGCACTGTAGGCTAAATAGTTAGCGCTAGGATCGGCGAGGTTTTATTTGCTTTGTATGTTGCTGGGTGAGCGATCAATATTCTGCATGGTGCGGTCAGAAGAATGGATTTAAAAAAGAAATGTAGGAGGGTCGCAGGCAGAGAAGGCACTTGGCGCATCCCCCCAGACGAACAGCAGGAGCCAGCCCCCAAGAGAATATGGACTCAGTGTCTCAGGCGTGAGGCGTCAGGGTGAAGG
Organism: Hypanus sabinus; assembly: GCF_030144855.1. Taxonomy (NCBI): domain Eukaryota; kingdom Metazoa; phylum Chordata; class Chondrichthyes; order Myliobatiformes; family Dasyatidae; genus Hypanus; species Hypanus sabinus. The sequence goes on from NC_082720.1 coordinate 21,159,572, forward strand.
GAGAAAGTGCCGCCGCCAATTTATGACGAACCCCGTCACAGCTTAAAAATAAGGAGCACTAGGGCGAATATTCTGCAGAGGAAACTTAAACTGAAATCCAATCTCAGTTATTTCATGAAAAAGTAGGCGGACAGAAACGTCGCCCGTTCTGGGGCAAGTACAAACATTGATCATCAGATTTATTTTGCTTTAGCGTTTTTTGTTTTGGCACGAGCTGGCAACAGGATGACTGGAAAAATCCAGCGAGCTGTCTTACTGTTGTTGGTTCCTGCTGCTCTCTATGAAACTCAGAACTTTGCACCGGACGTGGGCGAGGTTCCCAGGAAAGCGAGGGAATATGATGGTGAGTGTTTCAGTCTGTGCCGGCACCGAAATGCAACGTTTACCATGGCTTGTTTTGTTTATTTTTTGTTCGGATAACACCGGTTCCATTTCCAGAGATGGATGTAGTGTTGGATTGGCTGAGTTAACCACCATAACCACAGTGTATTCTCAGATTTACATGTGATTAACCCTTTTAACGCATAGACTGCAATATTTTATTTCCTAACATCGTTTCAAGTTTACCAAATAAGATCTTACTTTGGCATCTGAAGAGATAGCACTTGCAGGGGCGCGGTAGCAGATGTTCCGCTGTTGCGGAGCTGCCTTCGCGCTCCACTCCAGACTTGGCCGAGGAATTGGCGAGTTCTCCGTGTGTCAGCTTGCGGATTTTCTAGATGCTCCAGTTAACTCCAGTATCCCAAAGATATGCTGGTTGGTTATCTAGCTATCGTAAACTAAAAGGCAAAAGAATAAAAGGGGCGTTTATGAACCTTTTAAAGAGAGTAAATTGCATGGCTACGAAATGAAAATACGGAGAGGGAACGGGAGTGGTGGGATGACTCTGAAGTGAGCCGGTGTGGACTTGATAGGGTATTTATCTGTTGCAGTGAGGATGGCGGTTGAGCTCTCGCTTTTGGCCGTTTTACGAGGTTAGGCTGATTTTGCATTCCTTAGCTCAATAACAAAATAACACTGTTAGCTCATTTGGCATGAATTAAAGAATGAATAGATAGAATATTCAGACCTTCCCTCAATTCAAAATAAACCAACATTTCCTTGTTGAATTTGCTGCTTGTACAGTTATCATTTATCTGATAGAGGTAAAAAAAAGAGGAATGCATCAGATTTTCACCTGGCATCATTTCAGTGTAAAAACTCAGGCAATCTGTCATTTCAATATAAAACAGGTCATCTGTCATTTCAGTGGAAAACTCAGGTATTCTGCTGTTCCGGTATAAAGTTCAGGTAATCTGTCATTTCAGTGGAAAACTCAGGTATTCTGCTGTTCCGGTATAAAGTTCAGGTAATCTGTCATTTCAGTGTAAAACTCAGGTATTCTGCTATTCCGGTATAAAGTTCAGGTAATCTGTCATTTCAGTGTAAAACACAGGTAATCTGTCAAGCTGGTTGGTGGTGTTGCCCGACCAGCAGATCTTCCTCGAATTTTAAATGTTATTTCCTTTGGAAACGTTTGATGTTGCATGGCATTATAAACTAATTTCCAGTGAAAGGAAATTAAAGGGATTGTGGGAATAAGGCTCCCACTGATTAAAAAAAGAGCTGTTCTCACTTTCCATTTCCTTATCAATGTCTTGGTCCTCCTTTGCTGAATTCTGAAATCTTCCCAATTCTCAGAACTTTTGGCTTTTTGGCAACATTTAAAAGCATTTTACTATCTTTAATTTCTTGGGCACATTACCTTTTTTGTTTCTCTTTGCTTTAAGTGAATACACTTCACCTTATAGATGGTGTATTAATTTCTTAAATTCTAGCTAAGCATTTTTATTGTCATTATCCAAACTATCACAGCCCACTCACATTCCATGCCTTTGTAGTTTGTTTTATTTAAGATGGAGCCTCCTGTTTCACACTGAACTAAATCACTAAGTTTTTAAGTACAGCTCGATCATATTTTGATCACTCTTCCCCAAAGACCGCATAACCTCATAACCATAACCCTAAAGTTCAGCATCATGCACATCATTTACTTGTGATGTTCTTTGCAGCACACCATGGTGGATATGGTATCCTGCTGAAAGTTCTTCTCCTCCTTCCTCTTCTAGCAGCCTGATCTGCTCTGCGTGCTACTTCTTCATTTTCCCTCTTAACAATATTTCTTGGGGGAATAACCACTTGTGCTGACATGTCTGGGACAGGATTGTACAAGTGCTTTGAAGTCAGTATGTTTCTTTACACACTTACTACCCTATCCCCTGTAGACATTTACAACCTGAAGCAACTTTGCAAAGCAGAAGACCTTTGAAAAATCACAGCAATTGCATAAAAAATAAATAGCAACAAACCTTAAACACTTCATAATCATATTAAACAGTACTGGTTGATTTGTAGGTGTGGGCTCGGTAACAAGGACTCCTTCCTGCTGAACATTTCTTCTACTCTGGCGCTCTAGTATTGGACCTGTTTTGCATTTTGATTGATATTATGTTTGTTCTGCTCTGCAGAATTCTGGAGGATATACACTGCCCTATCTTCAACACCCTGTGCATGTATGCATCTAGGTATCTGCTTATGGAGCAACACATTAATGTATTCTGTAGTCAGATTAAGCTGGTTCAATTTTTTGCCTGCCTAAAACTTTCCACAAAAATATTAAAGCTCTTTATTTCCCTGGGAGTTTTAAAGAATCTGTTATGTCTAAACTCCCACAATTTTTTTTCTGGCATCTTTCCCACTTTGTTCTGATCCCCGAACTAGAAACTTAGAATGAGATTGGTGGACCTGTTGTCAGTATTGTTGGTGGTGACCCAAAAGGTGCACCTGCCCCTTCCTCCTGATTCCTGGGTGCAGAAATGATAGAGTATGACCACAAAATCCCTCAATTACCCACTTCACGGCAAGTTCATTTTTCTGCCTGGCCATCAATTTCTTTGGGTTAAATGTTTAAAAATAATGCAACATGATTGTATTTTACGTAGGAATTATGTAATGCTGTGCGAAACATTAAATGATATGGGGTGAGGGATTTGAAGACGTGCTATTTTATCACCTTCTATGCCAATGTGACTCGCAGTTGAAACTGTTTAACCAACAACTCACAAAGTGCAGCGAGGTGAAATTCTGATTGAATCAAATGCAAGCTCAGGGTGGCTCAACAATTAGTGCAGTGAGCTCAGAGCTCCAGGGACCCAGGTTTGGTACTGTCTGTGAGGAGTTTGCACGTTCAATACGGGACATCTTGGAGATTTGCTAGATGCCCTAGTTATCTCCTGTATTCCAAAGATATTCTGGTTGGTTATTTGGCTGCTGTAAGTGGCAAAAGAATAAAAGAGGTGTTAATGAGCCTGTAAAAGAGATTAAGTTGCATCCATACAAAGAAATACAGAGAGGGAATGGGAGTGATAGGATTAGTCAGAAGAGAGCTGGTGTGTGGTTACCCTAATGTTTTAAAGCAACAGTGATCTGGATTCAATTTCTGGCACTGTCTGTAAGGAGTCTGTATGTTCTTCCCATCATCACTGTCATCACAATGATACCTTTATCACTGTAACGTCATCACACTGATAAGGAAAACAAAATCTTTGTTGAAGGTAACCAAGTGGTAGTAGCAAGTCCTTTTGTAGGAACCTGAATATTCTCTTGCCTGTGAAGATACTCACTGGAATCCAGTAATGCAAGTGTAAAATTCTTAGTTCAAATTCAAGTGTAATTATCATTCAGCCATACGTGAATGCCCATGAATATGACCAAATCAAAGAGTGTTCCCCTGGGATCAAGGTACCAATAGTCACACACAGCACAAGGCTCGCATAGCACACAGCACATATAAGATATCAGTAAAATACAGTCACACAAAAAAAGTCCAAGGCTCTGAGGCCATGAATGTTGGAGCAATCTGCATTCGAACACAATATAACTTGTTACCACTCTGTGAAATATCTTGTCTGTAGCATATCACCAAATTGTATATGTTAATAAAGAATGTTCTGCATAAAGGTTAAATCATGTTCATAATATCTACAATACACACCCATTCTCACATTGAAGATCTCCTTCAACTCCACTCACTTTCTCCAGATCAAAGGTACAGCTGTGGCATCTTGCATGGTCCCAAGTTATATCTCTATTCTCATGGGACACATGGAAGAGTCTTTCAGCCCTTGTTGGACTGAAAAATTTTCTAATGGTACATGGATTGGTGCTGCTTCCTCCACTCATGTCAAACTCTTAAGTTCTGTTGCCAATTCCTATCATGATCTCAACTACGCATGGTCCAACTTTGCCTCTTCCCTTTGTAAATCTCTGTCTCCATTTCCTGGAATACGCTAACCATAAACATCTATTAGAAGCCTACAGACTCCCATTACTATTTTATTATACTTCTCTCTGCCTTGACTCCTGTAAGGACTTAGTGCTATTCTTCATCTCCTCCTGGTATGCGTTCTGATGAAAAGTCTTTCCACAGAGATGCTTCTGGGGTGTCTTCTTTCTTCCTGAACTATGAATTCCCTTTACCAGGGTTGATAGAGCCCCATCTCAACTACTTTCTGCACTTCTTCCTGACCAGCTCTTGTTGAGCAAGGATGGAATCCCTAGTCCTCGTTTTCCATCAACCAGCCTTCACATTCCACAGATCATGCTTAACAATGTTCCACTACCAGATACCCCACCCCATTCCCTTTCTTTTCAGCATTTCAAATCTCCCTGATCTACTCTGTCATCACTGCCAACAACAACTCTCATTCTTACAGGATATTCTCACGCAATCACAGGTGATGTGACACTTGTCTATTCATCTCTTCCCTTCCCACCATCCAGAGACCAAACATTCTCTCCAAGCAAAGCAGGTATTCACTTGCAATCTGATTTACTGCTGTTGGTGTTCATGTTATAGTCACTGCTGCATCGAGAAAAAACAAATGCAGGTTGCAGACTGCTTTGGAGAACATCTGCATTCAGTTTGCAGGAATGACTCACAGATTTCTATCTCCTTCCGTTTAATTTGTCATCTCACTCTCACTTTATTTTACCTGTTTGTGACGTCCTGCACTGTTATAGCAAGGCTAAATGTAAGTTTCAGAAACAACATCTTCCACACAGACAGGTCACAGCCTTCCAGACTGAATATAAAGTATAACACAGACTGACCTACTGGATTTGTCCCTCGACCAGCACTAGACAAATTTTTTATTTCTGTGTATTCTTACCTTCTAACTTATTTCAAAGCTTTTCATTTACTCCCTCTTTAACGGTCCCCATGAACGCATCAGCTGGATTATGTCTGCAGCTTTATCCCCATGGCAACCCTGACCTCACACTGACATAGATATTCTTTTAATTCTCTCCATCCCTTTGCTACTCCCTGTGTCTCTTTAATCATCTGCAGTCTTTGATCAATTTTTGCTCACTTATGTTAACTTGCTCTGTTGCATTCTGTTCTCCATAAAAAGCACTGTATTTCTCCTCCAGGATAAAGCAAATGCCTTCGGTTCCATGTGAGCCGTTTGAGATTGTGGGTAATACAAGTCACTCATATTACAGTAGTGCAGCGATTAGTAGAGTGCTATTACAGCTCAAGGTGTCGAAGTTCAGAGTTCAATTCTGGCATCCTCTGTAAGTTTGTACGTTCTTTCCCTTGTGTCCCCGGGTGCTCGGGTTTTCCCCCACAATCCAAAGACGTACCAGTTAGAGGGTTAATTGATCATTGGCAATTGTGATTAGGCTACTGTTCAATGGGCTGCTTGGTGGGTGCTGCTCCTTGGTGGGACAGAAGGCCTGCTCCATGCTGTGTCTCTAAATAAATAAATAAATTTCCTTGAATGGACACACGGATGTAAGAAAATCCAATGGGCTGATGTACCTGTTTTTCAGTATTGTTGTGCAACAGTTTCTGAATTGTATTCATGCAGGTGGTGACACTGACAAGAATGCTAATTCTGTAAAATATAATTTGGAGAGAAGAGAACACCAGTGTAACATAGTTGACTCCCAGTTTGGTAGATAGAAAGAAGGCCATTTAATGAAATGATATTAAACTATTACATAGCTTACAAACCCTTTGGCTCAAGCCTGACATCTCTCCCTATCGATTGTCTTCTATGAGAGTACATGAAAAGGCTGATCAACTGAGAGAGACTTCAGGAAGTCCCTAATCGAAAGCAGCAAAGACTTATTCAATCATGCATTCAACAAGTCTGGCATCCTTCAGCAGTGTCAACTGACTCTCTTTGGTTTGGTCAACACAGAAATGCCTCAATGTTTATAAAGCCCATTGCATGCATGCACTGTTGTTGAATCACAAATGGTTACAGATTTGAAGGAGGCTATTTGGCTCATTTGAATCTATTGTGCCTCAGTGCAAGAGAAACCCAGTGAATTCCAACCCACCCACCCTATACTTCTGCCACATATCGACAGATTTTCCTCTTACAGGCTTAACCAGTTCCCCTGTGAACTAACCTCCATTATCCCACCTGGGTGGTAACAATCCAGACCTAACAGGTTGTTGCAAAAAAATCTTTTTTTTCTTTCTTCACTTCACATTTACTTATTTCCACAATTCTCTTCATTATGGGTTGTCAGGTGCTCTGGCCTTCTGCCAATGGGACTGGTTCTTTTTATCTACTCTCTCTACACTCTTTATTATTTAGATACCTCTGATAGTTTGATTTTATCAAAGTCCATGAACAGCACATCAACCAGTTTTCCCTAATCGGCTATCTGAATGAATACTTTAAATACAAAACAACAAAGGTCTTGCTTGTTTGCCCCCTCTGCATTTGCCATCAAAAGGACCTTATGATGGTCTTGTGGATCAAGCTCCGACCCTCTGGACCCATACTCCAGCAAACCATTCACCCCCACGATCCGCCACTCAACCCTGAGGAACACAATCTGCTGAATCACTGCCTCCTACCTTGGACATTGACCTTTCTGGCAACTCACCCTCATGGCCTCTCAATTTTTTATACAAATACCACCAGCGCCCACCACTTTCTCACCTCTTATCAGTAGGCTTGCTCTGAAGAAGGCTCCAATCACCACCACACCTCTTCCTGGTTGAATTGACAGACCCTAGCTCAGTTCCTGGTGGCACATCTCACCACGAAGGCATGCAAGGCCTCAGGCATGACTGAGTGCCATGACCAAATAGCTGTGCGGCTCACCATGCAGTGACCGTGGACTGCAGTTACGTTGGGGCACTGGCATTTCTAAGTGTGTATTTTCTCTCCCGCAAATCTCAGAGATACTGATTTAAAATTGTGCCTTTGCACTAACTGCAAATAGAAAGGACAGAAATAAATGAAATAGATGGAGTTTTATCCTAAGATCTACATGCCATTTATTACTACCCAATTGACACCAGAAATCAGAATCTGGTTCATTACCGGCAAATAACATGAAATTGTTTAACTTGGCAGCAGCAGTTCAATACAATACATAATCTAGCAGACAGAAAAAAAAATAATAAATAAATAAATCGATTACATATATTGAATAGATTTTTTTCAAAGTGCAAAAACAGAAATGCTGTATATTAAAAAAAAAGTGAGGTAGTGTCCAAAGATTTGGGAATCGGATGGCAGAGGGGAAGAAGCTATTCCTGAATCACTGAGTGTATGCCTTCAGGCTTCTGTACCTCCTACCTGACAGTAACAGTGAGAAAAGGGCATGCCCTGGGTGCTGGAGGTCCTTAACAATGGACACTGCATTTCTGAGACACCACTCCCTAAAGATGTCTTGGGTACTTTGTAGGCTAGTACCCAAGATAAAGCTGACTAGATTTATAACCCTCTGCAGCTTCTTTTGGTCCTGTGCACTAGCCCCTCCATACCAGACAGTGATGCAGCCTGTCAGAATGCTCTCCACAAGTACAATGATAGAAGTTTTTGAGTGTATTTGTTGACGTGCCAAATCTCTTCAAACTCCTAATAAAGTATAGCTGCTGTCTTGCCTTCTTCATAACTACATCGATATGTTGGGACCAGGTTAGATCCTCAGAGATCTTGACACCCAGGAACTTGAAGCTGCTCACTCTCTCCACTTCTGATCCCTCTATGAGGATTGGTATGTGTTCCTTCATCTGACCCTTCCTGAAGTCCACAATCAGCTCTTTTGTCTTACTGATGTTGAGTGCCAGGTTGTTGCTGCGGCACCACTCCACTAGTTAGCATATCTCACTCCCGTACGCCCTCTCATCACCACCTGAGATTCTACCAACAATGGTTGTATCGTCAGCAAATTTATAGATGGTATTTGAGCTATGCCTTGCCACACAGTCATGTATATTTAGAAAATAGAGCAGTGGGCTAGGCTAAGCACACACCTCTGAGGTGTGCCACATTGAATGTCAGCCGAGGAGGGTATGTTATCACCAATCCGCACAGGTTGCAGTCTTCTGGTTAGGAAGTCAAGGATACAATTGCAGAGGGACATACAGAGGCCCAGGTTCTGCAACCTCTCTATCAGGATTGTGGGAATGATGGTATTAAATGCTGAGCTATAGTTGATGAACAGCAACAGGAATTTAAGCAAGGATAAAAGATCCTGGATTGCTACAGGAGTATTTAATAATGGAATTAAAGAAATTGACTTGGATGTCATTGGAACATCACAGTCGTGCTCCAGTTTCAGACACCCTAAAGCCCATGAGGATGTTTAAGATGTTAATTCTTAGTTTATTTTACATCCATGGATCATACACAGCAAAAACAGCATAATATCATATTATTATGGTGGAAGCACATCGATATTGATTGTTCAAGAACTAAATTACAAGTCTTGGCATCACTTCACCCTCCCTCTTTATAATCCATCAGTAGACTTGTTTTCTCTCAAGATCTTAGACTCTTACTCCCCCAAATGCTCCGCGTAAGGTCAGGCAATGATGACACAGTGGGCACCTCCAGCTGGTGTTAGTGAAAGCTATGAGGATGGGCGCACCTTGCATCCTTGGATTCCTGGTATCTGATGACCACAGGGGATTGGCTGGGGAGAAGGATGCAGGCTGACTTAATGCTGCTTGTTCTGGAGAACCTGACATCGGAAGAAATTGGCCATGGAAGCAGGCTAGCCTGCTCCGTCAGCTTCTGTCAGGGTTCATAGATTCTTTGAATAAAGTGCTCTAAACAAATTTGCCCAACCTTTCTCTCTCATATACTTAATGTACAACATTGATACTGATTCTAACTCGATCAGTAACCCTGGAAAGTTGACTCAGCCCATTGCAATTGCAACTCCCTGAGTGAAGAAAAGTGGCTTAATTGCTCTTCCACACATCTTGCATGTGTCTTTGTCCCCACTTCAGGCTCCCCGACTAGAAGCGGTCTACTTCAATTTGTCTTGTTCCATTTTTTCCTAACTTTCATACAGTCTTGAAGCAGCCCCAGCTGTACACTGGAGTGAATGTTATCATTGTCTGACCACATGTTCATTAAGTTGGGAGCCAACAACAGTCCTAATAGAGGCTGCAATCTGGGTTCTTGAGGGAAAGTGTTATGATTAACTGACCCACCCACTCCCACTGGTGGTCTTCTGGCTTTGGATTTAAAGTTTAAACTGGAGTTTGAACTGTCTGGTTTTCAAAGTCTCACATCGGAGATGAGAACTTTGCTTTTTCTGGATTAGCTTCCCATTCAATCTCCTCAGACTGTTCTCTTCGCTACACCTTACAGTCAGCTCGTTAATCACTGTCTGGTCATCTTCATTACTGCAAATGTGTTTCAGACGGGCTGTTGCGAATTTGATCTGCATCCAAGTGAAAACGTATTTCCACCACACAGTGTTTCATAAAACCTTCCAAATGTGATGCAATCCATGAAAGATGTGGGCGGAATTTCAATTTCGACCTACGTGAGAGCCCGGCATTCAAGGCTTTCTGAAGTATGAACGACACATGTTCAGGAATTATGCAAGCAGGCTGTTTTCACTTGAACTTTTATACTGACAACGTCCACCCATGTGGATGTGCTTTTAAGAAGACAGATGTTTCAGTCAAAGCCTATCCTTTGCCAGTATAACCACACTATGCAAATTTTCTACTGATATCCGCAATTGAGCCCAGCTTGTTACATCAAGTACATATTTTATGTACTGCTGCACCTGGTTTGAAACAGAATGTTACATGTCTATAATTATGCTCAAACATTCTGCATTTATTGACCCACAAATGTTCCTCTTAATGCACAGAGGAAATATATATATATACTCTACATACAGCTTAAGTGGTTTCAGTTTGAGTAGTCAAATGGTTGCTTGTTCGCATTCAAAGTCCTTTTACAATGTATACTTCATGTTTCACATTTAGGAGATATTCACTGCTGTTTCCTCTGCTCTGAATCCACAAATCATGTGCCATTACCTGAGAGCTGGACTTTTAGGGCACCAGCATCATATTGGCTGATAAGTTCACTCTGAATTAAACTACAACAGTATTATGTTTTGTAACTCCAAAACATAAAACTAATTGAAGCCAGAAATGATGTGTGTACTTAGCTCTTTACTTTAGTGAGGTGCACGCTTGTGACATGGTGATGTAATGACATAAGCCATTCACGTGCTTTTACATCCAAATCATAATGAGTTACGTAAACACCAAAGAATGCTTAATCAAACAATATATTTACACTATTCCTCAAATATTACTGAAATATTAAATACACAACAAATAGCAAAGGCTTTGCTTTCTAAATCTTCTATTTTTTTGGTGTTGCAGATCTCCAGGCACCCATTGTCCAGCGTTTCTCCCAGGAGGGTGTGTCTGACTACAGGACGTTCTTGCTGGGAAAGAAGGAAAACACTCTATATGTGGGAGCCAGAGGCGCCTTGTTTGCGCTTAGTCTTATTACAGTGACCCAAGAGGTTAAAGCAGCTGTGAGTAAATAGTAACTATCTTGTAAGACTCTGGTCACTTGTGGACTCAGTAAATGTCTCACTGATGTTGATGCATTGGAATCTATTAACTTGAAGGAAGATATTCAGTTGGGCAAGCCTCCAGCTATGACCACTTAACTTATCTCTATCTCATTGTAGCCTCCTCATGTGCTCCCTGAAACTTGTTTTTCTGACAATCTTTGTGTCAACAACTAGTTCAGCAAGCATGTTTTTTTTTAATATACTGACTATCTCCCAGTTCAGAGAAAAGGTCTTGATCTGAAATGCTGATGTTGGTTTCCCTTTGTAGATGCTCCCTGACCTGTTGACTTCCTCCAGCATTACTTTTTGGCACTACTTTGGCATTACTTTTTAACACTTTTCTTTCTTAAATATCTGGGGATTCCGGGAAGATTTACAAGGATGATTCAAGGAATGCAGGGGCTAACATATGAGGAACGTTTGTTGGCTCTTGGATGGTATTCATTAGAGTATAGAAGAATAAGAGGGGATCTCATAGAAACATTTCGAATGTTGAAAGGGTTGGACAGAGTAGATGTGGAAAGTCTGTTTCCCTTGTTAGGTGCGTCCAGGACAACAGGCCACAGTCTTAGAATTAAAACAAAGATGAAGAGAGTTTTTTTTTAGCCAGAGGGTCATGGATTTATGGAATTCGTTGCCACATGCAGCTGTGGAGGCCCAATCATTGAGTATGTTTAAGGAGGAGATTGATAGGTATTTAATTAGTCAGGGTATCAAGGGATATGGGGAAAAAGCCGGAAATTGGAACTAGATGGGAGAATAGTTTAGCTCATGGTGGAGTGGTGGAGCAGACTCGATGGGCCGAATGGCCTACTTCTGCTCCTTTGTCTTGTGATCTTGTGATTCTTAATTTCTGTTTTTATTTCTGGTTTGCTGTATTGCTGACCCTAATTTTTTACTTAATTAATCTTATGGTCATGTTTTTCTGATTTTAAAATTCTGCCCAACTTTCTGAGCTTCCGCTCATCCAGCTGCGATCAATTTATTTATTATTGAGATACAGTGTGAGTTGGCCCTTCCAGCCCTTCGAGCTGTACTGCCCAGCAGCTCCCGATTCAACCCGAGCCTAATCACGGGACAATTTACAACGATCAATTAACCCACCAACTGCTACATCTTTGGTCAGTGGGAGGAAACAGGAGCGCCCGGAGGAAATCCACGCAGTCATGGGGAAAAGGTATGAACTGACAAGATGAGAGAGCTTCCAACAGCTCCAGTCAGAATCAGGTTTATTACCACTGCTCTACATGATGTGAAATATGCTGCAGTGTAGGGCAAAGATATAAAACTACTATAAATTATGCAGTAAGTAAATGTGTAGGGCAAAATAGGAATAACAAGGTAGTTTTCGTAGGTTCATGGACCAGTGCTGTTGGAACTGCGTGAAGAAAGGCTCTGTAGAAGGATGATTCACAGTATGCAGCCAAATAAAATGGAGAGCAAGCGGTAGGAATCGTTCCATATTCTGCTGTGGTATCGTCAGCTTTGAGGGCAATGACATCGGAAGGAGAAGAGGACAAATTGGCTGTTTGAACTCCAGCTGGTTACATTGGAAGCTTTGGATATATGATCAACCGTTTGACTCTTTCAGTACAGAAGCAGAAGAAAAGGAAATCACTTTCAGAACAAATAATGTCATGGGAATTGAAACTGATGTAAGAATGCACCTGTGTGAAACAGTACCAAACAGTACTCCATAGAAACTATTCCGTTAAAGGAAATAAGTTCTGAAATGTACAGTACTTCAGTAAATCTTCAAATACCATGCAACGCAAAAGATATGTTACTGGAGTAGTGTAACAGTTACAGGGTCCTAGCAACACTACGACCCCCAGAAACAGTGTGGAGTTGTGTGTGAGAATTTAGTCAAGGCAATCAATTATTATGTAGCCTCATGGAGGATTTTGGCACATAAAACATTGTATGGTACAGCTCTGTACAGGGTCTTCAGCCCATCATGTTGTGCCGACCTTATAACCGACTCCAAGATCAATCTCGCATACACGAGGAAATCTGCAGATGCTGGAAATTCAAACAACACACACAAAATGCTGGTGGAACACAGCAGGCCAGGCAGCATCTACAGGGAGAAGAACCATCGACGTTTCGGGGCGAGACCCTTCGTCAGGACTAACTGAAAGAAAAGATAGTCAGAAATTTGAAAGTGGGAAGGGAGAAGGGGAGATACGAAATGTTAGGAGAAGACAGGAGGGGGAGGGATGAAGCTAAGAGCTAGACAGGTGATTGGCAAAAGGGATACAGAGCTGGAGAAGGGAAAGGATCATGGGACGGGAGGCCTAGGGAGAAAGAAAGGGGGAGGGGAGCACCAGAGGGAGATGGAGAACAGGCAAGGAGTGATTGTGAGAGGGGCAGAGAGAGAAAAGAGAGAGAGAGAAAAAGGGGGGGGGGGAGAATAATTAATCAATCAATCAATAAATAAATAAGGGATGGGATAAGAAGGGGAGGAGGGGCATTGATTTCTCTAACTTCCATTAATGCCCCTCCTCCCCTTCTTACCCCACCCCTTATGCCTAGTTTCTTGTCTTTTGCACACTGGTTGATTGTTCATCCTGTGAGTGTGGTCTTCCACTGATTCTGTTATGGTTCTTGGATTTACGGAGTATGCTCGCTAATAAATTTACTCTGAACTCTACATGTAGAATTACTCTACATGTAATTCTCCTCTGTTCTGCAAGAGAACTACACTGTACAAGTAAATGTTGAAGAGACAGGTGATCATGAATGTGTTCTAGTGTAAAACATTGAGGAGATTGTAGGAGAAACATCACAAGATTCTACTGACTTGATTAAAGAAGTGAGTTCGGAAATGGAAGTAACAGAAAACTGTTCTGACGAGAAAGTCAAACACTGTTAGAAATCGTATGAATAGATTGAATCTGTGGAAACAAGCAATTAATGTTTCGGGCCAAGTCCCTTCATCAGGATTCAGAAACTGTTTGTTTCCCTCCATAGGTGCTGTCTGATCTGCCGAATTCCTCTGGCATTTTGTGGGTGTTGCTTAAAACTTCCAGCATCTGATGAATCTCATGTGATTCTTAATAGGTTAATTCTGCAAATAGTATGAATTTCTGAATCGCTCTTTGGAAAAAGAAGAAAGTAGAGTGCATTAATGTGTGATTTGGGCTGAATGGTTAGATTGTGAAACAAGAATGCACTGGTTTTAGCAGCTCTCCGTTTCTCTGTGTGATTTGTTATATTTCTGCGACTGATGTCATTAGACAAAGAACAATAGATGCAATATATAACAGTTTTAACTTGTGATTGTATGGAGATTGAACTGCATTGCCAGAGGGAAAGTGATTTATCTGGACACCATTGTATGGTTCAAAGTGAGAAGGAGCATTCTGTACCCCAAGTCTGTGCGTTGGGAGCATACAGAAACACAGTATTTGAAAAAAAAGGTTGCACCACATCAAACTACCCTTTTGTAAATTCATCAACCTGAAACAACTTACTCTCTCCACAGATGTTGCCAGACTTGTAAAATATTTCTTGCATTTTTATCTTCCTTTCCCCTGAATTCCTGGCCCCACAGTAGAATAGAAGACTTTTCAGAGGCAGATGAATCAAAACCCTGTTTCCTGAAGGCAATATTTAAACAGAGGGCCTTTTTGTTTCATAGTTCTGAAGCTCGAGAATTAATGTTGTAGATGAACTCTTGAGTAATTGTCAGCTGCTGAATAAAACAGAGCTGTGCAGATATTGTTAGGGACTAAGAAAATGAAATTCAGGCTTACATCAATGGGTGAAATAACAGCCCAAATCTAAGAGATGCTGCTTCAGTAAAAAAGGCAGCTTCATCCAGAACTATCTACACAGTGACCTTTTTTTCCTGCCATGCAAGCAAATGTTTAAATCATCAATGTGCGATTAATTTGAATCCTCCCCACCTGGGAGGGTGGTTTGACTCCTTCTCCACTCAGGAAAGCATACAATAATGTCCAGCTAAATCACTTTCCCTCAGGCAATACATTTCAATCTTCATACAATCACTATTCTAAAGAATTTATTTTCCTCGCTCTAAGCAGAAGAAACAGTCTGTCACTCTTTACCCTATTAACACGGTTCATAATTTTAATATCCTCTGTGAAATTGGCACTCTGGTCCTAAAGCATCATTCCCAGTTTCTCCGGTCTGTTTCAGTTATTTGCAATCCTGGTAGAGCTCAATTCCCGTTCTACGAAGAGAGCATTCAAAACTGCAGATTTATAGGTAATTTACACTATTTCAACTTTATTGTTCTACCCTTGAATACCATTCTTCTGTTGAGCACTCTCAATATTATCTTCAAAGCTGCTACAAATTTTAAGTGCACAGTACAAATTTATAGCTCAGCATTCCATTGTACCGATATTAATCAGATGTCCTTATGTTGTACTGTTATACCTGATACATGTGGAATTAGTAAAATCTATTGTATTTTACGTTCTTAGCTAACCGGAGAGTGGGAGCAGCACGTGACCTAACACACCGTGTATTTTTAACAGCAAAGAGATTCACTCTTCTTTGTGGCAGAGTACTACTCTTCCCATAGCAACCACTGTACCCAGGTGAATAATCATTGAAATGTGGCTGTGAGAGCATGTAGTGTACAGTTTTGACCATTAGGTAGTGCTTTAGACTTGTTAACTTGATCATGATTTGAGTATGTGTACTGATCGACTCCTAAGCTAACAAAGGTCATGGAGGGAACCAATATTCTTGAGCAGCACACACAAAGCGATGCAGGAACTCAGCAGTTTAGGTAGCCTCTACAGAGATAAATGAACAGTCAACATGTTAGTCATCAGGACTGGAAAGAAAGAGGGCAGAAGGCAGAATATTCTTTGCCCAAAATATGGCTGAATCATACATTCCATTTCATCCACAAGTCATTTTGACCTTCCAGATGAAGCCTAGCATATCATTGACATTGACCTATCTTTCTTTAGTCTTGATTTTACATTCTGTGTATCACCCATTCTTTCTTCTTGCCGTTTGGTGCAATCGGCTAGTTTTTTTATGCAGGAGGGAGGAGGTGTTAGTACTTTTCTTTGAATGACACCAAGGTTTTCTTTGTTTCGTGGCAATCTGGAAAAGATGAATCTCAGAGTTGTATGCTGCATGAGTACTTTGATAGTAAATGAACCTTTGAATGTTTGATAGAATAGCATGAGACACAACTGTGCACTGACATTGTGTATTTATATTCTTTATAATAGAAATCAATGTGAACTACAGCACATACTAAATCGATTGTGGTATTCCATTCAAAACCTATCTACTGTAACTGACTCAGCAGTTTAATGCATATTGTTTGAAACACAGGCATCTACTGCCAAACATTGTGTCCTCTTCTCTTCAGGCACTGTCCTGAAGGTAACTGGCTCTTAAACCATGGTTTTTGGGCCCTCTGTGGGTTCCAGTTTAAGATGGTGCTGCTGAAGGCAAGCGACAATTTGCAGTTCTCAAAACCAGCAAATTCTTTACTAATAACACTCTTTCTGGAAAAGATTATGGTAAACGATGATTATGGTAGACGATCACCGCCAACATTGAAGAAGCGTGCAAAGGTGGGGCTGAGTCGAGGGTCGAAGCGTGCAGGTGCAGGTGCAGGATAGAGTCAGAGAGAGGTCGAGGCCTGTTTGAGGACGGGTTGGAGCAAGGTAGAGGCTTATTTGAGACAGAGTCAGGGCAGGCGAAGCAGGGAAAAGTCAGAGTAGAGACGATTCAGGGCCATTCACCCAAACCAAGGGCGAGGTTTGGAAGGGTTGGAAACCAGCCAGAATGTGAATGGTGAGGTCCGTCCTAGAGCGTACCGAAGCGACAGGGTCCAGGTCCTAGAGTGAGGAATGACCTGATGTTTGGGCGATTTAAACGCCAGGCCAGATGGATTGAAAAGGCAGGGTGTTGGGACCAGGGGCGAGGGTTGGTCCGGTTCTGCTCACTGCCCCGCGATGTTTACTCTGCTCTTCGCTGCACTGGGGCTGTGGGCCTGCTATGGCTGCTCCCGGCTTCATGCCTGTGGGTTCTGCAGCATTTGTTCTGCTACGTCACGAACAGAGGCTGAGGCTGTGGCCTGCTCTGGGCTTCATGTCTGAGGACTCACTCTTGTTTTAAATGCTACTTGTTTACTTTTATTGTTTACCCGATTTGTTCTTTTCACACTCTCTGCACATTGGGTGTCTGTTGTGGTTTTATGTGGGTTCTTTTGGTTTTCTTATTTTGTGGCTCCTGCAAGAAGATGAATCTCAAGGTTGTATAATGTATATATACGTCTACAATAAATGTACATGGAACTTTGAACTTCTGAACACTGCCCTGGAGCTGAGGGTACACCATGGTTTTTGAGTCCTCTATGGAGTCCACAGACTCTGCTACAGGTGGGGCAGAGGAAGCCTTATGAAGTAGATGGCTGGGTTGTTTGAGCTCCAGTTAGAAACCTGAGGTGCTCAGTCCCTCCCCGGTTGTTTCTTCTGCACTTCAAGCAGCTGTGGAGCAGCGATTCTCACTGGTCAGTGAGGACTCCTGGCTGTTTGAGCCACAGATGGTTCTGACAGCATTGAAGAATTCACACGTGTTGCCTGCGAGTTGCTGGATATCCTGTTCCCTTTCCATCCATCTGTTCACGGAACTTCTGTTGAACCTCAGCCTTCAGGTGCTGACACACCTGCTTTCTCTCCCCTGAAGTGCGGTGTTCGTGGCTAGTGAGCTTTAAGCCAGTCCCTGTGTACAAGAGTTTCTATCTCAGTTTTGACATTGGGTGTTGGGACTATAAAGTTAACTCTGACTCTGTTTGGCCTGCTGAATGTTTGCGGCAGTTTCTCTATTTATTTCTGGACAGCAGGGATCAGGTAAAAGCCCAGTTGGTTTCATTCTTTACACCATCAGGTACCTGACAATAAAAAGAATGAAACCTACTGGGATTTTAGCTGCGCTCCCCATCTTTGGACCAGACATGCCAACATGGGAACAGTCCTTTGGCCCATCCGTGCTCAGCAAGGAATTTTCCTAAACAAGACCTTTCTTTCGCTGCATATACCCATATCCCTCTTTGTTGTTCCTTTTCATGCCTTGTGCACTCCTGCTTTTATAAGACTGATTTGCTAGCTCGACCTTCAACCCGACACGGATGGAATGATTGTGAGCAGATAGGCGTATTCAAACTTGGGACCATTCGCCTCGAAGTCCAACGCCGCTGCCACACCACCACCAGCCGTCATATCCCTCTGAAGCTTTCCTATTCGTCTATCTATCCTATTGCTTTTTAAAATCGGTGTAACAGCTCCTGCCTCTGGCAGTATTGCCCATTGACCCACTATCCATGTGTGAAAGTCTCCATGAGTTCTGGAATGAGTTTGGCTGAACAGTTGCATGTCCCCTTTCCTACTGAATTGCTGCAGATTTCCTGTGATGTATGGAGCACGGGATCAGTTGATGGCCTAGAACCATCAGGCTCCTGAACAAACGTGGACAACATCTATTGAGATGTTCCCAGAAACAATAATCAAATTTTAAGGATGCTCTATCTTTATTTCATTATCTCATGTTCTCATTATTTATTGTTATTTATTTATATTTGCCTTTAAAAAGTTTGTTGTCTCCTATGTTCTACTAGATCTTTTATTGATGCTGTTATAGTTAGTATTCTATAGATTTGTGGAGTATGCTCACAGAAAAAAGAATCTCGGAGTTGTATCTTGTATATGCACTCTGATAATAAGATTTTGCTTTGAACTTTGAGCAACTCTTTGCTCTAAAACCTGCAGATCGTTTGTGGGCATCCATTTTGGGGGTGAATAGTGTGTGTCCATAAATTCCAAACGTTCCTAGAGGCAATATCCTCTACTCTTTTCACCCTTAACAAGTTGTCAATGACTCACCAGAATTATCTGTCCTTTTCTTCATTGGACGGTCCGAGTTTGAAACATCTATTTGTGCATTGAAAAATCCTGCGTTTCCTTCTTTATCAATGCAGTACAGTTTTATTTCACTCTTTAAGAAGGCTCAGTGTGTCCTGAATTGGGTCTGTAAGGTCAGAGACAATTGCTCACATCGCACTGACAAATCTATTCTCTATTTGCTTTCTGCATTCTTTGTATCCCTCAACTCATAGGCATCTGTTTCTGTGACAGATCACGTGGGAAGTTTCAGAAAAGGAGAGGGTGGACTGCACTGCAATCGGCAAGACGAGGGTATGTATTTATTTTCCCTTCTCCCTCCCCCTTCCACACAACCCCCAGAAAAAGAAAGTAAATCAAATAGAAATTGAATTCAAGCAGAGGGGTGTAGATAGGATATAGATAAACCTGAGGCAAGCAGGCTTTTACCCCCTGAGGGTGGGTGGGACTACAACCAGACGTCATGGGTTAAAGGTGAAAGGTAAAAAGTTTAAGGGGAACATGACTGGAAACGTCTTCACTCAGAGGGTCTTGAGAGCATAGAGTGAGTTGCCGAAATAGTGGTGCATGCAAGCTCGATTTCAATGTTTAAGAGAAATTTGGATAGGTACGTGGATGGGAGGGGCATAGATGGCTGTGATCCAGGTGCATGTCAATGGGTGTAGGTAGTTTAATTGGTTTGACATGGACTAGATGGGCCAAAGGGCCTGTTTCTGTGACTCTACACACTCAACATCACTCTTTCTTCTTGCTTTTCCAGACTTCTCAGTGTTGTTGCTCTGTTGTTAGCTAAGAGGAGGAATGGGACTGGCTTAAGAAAAGAGGGATGAAACTTTATTTTATCTCAGACTAAGTTACAGAATCATACAGCAGGAAACAGGCCCATCAGCCCATCAAATCTGTTTAGCCAACAAACACCTACAGTATTTACACTTACGCTTTGTTTTATTTCCCCCATTTTCTCAGCAATGTCCCCTAGATTTGACCACCAATAGGGGCAATTTACAGAGACCGACTAACCCTCAAATCCGCATATCTTTAGGTTATGGTAGGAAACTGGAGCACCAGGAGGAATCTTGTGTGGCAAATGGGAGAAGGTGCAGACTTGACATGGACTGCCCTGGAGGCCAGGACTGAAGCTAGATCTCTCTTACCATGAGGAGAGGCTCCTCTGGCTGCATCACCAGCTGACCTGTTCTAGAAGTGTGAGCAGATCGAGCCCTGCAGCACGTCAAATCTGTGCTGACCATCAAGAACCCCATTTACACTTATCCTACTCTAATCCTGTTTTCATTCTTCCCATGGTCCCATCAAGGCATTTCCCCCCCCCCCCCCCCCACCCGATATATTCAGCTGGGAGTTCTGGTTTGTGGGAGTTAGGGAGCAACAGCACCATCTGCTGCATTACTGTGTCACCCTGACCTCTCCAATCGGGAGGATTTGGGACCTGAAGAAACTGTGAACTAAAATATAAAAGGAAAAGAGGGGATTTAAGGAAACACAACAAAAATCATCAGAGAAATGGAGAAATAAAGAAATGAAGATAGGCAGAAATGCTGGAGAAAAATAACTGAAGGAAATTGAAAGCAGTTTGAGAGAGGGAATGCTTTTGGAACATAACATTAATTTTGCAGCAATAAATCAACCAAGTAGGATGTTGAACATAAAGGCTAGATTGTCTAACTTAATTTGAATGATTTCTAAAACCACGGAGTCCATTTTCATTCACAGCAGAGGAAATCAAAAAGC
This sequence comes from Hypanus sabinus, assembly GCF_030144855.1. Lineage (NCBI taxonomy): Eukaryota > Metazoa > Chordata > Chondrichthyes > Myliobatiformes > Dasyatidae > Hypanus > Hypanus sabinus. Next base: position 21,180,139 of record NC_082720.1, read on the forward strand.
CAAGAAAAGCTTATTTGTCAGGAAATTTAGCTTTCACCTCTTATTGGGGTGCTATGTGGGTGCAGCTTCTGGGCCAAGTGTCAAATCAGAGGATCACCAGCACACTTATGGGCCAGCTGACCTCAGGACATCACAATTGTGACTTAGTGCATTCATAAGCAGTAGAAGCCGGGCTGTCCTTCACAGCTGGCTGCTGACCAGACAAGGGGCAGCCGTCACCTCATTCATGAACAGACATAAGAACTGAAGAAAGTGGGAGGAGTAGGCCACTCAGTCCCTCAAGCATGCTCTGCCATTTGATATGAACAAGGTTGAGCTGCTCCACATCTTAAATCCTCTTGTGTGCTAGTTCTCCTGTGCCCGCTTTCCCTGAACATTCAACGGTTTAATGACTTCCTTTTTAAAGTAGCCCCAATGATCCAGCCTCCAAAATGCTCTGGGAAAGAGACTTCCAAGGAATCGCACCTTGACTTTAAACATTCATTTCCTTTTCTTATAATTATGTCTTCTCGTTCAAAGTTCTCCCATCAGTGGAATCTCCTCAGTATTTACCATCATCCTGCCTGAGAATCTTGTACATTTCAATAACGTGATCCCTGATTCTTCTAAACTCCAAAGCATAGAGAATGAATTTCTGAGATGGATCGGGTGAACCCTTCATGTTGGTCACCAGGATGGAAGGAAAACAAAGGGATGTAGGGGTGGGGAGCAATGGAAATGGTGGAGCAGATAGGTGAGTACGGGTGGAAATTGGGATGGACTGGGAAGAATTAGATGGTGCAGTTTAATGATGAGGATACACCAATAGTGATGGGGCCCCCACACAATGCTGCCATGATGCAATATTCACACGATGCTTTACAGTGCCAGTGACCTAGGTTCATTTCTCGCCACTGCTTGTAAAGAGTTTGTATGTTCTCCCCGTGATCGAGTTGGTTTCCTGTGGGTGCTCTGCTTTCCTTCCACAGTCCAAAGACATACTGGTTGGTAGGTTAATTGGTCATTGTAAATTGCCCCATGATTAGGCTAGAATTAAACCAAGGGATTGCTGGGCAGTGTGGCTCAGAGGGCTGGACGGGCCTACACCACACTGTATCTCAATAAATAATCGCTGGGACCAAACATCACAGCCCATTGCACTGAGTACTTCTAAGCTGCAGTTTTGATTGTTATTGCCTGGTAGAAAAGAAAAAGCAGGACATGAAAATCAATGTGCAAGTAAATGATGAAATGGACATCTCAGCAGGGACATACACGTCTGAATTGTGGTGTGGTTTGCTCTTTCCCTTACCATACAATCAAAGGTCATGTTCGATCCAATTTCAGTCATTGTGTTAAAAACACATGCTGGGCACACTGATGACAGCACCATGTGTAAAACATGATGGTCAATAACAGCCATCACAAAGTGATTCCAAACAGGATCTTGATGAGCGTAAGTTATTCCATAAGTGGGCAGTAATTCTTCAAAGGGAAAGAAGTTTTCCTTTGCATGTGACTTGCACAGTTATACAGGTGCACATGGTTTTTTAACTCACTGAGTTTCTCAGTGACGAGAACAATGCAACAGTTTCCTAATATCTGCACTGCACCTGTGTGAGAAAGCCTGATCAATGAAATTGGCATCACTTTGTCTATTTTCTTGCAGGAAGAATGCAACAATTTCATCCTTGTTCTGCAATACCTCAATGACACACACGTCTTCACATGCGGAACATTCGCCTTTAACCCGCAGTGCGCCTACCTTGTAAGAGAAATCTGCTTCTGTTGCTAAGCCCGTATATTGTATGGTAGCGTACGGCTCTTGTGTTGGTTAGACCAGCCGAGTTCTGATGGTTTTCTGATTGCCAAATAGGGAATGAGGGGAGTGCTGCTGGACACCTGTCACATAATCTCCCATTCTTAATGTGAATGAAACCCTTTTTTATTGGGCGTCTCTAGAAATGCGACTTGCTAACTGCCACTGGACTCTGCAGCGATAAACCCACCTTTCTCAGGCTCTTTACGTCTAGGGTGTATACGATTCTGGTCCTGCCAAATCCCTGAGGTTGGGATTCTCTCCCACCCAAACCCCGCTGTGTGTGTGAATGCTGTGTGATTTGCTGCCCCTGCAGAGAATAATGGATCAAACACTGCATACAATTATAAAGAAGTATATTTGAGAATGTTAACTTAAGCAAACAGATATTAAAGGAAAGGGAAAAAAACAGAAAGGACCCATTATTCTTAAACAGTCAAATATGCACTTAAGTTGGAGCTCATCTTGCAGTTATTTAACTCACGTGCTAGACTGACGGTCTGCGTGAAAGCACACCCCACGTAAATGTCACTCAAAATCCATCTCATACAAACGGGTCTCCCACGGGAGTATTGGTCCTTCCCCCTTGAAGCCATTCATCTGTTGAAAGGACCTTGTGCATCCTCAGCCATCCTCCTTCTCCCAGCTCCTGCCAAAACAAAATTACCTCAACCCAGCATTCTCCAGAAGCTTCTCCCAATTCCACTGATTGGCTGACAGTACATTCCTAAGTTGAACAACAAAGCCTTTTATCTGAGCTCAAACCCAGAGAAAATTGCTCTTAAGGAACTGCTAAAATGGAATACCTACAGCATAGCAATAAAAATCTCAACCAAGACCTAGGATCCACAGACCCATTCCTTAATGTGTCCATGGCATAAAGAAACGTTTGCAAACCCGTGATCTACATTGTCTACATCCCAGAGAAAGAGATCACTAACTGCTTTCGAGATAAGCCACCTGGAAGTCCAGGCCCCTGTGACATGAAGTCTCACTTGCCCCTTCAATCTCCCACAACCCCATCCCCCAAACCCCACACCATGGTACATCCATCCTAAACCTCTCACCAAATCAGACCCTTGTCTGTATCTGATCTACTGTAGGATGTGTGAGGGAAGTGCTTTTGCCTGTGGAAGACCTACTGGATTAGAGATCTCCTTGAGGCTTCATAGGTCAAAGAATGCAAACGGTGGTCACTGGTCCTTCACATGTGACCTGGTTAACATGTGGTTTACAGGCACTAAACCACTCACATGACCTTTCACAAAATTCACAGCATGCGCCATGTGACTGGAAGACTAAGGATGTCATGTGTATCAGTGTGTGGGAGGCTGGTCAGTGCACAACAGAGAGTGAGGGGGCTGGTGAAGGGTGAACAGCAGTTGAGAGGGTTTGGTGCTCAGTAGTGTGTCAGGAATATAACAACGTCACTAATGCAATGCCTAACGTGTTTTTTCCAGGAGGTCTCTGAATTCGAGCTGCTGAAGGATGAGAATGGGGAGATACTGACAGAGAGTGGGAAGGCTCGGTGTCCATACGACCCAGCTTCGAAGCACAGCACTGTGGTGGCGGGTAACCTCAAAAATTTCTACAATCTTTATTCACAGGAGAAAGGATAACCAAAAGAGTGAGCATTGTCCGTGTAAAAAATCTCCAGTTCACTGCTCATTTCTTCCAGTCTCTGAAGCTGGCCTTATGGAGCCATGGTAGAAGGGTTAGCCTTTCTGTCAGAGGTGTAAAGGGAAGAGAAGGAAGTCAACATCTCAGAGTGGAATGCCACAGGTGCTCCTCAACACAAACCACCAGTTGTGAAGATGCCACAGTGTGTTACATAAGAGGAAGATAAATGTAACCCTTGGACCACCCCTCACTTCTGGGGCTGAAGCAGTCCCATTCACAGGTTTATGATTTGATATTGGGCAAGAGGAGGTAGTGTTTGGGGCTGTACAGTATGAGCACCTCAAAGTGGTAGTTGAGAGAATATTTTATATTTACGATTCTCACAGTATCTCAAATACATATATTTGACCATATCAGGGAGCAAGTATTGAAGATGACAGTGTACCAGTTGACTCTTCCTGTCCTGGCCTGGCGTGCTCAGTGATAGGGAATGTGCGTTAGCATCAGGCATGATTGTATGTTGATATAGGTCGGTCCAGTGTATAATGAAAAAGTAGTTATGCACTAAATCTAAATGGATTAAACCTGCAGTATTTATAGTGATACTGTGCTATTAAGAAGTTTGTGTTACTTTTACCTTAAGGGCCAACCAAAAGTCTTGAATGTCTACAGTCCAGTGGGTCTGACCTCGCACATCATGAAGACCCTAGAGAGGCTGGTCCTGGCTCCCCTCTGACCCCTGGTCAGACCAGCCCTCAGTCCCCTACAATTTCCCTACCAGGGGCACATTGGAGTTGATGATGCTGTCATCTACCTGCTAAACAGAGCCTTCTTCCATTTGGATAAGCTGGGCAGTGCTGTGAGGATCATGTTTTTGATTTCTCAAGTGCCTTCAATACTATACGGCCCTCATAGCTGGGGGAAAGCTCCATTCAATGCAGACTGGCACTTCCATTGTATCCTGAATAATGGACTACCTGACTGGCAGACTACTGTGTGTGTAGCTTCAGAGCTGTGTGTCAGGCATGGCTATCAGCAGCACTGGGGTCCCACAGGGCTCCTTTCCTGTTTACCCTGGACTTTAAATACCACACTGAGTCATGTTAACGTAGAAACACAGAAAACCTACAGCACAATACAGGCCTTTCAGCCCACAAAGTTGTGTCGAACATGTCCTTGCCTTATAAGTTACTAGGGTTACCCATAACCCTCTATTTTTCTAAGCTCCATGTACCTATCCAAAAGTCTCTTGAAAGACCCTATCGTATCCACCTCCACCACCGTTGCACTCACCACTCTCTGCATAAAAAACTTACTCCCAACATCTCCTCTGTACCTATTCCCAAGCACTTTCAAACTGTGCCCTCTAGTGGCAGCCATTTCAGCCCTGGGGAAAAGCCTCTGACTTTCCAAATGATCAATACCTCTCATCATCTTATACACCTCTATCAGGTCACCGCTCATCCTCTGTCACTCCAAGGAGAAAAGGCCGAGTTCACCCAACCTGTTTTCATAAGGCATGTTCCCCAATCCAAGCAACATCCTTGTAAATCTCCTCTGCACCCTTTCTATGGTTTCCACATGCTTCCTGTAGTGAGGTGACAAGAACTGAGCACAGTACTCCAAGTGGGGTCTGACAGGGTACTATATAGCTGCAACATTACCTCTCGGCTCCTAAATTCAATTCCATGATTGATGAAGGCTAATACACCGTACGCCTTCTTAACCACAGAGTCATCCTGCACAGCAGCTTTGAGTGTCCTATGGACTCTGACCCCAAGATCCCTCTGATCCTCCACACTGCCAAGAGTCTTACTATTAATACTAATTCCTGCCATCATATTTGACCTACCAAAAATTATCTGCAAAAATTCTTCAATGACTCAGCAATAGTTGTGTATTTAAAGGGAGGACAGGAGGATGAATACAGGGCCCTGACGATTTTGTCAAATGGTGCAAGCTGAATCATTTACAACTCAACTCAGTAAGACAAGGGATATTGTGATGGACTTTAGGATGAATAAGCCTGCATTGCTCATTGATGGTGAGGACGTGGATGTGGTAAAGACCTGCAAGTACCTGGGAGTGCACCTGGAGAACAGACTTGAGTGGAGCAGCAACAGATAGGCTGTGTACAAGAAGGGCCAGAGATGCCTCTACTTCCTGAGGAGACTGAGGCCCTTTCAAGTACGCAGGCCTCTCCTTCACATGTTCTACCAGTCTGTTGTCACCAGTACAATCTTCTATGTGGTGGTGTGCTGGGGCAATGGCATAACTCGGGTGATGCCAGCAGGCTCAATAAACTGATTAGAAAGGCCGGCTCTGTTAAAGGAGTCAAACTGGACATATTGGAGGCTGAGGTAGAACAAAGGACCCTACAGAAAATCCTGACAATTTTGGACAATGTTTCTCACCCTCAGCATGACACCTTGGCTGAACAGAGGAGCACTTTTAGTAATAGACTATGACAACATCGCTGCTCCAAAGAGTTCTATATGAGTTCATTCTTACCCTCGGCCTCTAGGCTCTATAATGAGTCAACCTATAGGTTGGAAAGTGGTGACCCCCCCCCGTTAGACCAGGCATGGGCAAACTACGGCCTGCGGGCCATATGCGGCCCGTTAAGCTTTTTAATCCGGCCCGCAGAACTTGATGAAATTATATTAATAAACCTTGTTAACGTTTTTTCCCCGCAATTCTGGCGTTTTCCCAGTAGATGACACACTCTATATACATTGACCTTTGTTGAGGTGCAGCGTATTACTCCACACTTGCGCTTTACTTTGTGACCTTGTGGTGACCCATTTCCTGGCACATCCGAACCGGCTCACAATTAGCCAGCGTTCCGGCTAAGGGAGATAGCCTGCGGGGATTTGCGAGCACAGAGCTCCGCATATTGGCGCGCTCTCACTGTTCTGTCATTGTGCGGGTCGTTGTTGAGTTTTGGCACAGGGGACAATTGAATAAGAAGGAGCAGGACAAGTAGACCTGCATCTCCTACCGTTTTTGAAATAAAGACAGTCAGGAGGAGAGTGATGATGATAATATCTTGAAGGATAACAGAATTTTCAGTGCTTTAAAATAATAACTGTTACTATTAAAAAAAGCTGTACTTTAGTCATTTAATTTTCAGTGTTTTAAAAGACATTTCAATAAATAGCTAAATACCATGGGACTTCAAAGACAGATATTTTGTTGTAATGCATTTGTTCATTTTCAATTGAAATTAAAGCACATGTTTTCTACATATCCCATGATATTTTATTTTCTCTTATGAGGTGTATTACCAAAACACTCCGTCCATCTGCTCCTGGTCCGGCCCCCCCCTGTCAAATTTTAGAACCCTTTGTGGCCCTCAAGTCAAAAAGTTTGCCCACCCCTGTGTTAGACTGTTTGTGGTAACTTATTTTCTCTTCTAATATTTATATCTGTGCACTTGTAATGCTACTGTGACACTAATTTCCTTTGGGATCAATAAAGTATCTACCTACCTACTTTTACCCCTGGCCAGTGTAGTCGTTGTAAAAATGATTTGGTTTTTCTCCCAACTCAGCAGCCACTGAGGCACCTGAATCCTTAATCTTGGGTTAATTGGACACCAGTGGAAGAAGATAAAACTGAAAAGATTTTCTTTCTTCTGATATGAGCAACAATCCAAACTATCTTAGGACTTGTGCTGACTTAAAGGCAACATTAGCAGAGCCCTGAAAAGAATCAGCATTTCTGTCCATCTTCTCAAATGAGGAGCTACGTGTGTTGCTGATGAAACATCGGAACGGACAAGGACAATTCCTGCTACCCTCTTCATATTGTGGATTAAGAACAAATCTTTGTTGAATTGAAAAGTGGAATGTAATGAAGCTAATTAGAGGTGCACGCGCTGTAGAATTATGTGTGGGAGTAAATGAGTAACCAACCCTTTCCTTTCCCAATTGGCATGAGCAGATGGAATTCTGTATGCTGCAATGGCTTTCGACCTCCAAGGGATTCAGTTCCTCATCTCCAGGGCAATGGGTCCTTTCAACCAGCAGATCACAACAGAGGCATTAGATTCCTGGCTGAAAGGTGAGCTTTTGATTAATTTTAATGAGATATATACTCAGTGGCCACTTTATTAGGTGCACCTGAACACTTGCTCAATAATGCAAATATTTAATCAGCCATGGGGCAGCAACTCAGTGCATAAAAACATAGAGATATGGTCAAGAGCTTCAATTGTTGTTCAGACCAAACATCAGAATGGGGACCCAATATGACCTAAGTGACCACGGAATGATTGCTGGTGTGGAGCATTTACTGATCTCCAAGGATTTTCACGCACAGCATACTGTAGAGTTTACAGAGACTAGTACGATAAACAAAAGACATCGAGAAAGCGACAATTCTGTGGGTGAAAAGGCCTTGTTGATGAGAGGTCAGAGGGGAATGGCCAGACAGGTTCAAGCTGACAGGAAGGTGACAGTGATAGCGCATCTCTGAATGCACAACATGCAAACCTTGAAGCGTATGAGCTACTGCCGCAGAAGGTCACAAGCTTACACTTGGTGACCACTTCATTAGGTACAGGATCTCTTCCCTCCTTCCATCAAACACTCAGCACCAGAAGAACTCAGCAAGGGGTATTATAATTTGTTGCCTCCTTCAGATAATTTCTTGTTTCCTATCTGCTTTTGTTAACACCCTTTGATGTGAGTAAGTTATATATAGACCTCCTTTCCTGAAAGGCAAAGATTACCTGTACTGTGAGATGGCAAAAAAAAAATCTGATTTAGATTTTCTTCCAAATAGCAAATCCAAACAGTAAAGAAAATGTCAGTACGCACCTCCCTCATGGAACATCCATACCCAGAAGGCACAGTAAGCAGGAAAAAATATTCCTACAGGGGCATTAGATCCTTCGTGACACCAACCACAGTTCCCATCATGAGCTCAATCTTAGGCAAGTTCCTTTCCATAGAGCTATACAGCATGGAAAGAGGCCATTGGTCCCTCATATATGTCCATACTATCAGTAGGTACCTATCTACATCAATCCAATCATCTAGTACTTGGTCCAATGCCTTACTTGACTAGACAATTCAGGTGCTGGTCTGGACATCTCAGAAGTGCTATCAGCAACTCCGCTACCACCTCTTTCTCCACAATGTATTCCAAGTCCCCAACACTCTTTGGGTGAAGAAAGGTCCCTGTCAGATCCTCACTGAATCTTGCCCAACTTACCTTAAATTTTATCCTTTATTTTTATTTACCTCTGAAATAGGGAAAGGTTTCCTGCGGTCTACCCTATCTATACCTCAATCACGTCCCCTCTTACCATTCTCAGCTACAGAGAGAACAGTCCTAGACTCTCCGGTCTCTCCTCATAGCAGAGCTGCTCAATCCCAGGCTATGATCCTCTGTACTCTGCCGAGCACTGTCACATCTTTTCTGAGGCACAGTGAGCAGAACTGCACGTAATTCAGTCTTCGGTGTTGCAGCTTTCGGGGAAGTGGCGCCAGGTATTTGGACCTGAGGCTGGGTTGTGGGGGTGGGGTGAGAGAGGAGGAAATTGGAACCAATGGCAGTAGTAAACTTTATTTTTGGCTTGCGTTAGACTTGGGTTGTGGAGGAGGATGGTCAGGCCGATTTGTGTTCTTGGGTCAGAAGGAGGAACACCGGGCAAATGCATTTGGCTACCAGCATTGGTGTCGGAAGAGGGAGGAAATCATTGGGCCAGGCCCTGGGTCAGGGAACTGGGGGAATGAATGAAGAATCTTAACTTGAGTCCCAGGATTAGGCCAATGATTGGCCAGGGATCATGGGTGCTGGAAAAGCTGGGTTCACACTCGAGGATAGTTGAAGTGATTGGTGTTGGGTTTAGAGATTAAAGCTTCCTATGGTGACATTAGAAGATCAGCAGAATGGTAATTCAGAGAGTTATGAGCAAGAGTTTTGATAGGGATTGAGGGGTTTTGATGTGGGGCGGGGGGGGTGGGGAGTAACAAAAATTGCTGAAGTGAAGTGGTTTGGGGAAGTAGGCAGTTACCAGAAAGATCATTTTATCTCTTTCGAGTTCCTGCTGAGTGTCACTCTGTGGGGAAATCCCCAGAGTGTTAGCAGAATTACATGCAAACACCCCATAAAATATTCATTAACACTTTCATTCCCAGGAAGGTCAACTTTCGGTTGCTAACTACCAGAGCAGACATTGTGTTCTGTGGTTGCATTTCCCGCTCAGTTCCTCGTTGGTTGCAACACACTAGATATAAGCAAGCCCTATAGATTCAAATTACCCTTCCTCACTTCCAACTTTGTCAAAATTTTATTGAGCTACAGTGCAGAATAGGCAATTCTGGCTCCTCGAGCCATGACACCCAGCAATCCCTTGAGTCAATTTATGGGACAATTTATGACAACCAATTAACCCACCAACCGGTATGCCTCTGGACTGTGGGAGGAAACCCATGCAGTTATAGGGAGAGTGGTGTAGTGGCAGTGGTGGGAATTGAACCTGGGCCGCCCGTACCGTAAAGCATTGTGCTAACCATTACACTAACATGCCACCCATATGGTAAGAATTGACTTGTGTTTAGATTTCTTTCATTATGAAAATAATTGGCTGCTATAACAACACTCCAGAAGTACTGCCTTACAACAAAGCTGCAATGATTTGCTTTCTGACTTGTTTGATAACCCACTGGTTTGGCACCTACCTCATGAAGTAATGTTTCCCTCAAACTCTCAGCTTCCAACACCCGGGAACCCAAACCTTTACCATAACCCCCAACCCCACCTCAAGACCCACTAGGGCTTTACTTCTGCATTCCCCTGAAAGTTACGCCTCACTCCAGACATTTGTGATAAAGCCATTAAGGAAATAATTAAATTTGGCTTGAATAGCATTCATTATAATAGTCTAGAAAATCTGCCAGACTTGCATCAGCAAAGTCCTGAGTCTACTGCATTGTCGGAGCTTTACTGTAACATCATCACTGTTCTGATGCTTTGGGGAATCTTGTCTGTGGAACGGTTTCTTTGTATTCCCACGAGATCATCTTCAGCTCCTTCACTCACCCTGCAGTATTTCCACCAATCCTGCATGACCAGTATTGCATCACAGCTGCTTTGACCTCACCAGAATCAGCAAAGTGAGTCAATTTACAAACCAATCAGTGATTTTTTTCTTGTAGTGAAAAATATCATGTAAGGTCAGTGTACATTGATAGCAAAATGGACTAGTCTGACGATCTGGACTAACAGTCTTGAGATCTGAATTCAAATGGCATTTGAGCAGCTGTGGAACTTAAATCTGGGCAGTAATTTGAACCTGGGCTGGGAATTGGAATTGCTTTATTATTGTCAGATGTACCAAGATACAAGCTTTTGCTTGTCTGCATACTGTTCATACAGAATGAGTCATTGCATAATGCATTGAGCTAGAACAGAGTAAAGCAATAACAATGCAGAATAAAGTGTAAAGGATACAAAGAAAGTGTTGTGCAAGTAAACAGCAAGGTGGCTGATCGTAATGAGGTAGATTGTGAGGTCAAGTGTCTATTTTATTGTACAAGAGGACCATTCAAGAGCTCAGTGAGGGAGGGGTGGATAAAGAACAGATGCTGGAATCTGGAGCAACAGACTATATGCTGGAGGAACTTGTGGACCAGGCAGCATCTGCGGGTGTGAAGGGTGTGTCAATGCTTTCGACTGACACCCTTCATCTGGACATGAATTAGGTCAGCATGAAAATCTACTGGATTGTCATAAAAGCTAATCTCGTTCACTAACATCATTCAGTGGAGGATATCTACATCTTTGTCTAGTCTGGCCCATGCATGGTTCCAGATGGACCCATTGTGCTGGGGCTGCACTGACATTACAATACTATATGTGGCTGTGGGGTGCATTGGTAGTCTGAGCGAAGTGTTTAGTTGATCAAGAGCTGCTGGTTGAACTGAAATTGAACTGAAAGTAATGCAGTTTTGTGGAACTTGTAAAAAACCTGCCATTATTTTACAAGTCTCTGTCACCCCTACTATTCATTTGTCTTTGCAAATAAAAAGCTCTCAGACTTTAATAAAATACATGTTTCTACTTAAGATGGATTATGGTTACACACCTCCTATTTTACTGCTACTCTGATATGTATCCATATTGTGCACCATGAACAATGGAAACTGAGATGCCTTTCCCCAACTCCTGCAGAACCAACTTTCATTGGCTCAGCTCTGGTGAAGGAGAGTTTAGGAAGTGAAGTGGGCGATGATGACAAACTATATTTTTTCTTCAGCGAGGTCAGCAAGGAGTTTAACTACTACACTAAACTGCGAGTCTCCAGAGTTGTCAAGGTTTGCAAGGTAATCAATCAGCTGCTGGGAACGATTCTCAACAGTTCCTTTCTATTGGCACTTGGTTCTCAAATTCACTCAGTGACTCCCTGGCAAGAAAAAGACGAGTAATTAAAGATGTGGTAATCAATTAGATGCAACTTAATCTTCTTGTATTTTTTTGTCAGCCCTTTATATTTTAGACAATTATAAGATTGCTTTTGGAAGTGTGACATGATAAACATATTATGAAGATATACCCATTCTCCTTTAAATTAGCCGCACCATGAATGCAATCAGAATCAGACGCAGGTTTAACATCACTGGCATAAATCATGAAATTTGTTGTTATGCAGTAGTAGATTGCAATAAATAATAAAACTCTAAATTACAGTAAGAAGCATATATTATTTTTAAAATGTTAAATAAATGGTACAAAAAGAGAGAAAAAAAGTAAGAGATTGGGCGTTCATTGGTTCAATGTCCATTCAAAAATCTAATGGCAGAGGTGAAGAAGCTGTTCCTGAATCATTGTGTTTGTGCCTTCAGGCTTCTGTACCCACTTCCTGATGATAGCAATGAGAAGAGGGCATGTCCTGGGTGATGGGGTCCTTAATGATGGATGTGACCTTTTTGAGGCATCGCTCCTTTAAGATTTCCTGGATGCTGGGGAGGCTAGTGCCCATGATGGAGCTTACTGAGTTTACAACTTTCTGCAGCTTATTTTGATCTTGTGTAGTGCCCTCCCCAATAGCAGATAGTGATGCAGCCAGTTGAAATGCTCTCCACAGTACACTTACAGAAACTTGGAAGTGTCTTTGATGACATAGCAAATCTTCTCAAACTCCTGATGCCTTCTTTATAACTGCATCGAGATCCTCAGAGATGTTGACACCTAGAAACTTGAAATTGCTTACTCTTTCCATTTCTAATCTTTCTACGAGAACTGGTGTGTGTTCCCTCATCTTACCCTTTCTGAAGTACACAATCAGTACTTTGATCTTATTGATGTTGAATGCAAGGTTGCGGCTGTGACACCGCTCAACTAGCTGATATACCTTGCTCCTATACACTTTCTCATTAGGAAAATATCTCCATAAGGCATTCCCAGTTTAGTCAGAGACTTGTAGAACTACCTGAATATGTAGGTCATATATTGAATGGTGTGCTGATGGGATAATTTGGCTTCCTTCCCTGGTATGTAGCTTTGCCCGTAGGTGAGATTGGGTTGGATGGAGGAAATGGTCTCAGTTCCAGCTTCACAGATTTGCTTTTGAAGAACACAGGGGATTAGTGGCGAGTATGAAACTGAACTGACGTGTTTTCGTGAAGTGAAAATGGACATCAGTAAAATGGAGAGATGAAACTCAGAGTGTGTTTCATTCAGGCACAATTGCAAACTACCAGGTAAACACAACAAGTGTCACTAGGTAAACACAGGGGGTGTGACACCTTGGCAGTATCGCAGACTGCCAGGTAAACGCAGCGATTGCCACACATAGGAAGTATTGTAGGCTGCAGGGTGAGCACAGAGAATGTTTCAAGCTGACAGTATATCTTTTAAACTGTAGTGTAAAATAGACAGATGGGTCACAAACCAGCCGTGATTAAATCAAACCTGTTCTGTATGTGGACACATCTGCACACCACTGTTAATACAATCATGTGATAATCAGCGTAACTGTTAACACTAACTGTCCCACTTTATTTCTCAGAATCTCTATTGACCTTTGTCTGCAGGGTGATATTGGTGGGCTGAAGAATCTACAGAGGCGGTGGACAAGCTTCCAGAAGGCTTCACTCATATGCCGTGATCCTTTGAACAAGCTTTACTTCGATGTGATTCAGGATGTCTTTATGTTGCAGCGAGACATTGGGAACTGGACCAGCACTGTGTTTTATGCAGTATTCAGCTCACAGTGGTAAGTCTAAAAGTGTTTGCAAGGCTCTGGATCCCTTTCTTGCTGTGTGGTGTCCTGGACAGGAACGTGAAGTAACAAAGATAAGCAGCTCTATCAAGACGGAAGCCTTAAGTTACAAAGAGAAAAACGGGTGTGAATGTCTGACCTGCCCCTTGCCACCTTCCTACCTGAGTAATGACAGGTGTGTACATCACTTGACAAACCCTGTAGCGGCTGCTTGAAAAAGCAAATCAAATCTGCCATGAGACTGAGTGAATTGACACTGTACGTAGCAATATTCATTTACTCTACCACACCCCAACTCACGTGGTAAATTATTGTAACCTATTATAAAACACACATCTCAAAAACACTACAAATAGATAGAAAATAGATACCTGGCTCCTACAAACCCTTCAAAACATAGAAACATAGAAAATCTACAACACATTACAGGCCCTTCAGCCCACAATGTTGTGCTAACCATGTAACCTACTCTAGAAGCTGCCTAGAATTTCCATGTCACATAGCCCTCTATTTTTCTAAGCTCCATAAACCTATCTAAGAGTCTCTTAAAAGACCCAGTTGTATCTGCCTCGACCACCTTTCCATGCACCCACTACTCTCCTTTGAGATCCAGCTGAAGCTCAGAGTTCAGCAGATTCTCTCCCTCTGCTGGTATCGCTGGCGAATACAGGTTTTGAGCCTGGTCCTCTTGGGCTGTGATGATGAAAGAGCTGGAGGCACACGTTCCAAAAAAAAAGAACGAGAGATGCACTGCAGGTCAGGATTATCTGTGGAAAGAGCAGCAGATGAGGTTTCAGAAATTGGGCTAAAGTGAACACTAGGAACTGCAAGGGCACCCAAGAGCAGAAGTCAGTATCTGCTTCCGGTCTTTAGCTAAATCCTCTAGCTATTTATATGATGCTTGTGATCTTGAGTGAAAAATACCAAAACACTAAAAAAAAGCTTGTCAGCAACCTGAAGTACACTCCTCAGGCTTTTCAGAAATAGTTGTGAGCTAAATATTTGGTCAGCAGCAAACCTATTTCTTATCTTTGGGGAAAATGATAATAGAGCTGGGACAAGTGTGATGTGAGAATTTTCTCCAGGCAATGTGTTCTTGCAGCATGGCAGCACCGTCTAATTTGCTGGGAAAGGTTAAAATCTTAACATGTCTGCTAAGTGGCAACTCCCAGGATTGTTGCTACAAGCACGATGAGATTTGGGTCTTTAATAGCCTTCACTGCCATCACCACCACCCCCCTCCCCAAGCAAGCTCTTCTCACCCCTGGTAGAGGGTGCCACTGCCTGCATACACATTGTGCCAGTTGGGAAATGTACAGCACTCTCCCCATGTTAGCTGAAACCATACACTGTGACTCCAGCTAGTTGGTGGAGATACAAGGCATCGCAGTTTTGAAATCTGGAGCAAAAAGAAAACGCAGGCTGCTGGAGGGACTCAGCAGGACTGGCAGCATCCATGGAGGTGAATGGATGGCTGATGTTTTGGGTCAAGACGCAGCATCAGGACAGAGAGAGTAGAGAGGGAGGATGGCCAGTATAAAGAGGTGAGCAGGACAGGTGATAAGTGGAACCTGGGGGACGATAGGTGGGGAGTGGGGGGGATGGCACAGATATAAAATGGTGATGATGAGTGAAAACCGCTGTAGTGAGGTCAAACACAAATCAGGAGAGTATTTCACTTCCCTAGCCCAAAGCTAGGTTCCTTTACATTACAAACAAGTTTTCTGGCAAGTCAACCGATGCCTCAGAGATTTCATCAGCCTTCATCTCTGCACTGTTTCTAGTGGATGAAACACCTGGAGCAGAAATGTTTTTGCCTGTGGCCTCTCAGGATCGGCACTGTCCATTTCTTCTGCTCCATCTGCAGGCAACTCAGCAATTCCCTGTTTGTACATCCTGCCTCTGCACTAACCCTGTGGTGCCACTGTCTGACATGAGAGACTTAATTAGAGAAGTGTCTTTGTTTCTCTTTTGTCTTATTCCACTATTGCTTCTTGGTTAACTGGAAAACTTAAGGAGATGGTTGTAATGGGGTAAGGCTGCAGTGGGTAGAGTCGGCTAGACCATCAGCACATTGCATGTCATTGGGTGTAAATAGATCACTGGTAAAACAGTGTCCTGAGCCTTGTTGTTGAATTCTGGCATTTAGTTTACATGCAGCCCTCTTCTGCCCCACTCTCATTAGCTCTGGAGAAGGATTTTGGAGGATTACATCAAAACTCCAGGGATTAGCTCCAGGAGAGGTGTAAGCATAGGAATGGAGAAAAATCTATGTGTATGTATTTACCTTGAGTAGTCCACAGCCAAGCTTGAGATGGCATACAGTGAGCAAGTAGAATGGCTGGTAAAAAGGTGGAAATGCAACAAATTGAGCCTTAAGGTGGACAAGACCAAAGAGATGAATGTGGTCTTTAGGAAGGTGTAAGCTGACTACTTCTTACGATACAAACACAACTCCTTTGTGGAGGGTGTTAGGAGCATCAAGTATCTGGGAGTGGACATAACGGACAATCTCATCTGGTCCCTCAACATCACCTCTTTAGTGAAGGAATTACTGCAGCATCTACACTTCCTGTGGAGACTGAGGTGAGGGAGGCTCTTCCCTCTCCATCCCAACCATTTTAACCAATTATTATAGGAGCATGATTATAGTGTCCTGACCAGCTGGTATCATGGCACTGTTAGGATGGGATGAGAAACAGCTTCTTCCCCCAGGCTGTGAGACTACTGAACTCCCTGTCATCACCCAGGTCTCATCACATAAGAAGCATCAGGAGAGCTATGCTGTTTATTTTTTTATCAACTGGAAAATGGGCTTGAAAATGGCAGATGGAATTTAATGCAGGCAGGTACAAAGTGTTGCACTTCAGTAGGACCAATCAGAGTGGGTCTTGGTAGGACACTGAGGAGTGAGGTAGAACAAAGGAATCTGGGAATACAGATCTATAATTCATTGAAAGTAGCACCATGGGTTGATAGGATTGTAAAGAAAGCTTTTGATACATAGGCTTTCATAAATCAAAATATTAAGTGCAGGAGATGGAATGTTATGTTGATGTTGTATATGAGATTGCTGAGGCCTAATTTGGAGTGCTGTGTACAGTTTTGGTCACCTACCTACAGGAAAGATGTAAATAATGTTGAAGGAGTGCAGAGAAAACTTACAAGGATGTTGCCTGGGCTGGAAGACCTGAGATACAAGGCAAAATTGAATAGGTTAGGATTGTATTTCTTGGTCCATAGAAGACTGAGGGGGAGATTTGAGAGAAGTAAACAAGATTATGAGGGGTACAGATAGGGTAAGTGCAAGCAGGCTTTTTCCACTGAGGTTGGGTGGGTTTACAACTAGAGGTCGTGGGTGAAGGGTGAAAGGGAAACAAGAGGGAAACCTCTTCTCTCAGAGGGTCTTGAGAATGTGGAATGAACTCCAGTAAAGGTTGACGGCAACCTTTAAGAGATGTTTGGGTAGGTACTTGTATGGTCGAGATACAGAAGGCTACGGTCCCAGTGCAGGTGGACGGCAGTAGGCAGTTTAAATGGTTTAGCATGAACTAGATGGGCTGAAGGGCCACCTGCTGATATACATCAGAGTGTATATGTCGAAAACACAATGACAGTGGCAGGTACATGGCAAATGAAATAGCTGGGCTAGAAGTTGGAGAAATGGCAATTTTAACATTGTAATTTCAGCCCACACAGTGTTGCCTCCTTCAGCGTGGGTTTCCTCCAGGTGCTCTGGTTTCCTCACACATTCCAAAGACATTCAGTTAGTGAGTTGTGGGGTTGCTCTGTTGGCATCGGAAGCATGGCGGGTTGCTCAGAAAAATCCTCCACGGCTGGATTTACAGTCCTCCTTGCCGACAATGCGTTTCACTGTACGTTTTGATGTATACATGACAAATAAAACTCATCCTTCTCGTAATTCTAACTTTGCTGATTTTTTTTTTGTTTGCTGTTTCATCTTTAGGAGTAATTCTCTGTCTGCAGTTTGTTCATATGACATCAAAAGTATCCGTGCAGCTCTGGATGGACCATATCAAGAATACAAAACTGACTGTTCTGCCTTTGTTCAGTATAAAGGGCAAGTTCCATTTCCAAGACCCGGCTCGGTAAGGGACACGCATTAAGTAAACAAGAATGAACTGTTCAGATTGGATAGCTGTTGCAGTGGTGATCAACCAGTTGATGAAAAGATGGAAGTGCAGTAGGGTTGGAAGTATAGAGCAGAGTTGTGTAAATTTATGAGACATTAATTTTTAGCTTTTAATTTATTATTTTCAATATGTTTATTCAAAGCATCAGCATAATTTTTTATCTACTCAGTGGCCTCTTCATTAGTGACAGTCCAGTGTGTTGTCTGTTCAGAGATGCTCTTCCACACACCACTGCTGTAATGTGTGGTTATATCGGTTACTATCGCCTTTCTGTCAGCTTGAACTGCTCTGACCGTTCTCCTCTCAGCTCTCATTAACAAGGCTTTTTTGCCCACTGAGCTGCCACTCACTGCATGATTTCTGTTTTCGTGCTCTGTAAACTCTAGAGATTGTTGTGTGTGATGATCCTTCTGAGGTACTCAAATCACCGTGTCTGACACCAGCAACCAGACCACGGTCTGAAACTAAGGTCATATTTCTTTCCCATTCTGATGTCTGGTCTGAGCCTCTTGACCACGTCTGCTTGCTTTTATGCATTTTGTTGCAACGTGATTGGTTGATTAGATACTTGCATTAACAAGCAGGTGTACCTAATAAAGTGTCACGGAGTGTTTGTATGCACTGACTGAAAAGGCAATAATACAAGCAAACAGATTTTGTCACAGGTGCACATCCACTATTACGAACAGAAGTAAATCATTTACCCTTCAAATCTGTTCTGTCATTCAGTGAGATCTGTATCCAGGATCTATCAACTGCCCTTTACACAACTTTATAAGTTCAGTTAGCATCCCCTGTTTTGGTTGGGAGAGAGTACACTCTTCCGACACACCTTGATGCTGAAATGCTCCTCATTTTCTCTCTAGAATGTTCCATTCATATAACCACTTGTAATGGATTCTCCCACCAACTGAAAACGTTCTCCTCTTAGATCCTATCAGTTCCTTTAAAAACAATAAAGCCTAGGTTCTCTCATCCCAGGAATATGTCCAATTTATGTTTCTTTGAGATTTAACGTGAAGCCCTGGTAAAGTTTTATGCTGTGCTTTTTTTCTTAATCAGTGTATAATGTGTCCAGAACTGCAGGTGTACTCCAGTGGAAGCTCACCCAGGCTCTGAAACTGCAGCAAAACCTCACCTACTCCTACTCCAGCGTTTAATTACGAAGGTTGATGTCTCAGGAGCATTCCGATTATAATTTTCTGGACCACAACATTTTATTGTATATTGACTTTTTAATCTGTTTGGGCCTGCCACGTCCCTCATTATCAGCATTTAAAATGTACACAGATCTATCCTTTTAAAACCAAAAATGGCTGATCTCATACTGATCTACATTGAAATTCATCTGCAATAATTTAGTTCATTTGTTTAATTCATAGTGTCTCTCACTCTCATTTTATATTATACTTTATATTGTATCATTGCCATCTTGGATTTGACATTCTCTACTTCGTTACCTGAGTAACTATAAAAAAATGAACACAGTACCTTCCAATTCAAATACAATAACCTTTATTTCTATTTTCAGTTTTTGATTGCTTAGCCATTGTCTTAGCAGGTTACACAATGCCTTCAGTTTGAGGAATTTTAATTTTGGTTAAAAGGGTTTTTGTAGTGGCCAAAACAAAACAGTTGCCGCTGACGGTGACCTTGTGGATTTGTTACACTTGCATGACGTGTCTTCACTCCAATAATGATTGATCCAAAAGTTGAGGATATGTAGTCAATCCTTTATTAGCAATTAGCAAACATACAGTCTTGAGGCGGTGAAACTTACACAACATCCGTCGGCACCCAACTTCGACAAGCAAAGCACGAATATGTGACTTAGTCACTTTGCTTTTACCATGCCCCGCTTGTGTGAGTAGATACCATAATAAACGTGCAACGCAGAATACAATGCAGATAGAGAACAGATACATGGTTCCAACAGTTGTTATCTGATATGCATTCTGTTTATACTTTGTATAGGCCAGGAGCTGGAGTCATTAAATTGCAGTGACTATCACTCCTCCAGCTAAAGTAGCATATGTCATTAAAGTGTCTGATTAGTAGTTGTCGCACTTTTGAGTCAAAAGGCTGTGGGTTCAAATCCCACTTCAGATACTGAAAAGCTTCTATTTTCTATTTTCTAATTATGATTTATAATTTAACTTTTTATTATATTGACTTCGATTTGTACTGCAAAGCACAGAATCTAATATCACTGTGATGATTGTATGCCCTAGTATCAATTGTTTGGTGACAATGAAGTAAAGTGAGACTTGAACCTCGTGCTGCACCATGAACCATTAACCATGGCGCCAAATGCTCTGGGCGCAGAAGTCCACGGTACCAATTCTGAAGAAAAGCAGGAAAGTGTATATGGTGCTCAGTTCAATATTTGATCTTTTGAATTGCAAGTCTTTCTTGCCTGCCTGCTTAATTATTTGAATAAAATGCAATTTAGCTCATTAAATATGACCTAAACTTAAAGCACCATTTCAGTCTCATTAATCAGTTCCATTTTCTCAAGTTAGCACTGTACATTATTATAGAGTCTGACAAGATATTAGGCTAATGGATCTATCATTTACTGACTTCTATCTTTTAATTTTTTCTCAGAGGAGAGCAAACTTCATCTGTAGGTAGGTATTTCATATTAGCAAAACAATAATGCCCATAAAAGGGCAAACAGATTAACATAGTAGAAACACACTCAATAAAGGATTAAAGAATCATGAATTAGTATCTCTGTGCATGTTCATTCATCTAGTAGTGTAACACAGAACATATGAGTACAAGCATAACTGAGCATTTGAGTGAGCACATGAACATACATGGGCAAATACTGTATACACTGACATGCATGTAGATGACATATTGATACACACAAAGAAATACCCAAACTTTTAACTGTCTTTTTACTCCAGCACACAATTGCCAGTTTGCAAGCTAACACTGTCTGAGCTTTGTTGGAGAAACAGCAGGATGTAACACTGAAAATCCAAGCTTTTTATTATGCCCTCTTTCCTTCACAGTGTATCACTAACTGGCATAGGAACCATTCGATTGAGAGTTCACTACATTTACCTGACGACGTGCTGCGTTTCAGCCGAAGTCACCCACTCATGCAGCAAGCTGTCTACCCGATGAATGGTCAGCCAAGGATGATAACCAGAAATGCACAGTATTCCAAAATTGTCGCAGTGCAAGTGAGCTCAATGGATGGAACTTACGAAGTTCTCTTCCTCGGAACAAGTAAGTGCACCTGGTACCTTTTGAATTAGCTTTCTTAGTGATTAATGCTAGAAGCAGCTGGGAAAACAACAGATATTGGTTGGAATCTCAAGACATCCTGACAACCTAACAAAGTGAGGACTGCAGGTGGTGTTAGGGATCTGCAGGCACAGGCTTGGCTGTGCCTTTTATTGATTATTTTTGTGAAATAACCTTTCACCTTGTCTTTTGATTATCCTTTGCTTTGAAACTGATGATGCTGCAAGTTCCAAACTGATTTCTCAGACTAGGACAGTGGTAGCATTATTTGTCATTATAAATTATTTAATTGAAGGAAATTTATACCTAAATGACCAAGGGCTTGACTTCATAGTCTTCTACAAAGTTCTCCAGTGAATTTCATGCTGTCATTTTCACTAGCATTTTATATAAATGAATTATTCCACACGAACTTTAAGGCCAGTAAAGGAACTCATCTAAGGATGATTAGACCTCCAACACTGCAGAAACAGGTCACAACTGTTCTCCCACCATTTCCTCCTTTGAATAAAATGGTGGTTGTCCGTTGTGTCGGACAATGATAGGAAAGAAAGGTTTTTAAAGTAGAAAAGCTGTTGCACTATGGTAGATCCACTCCCTTGAACTCAGATATCCAGGTCCAATGGTATGAACAAGCGTCACAGACTAGGGTCTTCCTTGTTTGCAGTGGATGACCATGACGTCTTCTGTGCCTCTAACACTTTGCTCTCCATGGGGCGATGCAGTACTGCCTTCCTGGCTGTTGGATCTCACCGCAGATTTCATCTGCCAAGTCTGCTGGAGTTGACTTTGCATGTTAGGACAAGCATGTCCCTAGCTCACCAGGGTATGAGGCCTTCGGCTGTCCTCACTTGGATTAGCCCACCTGTCGAAGCAGTTTATCTGGGTGTGGCCACTGTCACAATCAAGTGGCTACTTGGAGCCACAACTGAGTGCTGAGTGTCTAGTGGGGGACCAAAGTTGAGTGAGCTGCCCCACAACAAGTCCCTTCACCAGAGGTGCTACCCCTCTCTGGACACCCCATATACCCGAGTTTGGTTAAAACACTTGATTACTTACTTACTTGCTGTCCGTTACACCACTGGCATTTAGGGCAGCAATGAAGGTCCTCCATCTGTCTGTCCATGGCCATCTCTATTGTGCCCCAGGTGTAGTTCAGTCCTCATTTCTGCCTCAACAGTATGGCACCAAGTTCTCTTTGGTCTCTGCATTTCTGTCCCCCTTCAGCAGTCCGCTGAAGTGCTGACTTGATGATGGAGTTGGCTTCTCCTCTCAACGTGTGCCCAGTCCATCTCCAGTGTTTCCTCATGATGATGTGGCCATGTCTCATTGATGACACGGAAGGAGTAGGGCGTGGTTGAAGATCTTTCTTGGCCAAAAGATACGGATGATCTTCCGGAGGACAGTGGTGTGAAATGACAACAGGTTGACAATGTCCCTCTCTGTCATCCACCAGCATTCTGACCCATACAAGAGTGTGAATGGGATTCCTTATTCCCAGCATTGGAATGCTTCCTTCTACACTGGCAAGAACATTTATTTTAACAGGAGCATTTAAAAAAAAACAGTCATCAGCCATAAAGACTGGCTGGATAGGTAAATTATATAGTGCCATGCTAATTGTACTGATAGGATCAGTTGCTGCCCTATTTTGAGGTAGCTGGTCAAGTGTCAAGTGAAATCAAGTGGTTTATTGTCATTTAACTATAGACATGTATATAACATATATAACCAAATAATGTATATAGAAACAAGATAATGTAGTAGTACACATAACACATGGTAACTATGAAGGTAAGGATAAAATCTACAAATGAATCACACATAAGTAACAAACTAAAAAGAATTAATATTAAATATTGTAAGGTTAAGAATGGATTAACCAGTGACGCTTCAAATACGATGCAGCAGAGAGATCAGAAGCCTGACGGCCTGGGGGAAGAAACTGTTTTCCATTCAACCATTCTTGTTTTTATGCATCGGAGTCTCCTGCCTGATGGTAGAAAGTCAAAGCGGATGCTGGATGGATGGGTGGAATCCTTAGTAATACTAAGGGCCCTGTGTACACCTCGCTCCTGATAAATGTTCCCGGTGGATGGTAGGGAGACCCCTATGATCCTCTCAACTGTTCTCATAGTCTTTTGTAGGGATTTCCGGTCTGATCCTCGACTCCTCCCATACCAGATGGAGATGCAACTTGTCAGGATGCTCTCGATGATGCTCCTGTAAAACACAGTTAAGATGGCGGGGGGGGGGGGGGGGGGGGAGGTCCTCAATTGATCAATTGGCTTCAGAACTGGAGGTGCTGCTGCTGCTGTGCCTTCTTGTTCAGGGAGGTGATATTAAGGGACCAGGCAAAGTCATCTGTGATGTGAATTCCCAGGAACTTGCTGCACTTAACTCTCTCTATGGAGGAGCCACGTAAATGTATTTGTCTGTACCTTCCTGAACTCCACAATGATTTTCTTTGTCTTCGCTACATTCAGGCCTAAGTTGTTTCTTCTCACTCCAATCCACCAGCCACTCTACTTCCTCACTATACTCCATCTCGTCATCGTTCTCGATAAGGCTAGCCACTGCAGTGTCCTCCACAAACTTGATGACACGGTTTGAGCTGGATCCTGCGACAGAGTCGTGCGTCAGCAGTATGAACAGCAGAGGCATTGTAAAAACATCAGGCTTTGTGTAAAATCTGGGAGAGAAAGGATTAATATTTCTGGGATAAAGTGAATGTGATATGTTGTGGCATGAATGAAGTCACTGGAGAATAGTACTGGTCGACATGAAGCATCCTCTTTATTTGACAAAACAAGATGCAGCAGGCATCATATTGAGCAACACACACAAATTGCTGGAGGAACTCAGTAGGCCAGGCAGCATCCATGGAAGTAAATAAACAGTCAATGTTTTGGGCCTAGTTTTTCAGGACTGAAAACAAAGGGGAAAGATGCCAGATGCCAAGGTTTGACAGGGTTTGAGGAGGGTCTTACAGGGTTTGACAGAGTAGATGCAGAGTTTCCCTGGCTGACTCATTTAGAAGCAGGGCTCACTATCCAGAATTTGGTGCAGGCCATTCAGGATCAATAAATTTCTTCACCCAGAGTGTGAGGAAACTTTGGAATTTTTAAATCCAAAGGGCTAGAATTCTCAGATTCTACCACACTCCTACACAGCAAGTATAATTTGCTGTGGGCAATTAACTTGCCTTTTGGGAGGCCTTGGGGATGCGAGGACAACCCATGTAGTCACAGGGAGAACATGCAAACTCCACGCACACAGTGCTGGAGGTCAGGTTTGAAACCAGATCACTGGAGCAGAGAGGAAGCAGCTGTACTAACTGTGCCGCTGTGAAGCACCACAAACTATTGGCAGCTGTAGTAATGCATACAGTAATGTGTTTGTAACCTCATTGCCTAGTATAATTCTTACTCTACCATTGTTATCAAGTCAGGGGACCAACCTGGGTTTAATGAGAAATGCAGAAAGACTTCAAAAGAATAGCAGCAAAATTCCTCAAAATTGTGATGCCAACTTGATTAAACTACAACACAGTTAGTGTTATACAGCAAAGACAGTAACCGGTCAGGTCAAATCTCAACAGTCCTGATCACCTCGATGTGAATGGCAGCAGATAATTAAACCGTAGGGAGGAGGAAGCTTCTACAACATCCCCATTCTTAAAAGTGATTCGTCTGCAAACAAGAATGAAGCATTTTCATAAAGGAGTGATGTGTGAGTGATCCATCTGTACTTCTACCTATTATCCCATATTGTTATAGAAACCAGACTTCAGACAGTCAGTTGACTGTTCACCATTAAACCCTGAGAACACTGTGTATGGCAGTGGCAGTGTCACCGGACAACATCCTGTTCTCTAGCATTCATCCGGCTTCCCCTCTCCAAGCAGCTGATCAATCCAAAGGAGCGGCAGAGACCGATACGATTTGGCACCGACAGTCTCACAGGAATTGCTAGTCAGCCTTTAACTCAACGTAGGACTGCCTTAGGGACTCCAGCTTCTTTGGAGTTTACTCCCAAAGCTTTCCCCATGCGTCAGCATAGCAACAGGGCAGCGGGAGTTAGAGGTCAGAGGTTTTCTTCTACGTGAGTTGCCAACTATGGTTGATGAACCCCATCTGTTCGGAGCAATTGGTTTTAAGGCACCAGTAATCTGTCTTTGCCACTTCTCCCGTCAGTAGAAACACCTTGCTGGGTTTAGTAGCTAAGCCACATGTGAAGGCCAGGGTACTGGTCTTGGATGTTAGAGGCTATTCAAGACACACACCACTGGGAGCATTGAATAGATGGTGGGAGGAGCTTATCCCCTCAACTGCACTTGTCCCCACCCCAACTGGCTATGATAACCTTAAGGAACAGCTGTTCCAGTACATCTACCCAATAAATTGAAAAAAATTGCCCGGGTGTGTTCTATCCACAAAACACTTGACAAATCCCATCTGTCTTGTTATATCAATGTGACGGAGAGATTCAGTTCTGGCAAGCAGCACTTATTCACCTGTAACCTCCTCATTAAGTCTGGCTTTCACCCGGGTGTACTTGATCCCAGATCTCACAATGGGCTTGGGCCAAATGTGGACCACATAGGTGAATTCTAAAGAAGGGAGTGACTCCCTTTGACATCAATCACTCTGGTAAAACAGAAGTCAGTGGACATCAAGAGGAATCTAATGCTGCATCATTCATTTCATGAAGGAGCATGGTTATGGCTGTTGAAGGCCAATAATCTTATCCCCACGACGCTATTGAAGTGGGAGGACAGGCTTTGGCGAAGGATGGTAGGTATCACCTCCGTGTTCCTTACAGGTTATAAGCCATCCTTCATTGCTATTGGAACTTCTAACCTAACAGCACCATGAATATGCTTGCCTGATCAGTGACAGTGTTTCAGGAAATACCTTCATATCCTGGTTGGAGATTATCTCGGGAAGGGTAACAAAGTCTCACCTTCCTAGTTGAATCATCTAGGGCTGATTTGTGAAGCTGAGTAATGATGTTGCAGTGTCCATATGATGGTCCTTTACTCTTCTGAACCAACTCTTTAGGTTCAATACACTGTGTCTCTCTATCTCCTGCAGATGATGGCCGTTTGCACAAAGCTGTATTGGTTGGTTCCCGCAGTTATATCATAGAGGAGAAGAAATTATTTAAAAATATTCAACCCATTCAAAATCTCCTTTACTATAAGGTATGAAAATAATCACAGGATTCTAATTTACTCATCAGATTCTGAAGGTGTGGGTAGGGAACCCACCGTCCAGTTTTTTTTTGCATAAGAACTGCTTTTTGTGACTCCTCTCACTCTCCTAGACTTGCTATGAGGATAGAGTCAGCCTCTGATTATCTTTATTTGAATTAGTGTGTACTGATTATAATGTCCATCACTTGCTGATGAAAGGATGCAATGGTTAATGATGGCCAACTTATTGCAAGTGAGATATTTAGAGATCAGTTACACTCACGCGAGCAAAAGAATAACCTGGACTGAGACATCTGTCAGCAGCTGAAAAATCTGTAGTTTTGGTTGTAATTCCATATGGTTTCAATCAGGAATATCCTCACACCATAATGAGTTACAATGAAGTATTGGAATTCCTAAAAGTTCTATCTCTACAAATAGACTAATTGTTGGTGGGATAATTCTTTATTCATACTTGCTTTCCTTTGTCTCCTCTGAGGCAACAGTTCCTACACTCTCTGTCATTGCATATATCCAGGTTCCCTTCCACTTGCAAGCTATCCTGACCTTTACCATTCCTTCTTTGTAACCAGAACTTCCAACTAAACAGCACTGTCCATACACTTTCACCAGATAGGAGACAGTGTTTCAGGAAGGACCATCATAACCTCACTGAAAGTTAATTGTAAAGATGGGCAATAAATGATCACCTTCCCAGGAACATCCATGTCCCAAAAATTAAATTTGAAACCAAGAATTACAGTCAGTCTCAGCGGTCATGAACCGGGTGGGAGGGAGGGAGAGAGGGATGGAAGATGTTATCCAGTGGCCTTTGGATAGGAGGGAATCAAAGTTCAGTGTGGTGCCATTCACTGGGTGAACAGGTCCAACAAATAGAATTGCACTAAGGTCACTCACATCATGAGAAAAGTAATCACAAATGGAATAAAACAGCAGGCCCCACTGTAAACTGATGAGAGATTGTGATGTGGCTCAGCAAAGATTAATTTTGAAATAGGTTTCAGTCTGATTTGAATATTTCTAGCATTTTCTGTTTTTATTTTAGTTATCAACATTCTCTTTACTCTTGCCCAGGGATTTGTTTATGTTGGTTCTCTCAGTGAAGTTACTCAGGTTGCAGAG
Source organism: Hypanus sabinus (assembly GCF_030144855.1). NCBI lineage: Eukaryota > Metazoa > Chordata > Chondrichthyes > Myliobatiformes > Dasyatidae > Hypanus > Hypanus sabinus. Next base: position 21,207,546 of record NC_082720.1, read on the forward strand.
GCAGATTGCGAACAGTACAAGACCTGTTACGACTGTATCTATGCCCGGGATCCCTACTGCGTTTGGAGTAAGTCAGCATCTCGCTGCAAGTTATACAAGAAACATTCATTGAACAAGTAAGTATATATTTGTCTGGCTCTGAAGCAAAATTAATGGAAAAAATCGAACCATGTGGGAGAATGGGTGCATTTTCTATCATCAGTTATTCCCACATATCCAATACCAGACGGATTTAGCCAATCCAGAGACACTTGAGATTAGTACGGTCCAACAATTGGTCTAGGAATGGCTACTTACACTGATAACACGTGTGAAAACTTTAATTTAGAGGAGGTTTAATATCACTAGCATATGTCATGAAGATGTTGTTATGTGGCAGCAGTACGTTAAATATACAGTGCAAAAGGAGGGGAACAGAAATACAAAGGAAGTTTTCATGGGTTCATTGTCCATTTGGAAATCTGATGGTGGAGGGGACGAAATGTTGAGTGTGTGTCTTCAGGCTGCTGTACCTCCTCCTTGATAGTGGCAATGAGAAGCGAGCACGTCCTGGGTGGAAGGGGTCTTTAATAATGGATTCCACCTTTTTGAGGCATCGCTTTTTGAAGGTGTCCAAAAGATCGTTTAAAGTGCTTAAATACTGAAAATATTGTCCCATTTAATTCTGTAGGTCAGACGATATCTGAGAAAGAAACACTCAGTGTTGCCTGCAGAGTGTTTCCAGCACTTCCTGCTTTTATTTCAAATTTCCAACATCTGCAGCTTTTGATTTTCCTTGCTCCTCAAAAGTTGCTGATCTCTGAATTCATGTCCTGCTTTGGAAAATTTACAAGATAGAGTTGGCTTTGGCTACCAGCTCAAATGCTAAAACATCAGATGCCATTTGTACTTGCCCTTATCCTGTTCCATTCCAAGTCACTGCAATGATATTTTTAAATAGTTTGGGCAATTTCCTTATAATTCTCAGTGATTTTTGTAGTCTAGTACAGAAAGGGAGATTTCTCCTGTGTTCCTGCTGAGAATTCCAATATGGGATGGAACACAATGGGAATCCAACTGTTAAGAGTGGGCATGTGGAGGTCCTGTCTGCCTTAGTTGCAGGATCTCATTCACAGTATTTAGCTCAATTTCCCTCACTGTACTAAAGCCCCCTGGCAATGTTTCACAAAAGCGGTGGTGGAGGGTGGAGCAAAGCAAAGACCGCAGGTATTTGGAGTTATTGAAAGGAGCCGGTGAGTGGGGCAGGGAAAGTTTGGGACAGGGAGGAGGCTGTGGAAGTGAAGAAAAGTTCCATTCTTTGTTTTACATTCAGGTTCAAAGGTTCATTTAATATCAAAGCATGTATCCATACACAACTCTGAAATTCATCTTCTCCAGATAGCCACGAAACAAAGAACCTGAAAGTCATTCAGAGAGAAACGTCAAACCCAAGCCCCTGCACAATAAAGAATGGCACCTCATTCTGTACAAAGTACACAGTGCTGATTGGAAACTAAGAAGCACGATATTATTAATCAGTGCTGGCGGACTAATTCAATCATACAGCCTAGAAAGAGGCCTTTCAACTCACACCAACCATCTCATCTTCACTGATTTACATAATTCTACCAATTACCCACATGCTAGGAGCAATTACCAGTGGGCAAACAACCTACCCAATCAGACACCTTTGAGATGTGGGAGGAAATCAGAATACCTGAAGGAAACCCTTGTGCTTATGAAGTCAATACAGCATAGTACAATCTTCTCAGCCCACCCTATCCATGGCAAGCTTCTACACTAATCATGTGAGGACAATATGCTCCATTGAGCCCTAATGCATTTAAAGTGGCGTCATAGGTAGATAGGGTCTTAAAGAAAGCTTTTGGCATCTTGGCTTTCATAAATCAAAGTACTGTGTACAGGAGTTGGGATGTTATATTGAAGTTCCGTAAGACATTTGAGAGGCCTAATTTGAGTACTGTGTGCAGTTTACATCTACCTACAGGAAAGATGTAAATATGGTTGAAAGTACGGACAAAAATTACAAGGATTTTGCTGGGTGTGGAGGACCTGATCAATAAGGAAAGATTGAATAGGTTAGGTAGGGCTTTATGCCTTAGAACGTAGAAGATTGAGGGGAGATTTGATAGAGTTATACAAAATTATGAATGGGGTATAGAAAGGGTAAATGTAAGCAGGCTTTTTTTTTACTGAGGTTGGGTGGGACTATAACCAGAGTCATGATTTAAGGGTGAAAGATGAAATGTTGAAGGGGAACATGAGGGGAAACTTCATTCAGAGGGCTGTGAAATTATAGAGCGAGCTACCACACAAATGGTGTATGTGAGCTCAATTTCAATGTCTGAGATAAGTTTGGATAGGTACGTGTATGGTAGGGCTATGGTCCCAGTGTGGGTGTTTGGGACTAGGCAGTTTACATGGTGTGGCACAGACTAGATGGGCTGAAGGACTGTTTGTGTGCTTTACTTTTCTATGATTCCCTATCTTACTATGCATTGCCTAATTAAATATCAGAAGATCCAGGCCATTATCGCCAATGTTCATGACTCCATAGAAAATGTGCTAAAGGTAATGAAGGAAAGTCAGACACTGGGGACAATTATTGGAAAAGTATTGGACAATATATATGGTTTAGCAAGTATACTCTCAGACAGCTGGAGGCTGTTTCTTTGCTGAACTGACTGCTACCCCTAGTGGCTGAAATATTACTATGCATGTGCTTTTTATAATTTATTGTTGTAAAATATACATCCAACTTGAGCTTTTTTAAAATCTTTTTTTCCATATGTGCAAGTCGAAACTGCCCATGATATTGTTATGCATGGGATATACGTATTACTGGTTTAGCATCATCTAATGCCCATTCAAATCAAACCAAATTTCAAGTTTAATTATTCAACCATACATAAATACAGCTGAATGAGATAGTGTTCCTCTGGGGCCAAGGTGCAGAACATAGACAGCACATTCAAAATAGCGAACAAAAAAAAAACATAGTCACGCATAGTCTTCCCTGGTTGCCCATGTCTTGCTAAACTATTTTAAAAGGCATTTAAGAGTTTCCACTGTGGATATGATTTATTTGATTCAAACGGAATAAGGATGGTTGGACATTATTTAAATGGATGTGCTGTCACACCAGTTGTCATCATTGCGGGCACTTGATTTTTAATATGGTTATTTCTGGTTACCAGGCTAGTAACTTTACTCTTATTGCAGAGGAGAGTTGGGGACTTGCATCCCAAGGATTGTATTTCTGATAATGCAATTGTTCAGCACCAGTAAGAGCTCTGTTTAATCTCTGAGTTAAAGGCTGCTGATTTGTTGACAGTATTGGATCCTTGTGCAGTTGACAGAGGAGACACATGTTTACACGTCTGAGATTTGGGTACAATTCCGCACCCTTTCCTCTGGTGCTTTAGAATTTCAATCATTACCACTCAGAATCAGGATCACAATATCACTGACATGACATGAAATTTCTTGTTATGACAGCAGTACAGTGCAGAGAGATCAACATTGTAAATTACAAAATCAGTGGAAAAAAATTCCAAGGTAGCATTCAGAAATCTGATGGTGGGGGTATCTGTTCTGAAATTATTAAGTGTGGGTCTTCAGGCTCCTGTACCTCCCCCGACAGTAATAACAAGAAGAGAGCATGTTCCAGATAGTGAGGGTCTCTAATGATAGATACCATCTTCTTGAGGCACCACCTCTTGAAGATATCCTCAATGGTGGGGAGAGCTGTGCCCACAATGGAGCTGGCTGAGTCTATAATCCTTCTGCAGCCTTGTTTGATCCTGTGCACTGGAGCCTCAATAGCAGGCTGGGATGTAACTAGTCAGAATGCTCTCCACTATCCACCTGTGGCAATTTATAAGAGTCATTGGTGACACACCAAATCTCCATAATGAAATAGAACTGCTGGCATGACTTCTTAGTGAATTCATTGAAAGCAGTATAAGTATCTGTAAGGTGGTATGGCAACTGAAAAACTTCTCATGATACTGAAATAGACTCCATAATATTGGATTGAATCTGAATATTCTTGTTCTTTGCAGTGACTTCTTACAAGACATTAAGAAAGGCAATGCTGCAGAATTGTGCCCACCAAACAAAGGTAAAAGTGGTTACAGAGGATGCAGGAATAATATCCAGCAAAACCTGAGATAAATCATGGTCCCAGACATATACAGGGATTAGCTGTCATGCTGATGGTGAATGGATTTGTAGTAACTTGGAAATCAGTCTTCAGAACCTGGTTCTAATTCCAACCCAGCTGGGTGGTTATGATCCATGGGAATTTAAGACCATAAGACATAGGAGCAGAATTAGGCCACTCAGCCCATCAAGTCTGCTCCACCATTCCATCATGGCTGATCTATTATCCCTTTCAACCTCTGCATTAATTATACTCAGCAACTTGGCCTCCACAGCCATCTGTGGCAATGAATTTCACATATTCCCCACCCTCTAGCTAAAGAAATTCTTCCTCATCTCTATTCTAAATGGATGTGTCCCTGCATTCTGAGACTGTGCCTTCTGGTCCTAGACTCACCCACTATAGGAAACATTTTCTCAACATCCACTCCGTCTAGGCCTTTCAATATTCAATAGGTTTCAATGGGATTCCACCCCCACCCCCCCCCCAGTATTGTTCTAAACTCCTGCGAATACAGGCCCAGAGCCATCAAACACATTAACCATTTCATTCCCGGAATCATTCTCGTGAACTTTCTGTGGATCACCTCCAATGCCAGCACTTCTTTTCTTGAGATTAGGGGTCCAGAGCTGCTCCCAATATTCCCAAATGCGGTCTGACCAATGCCTTATAATGCCTCAACATCACATCCTTGTTCTTATATTCTGGTCCTATATTCTATTCTATTCTAGTGAATGCTAACATTGCATTTGCCTTCCTCACCACCAACTTAACCGGCAAGTTAACCTTTAGGGAACCCTGCTCAAGGATTACCAAGTCGCTTTGCACCTCAGATTTTTGAATTTTCTCCCCGTTTATAACGTAGTCTACACTTTTATTTCTTCTTCCAAAATGCATGGCCATACACTTTCTGACACAATTATTCTGTCTGCCACTTCTTTGCCCATTCTCCCAATCTGTCCAAGTTCTTCTGCAAACCCCCTGACCCTTCAACACAAACTAAATGGTAATTGAGTATTATCCTGCTTATCCAAAAGTTCAAACACCTTTTAATTTTGAATTCCAGTTTAGACTAAATCCAGCAGATTGACATTCACACCATTTGAGCAGATTAAGAGCTATAGCAATACATTTGGTTCTGATTGAGAAATGTTTGAAGTGAAGTAGGCTTCTAACAACTTTTTTTTAAATCTAGTTTTTAAAGCCATTCCCTACTGTTGTGCAACAAATGTTCAGATTTTATCTGCAGAGCCTTGTTTCTGACTATTTTAGTAATTACTCTGACACCGGAAGAATAAGCTTGATAGCCCCTTTTCTACTTTCCACTGTTGAACTCTTCACTTTAACAGGGGTGGAGTTTGTAATTTGGGATTGTTTAAAATGTGACACAAATACCTTTGTGCATTCAGAGTGAATAGTATTCGTAATAATGTTATGTTACATCAACAACAGCATTGGTACTGCATTTGCACCCATGCTGAACTTGTCAATTTCACCAACTTCCACCCTGCCCTCAGATTTACTTGGTCCACTTCTGACACCTCCCTTCCCTTTCTCAATCTCCCTGTCTGTACCTCTGGGGACAGTTTATCTGCTGATGCCTCTTATAAACCTACTGTCTCTCACAGCAACCTGGACTATACCTCTTACCAACCTGTTACTTGTAAAAATGCCACCCCCCCCCCCCTTCTCTCAATTCCTCCATCTCCGCTGCATCTGCTCTCAGGATCAAGATTTTCATTCCAGAACTAAGGAGATGTCCTCCTTCTACAAAGAGAGGGACTTCCCTTTCTCCACCATCAACACTGCCCTCAACTGCATCGCTTCCATTTCATACACGTCTGCCCTTATCCCATCTTCCTGCCAACCCGCCAGAGATAAGGTTCCTCTTGTCCTCACCTACCATCTCATCAGCCTCCGCATCCAGCACATAATTCTCAGTAACTTCTGCCATCTCCAGTGGGAACCCACCAGCAAGCACATCTTTCGCTCACCTCCATTTTCTGCTTTCCACAGGGATCGCTCCCTATGCAACTCCCTTATCCATTTGTCCCTCCTCACTGATCTCCCTCCTGGCACTTATCCTTGCAAGGGGAACAAGTGCTACACCAGCTCCAACAACTCTTTCACTACTATTCAGAGCTCCAAACAGTCCTTCTGAGTGAGGCAACACTTCACCTGTGAGTCCGTTGGGATCAACTACTGTATCCAGTGCTCCTGGTGTGGCCTCGTGCATATCGGTGAGACACAACGTAGATTGGGAGAACACTTCGCTGAGCATCTACACTCTGTCCACCAGAAAAAGTGGGATCTCCCAGTGGCCACTCATTTTAATTCCACTTCCCATTCCCATTCCCATTTTTTCACGTCAGACCATTGCTGCAACGAGGTCAAGCTGAGGTTGGAGGAGCAACACCTCATATTCCGTCTGGGTAGCTTCCAACGTGATGGCATGAACATAAATTTCTCAAACTTTCAGTAATGGCCCCCCCATCACCATTCCACATTCTCATTTCCCTCTATCACCTTGTCAGTTTACCTGCCCATCACCTCCCTCTGGTGCTCCTCCCACTTCCCTTTCTTCCATGCCTTCTGTCCTCTCCTGTCAGATACCCACTTCTCCAGCCCTGTATCTCTTTCACCAATCGACTTCTCAGCACTTTATTTCATTCTTCCCACCTCCTGGTTTCACTTATCACCTACTACCAGGTATTTCTTCCTCCCCTCCCCTCACCTTCTTACTGTGACTTCTCATCTTTTTTTCTCTATACCCGATGAAAGATATCGGCATGAAATGTCGACCGTTTACTCTTTTCCATAGATGCTGCCTGGCCTATTGAGCTCCTCCAGTATTTTGCTTGTGTTGCTTGGATTTCCAGCATCTGCAGATGTTTGTTCTTAATATTTTAAATTTTTTCCCCATCTTCAAGTTTGCTTTGCTAATATTTTCATCCATTTTAGAAGCTGCAGAAGAAATTGTTCTGGTCATTGATCACCGTTCGGATGTGGTACTCAACTGCAAGCCCTCCTCTTCAAAGGCCCACTGTGAATGGCTGACTCCCAACAAGAACATTACGATCGACTTCTATAGTTCAGGACTCCTAGTGACAGAAAATGTACTCGGCAACTATGACTGTTATTGCCATGAAAATGGCATCCGTCAGATGGTAGCGTCCTATCATCTCATGTCCAGGCGATCACGGGTGGCGTTGATAGCATTGATGTTGCCTATTGCATTTGTTGCAGTAGTCGTCTTCTTTATTTTGAACTCCAGGAGGACTTAATTTTACCTGTTCATTACAGTCCATCCAATTAACTGAACATTACCTTCTCTCTGGAGACTAGAACGACTAACCTTGATAACAAGGTTGTTTGTCACAACCGAGGAACATTCGAGCACAACTAATGGAGTCCATTTCAAGTACCTTCCTCTGCCACTATCAGGATGGTAAAATGGACATTATATCAGTACTGCCCAATCAACACTGATGGGGCAGTTGGCTGAACTTTATCAAGCCTGAAGGGTCAACTTAAACAGTCCCTCTGTAACAGGAAAATTATTCCACATGACAATTTTATAGAAGGCTCAAATCTGTACTGTTGCTAACGCAGAATACCTCAGGGCTCCTCTGGAGTCACAGCCTAATTTGATGGCAGCAAAGCTGGTACAGTCTTTTTAGTCTGGTGAGCTGTATCCAGGTGCCTGTTCTGCAGTCAGCTGGTTGGCTGACTGTCAAACTTTAAACTTAATGGACACTGGAGTGTGAAAGTCATAAGGGCTTCTTTCTCCCTTAAACAGAGGCTGACTAGTGAGCTTCACCCAAAGGTACTTGGAAAGAATAGAATTGACCAATCTCTTTTGCAAAGATTAGGTCTCATGAAAATAATGTGAATATAAAATTCTTCTTGGAAAGAAGAAACTAAGTGTCTTATTTATAAATGACCCCACATACCTGTTGATGTAGTACGTTCTAGGATTTTTGTTTAAACAAAGCACAGAAACTTGGTACTGTTCTATCAATATGCCCTTTAAAGGAACTTTATCTAGATTTTGTGTGAACATGAGCACAAGTGACATGGTTACATTGTAGTTTTTAACAGTAAATCTGATTATAGATATTGACTTTAAGACAATGGTTCCTTTTGTTTAGCACTGGAAGGAGAATGAGCTTTTTGATCTATGACGCTGGAGCCAACATTGGTTCCAATTCACTTTTTGATCAATTTTTTATAATTTATTTATTGTACATTAAGCTTATAACTTGAAATTTGTTGCTGTTACTTTAAAACCATATTTATTTATTGTCTGACCAAAAGCACTCCAAATTTAATTGTCATAGAAAATATATGTATACTGACAATTCCACGTTTTGTCAAATTTGCCTGCACTTCCACGCTACATATAGAAGCAGTATCTTTTCATAAGGGAAGAAGGTATAAGATCGGTTGGTACTAATTTAACAAGTGTAGTATGTCGTCAGTTTCCCCCTGTGTGCTCCTTCAGAGAAGAAACTTTCAAATGCTCTTTGCTTACCTCTGATGAGATATTGCCCGCCCGTACAGAATGAGGCACACAGAGGATAAAAGATACTGCTTTGTAAAATAAAATTTCTTTAATAAACAACTGTATATTCTTACAAGTAACCAATTATCCTGCCACATCTTTGCAAATGAATAAATAACAGAAAGATGAAAAGACACAGTGTTCGGAGTGCGAGTTAATGAATGAGAACATCGAGTATCATCTGTGATCCCACTCCGCGGGGATCGTTTGTGGGCAGGCGCCAAGAGATACTGAGCTGTGTGATTACGATAAGATGGTACACACTGGGACAGTAAGGCTGCTCAAGCCATGAGATTTACAAGTGACTTGCTGAAAGGATATGGACTCTACATAAAGATGGCTATGGCAGATATACCAGAACAGATAAACTTTACTGTATCTTGTTCGTTACAAGTGGAGAGGATCAAATGAGATCCTGGACAATATTTCAACTGCATTTTGCATTCAGCTAAGATGTGAAAGTGTTGACCATTACCTGTTCTTTACATTCAACCTGCTAGTGATTCAGGAATTAAGAAATAATGCGAATATAGTAGGAATTTATTCAAACAAGAACCAGTGTTCAGCTCTTACTGTAAATTACAAGCAATACTGTAATCAGTTTGAAGTTAAAGGACAGCTTTGTAAGCAGACAACTCTGCCTACAAAGCACAGGCTGCGGGCCTGGCCTACAACAGGGCTCACCAAGAGATATGATTTGCAAAGTGACCCTGAGATGTTCTTGTGTGTGTCAGCTGTACGCAATACAAGAACGGTGTGTGAATTGACCTAGAGTACCGTACATCAAAGCGGGCAACCACAGCTAAGATATTTCACAACATTCTTACCCAGTTCAAGGAGGTTTGCAGATTAGATTGACATTGTAACTTAGCACATCAAACATGGTCACAGGCACATTTACTCCATTAATACTTGTGATATTTGTGCTCAGCTGAAGGGAGATAATATGTTGGAGAACAAGACCACAGGGAAAGTACAGGAGATGTGGCCTAGATATGGCAAATATTGTGGAGAGCAGCTTAAGTGGCTGATGAAGGAATTCCCTGTCAATAGGAAGATGTGTGCAAAATGAGGACTGGAAGGTCATATGTTGAAGAGCACAGTAAACAATCACGAAATGAGCTGTGCAAAGATGAGGTCAGAGTACCAGGTTCAAACATGGTCAATTCAGAAGAAGAAACACCATTTAGGTTAAGATGCCAGTGCAAGGGAAACTACTGACATGTCAATTTGACTCAGGAACAGTGTCTAATATATCCTCTTGAAGCATGCCATCAATCTCAAGATGGTGCTGTTAAAACTAAAGTCATGTGTTATTGATGTACATCCATACGGAGAAGCTTTCTGGGAAATTTCACTGAAGGAAGTAAACAAAAGAATAAAGAGAACTATGATATGCATTTCATTACAGAAAACCAGAATGATATCACACTTGCATTTGGAAGTAATGCAGTCCAGCAGATGGGATCGTGGTGGATTAGGGAAGCTTATTTAAACCAAGCAATTTGGGCAGCTCATAGGAACCAGAATTACAAAAGATGCTGAAAAAAAAAATGAAGGCAGCTGTTGGAAGACAGTACACGACTGTAATTGAGATCTTTCACCTGAGGGTCAGAGGATCTGTCCTTAGACCAACATGTAATAAAGCACAGTGGCACCTTACTTTCTTAGAAGTTTGAGCAGATTCTGTATGACTTCTAAAATTTTAACAAACTTCTACAGATGCATGGTACTCTCTGACTATATCATGGCTGGTATGGAAACATCAATGCCCATGAATGGGAAAGCCTACAAAAAAGTACTGGTTACAGCCCAGTCCATCACAGGAAAAGCCCTTTGCCACAAAGGAGCACATCTACAAGGAGCACTGCCGCAGGAAAGCATCATCAAGAGCCGAGAGGCAATGTTGCAGCTGTATAGGACCCTGGTCAGACCCCACTTGGAGTACTGTGCTCAGTTCTGGTCACCTCACTGCAGAAAGGATGTGGAAGCCATAGAAAGGATGCAGGGGAGATTTACAAGGATGTTGCCTGGATTGGGGAGCATGCCTTAGGAGAATATGTTGAGTGAACTCAGCCTTTTCTCCTTAGTGCGACAGAGGATAAGAGGTGACCTGATAGAGGTGTACAAGGTGATGAGAGGCATTGGATCGTGTGGATAGTCAGAGGCTTTTTCCCATGGCTGAAATGGCTAGCTGTCATGGTCCAGATTGGGTTCTCTTTAAATTTACCTTGTTTGTGTTATAATCCGGACCATTGACTCCATGTTTTCCTTTAATTCCCTGTTTTTCCATGTCCCTCGGGCTTGGTGATTAAAGGCAATTTACTCTCGACCAAACCTACAGTTTATAAGTTTCCGGCTTCAGCCGTTCGGCGCGAGAGCATTAACAAAGTCATGGAAGCTAGTGCGAGCCAAAGTCATCTAACTGGAGCTAACTAAGCTTCTTGCCAGAGCGAGCCAAGTCTCCTCCTGAAACCAGTGCCAGCAAGCCACCTTCCCTTGTCAGAGCAGGTCTGGCAAGGTTAACCATCCAGGGTGAGTCAGGAGCTCACCACTGCTTGGAGCAAACTCGTGCCCAGTTATAGTATCGTCTATCGTTGTGTGGGCTCCGTATCCGTGTCCTGTATTTAAAAGGGGTCCCGGCCCTGTATCCTGAAGGGTCCTGATCCTGTGTCAAGAAGAGTCCCTGTGTCTAAGGAGGATTCACGGCTCACTGTTTTATGTCCTGTGTCTGAGTCTGTCCCATGAATAAGAAGAGTCCCGGCTCCATGCGCTGTGTCTAAGGAGGAGTCCCGGCTCAGCGTTCTTTGTCCTGTGTTCAAGTATCAAGTCGTGGCTCCGAAGTTCGAGTATCAAGTCCTGGCTCCGAGGTTTGAGTATCGAGTCCTGGCTCCGAGGTTTGAGTATCGAGTCCTGGCTCCGAGGTTTGAGTATCGAGTCCTGGTTCCAAGATTTGAGTATCTAGTCCTGGCTCCGAGGTCCGTGTTCCAAGTCCTGGCTCCAATCCTCGAGCTCCGAATCCTGGCTCCGATTCCCCAGCTCCAAGTTCTAGCCCAGGCCCTGAGTCCTTGTCCATTATGCCTATTCCCACTTCCACTTTGCTCTCCTTGATTTCTCTCTGTTCTATCCTTGCATCACGACTCTCCTTGGAACTAGTAATAAACTCAATTTAGTTAACCCTCCCAAACGTGTTTGTGTCCTGCACTTGGGTCCTCCCCCAGCACCCTTGCCCCCACACTGTGACACTAGCACCAGAGGGCATAGTTTTAAGGTACTTGGAAGTAGGTACACAGGAGATGTCAGGGGTAAGTTTTTTTACACAGAGTGGTGAATGCGTGGAATGGGCTGCCAGCGATGGTGGTGGAGGCGGATACGATAGGGTCTTTCAAGAGACTCCTGGACAGGTACATAGAGCTCAGAAAAATGGAGGGCTATGGGTAACCCTAGTAGCTCTAATGTAAGGACATGTTTGGCATAGCTTTGTGGGCCAAAGGGCCTGTATTGTGCTGTAGGTATTCTATGTTCTAAGGACCCCCACTATCCAGGCCATGCTCTCTTCTCCCCGATGCAATCAAGAAGCAGGTATAGGGGCCTTAGGTCCCACACCACCAGGTTCAGGAACAGTTATTACCCTTCAACCAGCGTGGATAACTTCACCTAGCTCAACACTGAACTGATTCCACAACCTATGGACTCACTTTCAAGGACCTTACAACTCATGTTCTCAATATTATCTAATTAATTAATTATTATTTGGGTTATTTTGTATTTTCACAGTTTGTCTTAATTTGCACATTGGCTGTTTATCAGCCTTTGTAGTTTTCAACTACAAACTGGGCTGTGTGCTCAGTCCACTGCTGTTCACTCTGCTGACCCACGACTGTGCTGCAACACACAGCTCGAAGCATATCATCAAGTTCGCTGATGACACGACCGTAGTGGGTCTCATCAGCAAGAACAACGAGTCAGCTTACAGAGAGGAGGCGCAGCGGCTAACAGACTGGTGCACAGCCAACAACCTGTCTCTGAATGTGAACAAAAGATATGGTTGTTGACTTCAGGAGGGCACGGAGTGACCACTCTCCACTGAACATCAACGGGTCCTCAGTAGTGATTGCTAAGAGCACCAAATTTCTTGGGGTTCACCTGATGGAGAATTTCACCTGGTCCCTCAACACCAGCTCCATAGCAAAGAAAGCCCAGCGGCATCTCTACTTTATGCGAAGGCTGAGGAAAGTCCATCTCCCACCCCTCATCCTCATCACATTCTACAGGGGTTGTATTGAGAGCATCCTGAGCAGCTGCATCACTGCCTGGTTTGGAAATTGCACCATTTCGGATCGTAAGACCCTGCAGCGGTTAATGAGGTCAGCTGAGAAGATCATCGGGGTCTCTTTTACCGCCATTACAGACATTTACACTACACGCTGCATCTGCAAAGCAAACAGCATTATGAAGGACCCCATGTGCCCCTCATTAAAACTCTTCTTCCTCCTGCCATCTGGGAAAGGGCACAGAACCATTCAGGCTCTCACAATCAGATTATGTAACAGTTTCTTCCCCCAAGCCATCAGACTCCTCAATACTGAGTCTGGACTGACACCAACTTACTGCCCTCTACTGTGCCTATTGTCTTATTTATTGTAATGCCTGCACTGTTTTGTGCAGGGGTCACCCAACCTTTCTTGCACCACAGACCAGTTTAATATTGACAATATTCTTGCGGACCGGCCGACGGGGGGTGAAGGGGGTGTTAATCATGACCAGTATATAGGTGATAAGTCAACTATACGTCACTTATAATTGGCTAATACACTCAATTTTGTTTCTAATGAATTTAATATTAAACACCCAGCGAATATTTTCCTCGCATGAGCATAGTGATAATTCAATTATAACTCACTTATACGTCAATAGCATCATAACGTTTTCAGTAACGTTTGGATATTAAACACACAGTGCTTATTTTCCTCGCATGAACATATAAAATCATTGCAACACACCAGTGGGTAAGGTAAGGGCCGGAGGCCTCCATACCGGGGCCGCGGTGGTTGCGGTCCGGAGAGAGTGGCCGACCGACAGAGGAGTGCGACGGGGTGTGTGCCCGCGCCCCTTGTAGGATCTATCGGCTGACAAAAGTTTGGCTCAAGGGATGACTTTCAGTAGATTGCAGCGAGGTAGCCTGAGCCTGAATTAGGTTGTCTGAGAATATTTTAGCACCGGATTCCCCACGAACATTTGGTGTGCCAAACAGATTCAGAGGCAGTGCCCATCTGTCCACGCTCCAGGACAGCAGCAATGGCACTTCTCACCGGCCGCGCAAAGTGGCCGGTTACCCGAGGCCAACCAGTGATCCCGAGCACAAAGGTATCACTGCGTTTAGGCGACTGATGACCTCGTGTGCGTTCAGGTTTAACAGTGGGCATGAAGGAATGAGGAAAGGTGCAGCAGACTTATATTGTTTCATATCGACAAATTATATCATTTCCTCACGGCCTGGTGGGGACCACTGGTTTTGTTCACTTTATGCAGTCCTGGGTAGGTCTGTAGTCTAGTGTAGTTTTTTTTTTGTGTTGTTTTTATGTAGTTCAGTGTAGTTTTTGTACTGTTTCATGTAGCACCATGGTCCTGAAAAACACTGTCTCGTTTTTACTGCGTAGAGTACCAGCAGTTATGGTTGAAATGACAATAAAAAGTGACTTGACTTGATTCTGTCGTATTTCTTCTATTGTGAAAGCTCACAAGAAAATGAATCTCTGGGCGGTGTAAATGACATATGCATACTTTGATAATAAATTTACATTGAGCTTTGAAGCCCACATCAGACTGATACTTGACACGGAAGATGGCAATGTTGATTTGACACACACCACATCCCAGATCATATAATATCACGACGGAAAGTGGAGTCCACAACTGGCAAAGGGCCAGATCTGGAGAGAATGCTGATGGCTGAAGTCATTGTAGTAAAGTAAATATTATTTTGCATAGGAATTACATTCCTTCTGTTTTTTTTTGTTTCTTTTTCACTATTAAAGGAGGGATGTAGCATGTAATACAGCTAAGAATTTAACATGTGACCATTTGCTCTCTGTATGCTGATGATACACCTTCAGTGTAGAACATTCAAAGACACTTTATCACTCCGGAGAAGCAGCCTACTTCATTGGGCACATACAGTTAGAGAATGCTGCATTGCATGAGTTTATATATATCAATGTATCTTTCATATATACCATGTTGCTTACAAACTCATACAACCCAACATCTATATACATATTTAAATTGTCACACCCCGTGCTGAACTTCACACCTTATCGATAGATTCTTGCATTCTCCTCGCACTCTGGGGAACGAGTTACCTTGTATCATTAAAACAAATCTAGATCCATTTCCAGTTTGCTTGCTACTGAGTGCAAACATTCCTGCTGTTCAAAGGATGGCAACTTATTATCCAAATTCTACTCTGAACTCTACCTAGTGAAAAATAGTTAGCCCTTCAAAGTGTGAGTTTGCTTTATACTTTGCTCTGTAACTTTACCCCCTGTGGTAGCCCCTACAGAGGACTCTACTATAGACGCCTGCTCAATAATTCCCCACCACTGCAGCACTGTAAATCATAAACACAAGGGATTCTGCAGATGCTGGAATTATTCAGCAACTCACACAAAGTGCTGGAGGAACTCATTAAGTCCGGCAGCATCTGTGGAAAGGAGTAACAGTCTCGGCCCGAAACGCCAGCTGTATTCTCCTGTCCATGGATGCTGCCTGATTTGCTGTGTTTCTCCAGCCGTCTATGTCTGTCACCGTGGTGCAGTGTTTGTTTTGCCCCACAGAGAAAGGAAAACATGCACATTTCCTCCTGGCAGGCAAACAGAAAAACTGCAAGTCCCTAAGTTCAAATATGCTCTTCATACATTATTAATATCAGGAGAGGCAAATGCTTTGGCAATGTTACGTACTTGTGCAACTACACCGCTTGTGGGAATATCATCTCCCCATTGACAGCAATGCAACTCCATACAGCCCTAGGCTTGATGACATCACTTTATCTTTTGCAATCCCTTCGGCACCCAACCCATGCATGTAGTGTTCCTTGCCTTCTTGGGAGGCTCTGCACTTGTTCATTTGCCCAGCTTTGACATTCCCCTCCAAATGGGCAGTCCTCAACTGGTGCATAGCATTGCCTCCCATACTGATCACTGCACTAACTCCCATGGAGAAAGCAACCAACAAAACATTCCTTTGATGAAAACAGGCAGCACTCATGTTCTTAAAGGTACACCCACATTCACGTACTCTACAGTTTTTCAAATTGATTTCATAACTCACCTTTTCCATAGGAGGAATTCAGTTGCACAATCTCCTGTTCAGCAATTAAGTAAACGACAGGAAGCCTCTGATAAAACAGAACCCCTGCCAACATGAACTTCCAGAAGGGTACCTCTTTCTATCTCATAATTCTCCACAACACTCAGATCAAAATTCAACCAGTGAAACAACAGTTACTTCATTTAACATAATACAGGAATATAAATGGTGCAAAGCTGAGCTTTTGCAATGAATTCTGAACTCAGCACCATGCGTCAAATACAAAACTGCTCTCCATTTCAAGATATCGTGCTCCCTGAAAATGAATGTTAATGTCTTGTATTATGAAACATGTCAGGTATTCAAAGGAGCACATACTTTTTTTTAAATAGCTTTAGACTATAACCAATTCTTATGACAGTGTTCAGATGTATAATTCTAATTTTTAAGATATATCCAGAAATTAAGACAATTAATGAAAACTGCATTTCCCCCTCAGGATTCTACTAGGACTCTTCATCATACATGTCAGATGTCTGCGACTGAAAATTGTTTATTTCATTTAATAGGTTTGCCTGCCACCTGGCATACATCCACATACTTTGACAGGAATCAGATGATGCAAATTTAGGACTTGCAGAGTTATGATTGTTTCTGTCTGGCCCTCGGGTGGATTATTACTTAGACGACAAAGTGAATTATTTCCAATTTGCAACGAGCAGCCAATAATAATTAACGTTAACCTGCTCCTACTGATGCCTTTGGCAGTGAATTCAGAGAGAAAAGAAAGGCACTTTTGAATATCTACCAATGCCCAACACTTCCAAACATTTGAATAACTTTCACTTGCAATGGCTTGTCTTTGCTAGTGGGTGGTGCACTTTAATCAAAAATTGCTAATCGAGATCTTTACAAGTAAAGTAATTTAACATGTCTGAACATTATTTTTTAGTTTTCACCGAACTCATTATAGCTAGTCACAGTGGGCTCAGCTCCCACACATGACAGATGGTTAGAGCATTTGTGTTCCATTAAGTGAATTTAAATTGCCCATAGCTATGTCCTTGTGATAAACTAGTGTGTGTTTACCAAAAAAAGTTAAATTCAAAGATAAATAACAGGATCAGAAAATGTCTATAAATTCTGAATCTTGTGCCATAAGCAAACAGACAATGGGTCCAAAGGATGAGTTAAAATAAGCACAAATGTCCTCAGTCTGCACCAGAAGCTCATTCTGAGCCCATTGCAACCAGATCAGCTTCTCTGTAATTGCTCACAATACTCATTTCTATTGTGACTCCGGCCTCCATCCCAGAACCATTAGATGCCCAATCTTGGCACTTTATCAAACCAACTTTCACCAGACCCACCAATTTAACTCACCAATATTACGCACTTGAGCTGTTATTATCTGAAGTTTTGTCTTTGTGCAATGACTTAAAACAAGGTTTTTCACTTAAATGATAATTAGAATTGCCTTCATTTACTGTCAATCTTTAATGACCTCCTCACCCACATTTTATGCTTCCTTCTCCAGTTACAAAAACCCACAACATCTTGCTGATCTATCTTCCAGTAATGCCTAGCATCTGTTTTCCCCCTTTTGAAATAATTATAATGAAACATTTTATGAATTTTGGCTCCTATAGGGTCTGGAAATCAAAATCCAAAATCTTCAAAAGCCTCAATTTGAATATTGGATTCCTAGGCAAAAAGGTGGTGTTCATCGATAAATACCTGGAGACTCAGGGTGATAGGACAGTGAAAGGGCATTTGGCACACTGGCCTTCATTGGTCGGGACATTAACTATGAGAGTTGGGATGTTAGTTACAGTTGTACAAGATATTGGTGAGGCCTAGAATACTGTATACACTTCTGGTCTTCCTATATTAGGAAAGACATCATTAAGCTGGAAAGAGCTTGAAGAAGATCTACAAGGACTTAAGCACCTAAGGTGTAGGGAGAGGCTGGTCAGGCTAGGGCTTTCTATAGTTGTACAAAATCATGAGGAACATATGTAAGGTGAAAGCACACAAGGGAAATGGGATGAAAAACTAGAGCACATAGGTTTACAGTGAAAGGATAAAGATTGATGGGAGAGGGGGCATCCTTTTCACACAGAGGGTGGGGTGTATATCACTGAGTTGCCAGAGGAAGTGGTTGAAGCACTCAGACTTATTGCATAGAGCAGGGGGCCCAACCTGGGACCCACAGACCCCTCAGTTAATGGTAAGACTCCATGGCATCAGGAAGGGCTGGGGACTCCTGGTTTAGGGGCTACGGGATAAATGTGGGCAAACAGGACTAGTTTAGATGGGCAACTCGGTCAGGACAGACAAGTTGGGCTGAAGGGCTTGTTTCCATGGTATGAGGCCACAAGAATTAGGCCATTCAGTCCATCAAGTCGGCTGGCCATTCCATCATGGCTGATCCTGGATCCCACTCAACCCCATACACCTTCTTTTTCGCCATACCCTTTGATGCCCTGACCAATCAGAAAACTATCAACTTTCACCTTCCACCTCAGACTGTGGCAGATCATTTCAGATTTACCACCCTCTGGCAAAAAAATTTTTCTCCTTACCACAGTTCTAAAAGGTCGCCCCTCAGTTATGAGTTTGCGTCCTCTAGTTCTACATACACCTACCATACGAAACACCCTCTCCATATCCACCCTAACTAGTCCTTTCAGCATTTGGTAGGTTTCAATGAGATCCCCCCGCATTCTTCCAAGTTCCAAGGACTATAGGCCCAAAACTGCCAAATAGTCTTCATATGTTAACCCTTTAATTCCCAGAATTATCCTCATGAACCTCCTCTGGGCTCTCTCCAATGGCAACACATCCTTTCTGAGATAAGGGGCCCAAAACTGTTGATAATACACCAGGTGTGGCCTGTCCAGTGTCTATAAAGCTTCTGCATTATCTCCTTGCTTTTAAGCAAAGCACACCAAATGCAGCAGGCCAGGCAGCATCTATAGTAAGAAGTACAATCGAAGTTTTAGGCCGAGACCCTTTGTCAGGACTAATGGGAAAAAGAAACAGTAAGAGATTTGAAAGTGGGAGGGGGAGGGGGAAATCTGAAATGATAGGAGAAGACAGGAGGGGGAGGGATGAAGCTAAGAGCTGGAAAGTTGATTGGCAAAGGGATACAAGGCTAGAGAAGGGGGGAGTATCATAGGATGGGAGGCCTAGGGAGAAAGAAAGGGGGAGGGGAGCACCAGAGGGAGATGGAGAGCAGGCAAGGAGTGATTGTGAGAGGGGCAGAGAGAGAGAAAAAAAAGGGAAATAAATAGATAGATAGATAACTAAATAAATAAATAAGGGGTGGGGTAAGAAGAGGGGGGCATTAACACATTTTAATTCCACGTCCCATTCCCATTCTGATATGTCTATCCATGGCCTCCTCTACTGTCAAGATGAAGCCACACTCAGGTTGGAGGAACAACACCTTATATACCGACTGGGTGGCCTCCAACCTGATGGCATGAACATTGATTTCTCTAACTTTCGTTAATGCCCCTCCTCCCCTTCTAACCCCATCACTTGTTTATTTATTTATTTATTCCTTTTCTTTTCTATTTTCTCTCTCTGCCCTTCTCACAATCACTCCTTGACTGATCTCCATCTCCCTCTGGTGCTCCCCTCCCCCTTTCTTTCTCCCAAGGCCTCCCGTCCCATGATCCTTTCCCTTCTCCAGCTCTTTATCCCTTTGCCAATCAACTTTCCAGCTCTTAGCTTCATCCCTTCCCCTCCTGTCTTCTCCTATCATTTCCAATCTTCTCCTCTCCCTCTCACTTTCAAATCTCTTACTATCTCTTCTTTTAGTTAGTCCTGACGAAGGGTCTCAGCCCGAAACGTCAACTGTGCTTCTTCCTATAGATGCTGCCTGACCTGCTGCATTCCACCAGCATTTAGTGTGTGCTCCTTGCTTTTAAATTCTTTTCCCATTGAAAAAAATACTAACATTGCATTTGCCTTCTTTACCACAGACTCAACCTGTAAATTAATTCTCTGGGAGTCTTGCTTCCTCTGCTTCTCTGATGTTTGAATTTTCTCCCTATTTACATAACAGTCCGCACTGTTATTCCTTTTATGAAAATGCGTTATCATACATTTCCCATCTGCCACTGCTTTGTCCATTCTTCCAATTTGTCTAAGTCCTGCTGCAATCGCGTTGCTTCCTCAACACTACCTATCACTCCATCTATCCTCATATCATTTGTAAAATTTGCCTCAAAGCCATTAATTCCATTATCTAAATTATAGACAATCAATGAAAAGTAGCTGTCCCAATACTGTCCCCTGAGGGACACTGGCAATCAACCAGAACAAGCCCCCTTTATTCCCACTCGCTGCTCCTGCCTGTCAGCCATTCCTCTATCCATGCAAGTATCTTTCCTGTAACACCATAGGATTTTATCTTGTTAAGCAGCCTCATATGCGGCACCTAATCAAATGCCTTCTGAAAATCCAATTAAGTAACATCCACTGCCTCTCCTTTCTCTACCCTGTTCTTCCTCGAAGAACTCTAACAGATTTGTCAGGCAAGATTTCCCTTCACAGAAACCATGCTGACTTTGACTTATTTTATCATTAGTCTCCAAGAACCCTGAAACCTCATCCTCCATTCTGAAGCTGAGCCTGCTGGCCCTAGATTCCCCCACTATAGGAAAGATTTTCTCCACATTCACTCTTTCTAGGCATTTCAACATTCAATAGGATTCAATGAATTCCCCTCATCCTTCTAAATTCCAGTGTGTACAGGCCCAAAGCCATCAAATGTTCCTCATATATTAACCCTTTCATACTGGTGTCATTCTTGTGAATGTCCTCTGGGCCCTCTTTGATGCCAGCACATCTTTTCTTTGAATAGGGGCCCAAAACTGCTCACAATACTCAAACTGGAGTCTGACCAATACTTTATAATGCCGCAACATTGCATCCTTGCTTTTGTATTCTACTCCTCTCAAAATGAATGCTAATGTTGCATTTGTCTTTCTTATCACTGACTGAACTTACAAGTTAACCTTTAGGAAATCCTGCACAATGACTCCCAGGTCCCTCGGTCCTTCTAATTTTTGAATTCTTCCCACCACCTCATTTAGAAAATAGTGCACACCTTTATTCCTTCTACCAAAGTGCATGACCATGCACTTTGCTACACTATATTCCACCTGTCACTCCTTTGCCCATTCTCCCAATCTTTCTAAGTCCGGGGTTTCCAACCTTTTTTATGCCATGGACCAATACCACTCAGTCAGGAGTCTGTGGAACCCAAGATGGGAACCTCTGGTTTAAGTCCTTCTACAGACACCCTGCTTCCTCAACACTATCTGTCCCCCTAACTATCTTCATATCATCCACAAACTTAGCCACAAAGCCATCAATTCCTTCACCCAGATCATTGACATATAATGCGAAAAGAAGCAGTCCCAACACCAACTACTGTGGAACTCCACTAGTCAACAGCAACCAACCAGAAAAGGCTCCCATTATTCCCAATCTTTGCCTTCTGGTAGTCAGCCAATCTTCTGTCTATGCTAACATCTTTCCTGAAATACCACGGGGTGTTAACTAGCCTCATGTGTAGCACCTTGTCAAAGGCCTTCTTAATATCCAAATAAGCAATATTCACTGACTCTACTTGTCTATCTTGCCTGTTATTTCCTCAAGAATTTATTCTAGGCAGTTTCTAGAGCAGGTTACATAGTCGGCACAACATTGTGGGCCAAAGGGCCTGTAATGTGCTGTAGATTTCTATGTTCTAATTCCAACAGATATGGCAGGTAAGGTTTCCCCTTCAGGAAACCTTGCTGACTTTGACCCATTTTGTCATGTGCCTCCATATACCACAAAACCTCAGCCTTAATAATAGATGAACATCTTTTCAACCACTGAAGTCAGACTAATTGGCCTGTAATTTCCTTTCTTCTGCCTCTCTCCATTCTTAAAGAGTGGGGTGATATTTGCAATTTTCCAGTCCTCTGGAACCATTCCAGAATCTAGTGATACTTGAAAGATCATTACTAGTGCCTCCACAGTCTTTACAGCCATTTCTTTCAGAACCCTAGTGTGTAGTCCATTTTAGTCCAGGTGACTTAACCACCTTCAGACTTTTCATCTTCCCAAGCACCTTCTCCTTCGTAATAGCATTGACACTCACTTCTGCCCCCTGACACTCTTGTATTTCTGGTATTCTGTTAGTGCCTTCCACATTGAAGACTGAAGTAAAATACTTATTTAGTTCATCCTCCATTTCATTGTCCCCATTACTACCTCTCCTGCGTCATTTTCCAGCAGTCTGATAACCACAGTTGTCTCTCTTTTACTCTTTATATATTTGACAAATCTTTTTTGTATCCTAATTTCTATTAGTGGCTAGCTTACCTTCATCTTTCATGTTTTCTCTCTTTATGGCTTTTTTAGTTCTTTTCTGCTAGTTTATAAAAGCTTCCTAATCCTCTACCTTCCCATTAATTTTTACAATACTATATGCCCTCTCTTTTGCTTTTTTTTTGCTGTCTGATTTTTTTCTTGTCAGCCATGGTTGCCTCATCCTCCATTTAGAATACCGCTTCATCTTTGGGATGTATTTTTCCTGTGCCTTCTGAATTGCTCCCAGGAACTCCAGCCATTCCTGTTCCACCATCATCACTACTAGAGTTCCCCACCAATCAGCATTGGCCAGCTCCTCTCCCATGCCTCTGAAATTCACTTTCCTCCACTGTAATATTGGTACATACAATTTTAGCTGCTTCTTTTCAAACTGCAAGGTGAATTCTATCATATTGCGATCACTGTCTCCTAAGGTTTCCTTTACCTTAACTTCCTACTCAAAGTTGGGTCATTACATAACACCCAATCCAGAATTACTGTTCCTGCATTGGGCCCAAATGCAAGCTGCTGTAAAAAGTCATCTTGAAGATATTTCAAAATCCCTCTCAGCAGCTATTTGCAGAACTTAACAAACTGAGAGCTAAATATAATGTATTGTCCATTAATAAGGCAACAAAAAGTTTGATGAGACTGAAGCAATCCTATTTTGAGCAGGTTGAAAAGGCTAGTAAACTCTTGGCCTGGCGTATCAAACAGATACAAACTGGAAGGGCAATAAACTCCACACAATCAGATGAGGGGTGACAACTGTTGACCCAAAAGAAATAAACAATATCTTTTTGAGATTTTACCAAAACCTGTATAGCTCAGAATATTCAGAAAATACACAAATACAAAAGGAATTTCTCGACTTGTTAGGTTTTACAAGTCCTTGACCTCGCTGGAATTTAATTTAGAGGCTAAAGAATTGTCTGAAGCTATAACTAATATGAAGGGAGGGAAAACTCCTGGGCCCGATGGAATTCCGATTGAAACATATAAAATCTTTAAGACCAAATTAATACCACCTTTGCTTGTTATGTATCAGGAATCATTTGACACTGAGTCCCTTCCCCTCCTCTCTTAATATGGCAGCAATTACACTACTGTTAAAACCTGGCAAACCACCATCCCTATGTGGATCTTGTAGGCCAATCTCACTTCTGAACAATGATCTCAAAATTCTCTGTCAGGTATTAGCTAGGAGGCTGGAGCCACTCTTGCCAAAAATGGTCGACCCTGACCAAAATGGATTTGTTAAGGGAAGACAGGGCTTCCACAACATTCGAAGAGTGCTTAATATACTTCATGAAAAATCTGGAAGCTCTGATAGTGCTATTCTGTCATTGGATGCCGAGAAAGCCTTCGACAGAGTGGAGTGGCAGTATCTATTTAAAATTTTAGGAAGATTTGGTATGGGGGAAAATTCGGAAACAGGCTAACTTAGCAGGAATAACTATAGGAGATATAGAACATCCCACAGCCCTGTACACGGATGATGTAATTTTGTCTTGTTCCAACTTGAAACAAACATTACCTGCCTTAATTGACCTGATAAGTACTTTTGCAGGCTATAAAATAAACAACAACAAATCTGCAATATTATTCATGGATAAAGATGAGACACTCAAACCCCCACTTCAAATTCCGTTTATGGTGTCAGAACAGGGTTTTACATACCTGGGTGTTAAAATTACTCCTACTATTGATAACATTATCCCAACTAATTATAACCCTCTCACAGACTCAGTTATTCAACTTATAAACAGATGGACAAAAGTGCCCATATCTTTGACTGGACGCATAAACATTCTAAAAATGTCAAAGTTCCTGTACCTTTACCAATCTATCCAACCTTCTTCTCCATCATCTTTCTTTTATTTATTAAAGAGAATTTTTTCTAATTTTACCTGGAATAATAGACATCCAAGACTCAGGCTTTCCCTATTATATCTGCCGTATGATAGTGGTGGCTTACAGCTACCAAATCTTAGATGGTATTTCTGGGCAGCCCAAATTAGAGCAGGAATGTTTTACTTTGTTAAGGATCACTCCCCTACTTGGGTCTCAATGGAATCCCAGTCGATCAATATCCCTCTAGAAATTTATGTGTATTCAGCAGATAAGAAAAAAAACTGGTCAAACAAACTAAAAACCCCTTCTTAAAAAATACAATATTGGTTTGGCACGAGGCTCTTGCGTATTTGGGAGAGGCATTGCAGTTATCCCAGTTTACTCCTATCTTCAGTAATGATAGCTCCAGCCCGGCAGATCAGACCCTGATTTTAAAACTTGGTCGACCCAAGGCATAGCTAAGGTGTCTGATCCTTATAATGGCAATATATTTATGTCATTTGAAGAAGTCAAGGCCATATATGTAATTCCAACAAAACACTTTTTTAAATACCTTCAGTTGTGAGGCTTTATTATGTCCAGGCAAGGTTACAGTTTGAAGCTCCCTCCTTTAGCTACCCTAGAAGACATCACTCTGAAATTATCTGAAGCTAGGGGACACGTGTCTGTATTATACAATTTATTTGCAAGTAAATGTAAAGAGTCATCAAGCAACATACTACAAGCATGGAGAGCTAATTTGCATGAGAATCTGTCAGAAAAAGAGTGGTCAGAAGCTTGTTCCTTGGTTCAAACGCAATCAGTGAACACTCATTCTAAATTACTACAATACAAATGGATAACCAGACAGTACATTACTCCAGTCAGGTTGCATCACTTTAACCCCAACATTCCAGGCACATGCATTAAGTGCAATCACTAAAAGGGGTCTCTGTTCCATTGTATGTGGGAGTGACCCAAGATAATCTGCTTCTGCTATTTATTTATCTATTTATTTATTTATTTATTTGTTTGTTTGTTTGTTTGTTTGTTTGTTTGTTGCATTTTAAGAGAATTACATAGAATGAATAGAATGTTAGAATAGTAAAAAAAGTGAAAAAAGTGAAAAAAATTAATACTAGCCTTCCCCCTCCCCTTAAGCCTCCCCCCTTAAACCCTTATATAAAAAAAGAAAACAAAAGAAAGAAAGAAAAGAGGGGGGAAAAAGAAGATTGCCTGGATATCGGAGGATCCCCACATGCTCCATGGAGTTCAAAATAATTTTAATTTTAATTTTCCCCAATTACTTTATAATTTTATCTTCAAAGGACCTATATATTTAATCCTATCTTTTGTAGATAGGGGTGCCAAATTTTCAAAAATATATCATATTCATTTCTTAAATTATAAGTAATTTTTTCAAGCAGAATGCAGTTGTATATTTCATTATTCCAATGATCCATAGTTAAATACGAGTCTGATTTCCAAGTAACTGCAATAGCTTTTTTGGCTACTGCCAATGCAATTTTTATAAATTTTTTCTGATACTTATTCAATTTAAGTTTCGGTACTGTCCCTTCAATGTCACCTAGTAAAAATAATATTGGACTATGTGGGAGTTGTACTCCAGTAATTTGTTCCAGTAAAAGTCTTAAATTTATCCAAAATGGTTGAATTTTAAAACAAGACCAAATAGAATGTAAAAGAGTACCAATTTCTTGATTACATCAAAAACATTGGGCAGATAGATTTGAATTTAATTTATTTATTTTCTGTGGTGTTATATATAATTGATGTAAAAAATTATATTGTACTAATCTAAGTCAGACATTTATTGTATTTTTCATACTATCAAAACATAATCTTGACCAATTTCTTCCATCAATTTTAATATTTAAATCAGATTCCCATTTTTGTCTTGATTTATGAATTCCTGGTTTAATTGTCTGTTTTTGTATCAAATTATACATATAAGACATAAATTTTTTAATTTTTCCTTTTTTAATTAAAGTTTCTATTTCATTAGGCTTTGGCATCAACATTGTTTGACCCAGTTTATCTCTTAAATAGGCCTTTAATTGTAAATAACAAAAAAGGGCGTTAGTTGATATTTTATATTTATTTTTTAATTGATCAAATTACATCAATATACCTCCTTCAAAACAGTCACCTATATATTTAATCCCCTTTTGAAACCAATTATGTAAAAGTTTATTATCCATTGTAAAAGGAATATGCCTATTTTGAATTAAGGTTCTTTTTGCTAATAAAGATTTCTTTATCTCATCATTCATATTTACCTTATTCCATAAATCAATTAAATGTCTTAATACAAAAGATTCTTTCTTTCCCTGTATCCATTTGGATTCCCATTTATATATAAAATCTTCTGGTACATTTTCTCCTATCTTATCTAGTTCTATTCTAATCCATGCCGGTTTATCTTCATCAAAAAAAGGATGCAATGATAATCTGCTTCTGAAGAAGGTGCTGGATTTGTTAAGTCAAACTATTGGGAAAAAAAGTGTCCCTTGATCCTAAATTATGTATTCTGAACATTTATCCAAAGGACTTTGTAACCTCCAACAATGTAAGGTCTCTGCTTAATATTTGTTTTTTGGAAGGCAAATGCTGCATAGTCTATTCATGGAAGAAACCAACAACCAGTGGACTCTCACAGTGGCTGAAAGGAACGACTTCTTATCTTGCTCTAGAAAAGATAAGCTATATTACAAAAAACAAACTTGGCAAACTTTGGGAAATTTGGGACATTTTCTACAAGTTTCTGGAGAACAATATTCAGGATGATGAAAGTAAACTGAATTAACTGCTTTTTTAATGGTGGGGTGTTTGTTTTTTGTGTTTTTTTTCTTTTGATTTCTTATGTACTTTATTTTTCCCTTTTCTTTAATTTTGTTGCACTTTAAAACCTATGAATGATTTAAAGTTTTTTCTTTTCATTCTGAAAAAGTAATAAAGTGTTGTTTTAAAAAATGCCATCTTGCAAGCATTCTAGACTCCATCTCTTGGGATCCAGCACCAACCTGATTGTGTGAACCCCAAGGTCCTGAAGGAGTGTGCTGAGCAGCTGTGTGGAGTTCTCCAGTGCATTTTCAATCTGATTCTCAGCCTGGAAAGGGTTCTGACTGTGTGGAAAACATTATGTGTGCTCCCAGTACCCAAGAAGGGCCAACTGAAAGTCTTTAATGTCTACTGTCCAGTGGCCCTGACCTCACTCATCATGAAGACCCTAGAGAGGCCGGTCCTGGCTCACCTCTGACCCCCCTGGTCAGATCAGCCCTCAATCCCCTACAGTTTGCCCACCAGGAGTGCATTGGCGTCGACAGTGCTGTCATCGATACGAACGTGCCAATGGACAGGATCAGAATAAGCTGCAGAGGGTTATACACACATCTAGTCCCATCATGGGCACAGGCCTCCCTACTATCAAGGACACGTTCACAAGGCGATGTTTCAAGAAGGTGGCATCCATCATTAAACGATTCAGGAACAGCTTCTTCCGCTCCACTATCAGACTACTGAGCAATCCATGAATCCGTGAACACTACCTCACTGGTTTCTCTCGTCATGCACCACTTTTATATATCCATTTCTCATGCTAGCTTTATTAAGTATTGCACGTACTGCTGCTGCAAAACAAATTTCACGGCATAAGTTAGTAATACTAATTACACATTGCATGATACTCCTGCCGCAAAGCCACAAATTTGGTGTCATATATTACTGATAATAAGCCTGATTCTGATTCTGATTCTGAATTGAACAAAACTTTGGTGTGGCTGAATTTGGAGTATTGAGTGCAGCCTGTTCAAGTACTTATAGGAAAGATATCAAACAGCTTGAAAGAGTGTTGAGAAAACTTACAAGGATGTTGCTGGGAATTATGGCCCTGAGTTATAGGGAATCGTTGAATCTATGAGGACTTTATAACTTGGAGCACAGGTGAATGAGGGGTATCTTGTAAAGGTATATAAAATTATGAAGGGTATACTGTAGATAGGATGAAGTCATATAGGCTTTTTCCCCTCAGCTTGAGTGAAACTAGAACTTGAGACCAAAGGTTTAGGGTGAAAGGTGAAATATTTAAGGGAAATTTGAGAGGAAAAGGGACAAAAGAGATTTCAGATGCTGTCATCTGACACAGCATACAAGCTGCTGGAGATATGCAGCAGGCTGATTAGCAATTGAGAAGGCTCATTTTGGACCTGAAACTTTGACTATCAATTTGCCTCTACAGATGTCGCTTGACCTGCTGATTTCCTCTAGTAGTTTGCTCTGTTTTTACTTAAAAACAAATAACAGGTTAAACAAATGTGTTTCTAAGCTATTCAAATCAGTGTCGTGTTCTCAAGATCCTATCCTACACAGATAAACAAAGTTGTGGCAAAACGATAGCATAGGATATTAGTAACATATAAACTGATTATTTCCATTACATTTAACATAGCGCAAATACAGCGGGGTGCAATGAAAAGTGAAACTTGGTTGCAATCACATAGTTACAACACACAGTACATTACACATACAGAAATCACACAAGTCACACAGTGGGGAAAATGTCACGTGAAATGTCAGCCACACTTACACCATGTTCTCATGTAAACGTTCACTGTGTAAGTTATTGTAGCAGATGTAGAATCTAAAATAAAGATCTTGCGCTTTCAGTATACTTTATAGTTTCAAACGCTGTGGGTGTAAATACCCTTCGCATACACGGTGCAATTTTACCGACTATTGCAGAATTCTTGCTTTTTTAAAAATAATTTTATGATTATACGCTGAAGATTGCGCCATAAAGTATATTTATTCCTCTGCAGTTGAGAAGAAATGTACCGTAGTGACGAACATGTTTTTGCGGAACGTTTATCCACCGGATGGTGAATGAGGTGGCACCCACGGCCAGCGTGGAGGAACTTTCCTGCCCCCCGCCGCCCGTCTCAGGCCTCCGATACCCGCCTACCCCTCTGTGCCAGGCCTCAGGCCCGGGACCTCCGCCGCCTGAGCCCCTTCAGCGGCCGCCGGGTCCCGGAGGGGTGAGGGGACCCCCGGGGTCTGAGACCACTGTGGGAAGGAGAGATGGCGACTTTCTCCTAGCCTGCAAACGTCCCGTTACCACCGGGCAAGGGAGTCCCGGGAGTTGAGGATTTGTGCGGCTGGTTAGTTGCACTCGATGATCGCTGTTCCAAGTGACAATGCCCGAAGAGCTCCACTAACGTACCTCCGCCGACAAGCCTTTGTGGCCACTGAGTGCACTGATCTGCTGGCAGGACTCGAAGTTTGAAGCTGGTTTCCGAATGTATGTCATTCGGAAGGACTGTTGAGAATACGAGGCTTGTCTGCAGATCCGCCACATCTTTTGCCGATAGACTATGTAACACAGCCAGGAACAGATTAAGAGCTAAGGAGTGAAAGAAAATGATGTACTCGTCTAGACGAAAACCCATTCTCTACTTCACCAAGGAGGACAGCAGGTAAAAATAATGTTTAATAGGAGAAACTGGGGATATCTAAATTTAATTTACTAAAATAGTGTAATATTCTTCAGTGCACTGGCTGGTCACTGATCCAGCACTACATTTAGTGTAGAGACCACTGTTAATTAATTAACCCAACAATTGATTTCTTACATGCTAAATTTGTATTATTAATCTCTTGTGACTAAGTATGTTGTGATACCTCAGCATTTTAGATCAAGGTCTTCGTAAAATCTATTAAAACTAATTGGGTATATGTACTTTTGACTTTGAAATATCTCTAATGTATTGGAAAATAATTGTATAAATTATTACATAAACTAAATAACACTTCAGAAGGGATGGAGTTAGTTCAGGAAAGTGGCACTGAGGGGAATAATCTGCTGTTTTACTGACTGACAACCCAGGGACAGGAATGGTGCTTTGTCTCACATCTTTTATTTATTGTCCCTGTTTATTTTCTTATGTTTGTGTAAACCATTTTAAATGAAAAGCTTCAAAGATCACTTAACTTTGTTCTGAAGCTCTTGAGTTGTCCCTGAGTTTACTGTCTGTGTTGGTTATTGAAACTTGAATGTTCTACATAACTTATTGACTACACTACAGCTACAAAAGGGATCTTTGATCATCATTTCTCAAGTCTGTTATTGACAGATTTTAATACTCTCATACTTCTAGCTGTTAAGTACATCAGGCTGGGGCAGATTTTAATCCACTGCTTCCAGTGTATAATGTGATATCATGTCAGTGTGTTTGCATCAGTAGAAATCCTTCAAGTCAAATGAGGATAAAGGTGAAGGCTATTTCATGAAGTATAATTGGATTTCTGATTTGAATGGCTGCCTCCTATTTTTCACAAGCAACTATTCAAAGTTAGGATGTGTAGGACTGCTCCCTTAAAAACCCTTCTGGACTTTGAGGAGTGGAAGTTTATATTGAACTGCAGACCCATCCTGTTGGATTGATTCTTAAATGGCCTTGTAAGATTTGTAATTGTACCATTATTGTTAGAATCAAACACAGATAGAATTATACTTGAGGGGCACCCGCAGCAGTAAATTCATACATGGTAAAGTGGAGGCCTGCGGAGTCAACCTTAGCAATTCCACCTCATGGCATCTGGGAACCAGTATCTGAATTGGGAGAGCTGTCCTACAGACTATACAAGAAACAGCCCAACATGCTCATACTCAAAGAATCATGCCTTATTCAAAATACCATCACAATCCATGGATAGGTCTGTTAAACCAGAAGGTCAGACACATCTGAAGAAGTGGCATGATATGTGCTGTATGATGGTGACACATATGGGGCATGAGGCTGTAGTCCATTGAGTCACCAGCATTGACTCCAGACTCCACAAAGTTCCATGTGGTCAAATGTTGGAAGGAAACTATCTTTTAATCTACACCGTCCTTTAAGTTGATGAATCATTGTTCCTCCACATTGGACACATTTGAAATCAATATTGAACATAGAAAGGACACAGTGTAATCTGGGCGGGGACCAATGTACATCAGCACTGGACATAGATTTCAGACTGGGTCTCTGGCAGGTAGTGAGTGAACCAACACAAGGGATAATGCAATTTGACCACATGTGCATCAGTCCACCTGTGGCAGATGTATCCTTCACCATAGCATTAACAGAACTGCCCATTGCACTGTCCTGGTGGTGATAAGTCTTGTCTTCCTACCAAGGTTGCTCTGCATTGCTTTGTGTGGGATACCCCTCACTCCGCCATTACTATCAACTGAAGGGATGATCGGTAGTTCAATGACAAGTGCAGCAGCAGACATGTCCAAAAATATGACACCTGTCTATGAAGCTGCAAAACAGGATTTTTTGTGTATTAAGTAGCAAATACTAGGTGCAAAATAAGGAATCTGACAACCAACAACCCCATCAAAACTCTGTAATCCCAGCACAGTTAATCATGAATAATGGAAGACAAACAGTAGGATGAAGTTCCAAGAACTTCCTTCAGAATGGTGAGATCTGGGAAAATTGTCCCAGTATGTCATATTCGCATAAACAGGATAAATTCAGTCTGGGTAATTACTGCCCAATCAGTCTACAGTCATTCATTGGCACATTGATGGAAGGTGCTATCAACAATCCTGACAAGAAGTGCTTACTTCGCTGCTTATTGATTAGCTTTCACCAGGAACACTCTGATCCAGACCTCATCGCTCCCTTGGCCCAATCTCTAGAAATGAGGTGAGACATCAATCAGCTTTTGGCTGAATATGCGATCCATGTGCTGTGGTACATCTGAAGTCGGTGGGCACCTAGGAATATACTCCATTGATTTGAGTCATAGCTCCTACAAAGAAAAATGATTGTAGTTGTTGTATGTCAGTCATCACAAACCAAGGAAGACATCACTACAAGGTTTCCTCAGAGCAAAATATATCTTGATTTGTTTCATTAATGACCTTCTTGCTACCTAAAGGGATGTTTGCTAAAACAAAATACACAAAATTCAATTTCATTAAAAACTCCTCTGTACTTAAATGTGGGAATACCTAAAAAAACATTCAGGCATGAGTAATTCATTGGCAACTAATATTACTGTCACAAAAGTGCCAGACAATGAGTTTAACAACCAATTCCTGGCATTCAGCTTTACCCCAATAATAATGTCCTGCGGATTACCATTGACCAAAAATTCAACTGGGTCAGCCCTGTACAAACTATAGCGATAAGAAAATCTTTGATGGGTATCCATCAGCGAGTAACTCATCTCCTGATGCTTCAAACCTCTACATCATTCACAAGGTAGAAGTCAATAGCATAACGGAATATGCTGTACGTGGGCAGATGAGTTTGGCTCCAACAATTCCCACAACCTTGGCCTCATCCTGGACAAAGCAGCCTGCTTGATTGTTTCCTTATTCACCACCCTAACCGTTCATTCCTTTCATTTAGCTATTGATACTTCATTAAAAATATTTTCCTTTCGCTGTAATGCTGTCCTAAAAGTACAGTGGATTCTGGCTAATTGGGCCATCGGTTAATCATGGCAGCCACTAGTTTGGGACAACTCTTAAAGAACAAAAACTAATTGAAAAAATAGCCAGGATTCCTTTCATTTGTTTGGGATACTATGGCACTTAATTGGGACAGGAGAGGCTGTTGCCAAACAACTTCTAACTAGTGTCAGACACGTCACTTGTGTGGGCGTTTGACACTACAGTGTGCTTACTGCGAACACTTTGAATAATGTCAGTTGCAAGTGCTTGTGTTCAAAAAGCAGCGATTTTTGTCACTGAGAGTCTGCAGGAAATATGCAATAAGACAATACAGACAATTACTCACTGCGGTTTCAAGATTTCGGGCTTGGAGATGCCAGAAACAGCCAGCTGTGAATATGAAATGACTCCGCACTGGTGAAGGGTTTTGGCACATAACATCGACTGTATTCTTACATAGATGCTGCCTGGCCTGCTGAGTTCCTCCAGCATTTTTTGTGTGTTGCTTTGGATTTCCAGCATCTGCACATTTTCTCATCTTTGTGGTCAAACCAGAGTTTTATGGAGTTACAACATTACCTCCTGGCTCTTGAACCCTTAGTTACTTATAATTAAACTAATTTCAGGAGACTGTGCAATTTTTACAGCATATTCATGAGGCCATTCCAGCAATTTTAACTAAGTGCTTTTAGTTCTCTAAGGATTTACATGTATAAATGTGCATTTTACGTGAATTGGCCAACACTTTTAGTAGCTAAGGTAGTCAGAATACACTTACAGCAAAGTAATTAAATAGCCTTAAAGGAGGAAGTACTATATAAAATTACAGAGCAGATTAAAGGATAAATGCCTTAACTTATCATTCCTGCTGGAATTTTGCTTCATCAGAATAAATTAAAAATGGTAGTGGTGGTGGTTATGGAACACTAATAACCCAGTTATATTTAATCATTTAATTATAATTAATAATTAAATAAATATATTTCATAATAACATTGTGATATCCTCTAAGCTGGTTCTGAACATGATCTGCCTTAGAATGTAATCATGGCAATCTGCTTCACCCGAAGTGACCTCTCCCCTGATTGTCTTGTTTTGTCTGGCAGGGCTCCTGCTCTAGTTGGTCTCTCCACTGAGCAGTCAAATTTGTGAGTGTCATGTATTTTTTGCTCTGTATGTATACGTGTGTGTGTTGTGTTTGTGTGTCTTTTATAATATGTGGATATCAGTTGTAAAGTGTGCATGACTATCCAAATATACTTAATGTGCACTTAATGCACCTGTGGTTTTAAAGTATTTCTAACGTGCTGGTTTACAAATGTACGGAATGGTCCGGACTGCTGAGCACCCAGTGTCTTGCCTGAATGTATCAGTATTACAAAGGCATATTTGTAATGACCACCCAGTACGTGCAATAATGTTAGTGCCGCATACGCGAATGTTAATTGAGACCTAGAGGGGATGTCTGTTTAGAACAGAGAACAAGGAATTTCTTTAGCCAGAGGGTGGTGAATCTGTGGAATTCATTGCCAAGGGCAGCTTTGGTAAACTCTTCATTAAGTAACTGTGCTGTGGTCCTTTCCAGGTCAGGCCTGCTACTAAGGATGTTACCCAGGAGATGTTCCATCTTTAAATTGTTTTGTACGTTTGTAGCCCTTGGATTCTTCTCTGTCATGTGGCTGCAGTATAACTGTAGAATAAGCAGCAGTCAAAGCAGCAAGGATGATGCCTCAGTGCATGTGTCCTGCCAGGAGGAAACTGATGATCCAAGCTGGGGCCCTCACAAAATTGCCATCATTGTTCCCTTCAGGGAGCGTTTTG
The DNA here is from genome assembly GCF_030144855.1 of Hypanus sabinus. Taxonomy (NCBI): domain Eukaryota; kingdom Metazoa; phylum Chordata; class Chondrichthyes; order Myliobatiformes; family Dasyatidae; genus Hypanus; species Hypanus sabinus. Next base: position 21,242,088 of record NC_082720.1, read on the forward strand.
AAGAACTTTTGAGTTTTGTCCCATATATGCATGCATTTTTAAAGAAGAAGAAAATCAGACACAAGATTCTTGTAATCAACCAAGTCGATCACTTCAGGTACTGGGCTTTAAAAGGTATAATATTTACATAATATCGCTGTAGGTTGTTATATCACATAGTAAGAATCAAACTTGTACATATTACTGTATATAGTATTTATGGAAAGTCAAAAAAGAGAAAGTCTGCAGATGCTGGAAATCTAAAGCAACACACACAAAATGCTGGAGGAACTCACCAGGTCAAGCAGCATCTGTGGAAAAGAATAAATATTGGAAGTTTCTGTACCGAAGAAGGGTCTTGGCCCTAAATGTCAACCCTTTATTCTTTTGCATAGATGCTGCCGGAGCTACTGAGCTCTAACAGCGTTTTGTGTGCGTTGCTGGATTTTAATAATAGAATTTCCATTTTCAATAGCAAGGTTCATCAGAGCTGTCTGATGTAACTGGGAACTCTTCAGTATTGTAATCAAACTGTTTTTACATAATTTTCTGATGTCACTAGGTATGTTAGTGACTCCTTTCCCAAGATCATGAATTGTGCTTCTCTTAACCTATAAAAAAGCTAAATTAAATCTTTGTAGCAGCAGTACTGAAACCCAGGGGAATTCCAACTTTGTTTAAACTTATACCGTTAATAGACTGTGTTTTAAGTTAAGCAGCAGGGCCTGGCTATTGGTATAAATTGACGGCAACTAATCACCAGGAAAACAAAACAGTAGCAAGAAAAGAAAGCGATCTGTAATCCATTAGTGCCAATATTCATAGTAAATGTAAAGCACAGTAATTGCTGAGATAAATGTATATTTGACCTGATATTAGCTCCAATTTGTTAAGTAATACTTGACCATATATTTTGGCAATGTTTAGAATAACTGCATTTGTGTCATTCCTAATGTCTCATATTTATCTAGTATTCAAAGAAAATGTCCATAGACATAATTTTTGAGTACCCTCCAAAGGTCTGTATTGTGTTAGAATACTGTAGCAGGATTTCCAGAGAAGGCAATTTCAGGGAAGCTGGGAATAGGAATAGGGGCTGGGGAGCCAAGCCCAGCATGAGCATTAGGTGGAATAAGGCACTGACCCAATGTAAGTTAAGGCAAAGAGATGCCTGCATGTTAAGTGCCAAAATCTGAATTGTTTGACTGTTTTTGTCATTTCATTCTCAAAGCCATTTCATTCTAACTATTCTCAAAGCCAGTTGATTCAGAATAAAGCTGGACCATAATGCACTCAATCAGGCTGGTGAGTGGCCAGGTGTTTAATTAGAGGATGAATTTTAATGGCGATGCCTTCCTCCACTACTTTGGGAGAAGAGTATGTGAATCGCAACAGGCAACAACAACTTGTAAACCATGCTGGGCTGTTTCACCGAAACATAATCTAATAAAATTTGACTGCAACTTTTATAAGATCTTAGGTCAGGTGAGGTGTTCAGTAGAGTATTAAAGAAAGAAAGAGAGATAAAGCAAGAGGTTTGGGGGGGGACCTCCATAGTTTATAACGCAGGCAGTTAAAATAATGTCTCCTGTAGGTGGAGCTATTAAGATCAGAAACACTCAGAAAGACAATTGGAGGAACGCATAGCTCAAGAATACTGAAGAGAAAATGAGGTGGGACTGTGGAAGAACTAGAAAATGAGTTTGAGAAGTTTGAAGTACCTGCACATGCCTTCAATGTGGACGTTTCGTTAGCATAGTTATATGTGGCTTTCTCTTAAGATTATGTATAAAAATCTAGTTATTTTCATGTTTGTTTAATTGAATGCACACTGCATAGAAAAATAATTATGATCCTGATAGCATTCCATGTTGGTGCTGAAAACTGCTTACCACAGTCTAAATCCAGTTTTATAAAATATCCTGACTGTCATTTTGGAAATCAGTTGGTAGATTGGCCCAGTATTTCAATGCACAAAGTATTGGGCAATTATCAGCAAGGTGGTGGAAGAAGTCACCAGATCTTGCTATAACATATATCTGAACATGAACAAGAAGTGAGAGTACAAAGATCTTTCCTTTCTCAGGGCAAGTTTGCAAAATTTGTAATTTGGCTCTGCTCAACATCCTTTAAACTTTGCTCCCCTGCTAATCATTTAATCTCTCAGAATACAGGGAGGTCTGAGACTCGATGACTATTTGATAACCATGGTATTGAAAATAATCGTTTCTAGCCTTAAAGAAAATGTACTCTATATGGATCACTTAATTAATTTTAGCAGCCAATAATACCAGTTTTTAAAAATATTTAAAAAAAACGAATTAGAAAAAGGACCAAAGGATCCTATTTTTTCATTTTGGGATCCTGTGTGTGTTCATGTTAATAACTTTCTGCCCAGATTTAATCGTGCCTCTTTGATAAACGTTGGTTTCTTGGAGAGTGGGAATGATACCGACTACCTTGCTATGCATGATGTGGACTTGCTGCCCCAGAATGAAGACCTGGACTATGGGTATCCTGAGAAAGGACCTTTTCATGTGGCATCCCCAGAACTTCACCCGCTCTATCATTACAAGAACTATGTGGGAGGGATACTCCTCCTCACCAAGCAACACTTTGAACTGGTGAGTAACAATACTGCTTGAAGGAGACCAAGTAAAAAGAAGTACTATAGCTATCATAGTGCTTAATGCTCATCACCATTTTAAACTGTGAAATGGAATTATAAGAATATATGTAAATAAGGAAGTAAGACATCACTAAGCCAAAGGGCTGAATAGCTCTCTGTGTCCTTTAAAGAAAAGTGAAATTTAAGTTTCATGAGCTAGAGCAGTTGCACAGTATTTCAGAATATAATTCTCAAACACTTTTTATAATTAAGAGTTGTAACCTGCTGCACTTGTATTAGAAGCTGGAAATGTAAATTAAGACTGTGAGCACTCAGTTGGCTTTGAAACTATACAGAACCGGACATCAATTTCAGTATAAAAATCAGTAAAGAATGGATTTGTATTGTATAAAGGATTTAACCCAGCTTAGGAGTTTGTGCAAATTGTCCTATTTTTCCAAACACAATGTATTTCCTTTGCAGTGCAATGGGATGTCAAACCGGTTTTGGGGATGGGGACGGGAGGATGATGAATTTTATCGTAGAATAACAGCAGCAGGACTTCAGGTAATCATCTCGTACCACTATGCACAAGAGACTTGCAACACTCAATATGAATATTAGGCAGGTTAAAACTCTGTTGTGAAATTCTTGTTTGATCTATTTTCTTCATTTTCTTGGCTGTGACTCTAATATACTCTTTTCAACCTGTGATCTCCTTTCGTGAACTAGGGTGAAGCCAAAATACCACTTGAGAATTGTTGATGGGACATGTTTTCTAAAATATTCCCATTGTGCTTTGGTGACTGAAGTGGCAGTAAGCAGTAAACTTTCAGTTCAAGTTCGTTTATTGTCATCTGACTGTACAGATATATAACCATTCGTAACAACTTTCCTCTGGACTACAGTGCACTTACACAGCATATGTCACACAGAGCACATAAACCAAATTATTATACTATAAATATGTTAATAATATCATTCAAAATGCATAAAGTAAAATACAGCACAGGTAAAAAGTAAACAGCTTGCTGATCTATTGACAAGATCTCGGTGGTGACAGGGTATTCCTTAGTCTCACAGCCTGAGGGAAGAAGCTGTTACCCAGTCTGGCGGTCCTAGTCCTGATGCTTCTGTACCTCCTTCCTGACGGTAGTGGATCAAATAAATGGTGGGTTGGGTGGTAGTGCTCAACAGTGCTCTAGGCCTTTCATCAGCAACGCTCTCAGTAAATGTCATGCATAGGGGAGAGGGAATCTCTGAGGATCCTCTTGGTGGTTTTTATTGCCCTCTGTAGGGTCTTGCAGTCCAATGCTTTGCAGGTTCGCTACCACACAATGATGTGGCCAGACAGGACATTCGGTCGTGCTCCTGCAGAAAATTGTTAGAATGAGGGCAGGGAGCCTTGCATGCCTCAATCTCCTTAGAAAGTACATGTAGACATTGCTGTGCTTTCTTGACTGGTGAGGAGGTGTTGTGGATCCTGTTTAGATCATCTGTTATGTGCACACCAAGGAACTTTGTGTTCCTCACTCTCTCCGCAGCAGAGCCGTTGATGTGCAATGGAAAATGATTTACATGTGCCTTCCTGAAGTCCACAACCATCTCTTTTATCTTGTCTATGTTGAGACACCGGTGATTGTTCTTGTAAACACGTGCAAACAAGCTGGATGAACTCAGCAGGTCAGGCAGCATCTGATGAATGGAGCAGTCAACGTTTCGGGCCGAGACCCTTCGTCAGGACCGAAGAAAGAGGGGGCAGGGGCCCTATAAAGAAGGTGAGGGGAGGGTGGAAGGTGCCAGGTGAAAAACCGATCAGAGGAAAGATCAAGAGGTGGAGGGGATAGGCAGGAGAGGTGAAGAAGGAATGTAAGGGGAAAGCACTATGTGTAGTAGAAGAAGGCAGAATCAAGAGAGAGGTGATAGGCAGCTAGAAGAGGAGGCAGAGTGAAAGTGGGATGGGGGAAGAGAGAGGGAGGGAATTACCGGAAGTTGGAGAATTCGATGTTCATACCAAGGGGCTGGAGACTACCCAGACGGTATAAGAGGTGTTGCTCCTCCAACCGAAGTTTGGCCTCATCATGGCAGTAGAGGAGGCCATGTATGGACATATCCGAATGGGAATGTGAAGCAGAGTTAAAGTGAGTGGCAACCGGGAGATCCTGTCTGTTGTGGTAGACGGAGTGGAGGTGTTCAACGAAGCGGTCCGCCAATCTGCGTCGGGTCTCACTGATGTAGAGGAGGCCGCACCGGGAGCACCGGATGCAATAGATTATCCCAACAGACTCACAAGTGAAGTGTTGCCTCACCTGGAAGGACTGTTTGGGGCCCTGAATGGTGGTAAGAGAGGAGGTCTAGGGACAGGTGTAGCACTATACAGAACCAGATATCAATTTCAGTATAAAAATCGGTAAAGAGTGGATTTGTATTGTATAAAGGATTTAACCCAGCTTAGGAGTTTGTGCAAATTGTCCTATTTTTCCAAACACAATGGATAAGTACCAGGTGGGAGATCTGTGGGGAGGGACGTGTGGACCAGGCAGTCACACAGGGAACGATCCCTGCGAAAAGCAGAGAGGGGTAGAGAGGGAAAGACGTGCTTAATGATGGAGTCCTGTTGAAGATGGTGTAAGTTGCGGACTACCCGATGCAGATGGGGGGGACCACTTCGTTGAGCACCTCTACTCCATCCGCCACAACAGACAGGATCTCCCGGTTGCCACTCACTTCAACTCTGCTTCACATTCCCATTTGGATATGTCCATACATGGCCTCCTCTACTGCCATGATGAGGCCAAACTTAGGTTGGAGGAGCAACACATATACCGTCTGGGTAGCCTCCAGCCCCTTGGCATGAATATTGAATTCTCCAACTTCTGGTAATTCCCTCCCTCTCCCTTTCCCCATCCCTCTTTCACTCTGCCTCCTCTTCTAGCTGCCTATCACCTCTCTCATGATTCTGCCTTCTTCTACTACCCATAGTGCTTTCCCCTTACATTCCTTCTTCACCTCTCCTGCCTATCCCCTCGCTGCTTCCCCTCCCCCACCCCTTGATCTTTCCTCTGATTGGTTTTCCACCCTCCCCCCACCTTCTTTATGGGGTCCCTGCCCCCTGCTCCTTCAGTCCTGACGAAGGGTCTCGGCCCAAAATGTTGACTGCATCTTTCAACGGAGGCTGCCCAACCTGCTGAGTTCATCCAGCTTGTTTGTACGTGTTTATTTGACCACAGCATCTGCAGTGTACTTTGTGATTGTTCTTGTACCATTTGACAACCCTCTCTTCCACCTCTCTGTGTGCCGACTCATCACTGTTGCTGAAGAAACCAACCACTGTGGTGTCATCAGCGAGCCTGATGGTGCAGTGTGAACAGCAGTGGGCTGAGCATACAACGCTGGGGGGCACCAGTGCTTGGCATCAAGGAGCTTGAGATGTTGCTGCCAACTGAACTCATTGAGGTCTTTAAGTCAAGAAGTCAAAGATCCAGCTACAGGGAGGGATATTGAGTCCCAATGAGGACAATTTATCCACCAGCCTCTGAGGGATAGTCATGTTAAATGCTGAGCTGAAGCCGATGAACGACACCCTGGCATACAAGGTATTGTTTTCTAGGTGGGACAGGACGGAGTGGAGGGCCAAAGGTATGGCATCATCAGCAGAGCGGTTTGAGCAGTAGGCAAACTGGAAACAGTTCAATGTAGCTGGAAGGTGGGACATTATATGATCCATTAGCAACTGCTGAAAGCACTTCATAGTTGTTGAAGTCAGTGCCACTGGGAGGTAATCATTTAGTCAAGATACCATTGCTCTGTTGGGCACTGGAATGATGGTGGCTGCCTGCAGGGACTGGACTCTTTCAAAGGGATAGTAAAGCTGTCCATTAAGACCTCAGTTAGCAAGGCCACGCAGTCCCTCAGCACCTGACCAGGTATGTTTTCAGGCTCTGCAGCTTTACGTGGGTTTACCCTGACTAGGATGCTCTTAGCCTCAGCCATGGCCAGACAAGGTTGCTGTCCTTGATGCCACATAATTAACTTGGTAAAATCATGCGTAGAAAGCACTCAACCTATTAGGAAGGGAGGTTTTGCTGTTGTTGACACAAGGAGTGGATTTGCAATTGCTTATGGTTTGCATACCTTGCCACATGCGCCTCGTGTCCCTAGTGTCACAAAGGTGTCTACGGATTTCCTGTGCGTACTTACACTTTACCTTCTTGATTGTATGGGAGAGTGTGGCTCTTGTTGACCTAGAGTCGTCCTGTCCCCGATCTGACGGTAGTGTTCCAATTCCTAAGCAACACATAAACCTCTGTAGTCAGCTGTGGTTTCTGGTTTGCCCTGGTAGTGTAATGTTCAATCATGGTAACGTACTCAATGCCTTTTCCTATGTAGCCAGTCACCAATCCTGCATATTCATCAATGCTGACGTGATGATCTTGGGTAGCTGCATCCCTGAATGTGCTCCAGTCTGTGCTTTTTGAAGCAGTCCTGCAACACTGAGGTGGCACCTTCTGGCCAGGTCCTGATCTCCCTGTGAACTGGTTTGACTCACTTAACCAGTGGTCTGTATGCAGGGATTAGCAAAATGGATATATGTTCTGAGTATCTGTGGAGAGGACAGGGGATAGCCTTGTGGGCCCCACAAATGTTAGCATAAACCAGATCTAATATATTCTCTCCTCTGTTTGCAAATTTGGCATGCTGGTGGAACTTTGGCAGGGTTGTTTTTAGGTTGGCATGATTGAAGTCACTAGCAACAATGAAGAGACCATCAGGGTGAGTGGCTTTGAGGTTGCACATTGCCCCGTAGAGCTGCAACACTTCTCCAGCATTAGCACAGGGGGCGATAAACATCAGTAATCACAATGGCAGTGAACTCCCTGGGCAAATAGAAGGGTCTGCACTTCACCATTTAAAAACTCTTATCTGCAATGAGCAGTGGACCATTACTATCAAGGTGTTCACACACCAGTTCTTGTGATGTAGACCGACACGGGTCTTGCCGGAGGTCAGGAACATTGCGTTTGTACATTATGTTCTTTCAATAAAGCTTTTTTCCCCCCTCCAATCATTATGATAATAGCACTTTCAAATAGGAACATAAAAACAGGAGCAAGATTAGGCCATAAAATCTCCTGAGACTGTGCAACCATTCAATAAGATAGTGTCTAAATTTCCCACTTTATTGACATTTCCTGATTCGTTTTGTGATCGAATGTTATTGAATATAGTTGATGTCTGAGCATCTATTCGACCTAAGGAATTCCCAAAGACTCATAATTCTGACTGAAAAGTGGTCTCTTCAGCACTAAATAGCTGATTGTTTATCTTGAAGGTAGGTTTCCCTATGTCAGTAGCTTCTTTGCATCTATCCTGTTAACCCTTCTTATAATTTTACACATTTCTTTGAGACCTTCTCTTGTTAGACTGTGGTGAATGCCTGCCTGTTCTGCTTAGTCTCTTGTCACCAAGTAACATTTCATTGAACATAGAACCTTTCGCAATACAATGCTGTAGCATTTTCAATATACTTCTATAAATATAGTTGGAAATGAGAAAATGCCATTGGAAACACAAATTTTAAATAATTCAAAGTTTTTTAAAAAACATACAGATCCAGTTACTAGTATCATTGAAATGGTTCAATTTCTGAGTAAATTAATTATTATTATTTTTAAAATTTGTCCATTAGTGCCTGAAAATAGCTAATTTTAAATGCTGCAAATAGGGAGAATTAATGAAACTTGCCAAAGTGCTAAATGTGAGAAGGCTTTGTGAACATGGCCAGATTCCAATCCAGTGTTGTTTAAACTGGCATGAAGTGTGTACTGAATATGTCTTATGTTTTAAATTCTTCAAACTGCGGCACAGGTTTGGCTTGTGTGGGAAACGGTGCTGAATAAACTTTGCAAAAGGTTGCTTCACTTAAAAGCGATGGTTCAAATAGTTCTGGTTTCCACTTTAGCACCTAAGAAAGTGATATCTGATGAGAGTTCCTCACTTTCTTCAGCCTGGATATTTTCTTCTGGCTTCTGTTTCTTTATGATATTCGCAAGTCAGATTGGACTATTTTGTATCAAAGTTTTCATGAAGAATTTCATGTATGAAGTGTAGAATATGAAATTCCAAGATGGGATTTTTTACAGTTTTGTTAAAGTTGGATTCTGAGGTCGGATTGACAAGAAATGTATATATTCAGTAGCCAAACCGCATACATTATTTCATTGGAGGATATCCTGGAAATTCTGAGCATATCACGAGAGGTGGACGACAGAGATCAAGTTTCAGGGCATAGATAGGCTGATAGTTTTTCAGAACACCACCTTTCAACTCATAAACATGACTCCTGAACATGTAGTTGCCTAACATTTTAATACACCAACCTCCTCCCACTTTGCCCTTGCTTATTTAAATATAGAACTTGGCCATTCTTAGTGTTCCATCAAAACCCAAAGCAAACTTGAGGAGTGACATTGCGTCCTTCAACTAAGCAGATTACAAATTATGTACTTGACGATGAATTCAATATCAGTTAGCTAGCAATTTCTACATTAAGACCTTGGATTTTTGGCAATAGCAACTATTTTTAGACTTGTTATCTCACTCATTTATTTCTCTTCCTATTATTTACCTTCTCTGCATATATCTTTTACATTTAATAACATCATCTATTCCACTGAACTCCACTGGTCCTCGTTTTAAGCTCTTTTCTTTCATGAACCTTCCTTTTTCCTCCTGTCATTCTTCCTTTCTTTGCAATTTACAATGTTGTTTTACTTCAAATTTCTCCCCCCAATTCTGATGAAAAGTCATCAGTGTGAAACATTAACTCCTTTCTCTCTGAACACTTGCTACTTGATTTGCTAAATAATTCAGTTTTTTTCACATTTGCAGTACTTTGAGTTTTGTATTGTTCAAGAGTTTAGCTACAGTTCTAGCCTTGTACAAATGATACTGATTTTTATAAGCTGTAAACAATATTTTTGCTATAAAGACTGAGACACATATTCCCCAAAATATTGTAGAGCTGCACAACGGAGGGAATGTGTAATGTAATTTTAATTTAATGGTGGAATGCATATATTTCTATAATTGCAAAAATTTCTCAGCCATCTTGCTTACAGTTTTTAAGATAGAGTATGTTACAAGTGTTAACTTATTCAGGTTGTTATATATTTTATGCTGAGTGCATAGTATATCTTTTTGCTGCTGAAAGGAATTAGATCTTGTTTTATGGTCTAAGCTGACGAATTACTGTTCAACTCCACTCTTTAAAAATTAATGGATAATTCTGATATGAATGAGTAAATCTCATTTGTTGTCTCAAACACTAAATGGGAAGGCAAGCACCTTCTGCTGTATAGCAGACTTAAAATATAAAATGGTGGAAAATCTCAACGGGTCAGGCAGCATCTGTGGAAAGAGAAACAGGTAAAATTTCAGTTCCAAGTCCCCATGAAAATTCAAATGATTTTTGATCAGAAAATGAATTGTTTTCTTTCCATGGATGCTGCCTGACCTGCTGAGTATGTCCAGCATTTTCAATTTTTATTTAAAATCTCCAGCATTTTCTGTCTTTTGATCTTTTGAAAGAATGTATTTTACTTTGAAATTGCAGCTTTACCGTCCTACTGGAATTCGGACAGGATATAATACCTTCAAACATTTCCATGATCCAGCGTGGAGGAGGCGAGACCAGAAGAGAGTGTCAGGACAGAAGCAGGTATAGATTAAACTCCCACAGTTACCAGCGGGTGTGAGAGGTTTAAAGCTGAAATAATTGGGTTTCACTGAATATTGTAACACCAAAGTAGTCACAACAGTTCGCATCAACCCAAAACCATAAAAACCTTTCTCCACAGTTCCTGCCTGAATTACTGACAAGCTCCAGCACATACATATTTTTATATAGTCCAATCAACAGTAGTGAGCTTTTTCTCCACTACTGGTATCAGTAGGAGACAATGATCTTATTAGTATTGAAAAATAACTTATTAGTATGGATGGTAGAAGCAGAAAATATGAATGGTGAAACAGATAAAGTTTCACAACGATAGGTTATTTGTTCTGATGATCAGTTATGTCTGAATGGTTAGCTCTGATTCTCTCCCTGGTGATGTTACTGAGTGTTACCAGCATTAACTTTTTCAGGTTTCCACGCTTGATTTTTATTTTTTCTTTGTTTTGCTGTTCGTTTGGGCAGACAACTGAGTGTGTTCTCTGCTGAACTTGTCACTGCTGTTTGGCCTGACAAGGTATTTACTATTATCCAGGCATTCATTATTACCAACGAGAACAGGCAGTAAGTACACAGCAGTCATCATGAATAGGGACAATGGCTTGAGAAAGGAGAAATGCCATCGTCATTAATAGCATAGTGATGTGGTTTGGCTGCAGTTAATTCCAAGAGGGCTCTGCTGAGTTATGTGGAAGTGTCCCGTATTCATCAGTTTCAGTGTGTATCTGGGAATAATACAGTAGTTTTGATCAGAATGAAAGTAACTTATTTAGTTAAAATTTAAACAGTTACAGGTTGCCCATAGTTCAAGCTATTGTTGCATGTTAATCTCACTGTCACTCTCTATCATTGTAGGTAGTGATAACAACAGTGGATTATTTCTGTTTTCTCTCCCTGTTGGGAAACTAACTGGTGCTGTTCAGATTTGGAAGTTGCTATTTGAGAAAATTTAGATGTCATTTCCCATTTGCTTCTAAGGATTGCATCCAGTAAAAGAATGGCCCGTATTAACATTTCGTGGTGTGTGCTGCTGATAAAACCACTTAAACAGACTTCCTGCCTGCTGCTAAACTGTGCAGACTAAAAGGCCCTATGCTAGGTTGCCAAACCACAACTGTCAGGGGCACAAAAGCTGGATTAAGAGGAGGAAACAAGTGTTACAGCTGCTGAATGTTGTCCAGCAACCTGTACCAAGCACCTAGGTTTGAATCAGACTGCCTTTGTGATGTTGTCCATAGGTGAATAGAGAGATACTCAATCTAGTCCTGTACATGATCACAGCGTGGATTCCAGATAGCTGCTGAGGCCTGTTTCACCGTATCTCAATTCTTCAAAGGAATAAATAGTTCTGGGTGGGGGGGGGGGGGGGTCCTGTTATTTTTCAACAACTGAAAACATTTCCAGGTAGTCCTGCCATTGCTTAAAGCAGTAGAAAGAAGGAATAATTGCATATTATTATTACTTGCTACTGTAAAGTAATGGGAAATAGTTAGCGGACCAGTATCCAGCTGATGAAGCTGCAGTCTCAAAGGTTCAACAACCTGGCTTCAATTTGAACCTCTTGGCACTTTCTGTATGGAGTTTACATTCACTCTGTGATCATGTGGGTTTCCCCTTGGTGCTCCAGTTTCAAACAATAAGAGTTGATAGGGTCAATTGAACATAGTAAATTGCCCCAAGTGTGCAGGTGAATAGATGATTCCAGTGGAAGTTGATGAGAGTGTGGGGAGGTTAGGTTAGAGAAAATTAATGGTGAATATGACTTTTCTTTCCTGAGGTTTGATGGTTTTAGAATTATTGATTCACATCTGTTTTAACCCCTTCCCCACTTCTCTTATCTATTAACAGGAACAGTTTAAAGTGGACAAAGAAGGTGGATTAAGGAACTTGAGATACAGTGTGGGGTCGAGAACAGAGCTGACGATCGCAGGGGTACACTGCACCATCATCAACATCTTACTGGAATGTGACCTAAACGAAACACCGTGGTGCGTAATAAACTGATGGGATATAAGACAGAAATGGTTGGATCTCTTCTAGCTGATATGGAACTGCTGACTATGTGGATAGACATATCGCTCTGTGATTTTGGGCACCAGTTTCTATTGGTGATGCTCTCAGTACACGATGTGGTACCAAGTTTTGGGATAGGATAGGAATAGTCTATGGGTGACGTATTGATCAATGTTACAGGTTCTAGCTGCATTTGACAAGTTGGTTACAAGAATCCCTGTCTGAGTGGTTAGCAATTTAAAAGTTTCTTCATGGGAAGTTGCTCATAAACTAGCAAAATCTGTTTTTTCTCCAAGTCCTTATCTTTTTGTTAAGGTCATAGCCGATAACCCGTTTTAAGTGTTCTCTTGATGGACTGTATTTTGTCAATTCAATGAGGAAGCAGAGGCCTTCTGCCAATATTGCAGAACAACATCATCTGTTACCTTTCTGTAAAAAGACCTTTATATCTTGTGTTACCCACTTTAGAAACAATGCCAACCCTAGCATTACAATTCAGAGACCAATGGATTCTCCTCTTGTTCATGGAATGATGGAACAGAAGTTTACAAAGAATATTGAAAACTCCATATCAATGTGTCTGCATTTGTCACTGAACATGGTTATGACATTATGATAAACGCATTTACTGCTGTCAACTAGTTGACGGATTCATCATGCTGATTTTGAAACTCGGCCATTGCAGTGTTCTTGGTTACTATATGTACAGTTAGAAAAGCTACATTCCAAGCCAAGTTGAGAAGATGGGAATGATCTCACAATTAAGGTAAAGAACAGTCTGTTTTATATTTTAACTGATAATTCCTCTCAAACTATTAATTAAAATAATTGGCTACGTGATTTCACAGCTCCTGATTTTGGGGGTCTTCTTGCCTTTAACTGTTCAATGAGAGGGAACAATGCAGAAAGCGGCACACAAAATGCTGGAGGAACTCGGCAGGCCAGGCAACATCTATGGAAAAGAATACAGTCGACGTTTCAAGACTGATGAAGGGTCTCAGCCCGAAATGTTGACTGTACTCTTTTCCATAGATGCTGCTTGGCCTGCTGAATTCCCCCAGCATTTTGTGTGTGTGTGTGTGTGTGTATGTGTTGGTTGCTTGGATTTCCAGCATCTGCAGATTTTCTCGTTTGTAATGCATAAAGCATATGCCTTGATTATTCTGCCATCCAGTGGAATATGTGTAGTATTACATCATGAATCACAATCAGCTTTCCTAATCACTGTATAATATGGACATGGATGGACACTTCCAGGACCTGTATGATTCTGACATTCATAAGAGAGGGATGAAGAGATCTTCAGATCTCATTGTTTTTTTTGTTTTATTCTGCTTTGAAATTGTATTGTAATCCATGAGTTACAATTCTTGGGGGGGGGGGGTGGTTTGGGATTTTACTTAACCTGTAAAAATCATCTCTCTAAAATAAATTGTGAACAGTGGCCAAGGATCTGTGTGGGGAGACAACAGAATGAATTGAAACAGATTCATTGTAAGAAAATCATGAAATATTGACAGATTTGTTTCTTTATTCATTGAAGGACTCAATTTTATTAAAGTATAGAGCATTTTAATGGCACAAAGTTTGCTTTTTTAAGAACATTTTGTAAGGATACTTATGCATTAATGACTGCTGCAGGTCTACAGCAGTGGCAATGTCAGTGTCCCCTATCATTCGGTATTTGTGAATGGGATGTATAGAATATCTGTAAGTGACCCTAAATTCAGAACAATTTGTTAAACTTATGGTTTACTTTAGTGTTTTACAATGCTTTGCAATACAAGACCATCAAAAATGGATGATGATAAATGGATGATCAGTATTAATGAATGGAAACTACAAATTCAAAGCATTTCTTCATTGTATTTATTTCTTACCTTTTCAGATTATTATAGTAGAAATAAATTAATTTTACCAATTTGTGTTGTGGTTCCTTAATACAGAAAGCTTGTTTGAGAAAATGAGTTTCTCTTAGGGGAAATAAAGAATTCATTGGGTAGTTAGTTCTCTTGTTTAGATTGATTTTAATTCAACTCAGTGGGGAATAATTATCCCTAATTTGAGAGGCAAAATTGTACAACAAACTTCAATAGGAATGTTTAAGAAACTATCCCAAATCGAGGAGTGGATGGAAGTGAAGAATATTGAAAGGGATAAAGATGGACTTGATGCAAGTTTACTATAGAATGTAAGAAGTTTATGTTTCACTTAAATACATCTGGAACTTAAATTTGTCTTGAGCAAATGTGTCTAAAGAACATTTGCTAATAATTGTCAAATGAATTTCCTTCCTAGAGCATTTGGCATACTAACTTATTCCATTTTAAAGCTCCTTCATCAGTCAGTACTCAATCTTGAGTCTCCCTTGTTAAAGTTCTGGAAGATCTCATAATCTCCAAAACACAGCTCCTTTTTGAACCCTGCAGCAGCACACTCTGCCAGTGAGACTACGTATATCCTCTCTGAAACATCATTCTTAGTTCTACAACATTCAACATTGATCAGAATAGCCATTTTCTTTGCACGTTTGTTACACATTGTAACTCGTGCAATTGCTAATTACTAAACATTTGTATTCTTTCAGCCTCCTCCTACCTACCTGTATGCTGCCTCTGTGCAATATTATCCATAACAGCAAGGTCGTCTTCCATGTGTATACCAATCAGGGGAAGAAGGGAATGCATATCAGGTACATGCAGTCAGGATCAAATGAGATGATCAAGGAGTATAAGAAATATAAGTGAACTCCAGAGAATTCAGGATGGCTAAAAGAGGACATGAAGTGGCTCTGGAAGACAAGGTAAAAGAGAATCCTAAGGGGTTCTACAGATATATTAAAAGCAAAGGGATAACAAGGGATAAAATTGGTTCCCTTGAAAATCAATGTGGTCATTTATGCATAGAGCCAAAGGAGATGGGGAACAGCTTAAGTGATTTTTTTTTTGCTTCTGCATTTACTGTGAGATAGACACAGGGTCTGTAGAACTGAGGCAAAAGAGTAGTGAGGTCACAGACCGTATCCGGATTACAGAAGACAAGATGCTTGCTGCCTTGAGGCAAAGTTAGGGTGGATAAGTCCCTCGGGCCTGATAAATCTCAGACGTAATGGGAGGCTAGTGTAGAAATTGCAGGTCCACAGATTGGCAAAGATATTTAAAACATCCATAGTCCCCCATGGGTGACATGGTAGGGCTGGAGGATAGCAAATGTTGTTCTGTCATTCAAGAAAATCTCTTAAGAATAAGCCATGAAATTATAAACTAGCAAGTCTGATGTCAGTTGTGGGTAAATTATTGGAAGGTATTCGACGGGACAGAATATATAACTATTTGTATAAATAGGGTCTGATTAGGTACAGTCTACATGACTTTGTACAAATGTTTGTAGATGGAAGGTCATGTTTAGCTAATCTTGCAGAGTTTTTTTGAGGAGGTTTTCAGGAAAGAGGGAAAGGCAGTGGATGTACATGGATTTTAGCAAGGCCTTTGACAAAGTTCCGCTTGGGAGGCTTGACCAGAAGATTCCATCACTTGGTATTTAGGATGAAGTAGTAGACTGGATTCAGATTGGCTTAGTGAGAGAAGCCAGAGAGTGGTGGTAGATGGTTGTGTCTTTGACTGAAAGGTCTGTGACAAGCAATGTGCTGCTGGGATTGTTGCTGGGTCTCTTGTTATTTATCATCTATATTGATGATTTAGATGATCATTTGGTAAACTGGAGTAGTAAATTTACAAATGACACCAAGATTGGGGGCATCATATACAGTCTAAAAGTCATCAAAGCTTTCAGCACGATTTGGACTAGCAGGAAAAATGGGCTGAAAAATAGCAGATGGAGTTTAATGTGGACAGATGCGAAGAGTTGCACTTTCATAGCACAAACCATTAACATTCCATTGACATGAATGGTAGGGCACAGAGATATGCAGCAGAATAAAGGAATCTGGGAATAGAAATCCATAAATCAGTGAAAGTAGTGCCATAGGTATAGAGGGCCGTGAAGAGAGCTTTTGGCACATTGACGTTCATAAATCAGGGCACGTTGAGTTCAGGAGTTGGGATGTTATGGTGAGGTTTCATAAAATGTTGTGAGGCATAACTTGGAGTATTTAGTGCAATTCTGGTCACCTACCTACTGGGAAGTTATCAATAGACTTGAAAGAATGCAGGGAAAATTTACAGTGAAATTGCCAGGAGTTCAGGACCTGAGTAATAGGGAGAAGTTGAATAAGTTGGGACTTTATTTCCCAGAGAGTAGGAGAATAAGGGGAGATTTTATAGGGTTATACAAAATTATGGGGTGTACAAAAGGGTAAATGCAAGAAGACATCTTCCCCTGAGGTTGGGTGACACTACAACCAATAGGTTTAGAAGGGTGGTGCTTATGTGGAATGAGCTGCCAGCTGAAGTACTAGATGTGGGTTTGATTGGAAGATTTAAGAGAAGTTTGGATAAATACATGGATGAGAGAGGTATGGAAGGCTGTGGTCTGGGTCCAGATAGATGGGACTAAGCAGAAAAACAGGTCTACTTGGATTACATATTGCTAAAGAACTTTTTCCTGTGTTGTAGTGCTCTATGACTCTATGTCCTTTAGTTTTTGATTCTCTTTGGGGAAGAGAGAATTTGTGCATTCACTCTGTCAGTGCTCCTCAGGCCTTTAAGTCCTGGCAATATTCTCATAAGTCTTTGCACTCTTTCCAGCTTAATGTATTTCTGATAACAGTGTAACTAAAACCGTGCACAAGACTCCCACCGCAGCCTCACCAACAGCTAGTATTTCTGCAACACCAAATCCTATGCTTTTTTTCATAGATTAATGCAACTGCTGCCTAATTGTAGAGGTATCAATTGGAATCAGTATTTTCAGCAGGGATGGGATTGGAGCCAATAATGGAAGATTTTAGGCTAGATTTTCAATGTTAACCCAGTGACACATGCTGGAAATCCGTAAAAGAATAGAATAAGATTGGGTTTGACCTTGCTGGCACAGTCTCTCTTCAATTGCTAGAATGTTCATCCCATGCCTGAACAACAGGCAGGGGGATCAGTTTGCTCATTAGCAAAGTCCTGGTATCCGGCAGAGAAGCTGGAATGATGAGCTCCGCCCCCAAAATCCGTGACTGCTTTAACAGCCTGCAAACATCTGGCCCCAAAGCCGAACCGCAGCAATTTATATTGTTAAGTTGGTGATGCCTCTACATCACAGCAAACATCAGGATGGCCTCCGCTTTCTTCTCCAACAGCAATAACCTCTTTGCACTGCACAGCAATTGACAAACAACTAAGATTTTGTTAAGGTTGGTACTGTGCATTGTAAACCTTTTTCCCCATGAAATTTAATTTAGTATTCACACATCTATTACTTGAATGTTTTATGTCTACATTGCTGTTAATGTACCTGCCTCGAAGCACTTCTTGCATCCTCATCATCCACCACTGATCTGCAAACTTATCATTGTCAAGCTCCACTTGTCCCCTGTGTTCCAGATACTGGAATTGCATTTAAAATCCTAGTGCTAACCAATCCAACATCAGTGACCTCAGTTTTAATATAAACACTTCCCTAATCAGCTGATTCTTGTCTATTGCAAGAGATGCTCCACTACACTTGTTCAGAAATTAGCTCCGAACAGCATATTCATTGTTGGGTTTCAAAAGCTTCTTGAAACATATTCAATAAGCAAATGTTATTTCATCATTTGAAGAATTTTGTCTTAAACCAGACGGCTGCATAAAATTAAGTTTTCAATGCATGGAATGCAGATAAAAACAGGCAGCAGACATTAAGTATGTATATTAATATCTTATGGAATGTGATATTGGCATCCAAATCATGCAAGGCATGGTATTGATATTTTTTATTGTGAGCAACAGGGTTCAAATGAAAATGTTAATGAAAGATTACAGGCTATTGATCTGATGTATTCATAAGGATAAAATGTAAGGGCTGTTTTGTCAATGATTAGTTTTTGTTTTTCTAGGACAAGCTCGTCTTAATGGTGTTGTTTTGGGATATCTAACATGCCTTCTTTTTATAATTCTTATATTTTCTGCATTGTGGATTTTTCAAACCTAGCCATTATTAACCTAGGTATTCTTCTAAACTGTTGTAAGGAAATTAGCACTCTAGACTATTAATTCATTTCTTTTTTTCATTGTTATGTAAATTTCCATGAAGCATTAAGCTTCTATTAATTCAACTTAAATATGCATGTTTTAGCATCAAATTTCACTGCAGTTACAACTATAGTGCAATTAGTTGGACCTAGGCACAACAATTTGAATTTACATAAAACTTTTAATAAACAAAAATGCTTCACCAACACCACTGTTGCCCACGAAATCTCAGATGGTGACAAGATGTACAGGACCGAGATAGGTTGGCTGCATGAGTGGTTTCATAACAATAACCTCCACTCAACTTCAAGACCAAAGAATTGATTGTGGACTTCAGGAAAGGGAAGTAGGGAGAGCATATACACATCCTTGTTGAAGGGTGAGCAGTAAGAATGGTGAACAGCTTCAAGTTACTGGACATAAACATTTTGGAGGATCTTTCTTGGGCCCAATGTATTGATAATCATGAAGAAGGCACACCAGTGGCTTTACTTCATTAAATCCCATTATAGTAACCTCCCTGTTTGCTGGAGAAATCGTGGAAATCAAAATGCAAATCATTATCATATTTTTGGGACTGCCCTGTTATCAAAAACTATTGGAGGGGGATACACAATGCCCTACAAGACATCTTTAAATGTGAAATACCCTTAGAGAGTAAGACCATATATTTTGGATATATACCTCAAGAATGGTTGAAAAGAGATGAATATTTAATGAATATACTGTTGGTGGCTGGTAAAAAGACTCTTACTAGGAAATGGTTATCACAGGAGAGCCCAACTTTAAATACATGGATGGAAATTACAATGGACATTTACAAAATGGAGAAGATAACAGCATCTGTTAATCATAAGCTGGAACAATTTGATTCATACTGGGAAAAATGGTTTAACTACTCAATGCCTCAT
This sequence comes from Hypanus sabinus, assembly GCF_030144855.1. NCBI lineage: Eukaryota > Metazoa > Chordata > Chondrichthyes > Myliobatiformes > Dasyatidae > Hypanus > Hypanus sabinus. The sequence continues at coordinate 21,261,456 of NC_082720.1, forward strand.
AGGCCTGATTTTATTCTCACAAATCAATGAATCTGTTGTAAAAAAAAATTACTCCCTACTTGTACATAGTTCTTTCCTTTTGCTTGTTTTTTCTTTCCACTCTTTTCTATAAGTGTATACCTCAGATAAATACTTTGCGGAGATTTGTGATATATATGATGTATATGTACAATGTCTGAAATACATCTTATGGAAATGTTTGTTTGATGAACTTAAATAGAAAAATAAATTACAAAAAGAAAAGTTTGCGTTGATTTGGTAGTTACCACAGACTTGCAAATTTTCACAGAAGTACTGCGGAGAGCGTGCTGACAGGTCACATCACTACCTGGGAAGGAGGCTCCAATGCACAGGATTGAAAGAGGCTGAAAACCATTGTAGACTCAGCCAGCTCCATCACAAGCAAAACCCTCCGCACTACTGAAGACATCTTCAAGAGATGATGCTTTGAGCAGGTTGCTTCTATCATTAAGGACCCACACCATCCAGGCACGCTGTCTTTTGTTACTACCATTGAGGAGGTACAGGAGTTTGAAGACTCATACTCAGTGACTCAGGAATGGTCCTTCCCCTCCCCCATCAGATTTCTGAACAATCCATGAACACAACTTCATTATTCATTTTTATGTACTATTTATTTATTTTGTAATTTATGGTAATTTTATGCCTTTGCACTGTATTGCTGCTGGAAAAGGAACAAATTTCACAATATGTTAATCAGTGATAATCAACCTGATTCTGATTTAAGTTGGTTCACAGCAGCAAAATTAGACACGGTGCAGGAAATGTCCATACCCAAGGTCAGGAGAAGTGATAAAATCAATAGATCAACTACATGGATGAATGAAGATATACATAAAAATCAATTGAAGCAAAGACAGAAGGATTACAGAAAAAAATAGTAATGTTGTTAACCATAGGGCATATGAAAATGGGAGAATTATAGTCAAGAGGGAAATTGGGATTGCCAAAAGACGGGCTGAGAAGGATATTGCTGATAATTCTAAGACTGACCCCAAGCGATTTTTTCATTACTTTAGTAGTAAAAAAAAAGTCAAGGAGGAAGTTAAGTGTATTAACAATAATAGTGGGTTGTTAAATTATGCAGAAAAGGACACAGCAGATACTCTTAGCTCATGTTTTGCTAAAGCATTCACCTGTAAAGATGTTAGCAATATGCCAATAAGTGTAGAGAAAAATAGGTTGTTTTAAGTGACTAGAGGTCTTAGAAAGTGAGGTCCTCCTTCAGCCAAAAAGGCTGGAAGTTATGAATCTCCAGGACCAGACAACATATATCCAAGGGTACTTAAGTAGGTCTGTGACTATATGTACAAACCCTTAACATTTATTTTTCAAAAGTCAATGAAGACTGGTGAAATCCCTTAGGTCTGGAAATGGGCTAACGGCATCCCAGTATACAAGAAGATTGATGCACTGACCCTGGTAACTATAAACCAGTAAGCTTAATGTGTACTGTAGGCAAGATAATGAAAACAATAATGAAAAATAAGATGAAAAAGCAGTTGATAAAAACAGGCATGTTAGCAGAAAGCCAGCATGGGTTCAGAAAGGGGAAATTATGTTTTACTAATATACTGGAATTCTATGAAGAGGCAACTAAAATTTATGATAACAATACAGCAGTTGATATCATTTACTGAACTTTCAGATAGCTCTGCACAAGGTACCCCATGAGAAATTACTAATCAAATTACAGGAGGTAGGAATTCAGGGTAAGGTGTGCAAATGGGCACAGAATTGTCTCAAAAACATAAAACAATGATTTATGGTAAAAGGATAATTTTCAAACCTACAAGATATTAAATGTGGGATTCTGCAAGGATCAGTTTTGGGGCCACTGCTGTTTTTAATGTACATTAATGATTTGGATAAGCACACAACTCATAAACTAGTGAAGTTTGCCGATGACACAAAATTAGGGGGGATGGGCTGACAACATTCAGCCAGCAGAATCAACACAGTTGGATCTAAACAAAATCCAGATGTGGGCAGATAAATGGCAGATGAAATTAAGTAAATGTAAAGTATTACATATAGGAGGTTGAAATATAGATATAAATATACAATGGGGGGATCCTTGAGGTAGGAAGTGCACTGTATGAGAAGAATTTGGGAGTCCTGGTAAACTCATCACTATCAACATCTATACAGTGCACAGAATTGATTAGGAAGGCTAATAGAATGTTTGGCTATTAACAGAGTTCAAGTCAAGAGATGTTCCCCTTAAGCTGTTTAATGTGTTTGTGAGGCCACACCTTGAAAACTGTGTACAATTTTCGTCTCCATATTGCGTGAGGGTTGTGAAGGCACTGGAGAGGGTTCAAAGAATGGCGACTAGTTTCATTCCAGGTCTGCAGGGTTTGAGCTATGAACAAAGATTGAAAGAATTAAATCTTTTTAGCCAAAGTAGATGTAGAATGAGAGGAGACATGATTGAAGTGTTCAAAATCATTAAGGGTATATGTAAAGTGGATGCCACCTGCTACTTCAAAATTAATCCATCATCAAGGATACAGGGACAATAAGGATTTCTTTATCTCATCGTCAACATTTATCTTATTCCATAAGTCAATCAAATGTTTTAATATAGGAGATACTTTCTTTTCCCATATCCATTTAGATTCCCATTTATATATAAAATCTTCTGGTATATTTTCTCCTATTTTATCTAGTTCTATTCTAATCCATACCGGTTTATCTTTCTCAAAAAAAGATGCAATAAATCTAAGTTGATTTGCTTTATAATAATTCTTAAAATTTGGAAGTTGTAACCCTCCTAGATCAAATTTCCATGTCAATTTTTCCAACGATATTCTTGGCATCTTCCTCAAGAAACTTCCTCACATATTTATTTAACTCTTGAAAAAACTTCTGGGGTATTTGTATTGGTAGTGATTGAAATAAGTATTGTAATCTAGGAAATATATTCATTTTTATGGTATTTACTCTACCTACTAATGTTATTGGTAATTCCATCCATTTATCAAGATCTTCTTGAATTTTTTTCAATAGTGGTAAGTAATTTAATTTATATAAATTCTTTATATCATTATCAACTCTTATACCTAAATATTTTATACCATTTGCCGGCCATCTAAATTGGGTTATTAATCGACATTGGCTATAATCTCCTTTAGTAAGAGGTAAAATTTCACTTTTATCCCAATTTATTTTATAACCTGATATTTTCCCATATTCTTCTAATCTATAGGATAATTTATGCAATGAATGCAATGGGTTTGTTAGATAAAGCAGAACATCATCAGCAAATAAGTTAATCTTGTATTCTTCCTGATTAACTCTAAAACCCTTAATATCTGGGTCCATTCTAATTAATTCAGCTAATGGCTCTATCGCCAACACAAATAAAGCAGGTGATAATGGACAACCTTGCCTAGTTGACCTTGTTAACTGAAATGGTGTTGAAATTTGACCATTTGTCACTACTTTAGCTTTGGGATTAGTATTTAAGGTTTTAATCCATTTTATAAAAGATACTCCTAATCTTTAATTCAAAATAGACTTATTCCTTTTACAATGGATAATCAACTTTTATACAATTGGTTTCAAAAAGGGATTAGATATATAGGTGATTGTTTTGAAGGAGGTATATTAATGTCATTTGATCAAAGAATAAATATAACGTATCAAACAACACTCTTTTTTGTTACTTTCAACTAAGGGCTTATTTAAGAGAAAAATTAGGTCAAACAATGTTATTGCCGAAGTCTAATGAAATAGAAACTTTAATTCAAAAAGGAAAGATTGAAAAATTCATTTCTTGTATGTATAATTTGATTCAAAAAACAGGCAATTAAACAAGAGAGTCCATAAGTCAAGACAAAAATGGGAAAGTGACTTGAATATTAAAATTGAAGAAAAAAAACTGGTCAAGACTATGTCTTGAGAGTATGACAAATACAATAAATGTCCGGTTAAGATTAGTGCAATATAACTTTTTACATCAATTATATATTACACCACAAAAAATAAATAAATTAAACCCAAATTTATCTGATCAATGTTTCCGATGTAACCAAGAAATTGGTACTTTTTTACATTCTACTTGGTCTTGTTCTAAAATTCAACCTTTTTGGACAAATTTAAGAGTTTTATTGGAACAAATTATTGGAATACAACTTCCACATAAACCAGTATTATTTTTATTAGGTGATATTGAAGGGATAAAACCGATACCCAAATTGAATAAATATCAGAAAGAATTTATAAAAATTGTATTGGCAGTAGCCAAAAAGGCTATCGCAGTTACTTGGAAATCAGATACATATTTAAGTATAGATCGTTGGAAGAAAGAAATTTATAGCTGTATTCCACTTGAAAAAATTACTTATAATTTAAGAGATAAATATGAAACATTTTTGGAAATTTGGCGCCCTTATTTACAAAAGACAGGATTAAATATATAGATGCTCCGAAGATGAAATAATTGGTTATTTGGGGAAATAAATAAATATATATACTAAAGTTATTACGAACTCCATGGAGCATGAGGGGATCTTCCAATATCCAGGCACTCTTTCTTCTCTTTCTTTCTTTTTTTTTCTTTCTTTCTCTTTTTTTTTATAGGGATGCTAGGGGGGAGGGGTTAAGGGGACGGGGGGATGGGTAATATACATTTTTTTTTCTTTACTTTTATTTTGTAACTACTTGAAATACAATAAAAAAAAGTTTAAAAAAAAAGAATACAGGGACAAAGGTTAAGGGGTCATTGCAGACTAACATCAGGAAGTCTTTTTTTATCCAGTGAGTTGTGGACACATGGAACAAACTACCTAGTTGTGTAGTCAAAGAGCAGTACCTTAGAAACTTTCAAATCTAAACTTGATAGTTTGATATTCAGACAAAAAGGATATTGGAAGTGGGAGATTTGAGGATTTATCAGAGAAGCAAGATGGTTAATGGAGGAGAGAGATGCAGAAACTTAATAATTTCAAATGTTTAATGTTTAAATATCTGAACAAAAGAATAAAGCCTGTGGGGATGTGTGAATTTGAAGAATTGTTAACTTCTTGGAGCATTACAGGACTGTGAAGCAAGTTATAGAGAAGTTTAGAAAGATGAATATTTTAAATTCAGGCGCTAGGAAGACTTGTCACCAATGTAGATCAATGAACACAAGTATATTGTGGTGTAGGTTGTGAAAAGGAAAGCAAAGTTTTCAATGACCAGAGTGTTTGGACCATGGAGAAAGTTCTGAGCAAAAGATCACTGGAACTGTTAAGCCATGGGGGTCAATAACGTAAGCTGAATGATTTCAACAGGTAAGCAAAGAGGGACAATATTACAGAGGTAAAAGGGAATGATTTTTCTGACAGAAATAAGAAGTCAGGAACTGAGTTGCAAATTGGCAGGAACCATGGTGAAGGATGAAATAGGTGCTCAGGGAATAGGGTTCTTGTATGAGCCGAAAATAATGATTTTAGCTGGAACATAACATAAAGAATTGTCACTTGCCTGATGAAAACTAGCTGATCTCATGCATGTGCTGGTCACAAGTATATTTGAGCATGAGGGCACTGGAGGACATTATGCGTACTTGTAAAGACTGTCTGATCTTCACACCAAAGGTACTCCATATATATGACAATACCAGAATGCTGAATGGATATAATCAGAAAGTATTGTCAGGCAGCACCAGTACTCCACTGCAGTTTGTAACTTAAATGCCTTGCTCTTCCAATCTTCACAGGGCTCTGATCCAATGAGATACCAGTTTGGACCAGATGTACTAAAGATGTAATAATTCTGTAAAACATGGCCACAGAACCAATAATTCAGATCAGGTGAATTAGGATAATTAATAAGCACATCAAGGTGAAGCAGGATCCCTGCTTACAAACCTGCATGTGCATGCAGAGGATAATCCTGAACGGTTTGCTTTTTGACTTCTTCAGCCAAAACTGCTCAATAGATAATCCATCACAGCCTTCTAAGATACCTTTCATCACAGAAGTCAATTTTCAGCCATTCGATTCACTCCAATTGGTATTAAGAAATGATTAATTGAACTCAATTCAACAAAGGTTACTGGCTCTAACAAAATTTTGCTAAAAGCTCTTCTTTAGAGCTAGTCATGTATCTAGTCAAGCTCTTCTGACTGAGTACCAATATCTGCATCTACCCAACAAAGTGGAAAATCACCCTGGGATGCATCGTCCATAAATACCAAAACAAATCAATCTCAAAAGTCACTTTCAATGATCAACAAAGTGATAGAGAGCTTCACTAACAGTATTACCAATTAAGACTTCAGCATCACCTGCTCATTTTGTTTTAGTCTTATGCAACTTCACCTGACGTAGCTGTGAGTGTTTGAATTGGAGGATCAAGAATACGATAGAAAATCAGCACTCTGAGGGGTCAAACTCAGCAGGGTATCAGTGTCCTTTGCCTAACCTTGTACACATTTCTATGTATTGCCTCTGTTGGTGATTTAGTAATAAGATTGGAAAGCATTCACAATTTGTGAGGATAATGGAGCACATACACTGCCAAAAATGCACTTTGACATTGATACGTTATGTTCAACATCAGGCAAATTATCACTTATAAAATACAATTTAGTTTGCTATTCTGGATATAATTTTAGGGTGTCTCTCAATCATGTATTTTTCTTAGCATCACTGCTGATAGGAAGTCCTGGTCTCCTACTAACTGAGATGTCAACTTCCATGTTCACTCTTTTATTGAGGGACTGAACATTTTCTGGGTTAAGAGTACCCTTGTTATTGTAAATTGCTCATTGACATTAATACAAACCCTTCTTGTTATTCTAGTCTTTGGATAAGTAAAGAACAAATAGTTTATAAGATGGCATGACAGACTGTAACCAGAGCAGATTTACTAAAAGCAAAACTATCAAACTAAGCCTCCAAGAGAATCAGAATCACTTTATTGTTAGTATGTGAAACATACCAAAATTGATTGTGGTTTGCTGCCAAACATAAAACACAGTACCATACTATAACAGACAACGCAATAGTAACCAACACTTTACAAGTCAATAGTGCAAACATCCATGAGCAATCAACATTTAGTAGAACAGTCACATGTGCAAGCATCAATAATCAATGTAAACATATCAACAGACTCAATAATAATAAACAAAACAAGGAGAGCAGGAAAGATCATTTAACAAATGTTGTGCAGAGACAGTTAGGGTATTTCACCTGGACTGAGTTATTTTGAGAAGCTTGGATAGCTACAGGAAAGAAGCTTCAGAGATGACATATAGTTCTGATGGTGATGGACTTGTAGCATCTCCCTGATGGCAATTTGGTGAATAGGTGACTGCTAGGTTGGGTGGAGTCGGCAATAATTTTTTTCGGCTCTTTTCTTCTTTTAATTTTGTTATCCAACAATCTTCTCCGCTGAGGGGACCACTCACTGCAACCTAGACTTGGAGAGGGAGGAGACAGCAGGAAACCAAATATTGACATAACACTCTCAACAATGGCTGAACAAAAATTCATCATCAGGATATGTATGCCCTGTGAGGTTAGGTTTCCAAAGCTGGCATAGGAAGAACAATCTCTGCTGGGCTTTCCAAGTGAAGAGCATGATGCTTTGATACATTGGTAATGGTTGTCCCCAAGAATTTGAATGATTCAACCACAGACAAGGCCTGGCCATTAATTTCTAAATGGGGCGGGTAGGGTGTTGTTGGTGGAAGTCAATCCTTATTACAACTGTCTTAATAGCATTAAGCTCCAAGTTGTTATGAGCACACTATGCTGCAAGACAGTACCTCTCTTTGATAGCAAATCACATCATTAGGGAGGAGACCAATCACAGCAGTGTCATCTGCAAACATTAGGATTTGAATAGCTTTGTCTGTGGAGGTACAGAAATTAGTATAAAGTGAGAACAGGAGGGGTGAAAGAGCACTACCCTGGGGACAGCTAATGTCTACAGACATTGGATCAGTCAAGGAGGAGCCTGCCTTACAAATTGCTTCCTTTCGGTCAGGAAGTTCATAATCCACTGACAGATACCGTAGGGTACAGCTAGCTGGGTTAATTTGCTGTGGAGCAACTCCAGAACACAACCTTGCCATGATTTGAAGGCCTGTGTGCTTCAATGACCGGGAGAGCTATATTGGCTGCAGTCAGGGCTTTATGCTTTGGCTCTTGGTAGGGTCACCCATAACATCAGGGCAAAGGGTACAGGCCAGAGTGGTCCTCCTGGTCTTCCTGGTTTGGGGGTTCGGCTCAGGGCTAACAAATACAATTGTTACAGATACAGAAAGGAAGAATCCTTCTGCATCTGAGTGGACAAGGACAGTCAGAATTTCAGGAACTGCATGGCTGCCCTAAACAGTAAATATCAAACAAGAAGAAATCCCTGCTGAACACTAGATACAACAACTCGGCCTTTTAAAGATATTCAACGTGAATAAAATGTCTATAGTGAACTTGAACTCAAGGATTTGTCTCTCTAGTGCAGAAATTCCCAACCGTTGTGCCGTGGGTCAATTTCATTAAAGAAGGGGTTCGTGGACCCCAGGTTGGGAAACCCTGCTCTACGGTCTTTATGAGTCCATCTCTACAAAAGAAAGACTGGAACAGAGTGTTCAAGTTGAAGTGAAATATATTTCCTGTATAAACAAATATACTTGTGCTGACTCAGAATGAAATTATGAGTCAGCAATAAAATGATACTCTAGAGATTAGGCACTGAAGCATCAGCTGATTAAATCATTCAATAATTGTTTCTTTCTCAACCGTCATTAACTGACCTGTTGTGTATTTTAACCATTCTCATTTATTTCAGATTTCCAGCATCTGTGATTTTTTTCATTACCATTGAATTCATTACTACCTCTCTCTCTCCCAGCAGCTCTTCCCTGGATTAAGTTTTTCTCCCCTCTTTACCATAGTTTCTTGGCCTCTTTTGCCATATTTTCACCACCCCTCTCCTTTCTGCAATTTAAAACACATTTGTTTTCCAACATCTAGTTTTCATGAAAAGTCATTAACTGGAAACATTAACCCTAGTTCTCTCTACTGGTGCTGCCTTAATACTTACAGCATTTTCAATTTTATTTCAGATGTTTAGTGTCTACAATGTAGCACCTTCTACTTTATTTTTCCTTTCTGGATTGCTTTGACTAACTTCAGCAGAAAACGTAGGTAGAGAAACTTGTTATTAGGATGTTATTGGACTTGTAATGAGACTTTGGGGTTCTCATGCTTAACTGCCATTCATTCTTTGTGGCACTTCTCTGTTTTTGTTAATATTTGCAAAGAAAAAGCATTTCAGGATGTATATTGTATACATTTCTCTGATATTAAATTGGACCTTTGAACCTTTGAATAATAAAACACTTAATCGCTTTGTGATTCTGAACCAAGCTCAAATCCATAACCAAAGACTTAAAAGAAACATGATATGCTCAAGAATTAATTTTGCTAAAAGTTCATACAACTTGTACTCTGGGAAATACTAAAACGAAATGACAGTAATATTAACTGCAGCTCATATTTCTGTAAGTCGGCTGACAAAACAAAAATTTTGATAACGTCATGCTGACTCTCCTATCAATTAGACTTTGCCCATATGACAAATTAATCGGCTGTCTGGAGTTTGCACGTTCTCCTTGTGACCACATGGGTTTTCTCAATGTATTCCAGTTACCTCCTATGTCCCAAAGATGTTCAATTGCCCCTGTAAATTACCCTTAGTTGGTAGCTGACTTGTAGAATCTGGGAAAGTAGATGGGGTTGTGGGGAGAATAAAATGGGCCTAGGCTGGATGTTTGATAGTCCACATGAACACGATGGGCTGAAGGGCTGTTCCCATACTGTATCTCTCTATAATTCTATGGCAACAGTATAATGAAAGATATTTAATCTATGTCCCAGAAGCCTGTTGTGAAAACTTGTCTTACACTACAGTAACATTTTGAATATACATCGGATTTCTTCCAAGTTAATAATCATTTTCTCTTTATCAATTAATTGATAACCAACAAACCTTAGGAATACACACAAAATGCTGCAGGAACCCAGCAGGTCAGGCAGCACCTATGGAAATTAATATGGACAGTTGATGTTTCAGGCTGAGATCCTCCTGCTGGGCTGGAAAGGAAGGGAGAAGATGCCAGGATAAAAAGGTGGGGGGAGGGTAAGGAGGCTAGCTGGAAGGTGAGAGGGTGAGAAAGGTAAAGGGCTGGAGAAGAAGGAATCTGATAGTGAACCAAGAGGGAAGTAATAGACAGGTGAGAAGAGGTAAAAAACCCACTGGCGTTTCATTCTTACCATGACTCCTCATCTTTTTTTCCAGTCCTGATAATGGGTCTCGGCCAGAAAAGTTGACTGTACTCTTTTCCACAGATGCTGCCTGAGTTCCTCTAGCATTTTGTGCATGCTGCTTGGATTTCCAGCATCTGCAGACTTTCTCGTGTTTATGAAAGCTTGTTGATAGTTTCTTGACTGTTTCCATTGTTACATTTCTGTCTGAGACAGGTGGAGTCACAATGAAGTGAGAATTTTGAAGCTCTCAATTTCCTGATGCCTTTAGTTCTGTAACATTTAGAACCTCTCCCTAAGTTTCCATGTTCTCTAGATGTTTTTACAGGTTTTTTTTTAAACAGAATTAGCAGTTTTTACATTCCTCCTTCCTCCATGTATCGGAAAACGTGTCAGTTAACACTTAAAGAAAAATAGCACTGCAGAGCTAAAACAAACAAATGTCAATTGTGCCCACTTCTCATCATTCGGGTGTCTGCAGCACAGCAATTTCCTAAATATAAAGTCAATATAATAACCCCATTCTCTCTAGAGAGCAGTGCCACTTCAACAGTAATTACAAATAAAACCGTAACCTAAAGTTTGTTCATTGTATTAACTGCTGTGTTCCAGCATTTTGTTTTTACTGTTGCTCAATTACAGTTGGTTCATTTGTGGTCCCCCCATTTCCTTCTGGGAAAACGTTCCAGCACCCATACGAACAGATCAGGGAAAAATGTCTTTAGCTGAAGGAACACTTCTTTTTCTGCTGCTGAGCCCCACCTGACCAATAGTTATGTCCTGGAGCACAGTTAAACCCTGGGCAACAAGCTGTGAACACGATAACAGAGATAACCAAGCTCATTTCCCTTTAGCTCAGCAGGTTCCTGCACTTATTAATCTATTACCACTTAATGCATGCCAAGTTATTCAAAACATTTTAATTTGGTATTTTGCTTCATGTTGCAAGTATTCTGCCCTGGTGTTTGGAATGAAAAGAGGCCATGTTGGCAAGGGTTGGGCAACTCTGAAGAGTAAAAATTTATTCTATGCATTCTCTTAAATTGAACCATGGGGTGTGTGTGTGTGTTCTCTCTCTCTCTCTGTTGGTGCTTGAGGGTGTAGTGAGCACACAGATCCCTGGTAGCCCCTTTGCTGCTGGTAACTACATACAAGATTTTTGAAAGCCTCTGCCACGTGAGGACACAAGTCAATAACAAAGCACAGCTCAGGAAAAGGTCATTCACTTCATTTAACCAACCTTTGTCAATAAACAAACTAAAGTGCCCTACATTAAATCGAAAATTCTTCATTTTGGATCCAGAAATTTGCTGCCACGTCACGACCTTTACTGTATTGATTAGCTGGTCACAAAGGATCACTTAAAATTTGGTTAAAATATACATATAAGTTGCAGCAAGCTCCCTCCGCTGAAAAGTCTGGTTTAACTGTTAAGGTTTCAATGTGGAATGCTTCCAGAGATTTTCCATAAACCATGCAATCTGCTTAAAGGACACATCAGCAGAGCCAACCACAATTCATTTTACATTGTTTTATCTCATGGTAAGTATTGCAATGTGACAGCAATAAAAAGTGCTGCTAAAAGTATTCTACAACTACAGGTAACATGGACTCGGTAGATAAATAGGAAAGCCTGGGAGATGCAGTAAAATATTTGTCAATGTTAATTGCAACTCTTGCTCAAGTCATGACAATAGTAGGAAGTTACAACTGAGATCAGGTAGATCCAGCATGTTGATCATTCGTCACAGATCACAAAGATTCAAACCATGTACTCATGTTTCCACAGGAAGCTGCTTCTAGTTACTTGCTTTGGCTTGTGACATCAGATATCTCACTCTAGGGTTGTTTTTTTTCAATGTATCTTCCTCTTGAGAAAGCCTCCACCACTTTCAATCCACAGGACCTATGTTTCCAATGCTATGACCCCCCCCCCCCCCCATTCTGCCCCTGTCTCCCTTTACAACAAGCTGTCTGTGTTGTTGACGGTGCAAATTTCTAAACTTTCTTTAGAATTTCCCATCAGACTGTCTGAGAAATAAATGCCAGTTTTATTCACTATTGGAAGAATATTTCCAGTCCATGACTAACCTTCTCAATGAGTGACTTTATCCCATACCACTCACAAATACAGCAAATTGATCCCTACTTTAATTCTGTGAAAACCCTTTCCTCCACTCTACAAATGACACATAAAGAGTCGGAGCAACACTCACAAAATTGTGGAGGAACTCAGCATATTAGGTGGTATCTATGAAGGGAAATAAACAGGCAACATTTGGGGCTGAGACCCTTCATTGAGACTTCATTTGTACATTTCCAAGCCTCGCTCTATAAAGGCATACCTGCCCTGTGAGAAACACATTTCTTTACATCTTGTAAAGTACTGGCCCACACCTACCTGTAAATCTACAGCAAACAATCTATATTTCTGAATCCTAGCCACCTATCAACAGAAATTACTGTTCTATTATTTTATTTTATTTAGAACCTGATACCATTCCTGGCCTCACATTATTCAACCTTATTTGCAAACAAAGCATTTCCAATGTCAGATTCAAAGACAGATTTGTTTTCAGAGAAACCATTATCAAACTTGGGATCACAACATAATTTGCATCAGCTAGTTCTTTCGTAAACTAGGTTCCAGTCCCGTCTCTGCTGGGATTATACACACTGAAGGAGGATATTACTAATTTTTGGTTCCCAACATTGCATTCCATCAATATTATTTTTAGAAATCTATTATTTTACTCTTTACTGAGATTATAAACTCCCAGCCTTATTTCCACTAAAATGAATTTCAGATGCACTCTTTATTGGGAGCATTCACAATTACAGGGGGGAAATAACTTGCATTTATACAAGGCACTCTAGACAATGAACTATTTATTAGAAGAAGCCAGCATTGTAGGAAAACACAATACAGCAGAATCCCATAAATAGCAATGAGATAAAAGCAAAAGGTCATCTATTTAAAAAAAAATTATCTCTGGAATCTGGGATCCTAACTGCTCTTGAACTGACTGGTTTATCAGAGGTTTTAGAGGGCACTTAAGAGTCAACCACACTGTTGATCAGGAGGTGATTATGGTTTTTTTTTGACTAGGCTCTCTGAAAGAGCAGACAGACAAGGCACCTGCATGGTAATTGGATTATTATTGTAATGATACTATTAAACGACACACACAAAATGCTGGTGGAACGCAGCAGGCCAGGCAACATCTATAGGAAGATGTACAGTCGACGTTTCGGGCCGAGACCCTTCGTCAGGATAAAGGGTCCTGACCAAGGGTCTCAGGCCGAAACGTCGACTGTACATCTCCCTATAGATGCTACCTGGCCTGCTGCGTTCCACCAGCATTTTGTGTGTGTGTGTTGCTGGAATTTCCAGCATCAGCAGATTTCCTGGTGTATACTATTAAACGCATTTGTTTGCATGGCATCCAGGCAAATCATCTCATTATGGTAGTACAAAAAAGAAATTAGTAACAATGCAGAATATATTGTTGCAGTTCGAGTGCAGTGAAGGTAGAGGAATGAAGTGCAAGGGCTATGATAAAATAGACTGAGAAATCAAGAGTTCACCTTTATGAAGTAAAAGGTCAGTCCATGAGTCTTATAACAGCAGGGCAGAGGCAGGCCCTGAGCCTGGTGGGAAGTTCTCTCAAGCTTTTGTATCTTCTACCTGATGGAAGAGGGTCAAAGCACGAATGACAGGAACGGGAAGGGTTCTAAACCATGTTGACTGCTTTCTCAAGGTAATGAGAAGGGTAGACATAGTAGATGGAAAAAGTGACCGGTTTTGTTGTCTGTTAGACTGGGCTACGTATAAAAGCGTGCACTATCTCACAAACTACTCACCTGCTCATTGCTGCCGGTCTGTAGACGACTCAGTGGGCGTCATGGGGACATGCCAGCGGGGAAGAAAAGCGCTCAAAGGGCACCCTGCGAAAACAAAAGATTCTGAGCACGGCCAATTCCAGTTTCCTTACATAGTGTCCTGAATTTCACATTCCTGGGATCTTTCCTCATAGTTTCTACTTTTGTCTCAGATTTCTAGGAATTCTCTCCGGAATAAGCTATCATCCTGGTCCGGGCGGGTTCAACAGCAATATTCTCCGCTCGTCCCGTGTTCCCGACTTCCTTTCCTTTTGCCTCGTTCTTCACTCGGACTAAATCCTAATCCCAGCAAAACAAAATCCTGCTTTCCACTTCCCATTATTTTCTTTAGAGGGATTCCTTTCCCAATTGAAGTTTGCCTGTTGGACACTCAGTCCCTCGCAACAGCCCCGTGACGTCACGCCTTCCTTGCAGCTGGGTAGAATTTTTTAAAACTTTATTTTCAAGAAAGGCATAACAGCAATAACAAAGTTTGGACCTTAACTGGAGAAATAAACGATGTAAGAAAATTCCGCGTGTCCAAAATCAAGGAGGGCGTGGGAGGAGTGCCAGGGTATTTAATAATATTCAGATATTATTTATGCATTGGGATGGATGGACTTGCTGAGTTTGAAATTGAGAGAACTGTTTCCGGGTTTGCTCATTATCCTTTGTTCTTTGTTTTCCCTGGACTTCTGCGGGAAGTTGTTGACGTGTTTTTTTTTAAATTTCCCCCTCTTTTTGTTTTTCTCTCTCTCCCGTATTCTCGTGTTGTTGTAAATTAAACAGCGAGGCGCGCAGCTGCCAGGACCTAGCTGTTTCAGCCGACTGCCGGAGGAGATATGGAGCCGCTGAAAATCGAGGTAAAAAAAATCACACTCACAGAAAGGTTAAAAAGTTTTTTTTCTCTCTCTCCTTTGAGAGTTACTTCAGGGGAAGAAAGTTGGATTGCAGAAGGAACTGTGTGTCTGAGAGAAGACAGCCTGGGAGGTTGCCAGCGGGCTCTTGCTGGCTTATTTAGAGGGGAATGCAGTGAAGTTTGATACAATGAGTTTTGTTTCAGGGATACTAGTTATTAATGGCTTTGCTCCTTTGTTTCTTTTCCCCTGTCTCTCTCTTCTTCGCTCTCCGTCTGCTCATCCACTCTCCAGTGGATCGGTTCTCCCTGCGGCTCCCACGGACCCTGTACTTTCTACAGGGCTTTCAGCTTGCCGGAGCCCGGCTCCTCCGGCCAAGGGAAGGCGCCGAGGACGCTGACGGCCAGGCTCGGCCAATTCCTCTTTGTCAGATGCCAGCCCCATGAGCCCGAATGCATCGCCGAGCTGCAACTCTTGTGGGAGGACCGCAGCCGCCAGCAGCTGCTGGCCAGCACCAGGCTCTACTTCAGCCCGGAGGATACCCCGCAAGGACGCAACCTGCACCACGGTCAGGTAAGGGGGCAAAAGGGCACTCACTCTGTGCAGCTGTTTCTTTCTGGGGTGAGTTCAGTTTGCAGGGCGTTAAACTTTTCTTAATTCGCCTGCAACTTCTCTGATCCCTTTGTTAATGTTGCTTCAAGGTCAGATGATCTCAGCTCAAACACGATTAGAATCGGGCAAAAACTTCACTGAAACTTCAGTGAAATATGCTTACGACAGAGGTTAATAAAAACTGGTGAGAGATTATGGGAGACATATTTGATTTTGAATAAGGGAAATATACCCAAAGCATTGGCAGATTGAGCTGGTCATCAAAATAATTTAATAAAATATCTTTAAACTTCTTTCGGAAGTTTAAACATGTGGAATGTTTCCTTTGTTGGGTGGAGAAATTAGAGAGCTGTTTCCAGAAATTTGTAAACTGAAAGCGGGTATGCTTTGATTTTGGGATCTTAAACAGTCCGAATAATAATGTTATTGGCGGGCATTCAAAATTGTAAATGGCTTTAAGCGATTGGCCTATTTAACCGTGATTTAAAATGACTAAGATTTAACTGTAGCTTGATCTCTGTTGCAAAGGGCGTGGGTGACGCTCCGTTTCCTCAATGTGGGCTAAATTCAGAAATGATGAGTAACAATCAGCAGCATGATAGCCTGTTTCTCTTGAAATAATTAGCAGCTCCATGGGGTCGGCGATTGCTCAAATTCAGCATCTTGTTTGCACCACACCACTTTAGCGATATTCTAGGATAGTCCAAATCTGTTGTAGATTTGCGCTGGTGCCGTTGTGAGAAGTGGCGGGGATCGCTCATCCCTTCCTTTGTCAGCAGTATTTATGTACACAATAATTCATTTCTTTTTTTAAAAATCAGCATTATCTACTTTCATGCAAAAACAGTTGCATAAGACAAAAGATTATGCTGACATTGGCTTCTGAAAATGAAATATAAATAACGCAAAAAATATGCCCCTTTTGTGTTCCCTGTAATTTGGGATTTGGAGCAAGTTCCTCTGGCTCCAAGCCAAGTACTTCCTGAAAAACGAGTGATATTTTTGCCGACAAATTAAGAAATCGCCTTTCTCATGAAAAACGCTCTTATTTTCTGTTTTTAATAGCATTTTTTATTTAAAAAAAATTGGTGGTTGTACTAAAGCAAATAATATGACTTTTTTTAAGATCTGTTAATTACACTTCTGTCTGGATACATTACTGGCAGTGGTAATGGGTGCCCATGACAAGTTGGCTGGCATTATTGGGGAAGATCTTTTTTAAAATAACCTTTTAAATAACGGGTATAGAATTATTTCCCTTCCCAGTCGTCTAGCCACGGACTAAATACTGACTGTCTGATCCTGGAGAGCCGCTAAGTGCATTCAGCATCGTGGGTTAGGGACTAGAGACCCTCAAACTTCTGTATTGTTTTCCATTAGTTCCTTTTTTTCAGTCGGTATCTTTTTTTTTAACAAATGCCACAAATCTAACAAACATTTAACAAATCTAACATTTTAATTTAACAAATCTGTAAAGCATTTAGGAAATTCATTGTGAATGGGGGAAAACTTGCTGTAGCATTGCCTTTGGGGAAATAATGAGGAGCTGGTGTTTGAACTATTGATTTTTGAAATGTATGTTATGGGGGTTAACTCAAAAGTTGCACCCACACCCTTTGGAGGTACACTGAAAGGGTGGTTTTCTTTGAAGTAGGTTTTCAAGAAGTGCTTCATACATAGCATCAAATTTAGAACTTAAGTCTTCTTGCACTTTGAATAGATGATAGTTAATGCTCAAGTAGTTTTCTTGCTTCATTAGCCGGAAGTAATGCCACACTTCTCCTTGATGCATTAGAGGCAAACCCATCAAAGGAGCACAATGACTTTGTGTAATTCTAGTCACCTGCAGAGATGAAAGAGCTCTGATAAAAGAACTGTATTTTATGAACCTTTGAATTTAATTGCAGTTGAGATCATGCAAAAATATTTTCCCTAATATTCTGTAATATTTTTCTTATTTAAGAAAGTACTTGGGGAAAAATGTGCTTGTAGAAGTGTGGGGCTAATCGAATGGAAATGTACGGGATCCTAAGGGGGCTTGATCGGTTAAGTGGTCAGTGTACCAAAGTCCTCTCCACCATTGAGTACACTTACATGGAGAGCTGTGACAAGAAAGCAGCATCCATGGCCTGCCCTGTCCTTATTGCTGTCATCAGAATTGAGACGCAGGAGCTTTAGGTCCCACACCACTTATTTCAGGAACAATCAGGTTCCTGAACGGGTGTGACTCACTTCATTCACTGCTATTTCTGAACTGATTGAATGACCTGCAGACTCACTTTCGAGTACTTTACATCTCATGTTTTCACTATTATTTTCTGCACAGTTTGTCTTTTGCACGTAGGCTAATTGGAGAAAGTCAGTGTGAGGAGCAGATCATGGCTCGCAAGCCTGGATGACTTTTTCGAGGAAGTGCCAAAACAAATTGATGAAGATGGATGTGGTGTATATGGGTTTTCGTAGGGTGTTTGACAAGGTTCCTCATGGTAAGCTCATAAGAAAGTCAGGAGGAATGAGATTTCAGAGAAATTTGGCTGAATGGATTCAAAACTGGCGTGCCCAAAGAAGGCAAAGTGTGGTAGTAGATGGAGCTCATTCTGCTTGGAAATCAGTGACTAGTGGTGTTCCACAGGGACCTATACTGGAACCTCACTCTTTGATTTTTATAAATGACTTAGATGAGGAAGGGTGGGTTAATAAGTTTGCAGATGACACAAAGATTGGTGTTGTTGTGATTAGTGTAGAAGGTAGTCATCAATTACAACGGGGCATTAGCAGGATGCAGAACGAGGCTGGGACATGGCATATGGAGTTCAATCCAGAAGTGTGAAGTGAGGCACTTTGGAAGGTCAAGCTTGAAGGCAGAATACAGGGTTAATGACAAGATTCACAGCAGGGATCTTGGGGTTCACGTCCATAGCTCCCTCAAAGTTGAAGCATAGGTTGATGGACTGGTTAAGAAGGCAATTGGCATGTTGGCTTTCATTAGTCGGGGAACTGAATTCAAGAGCCACGAGGTAATGATGCAGTTTTATAAACTCTGGTTGGACCACACCTGGAGTATTGTGTTCAGTATTGGTCACCTCATTAAAGGAAGGATGTGAAGGCTTTAGAGTGCCGAGGAGATTTACCAGGATGCTGCCTGGATTAGAGAATGTGTCTTGTGAGGAAAGGCTAAGCAAGGCAGGGCGGACAGCTGGCACTTTTTTTCTCAGGCTCGTACAAGGGGACATAATTTGAAGATGAATGTTATAAAGTATGGGGGTATAAGTATAAAGTAGGGGATTGGAGTAAAGTATAAAGGCCTATACTGTGCTCTGCTGGCCTATATTCTAAAACAAAACTGAACAACTAAGCTGAAACAATTTCACACAGGCTATGATATGATTTAAAAGAGCACATAGCTCCTTATTGAACACAGGTTGACATTGTCACATAACTTTGAACAAGTTACTGCACGACAGAGGCCGTTCAGTCCTTTGAGTCCACAATGGTTCTACAAAAAATCCTACTGAGGATTTCCTAGTTTTATTTCAGATTTCTAACCAGATCAGTAGTTTTCTTGGTCTTCAGTAAAATATATTACAACACTGCTTGTGATTTTAAAATTGATTACCTATTCCTCGCTTTTTTTTACTCCTCTGTTTCTAAGTTTCAAGATCACATATGCTTTTTTTAACCTGACTCGGACAACCCTGTCTCAAAGTCCTATGCCCACATACTCCATTCTCAGAATCTGTTCTTTGATGCCTTCTGAATTGTTCTGTCTAATTCACATTACCTCTCCTTGTTCCTCCTACTAAACTGTAAATTTGCACGTTCCTGAATTACATTTCATCATAATCCCATCAGCCATTCTTTATCTCCTTTAAGTCTGTTACCATCCACCACATCGTCCACACTCAGTTTCTGTTACTAATAAACATAATTCTTACCAAGTTCCTTAAGACATGATTTGAACATAGAACATAGAAATCTACAGCACTTCGGCCCACAGTCTTGCTCTAGAAACTACCTAGAATTACCCTACCACATTGCCCTCTATTTTTCTAAGTTTCATGTAACTATCCAAGAGTCTCTTAAAAGACCTTATGGTACCTGCCTGCACAATTGGTGCCAGGAGTACATTCCACACACCCACCACTCTGCATGGAAAAACTTACCCCTGACGTCCCTTCTGTACCTACTTCGAAGCACCTTTTGCCACTTTGCCAAATCCTTACTAAGTCTTCCTAATCAATCAGCATATGTTCAAATAGTGGATAATTCTGTTCCATTTTTATCAATCTAAACCTTTCTCCAGTGAGGTTAGACTGACTGGACTCCTGTATCCTTTTTTGAACAAAGATATAACAGTTGCAATTCTCCAGTCCTTGGCCATCAATGCTTGGAAAGTTGTGACCGGACCTTTCATGACAATAGAGCAAAGGAGATGGAGAGGTTTAGAACTTTGATAACTGAAGGCACAGCCTTTAATAAAGTTTTATGTAAATAATGCAGGAGAATGTTGCTTTGTAAAATGGTAGAGGAAGAATCAACAGCGAAGAGCAAAATCATCTATAGCGACTGGAATGGATTCAGGGAGGGGGAAAATGGGATCAGAAAAACCATGAAATAAAGACAAATAGAAGTTGGCAGGAAAGGCATCCCTTGAGAGAAAATTGAAAGAGCAGTGAGTGTTATAAATGGATCAGTCATTTCGAACAAAAGGACAATAGGAATAAATTCTGGAAACCAGAGGCACTCATTTGAAAAGTTATAAATGATGATATTATCATGACTGAAATATTATTGATTGTCTTTAGACTAGAACATTTTCATTAGGGATAATGAAAATGTTAATTTTATTAATGAAGTACAAGATGATAGATAATTTAAACGTTGTGTGAAAGAATGAAACAAAGAACTCTTTAAATATCCACAAGAAGTAGAGGCCAAACAGTGAGTCTTTGGTCTACTTGCTGCTAATCCAACAAGGTGAGACACAATACATTAGATTCGATCCTGGCTGAGGAAGCAAGGAAAGCAGTTGAGAAGCAGACAGATGAATATGTTTTGGCTGTCACTGAACTATGATCCATTTGAAATGTTAAACACAAGGAGGAGTCGGTATGGGGAGCAGATTGGAAGGCAAAGGAGAAAACTAATTGTATAGAAAAGAACGATAAAGGTATAAATAAAATGAATAAATTATGGGTTAAATATAGTTATCAGGGTTTAAATTGGAGGCAGAAACCTATTAATAAGCAATTTAATCAGAAAAAATGTATGAATTAAGGCAGAAGAATATTACAAAATAGAACTATGACAGAGGTAGAAGTTAAAGAAATAAAGCTGAGCAAAAGAGACAAGCCAAGAAAATGAAAGACTAATAGTCTACATAATACCACCTGAATAAGTAGGGGAAAGAATGCCTGCTGGTATGACAGGAATAAAGAAAATATTCGTTTATAAACTGCATTATAATGGAAATTGACCGCAGGATTATTGAAGAGGATAGTCCAGGCCATAACTATAATTTCCAAACTTCTTTGAAAATATTCTCTGCTGGTGTCCCTGTCTGTTTATGCTTGAGTGCTTTGGAATGCTTTTCTATGTTAACAAGAAAACACAAATTTCAGTTGTTCTTTGGAAGGCTTTCTCAAAGAAATACAGGGAATAGAGTAAGACAGAAAATTTTATATATCCTAGTTGCATCTCAGTTGAGTGTCTGTAATGTAGAATAAATTAATACATTCTTTGAAAGATGGGCTAATCTCGGGCAATTAACGTCATCTTACAAAAGACATCCAGTTTATTTGAACTGAGAGAAATCACATGGTGTGTTGAAGAAAAGAATTCTTTTGTATTCATACAGGTTGGCTTTCAGAAGGAGTTAAATAAGCCATCAAATAGGTGTCTGGTTATGAAAATAAGCTGAACTAGTACTAAAGTGTAGCTATAGGAATGCGTTGAGGAAAGGAAACAGTTGAAATAGCTTTTTCCAGATTAGTGGGATTTGAAAATTCTTGTACTTTGGAGATGTGCTCCAGGGCCTGCTTCATCTTTCATTATTAGTGATTTGTGCGTAAACATGAGGAATAATGCTGAAGTTTGCTAGTGGGATCAAATTACAGAAAAGAATACAGCAGGACAAATAGTTGGCAGCTGTAGCTCAATGCAGAAATGTGAAGTTACTCACCTTGAGAAAGGGAATAGTGGAAAGAAATATCACCCAAATAATCAGGAGCAGCAAAAAAAGCTGCGTTGAGATTGCCGGGTATTTACGAGATTACAGGTAGCAAAGGCATGCAAATCAGGGGTATCAGGACTTACTCATATTGGCTAACAACAAAGGCAATGATATGGAGTAAATTAGTTGGGCAACTCTTGAAATACCATATGTAGTTTTTAAACAGCACATTACTGCAATAGTCGTAAAGCCATAAAATGTAAGTTGTTCAATGGAATAATATTAAAGGTGAAAAGCAATGTAATCTTAAGTGTGCTCCAAAATAGAGTTTGACAGTGGAATAAGTAAACATAATGGAGGTGTGGGTGAACTCTTAATTTTAAACTCCCTAAACCAGCTGCATAGTGAACAACTATTTACACTGAATTTGGTAAATTAGTAACAGGCGATCAAAGACTCAGTATTGTCCTCAGAAGGCTGGAAGAGTTTGAATGACTTTGTCACCAAAATAAAGGTTAATGAGAGTGTGCTGATTATAGAGGAAAATATCATTAACATAATTTAGCAAAGTATTTACTAATGTTTGCTGCAGTCTTTTAACATAATAGCCCCTCCACTGGTGAACACTTATCACTATGACTTTAAAATTAATCTCAGGAAATCGTGAAACCATTAAACCTCTGGAATGTAATTAATTCCTGTGGTGTTGCTGTCTGCCAATTGTGCAATGAGGAGAGCATGATTAGGAGATCAGACATCAACACACTAACCAGGGTCAGAGTCTAAATGCTAATGCTCAAAATTTTCAGGCTTTCAGTAGCAACATACTGATGAAGATAAAATGCCCTTTTCTCAACCTATGCACCAATAAAATCTTAGTAATTATTATACAAAAACAAATTGACAAAGAAAATGGAGCACATTTATGTCACCTGGCCCCACAAGCCTGTTCATTATGACCATGGTTGACTGCACCAGGTCTCAACTCTTCCCTGCCAGTTCTACATAGCTCTCTGTTCTCCATTCTTTCATAACTTTACATACCTCCTCTATAACTCTCAAGAGCTGCATCTGATCCTTTCTTGTTAAACCTTAAGTATGCTTCCTTTCCCCTCTTGTCTAGATATTCCACTTCCACTGTCAACTATAGTTCCTTCACTATACCATCCTTTCAGACAAACCTATCCAGAATCCCATCCCAAGTCCTCCCTAAACAAGCTCCATATTTTCCATTTTATATTTATCTGAAAACATCTGTTTCTTGTTTACACTCCCAAGTTCCTGCCTAATAGTAACAAAATTAACCACCCCCTCCCCCCAATTAAATACTTTCCCTTACTGCCCACTCCTATCTCTGTCCACAGCTATGCTGAAGGTCGGGGAGATGCGGTCATCCACTGAGATATCTGTCACTTAACCACTTTCATTGCCCAGTACCAGGTCCAGTAGGGGCTCTCCTCTAATCAACCTATCCACATATTGTGTAAAGAATCCTTCCTTTTTAATTTTCCTTTCTCCTTGGAAGTGGTGTGTTCAAGCTTTTGCTTCAGGTAATCCAGAAACCCAAAGCATTTACATTTTGCTGTCGGTAACCAGATACAGGTCATGGTTCTCTGTAAGAAAAGATCAAGTGTAAGGAGTTCCCAATCTAGGATTCACAGGTCTCGCGGTTAATGGTAGGGGGTTCATGGCATAAAAAAAAATGGTTGGGAACCCCCAGTCGAGTGGGTAAAACTTTGAATTTTCGCAGGAGGACATCGCAAGGTAATGGTACCTACCCAGAGACTCTGCACTGACAAACCCAGTCCCCATTTGGAATCAATGGATAAACTGGTGGTTTATTGCATCAGGGACCCTAAAGCAGTTTCTGCCCCTTCATAATCTAGTCAGCGACTTTTAAAATTTGATTATTTTCTTTGGTGCTGGTGGTCCTGATGAAAGCCAACTTCATCCTGGATTTATCGTTATGAACAAATTGAAAAGGCACGTAGCATACACCTTTCATTCTGTTCAGCAATGCCAAAGTTTTCTTGAAGGCTAAGCAAATGAAATATGAGGTGTGGCTTGAGCTGTTCTATATAGCTTAGGGAGAACTTGTGTTATATACAGCAAATCTTTCACATTCAAAGTGCAAAGTAAGTTTATTATCAAAATAAGGATATAATCACCATATACCACCCTGAGATTAATTTTCTACACAGTGGAACAAAGAAATGCAATAGAATCAATGAAAATCAACATGAACAAAAATAACCAATGTGCTAAAAAAGACAAACTGTGCTAATACAGAAAACAAATAATAACAGTCATGAAAAAATAAATGATGCTGAGAACATGAGTTTGAGTTCTTGCAAGTGAGTCCAAAGGTCGTGGAATCAGTTGAAAATAATGGTGACTGAAGTTATTCACATTGGTTCAGGAGCCTGGTAGTTGAAGGGTAATAACTGTTCCAAAACCTGGTGGTGTGGGACATAAGGCTCCTGTATCCCTTTCTGATGGCAGCAGCAAGAAGGATGCATGGCCTGGATGTTGTGGGGGTGGGGTGCAGGGTAATAAGATATCTGAAAGTTTTGAAAAGCCTTGGTCTGTATCATGTGCAGGGAGCAATCATTGGCACAGTTATTAGTTAAGAAGGAGTTCTTGTATGGCTGTGGAGTGCTAACTTCAGTTAACAGATCCCTTCATCGACATCCATGATTGTGGGGGCTGAGGAGCATCTGCAGTCAAGTAGCATGATCGGCCATGCCTCTTGGGCGAATTTCCCCATGAGATTGATGTGTCGCTAGTTCCCTCTTCCCCACATCCACGGTTAGATTCCTTCCACTTTGTTTCAACTTTCCTCATTTGACCTCTGTCTCCATGGTAACCTGAGCCTGGTATGGGAAGATGACTCCTTTTCTAACTGGTTGGCACACCATTGTCATTATTTCTAATTCGTATGTGTCGGAGTATACAAGATGCATCGATCAATTTTTATTCCTTCCTAAACAGTAAAGAAAAAACAAATGCATCTTCATAAAGGAAGAATGTCTTAATTTTCAAGTTTTGTTTCTGGTGGTTTCTGATTTGCCATTAGGGCCAGTCTTGGGACACAGTGCACAGGAAATGGGCGAATTCCAATTTCTAGACCCTGCAGTATAATGGGTCTTAAAACTATAAGAAATATACGTGGAAAATATATCATTAAACAGCAGATAAGAATTTAGAAAGTAATAAGAAGCATATATTATAAAATCAGAGTACCAGAAGCAGTATTCATGGATTTGGTTGCATCTCAAAAAGACAAAGTTCAAGGTTCTGGCAAGCAACATTTCATGACTTTGCTCAGTTCTACTTGTAGTCATAAATAGATTTTCTTTAGTGGTAAATTGCACTGACATTAAAATAATGTGCCAGAATTGAAAGTGTCTTTAGATGGGAAGAGGAAGTATCTCATAAACTACTGAACATTGTTCAGTTTGGGAAAGGCAAATTCAGTTGAGCTTTCATCCTCTTTTACTGCTTTCAGTAAAGATATTTTTTAAAAAGAGCCCTTTTGTTTCATTCAGGAAAGGTTCAGATAAGCTAAACAAAAACTCATAAGAAAAGAGATCTCTTGTTGAGATCAAAGGAAATCAGTAAGGTGTAAGAGGATAAAGTAAATCTATGTGAAATTTGTATATGGGTACAGAAAGATGCATGGCGGTAGGAGAAGAACAGAGTAAGGATCAGGAACAGGTATGAGGGCTGGAAGATAATTGGAAAGCTTCCAGCAGCATGAGAGATTTGAAGTGACAAAATGTGAGGGAGAATTCAAGCAGGGGATTGTTTGGATGGGATAAAATAGCAGTGCTAAAGAACGTTTTTATTTATCGTTAGTATATCTGTGGTATGGTTATATATAGCCAATGAAGGATCTTGATCTGAAGTTGAGGGTCCATTTCCCTTCATAAATGCCGCTTGACTTGCTGAGTTCTTCCACTATTTTATATGTTGCTCCAGATTTCCAGCATCTGCAGTCTCTCTTCCGTCTGTTTAAAATATCTATATTTATATTGTGCCTTCAATATGACAAAGGTTCACAAATACTCCATGGGAGCATTAGCAAGCAAAATTTTGATTGACGGACATGAAGTATCTAGTTAAGCAGTTGCAGTCTTAGTCAAGAAATAGGGTTTAAGGAGGGAATTTCACAGATTGTGGCCCAGAAAATAAGACCATAGACTCCTAATGGTAAACAATTAAATTTGAGGATGATCAAGAGGCCAAATAAAAGAATACAAATATTTCAGCATGGTATAGGGTGGGAGGAGATTACAGAATAAACAGAAGGATATTGAAGGAGGATTGAAAATCAGGATGGAAATTTAATAGTGAGTTATTGACCAAGCGGGAACAGATTAGATTAGATTCAGCTTTATTGTCATTGTGCTGAGTACAGATACAAAGCCAATGAAATGCAGTTAGCATCTAACCAGAAGTGCAAAAGAATAGTGTTATTTACAAAATAACTGTGAATAAAAAATACTACAGTATAAAAGTACTAACACAGTACAATATGGGGGAAATACTGCTTAGCGCTGTGATGTGAGGTTCAGCAGGGTCACAGCCTCAGGGAAGAAGCTCTTCCTGAGCCTGTTGGTGTGGGAGCGGAGGCTCCTGTAGCGCCTACTGGATGGGAGGAGAGCAAAAAGTCCACAGTTAGGGTTAGGTGCATCCTTGATAATGCTTTTCGCCCTGCCCAGGCAGCATTTATGGTAGATGTACTCAATGGTGGGCAATTGGGTGCCGATATTCTGCTGGGCAGTTTTCACCACCCGCTGGAGTGCTTTGCGGTCCGATACAGGACAATTGCCATCCCACACTGAGATGCAGTCGGTGAGTATGCTCTCAATGGTACAGTGGTCAAAGTCCGTCAGTATCCTGGGACAGAGGTGAGCTTTTCTGATGCTTTGCAGGAAATAAAGGTGCTGTTGCGCCTTTTTGATCAGGATGGAGGAGTTCAGGGACCAGGTGAGATCCTCGGAAATGTGGACACCAGGGAATTTGAAGCTTGATACATGCTCCACTACAGCTCCATTGATGTAGATGGGGCGTGAGTGTGGCTCCTAGCATGCCTGAAGTCCACAATGATCTCCTTGGTCTTCTGGGTGTTAAGGGCCAGGTTGTTGTCGGCACACCACGTGGCCAGGTGCTGGACCTCGTCCCTGTAGGCCGTCTCGTCATCCCCTCTGATCAGGCCAACCACCGTGGTGTCATCTGCGAACTCGGTTATGGATTTAGAACCATGAAACAGGAACGCAGTCATGGGTGAAAGGGGAGTACAGAAGAGGGTTCAGCACACAGCCTTGAGGCACGCTGGTATTAAGGGTGAGAATGAAGGAGGAGAGGTTGCCTAACTTAACGGGTTGGGGGCTGTAAGTCAGAAAGTCCAAAGTCCAATTGCAGAGGGATGAGCTGATACCAAGCTGGTAAAGTTTGGCGATCAGCTTGGAGGGATCACAATATTGAATGCCGAACTGAAGTCAATGAACAGCATTCTGATGTAAGAGTTGGGTCTGTCCAGGTGGGTCGGGGCAGAGTGAAGAGCCGTGGAGATGGCATCCTCTGTTGACCTGTTAGGCAAATTGATGGGGGTCCAGGGTAGTGGGCAGACAGGATTTCAGATGTGATAGAACCAGTCTCTCAAAGTACTTTGCAATGATGGGGGTGAGTGCAACTGAGCAGAAGTCATTCAGTCTCATGACAGTGGAATGCTTCGGCACTGGCACGATGGTTGTGATCTCAAAGCTTGTGGGGACAACTGCCTGGGCCAGGGACAGACTGAAAATGTCTGTGAAGATCCCAGCCAACTGCCCTGCACAGACTGTGAGCACACGGCCAGGTGTTCCATCCGGACCAGCGGCCTTCCGTACATTCACCCTGCTCAGGGTGAAGACCCCGGCCAACTGCCCTGCACAGACTGAGCACACGGCCAGGTGTTCCATCCGGACCAGCGGCCTTCCGTACATTCACCCTGCTCAGGGTGAAGACCCCGGCCAACTGCCCCACACAGACTGTGAGCACACGGCCAGGTGTTCCATCCGGACCAGCGGCCCTCCGTACATTCACCCTGCTCAGGGTGAAGACCCCGGCCAACTGCCCTGCACAGACTGTGAGCACACGGCCCGGTGTTCCATCCGGACCAGCGGCCTTCCGTACATTCACCCTGCTCAGGGTGAAGACCCCGGCCAACTGCCCTGCACAGACTGTGAGCACACGGCCCGGTGTTCCATCCGGACCAGCGGCCTTCCGTACATTCACCCTGCTCACAAACATCGGAGGTGGAAAGTGAGAGAGGCAGTTCACCAGGTGGGAGGTCCGCTTTGAGGGTGACCTTGTTCCCTCGGTCAAAGTGAGCGTAGAGGTAATTGAGCTCATCAGGGGGAAGTAGAGCTGGAAGGAGGCGCAGTACGAGGTGGTTTGAAGTCTGTAATGACTTGTATAACATGCCACATGCGCCGGGGGTCCGAGTTGTGGAAATGCTCCTCGATCCTCTGTTTGTATGTGTGTTTTGCCTGAGAGATTCCCCTCCTCAGGTTGGCCCTGGCTGAGCTGTAAGCCTCTCGGTCCCCAGACATGAAGGCTGAATTTCTGGCTTTGAGCAGGAGGCGAACCTCTCTGTTCATCTGTGGATCCATGTTCATCCAATCCATGGGTGGATTCACCCAATCCATTCTGATTGGGGAAAACTTTTATAAATGAATGTTAGTCTTCAAGTCTTGGGGTAATGAGCGGATGAGACCAGATTATAGAAGATGGAGTTTACGGACTCTGGCCTGGAGTGTACAAGAATTGTCAATTTTGGAGGTAATGGAAAAGTCAGCTTTAGATCCTGTTAAAACTGTCTTAAACTTGAAATGTGAACAATGTTAGCCTTTCAAAGATGCTCCCTGACTGTATTTTCAACAATTTGTGTTTTTATTATTTTCAGATTTCCTAACTTTTTCTCTCCATTTTCATTGAGAGGTAACTTGTGTGTAAGGATTTAAATCAGCCAGGGTAGAATGGGGTAATATATAAAATAAAAATGGGTGTAGTCATTGTTGGCGTGGATGTGATGTTTAAGATGATTGTGGGGTCGAAAATGAGTCTGTGAACAATCTGACTATATTTGGGCTGATACCACTGAAAAGGATCTAGACAATGGCCAAGAAGCACAGAATGTAAGTTCAATTTCATTGTCTTTCAATTGTACGCATGTACACCGTCAAACAAAAAAAAATTCCTCCAGACCAAGGTGCAGAGTACAGGACATAGGTGTGTGCAGCATCCATTAGCCTCATGAGGCCTGGGCAAGGTTGTACGGGAGACTGGTAGTTGCCCATGCCGCGAGCCTCCCCTCTCCACACCACTGATGTTGTCCAAGGGAAGGGTAAGGGCTGATACAGATTGGCACTGGTGTCGTCGCAGGAGTTGCTAGAACGAGGTTGAAGGCAACGTCGGACTGCCTTAGGGACTCCAGCTCCAGATTTGTCCTCGGGGTTTACTCCCGAAGCCTTTCCTATGAGTGGGTATGTCCGCAAGGCAGCGGAGGTTTGAAATCAGAGTTTTCCCTCTCTTAGATGGACTGCCTTCCCAGGCTGACGAGCTCCATCGACTCGAAGCTCTGGTTTTAAGGCGCCAGCACCCACCTTCACCCCTTCTCCTGTCAGTAGAAACAGTTCTGCCGGGCTTAGAGGCTAAGCCACACAAGAAGGCCAGGAGTTGGGCTTGGTTGTCAGAGGCTGTTTGAGGCGCACGACGTGAGGACCACTTTTAGGTAGTGGGAGCTTGTCCCCACTACCACTCCTCGGCTTGACAACCTTGGAACCACAGTACATATATTTCTCAAACAACACATAAAGTAATATAGTCAGAAAGAAATAAATAATTAAAAATGTATTTCAGAAAATTGACATTTAGCATAAGTTGCATTATGACTCCATACAGTTACAACATTATTGGCACTTCATACGTAATGAGATCGGGCTGGTGGCAGGGAGTTCAGTCATCTCATGCCCTTGGGAACAAGCTGTTTCCCACCTTAACAGTCCTTGTTCTAATGGTATGGTACCTCTTGCCTAATGTTAGGGAGTCAAAGAGATAGTTGAATGGACGGGAGGGATCCTTCATTGCTAAGGACCCTGCATAGGCAGCATTCCTGATGGATGAAAGGGAGATTCCAATCAGCAGTCTTTGCCATTCTTTGTCGGATCAAGTGCCTTGCAGTTCCCCTACCAGACAGTTGATGAGGACACTGTTAATGGTGCTCCTGTGTATATATAAAAAAATAGTTAGGATGAAGGCAGGCTCACTTGCCTCAGTCTCCTCAGAAAGTGGAGATGCTGTTGTGGTTTCTTGACTAAAGAGGTGGTGTCGAGGGTCCAGGTGAGATCATCTGTTATATGTACTTCCAGAATCTTGGTGCTCCTAACTTTCTTTGCAGGTGAGTACTGAGGAGTCGTCAGCCTGCACCTTCCTAAAGTCCACAATCAAAAGTTCATTTTGAGACAGATTGGTGTGCTTGCACTGTCCCACAAGGTGGTCCTGGTTTCCCTATGTGCTGTCCCATCATTGTTGTTGATGAGGCCAAGCATTGTTGTGTCCTCAGTGAACTTGATGATTTGGTTTGAGTTGCTTTTAGGAGTACAGGCATGTGTCAGCGGTGGACTGAGTACGCAGCCCTGGGGTGGGGTTCTGGTGCTCAGCGAGTTGTTGCTGCCAAAATGATTTGACTGCAGTCTTTCTGTTGCGATGGCCAGGATGCAGTTCAGAGAGAGGAACTGAGACCTACTGAGGACAGTTTACCCACCAGTTTCTGAGAGATGATATTACATGCCAAGCTGAAGTTGATAAACTGTATTCTTGGGTATGAGGCACCATTTTCCAGGCAGGGCAGGACAGAGACTCTGGTATTGTCAATAAGACTGATTTGAGTGTAAAGTAAACAGGGAAAGGTCCAATGTAGCAGAAAGATGGGAATTATTGTGATCCATAACCAGCTGCTCAAAGCGTTTGAAGACGGTGACTTAAATTTTTTCCAACACAGTTTGACCACCACAGATCCAGAATGCTTGGGACCTGTGCAGTGCCCGATTATTAAATTTTTGCTGAAAATTACTGGTGATTAGGTTAGGATTAAATAAATAAACACCTTTAAGCCACTTGAATAATAAAAAGAAACCTCACCCTTGAAAAGAAACAACAAATGAAAAGCAGGTGAAATTTGTTGAGAGGGAGTGATTTTATTGAAATTGATTGAAGTACTGTATTGTATAGATAAAATACCTTGCAAGATGTAGAAATTACTTGCATCAGAAGGCTGACACCTGAATTAAGCATTATCTTACAATTTTTGTCCAAACCAATAGAGTCACGGTGAGCTCTCACTCTGGAATAAAGTAATGATCAAACCATTTCAATATAGTGTCAGTTGTAATCCATCTCACTCTGGAATAAAGATCAAACCATTTCAATATGGTGTCAGTTGTAATCCATCTCACTCTGGAATAAAGATCAAACCATTTCAATATGGTGTCAGTTGTAATCCATCTTTTTTTTTTGTTGACACAGTAAATTACTGGAAACTCATTCATAACTTTGAAAGCTCTGGGATGTAAACTTTTGTCAGTGCCTGACAACTTACACCTGTGGGTTCCTACAGCGTTGGAGCAGGCCAACGGAGTACACGATCTTTTGATGCTTTACAACCTATTGGATATTCTGCTTTCTCCGTAGTCAGCGTTCATCTTGGAGTATAGTGCCAATACAAGGCGGTTTTGTCTGCATTGTAGACCTGCTTGAGACTTAAGTTTTCATTAGAAACTAACTTAGCGAAGTCATCAACAAACTCCTTATCAGCTGACCATTTTTCACCACACACTGCATAAAATTCACTGTAATCACACTCATAACCCAGTCCTAATTCTTCATGAGATTATTTCACTTGTTTCTTCACCATCTCTCCTGACAGTTCTGCACCTGTACTGACATGGAGTTTAATCCACTTTGAGAACTTTATCCATCTTCCATCTTTCATTGCTTTCCTTGTGCTCATTTGTGTTTTTTCTTTGATTCACTGTCAACAAAGAACTGGAGCAACTTTTCTTTTTGTTTCTTTATGACATAAATGTGGAAGAGCCAATGTTATACAACTTTTTCACAGATATACCATTGTCAATGTTTTTCAGAACAGATATGGTGTTTTGCACTTTACACCATGAGGAGCAGTTACGTTAATCAATGAAGACACAACTAGGACTAGATAAGCACAGGTTATATAAAAAATAAATGCAGAATAATACAGGGAAATTACTTCTTTTAAAGACCGTGCCAAAACCGATTCTGCTAATGGTGCCACCAAAATAGATGTGGTGGAGTGGGAAATTTGAAACTAGGCTGGCAAAAAAATGTCAAAAACAGCAGTGGAACCGGATCAGTGATTGCCAGATTTGAGTTGTTGATCTGTACTTGGCCAGAGACGATTTCTGCTGAACCACTACTGACAATTTGTAAACTACTTGAAGGGCTAAGGAAGATGGTGGTGAAGCAGGTTTCATAACTACACATGAAAATTACTGTTTTTAGATGTTGCTGATGGGTGATGGCATGTAGTTTACAAATGAGAGGGTCAAGGATGGACCCAGGAGAAGCTAACACCAGAAATTCCTTGACCACTGCAGTTGAGGTTTGAACAGAATGAGTTAAGAGACCCCATCTTGCTGAATGAGAACAATGGGGTTAACAGTGTTATAAGCAGCAGGTGGGTTAGAGAGATGAAAGAGATGGTTTTCATAATTATTCAGGATGTCTGTGGTAGATTTGACAAACTGGTTTCTCAGTGCTGAGGGCAGGATCAGGACTGAACTCAAACTAAAAGTTCCAGAGAAGGTGATCACAAAACTTCATTTTTGTGAAAGTTATGGGAGGAAGAAGAAGAGAAATTTTTTTTAAAATTGGAGAAGCGATACTAATTTTAATCAAAAACTGAAAGCAAGCATATGAGGTAGAGAATGAGAGCAGAAATGAATAACAATCAAAAAGAGGCTTGGGATTGCATTGTCGTATTAGTAGTGTGATCGTTTGAGTCGAGCATGATGTACTCCTAGGGGTTGCCCTTAATGGAGAATGCCTGTGCATGACTTTAATGTGGGGAGACTGATACATGGAAAGCCACCAGCATGGTCCTTGACAGATTGAGGTCAGGGTCCAGCAGTAAGAAATGCAATATGACCAGGGACCCTTCACTGCTGCTGCCTTCCTCTACTTTCACTGCCGTCATCTCCACCAGTTCCTCCATTGAGCTCCTGGTTGGATTGCTTCTTGACCTCTCCACCATGGGAGACCCTACCAGCATCCCTTTTGGGATCTCAGGAACTGCCAAGCCTCACCGTGGCAAAGTGACTATCCTCCGAGAAGGATTGCATTGTGTAGTTAACCGAAGGTTTTCTTCGATTTGCTGCAGACAGCTTGCAGAGTTGATGATGCTTCATCTACTGCTGCAGGCACATTGTGATTGGCTGACCCCACTTAAAGCTAGACTTAAAGGGGAAATGCTTTGCAGCTCCTGTACAAGTGGTAGGGTGATGGTTCTGGGGTGAATCCTGGTTCAGGAGACATTCAAAGATCCCACAACAGAAGTGATTGCTTTAAGTTTTTAGTACAAAACTGTAATCATTGTTTAGAAAAAAAATGGCTTGAAATTTTATTCTGAATAGAATTTTTGTTTGTGTCTGAATAAATGCTAGTATTGTCATTAAAAGATAGATGTGAGAAGGCCCCAGGATAACTAGCAAAAGGAGATTGGGATTGAATTCATGCAGATTATATTTGAATAACTTTGTCACAAATAGCCTGCCAGGACACACACAACTATCACACATAAAATGCTGGAGAAGCTCAGCAGATCAGACAGGATCTATGGGGAAAAAAAGTAAACAGTCAATGTTTTGGGCTGAGATCCTCCTTCAGGACCAAATATATTGTCTCTTTCCTTTTTCTTCCTCCTCTTCCACAACTGCTCTCTATCCAGATGCTGAGAAGATCTAATGCTCTTGTTGTTCCTCTCCGCACTCTGGTTGCCATTTCTTTAGCATTTGTCGTGTTTTTTTGATGAGGCTGTGTTGCTAGTTTGATGTTCAATCCAGCACGGATGGAAAGCACACAAGGAGCCGGTCGGATTCGAACCCGAGATCACTCGCCTTGCAGTCCAGTGCTGATGCCACTACACCACCAGCCAGCTATCTAATGCCCTGATTCTCTGAAAATGTATCAGGTCATGTTGGACCTGGATACAGTTTTGAGTGTTTCAGGCACCATGGGTGTTACTTGAGCTCAGTATTTCATGCTGCCCCTATTTGCTCATGTTGTGAATCAGGGTTATTGTCCATGTTGTCACCTGCTATTGATGACACTGTGCACTGAAGCTAGGAGTGAGTAGTCAACATGATTGCTGGTGGTTCTGATTGAGTAATACAACGTGGAAATGAGCGCTTCAGCTGAACGGGTCCATGCTGGCTATATGCCCACCAAGCTAGTCCAATTTACCAGTATTTGATCTATGTCCCTTTTTTGAATGCCTCCTATTCATGTTATTATCCAAATGTCATTTAAATGTTATTGTACCTACCTTCTCAGGCTGCTCATTCCACACACACACCACCCTCTGCATTAAAAAGCTGCCTGTCGGGTTCCTTTTAAATCTTTCATTTGTCATCATAAACCCATTGTCTCTAGTTTTTAGTTCCCTCTCTGCTGTTGAAAAATAAAGTCTTAACCTGCTCAACTTTTCTCCATAACTTGGCCTCTTGATGCATGGTAGAATTCTCTTAAACCTTCTCTGCATTTTTTCCAATAGAATGCTATCTTTCCTAAAACAAGGCAACCAAAATTGTACACAGTGCTCCAGGTGCAGTCTCGTCAATGTGCTGTACAACTATAATATAACATCCCCACTCCTATGCTCAGTGCCCTGACTGAGGGCCGGTGTGCAGAAACACAGTTTTCAGTCCAGCAAGATGGTCTTTACAAAATAAAATGCTGCAAGTTGCTCCATGCACTTCGGGAACCTGTGCAGTTCTTGTGGACAGCTGTCCCCACCCCATCAGCTGCTCCTTGATTTGTCGGAATTGATTCGGCACTCTTGAAGTGAGAAGCATCAGTGACCTTCCGTGAACATTAATGAATAGCAGATTGTGAGAACAATTTTGTGATCCAGCCTGGAAAGAGCTTCATTCACCACCCAGGACATCTCAACGTCTGCTAGAAACCCAGTGTTTTCTCTGTTCTGAGGTTGCATTGTAATTGAAGATGGGGAGGGGGGAAATTCTGTGGCGATGATCTTATTGAAGCAGCGATACTTCAGGCATTATTCCTCATTGAGATACTGAGAATAAAATTACTTACTCAACACTCTGGATGGATATGAACTCCTCCTCTCTCCTTGCTCGGTGTTCCCTCTGTACACTCTCCCTGCTTTACTGTAGTCTAAAAGCAGTGGTTTCTGGTTAATTGGGACACATTGGGACCAGTACATTTTGGCCCAATTAGCCAGAATTTCTTGGAAATAGTTAAAAAGGTATTTTAAAAAAAGACAAATTACCATTTAACTGAGTATCAAATTGTGTATTTAAATGAAATACAAGCAAATTAGAAAGCTGCCAATACTACTACAGTAGTTTAAAACTGTATTGGTTCCTAATAGTTACCAACTGAGGAATTTATCCAGTGTATACTACCATGTTCTTTTGATGAACTAAAGTGAACATTGTCTTCATACAGTGCTTTCATACACGATTGAATCTGCCAGATCTTCATTTTCATTGTAACATTCAAGGTGATTGTCAATACCTTCAAATTATTTGTAGTTTCTAACTTGTTGAAGTAGTGAAATCATTTCATTTTCACGCCCGGCCGTTTCTGGCATCTCCACACCTGAATATTTGAAAGCGTAGTGAGCAATACAGTTCAGAATTGTCTTGCTGCTTATTTCTCAGCACAATCAGTGATAAAAATCGTTTTTTTTCAATGTAAACTCACACAACTGATGCTATTTTAAAAACTGCTCTAAGCACAGTGTGGTGCCTAATGGCCACACAAGTGCATGTGATTGACACTAGTTAGAAGCTGTTCGGCAGCAGTGTCCTGACCCAGTTAAGTAACATAGTTTCCCAAATAAATAAAATAAATCCTGGCTATTTAATGGATTAGTTTTTGTTCTTTAGGAGTCGTCTGAAATAAGCTGCTGCCCCAATTAACTGATGGCCCTATTGAACTGGAATTCGCTGTTCCTTCTGGTTAATGGTCCCATGTTCATCAATAATTCTCTGATAAACTTCAATCAGCACAGAATTCCTTGTATACCTGTCATAGTACCCTCTGTACACATCAGAAACTTAAATTGTGTTCTGGCAGCCATACTGCAGGATCAATGTGGGAGCAATAGCAAGAGTACAGAATAAATTCAGCAGGATGTTGCTTCTGACAAAGTAAAGAATGGATATTTATTATCACTGGAACAGAGGCTAAAGGATGACTTTATAGAAGTTTTTAAAATTATGAGAGGCCTAGATTAGATAGACATAATCTTGCACCAAGGGCAAGATCTGAGGGGATAGTTTTTCAGACTGCAGTATCTGGAACAAACTGCCAGAGGCAGATAGAATTGGTGTTTAGAAGGCAATGGGATACATTTGGATAGGGGCGGAGGGATACAGACCTGATATGGGCAGGTGTGATTAGTGAAGATAGGCATCACAGTTGGACTGGATGAGGTGGGGGTGAAAGGGCCTTTTCTATGCTGTACATTTCTATGACTCTCAATTAACAACATATAAACGCCAACCCCTTGTACAATGGAAGCTACAGCTAGTTTCAATCAATCAGCAGGAAACTAGCAAGTTCTTGTTAGGACCTTCCCAGACATTTACCCATGCTCGTGGTGCTGTGTTGAGAGAGGGAATTTGCTGAAACGTTAAAGTAGGAAGCAGCAGATTTGCATCCCAGAGGCTGTCAACCCTGCACCCTTGTGATTGTAAGCTGTGTCTGCACTGATGTCCTCATTGGGATGGTGTGTTCTTTGACAGACTCCACAAGTGCAAGTGTGCAGCTTATTGTGGCATCTTCCTTAGCACCAAATCAAAAGGCTTAAGGAAGAGGCCTGCCATTGTCAATTAGGGTCACAAAAATTGAGGTTAGTCATTCAAACATTGTCTTTTTTTCTTGATCCTGCCTGTCACTATCCTTCTGTTCTTGATGTCAATTCCAAATGCTAAAACTCTCCAATTGCATTATTTTTTTGCCTGTGGGATCCTTTTAAGTACATCAATTACATGATCTGGTAATCTCAGAGATTCAAAGTGGATTTCTTAACAGAATGCAACCCTGGGATTCATCTACCCCACAGACGGCCACGATGAATCTGGCCGTCTAATCTTCCAGATCATGGGCGTACATGGCCAAGACGCTGCCTTTGTATTTCGAAGTTCACTGAATCTACAGCGTGTCACCTCCAAGTCCGCCATACCTTGTGCTATCCATTGGCTGGACTGAACAATGTAAATTCTTTTGTTCATGGGGTTACAGTTACTGTCTTGTCTGACTCCTTCCCTTTAGGGTTTGTTTTTGGACGCTTCATTGGGAAACGGGTGAAATAAAACAATGCTGACATGAAGTGACATTTAAAAATGTAACGCAGTGCAATCGGTGCCTGAATAAAGCTGACGATAATTAATTTTCTTGCGTGGGCACACTTCATTATAGTAATGACAAAAGGAAGCTGATTTCTAGACCCTGTGCTTAAGGAATAAAGATTGACGAATTGAGGGTGCACCATTGTGGCTTTGTACCTGACCCATGCCTTTTGAGTGGGACCTCCTCACTAATCATAGAGTCATCACGTGAAATGTTTCTTTCATTACTCCAGGTGTTCTGTTATTGATTTAAAATATTGTGGAACATTTATGGTGCAGAAGAAAGCTATTTAGGCCATCAGATTTATGCGGGCTCTAAATGACTGTTCTTCTGTAGGACTGGCTGTGTGCCCAGAGACCCGAGTTCTTCAGAAAAAGTGACACAACAAACTTTTAACATCATAATCAGTGAGTTCCTTTGTTATGTCTTCCCCCTCGCTGTGAAGCAGGGACACTTTATCCCATATTAGAGAGAGACAGAGCCTGTGGTATGCTGAATTACCGGGTGAACGAGTAATCTTTGGGGTACAGCAAGTCTGTGTCTTTACTGATGCTTTGCTGCATGCTTGAGTTCTCAGTGTGGACGCTGATGCTTTTTGCTGGTCGTTGCCTTTCTTGTGCGTTGTGGGGGGGGGGTGGGGGTGGCTTTGGGGTTCTAACATTTGACTCATTCATTCTGCCGTGCACTGTTTTCATGGATGTTCGCAAAGAAAAAGAATTTCAGGATATAGTATGCATTTCTCTGACACTAAATGTACCTATTGAAAATTACATTATTCCCTCAATTCTTTTAACTTTGACTATAAAATAGAAGGTTTAAAGAAACATGGTCCTTTTGTGACAAAGGCCATGAGTCCCATTCTTTTTCCTGGTAACCCTACAAACTATTCTCCCTTAAATGGTTAACCAATTTCATTTCAAAGTATAGATTAATTCTATATACATTTTCCCTTCAGGCATTGAATGGAGATAAATTTTTAAAAAGCAACACAGACCAGCCAGCATCCATGGAAAAGAGTACAGTCGATGTTTTGGGCTGAGTTTAAAAAAGATTTGTTTTGCACCCCTCTTGTAATATTTACTGAAACTTTGCGAACGATGGAGATTTATCAATAAGGTTTAGATTTAGAGTGGAGGAAATGCTATAGTGAGATATTGGGTGGGCGCTGCTGAGGTGGATGGGGTTACATACTGGAGTGGGAGACAGATATCTCTTTTTCAGCAATTTCCTTCAAGTTCGTCCCATCATTTATACACATCTAGAGGTTAACGTGTTTTTCTGCTTTGTAAAAATATGATGAAAGGAACATGAGTAACAGAAACGAGAGTAGACCAGTTGGCCCTTATTGTTCACTCCATCTCTCAGCAGATAGAAACATAGAAACATGGTCCTTTTGTGACAAAGGCCATGAGTCCCATTCTTTTTCCTGGTAACCCTACAAACCCTAGAAACATAGAAAACTACAGCACAATACAGGCCTTTCGGCCCACAAAGCTGTAAGATCATGCCACCTCGGTACTCTTCTGCGCATACCCATACCCTTTGATTCTGTTAGCCTTTTATTGATGGCTTTGTGGCAATGCTCGTGGATGACACAAAGATAGGTGGAGGAGCAGGCAGTGCTGAGAAAGCAGGACTTGGAAGAATGGGCAAAAAGTGGCAGATGGAATAACGTGTTGGGAAGTGTACGATAATGCATTTTGGTGAGAGGAAATGTGGGGAAGGTTCAAGCATGAGAAGTGCAGAGGGACTTGGGAGTCCTTGTGCAAGACCACCAGAAGGTTAATTTACAGGTTGAGTCTGGTAAAGAAGGCAAATAGAATGTTGGCATTTATTTCGAGGGAATAGAACATAACAGCAGATTATATGAAGATTGGTGGAGAGGCAGGTAGTGTTGAGGAAACGTGTAGGCTGCAGAAGGACTTGGACAGATTACGAGAATAGGCAAGAGTGTGGCAAATGAAATACAATGTTGGAAAATGCATGCTCGTGCACTTTGGTAGCTGAAATAATTGTGCAAACTATTTTCTAAATGGGGAGAAAATCCAGAAATCTGAGATGCAAAGGGTTAAAGGTTAACTTGCAGGTTGAGTCGGTGGTGAGGAAAGCAAATGTAATGTTAGCATTCATTTCAAAAGGTCTAGGATACTAGAGTAGGGATGTGATGCTGAGGCTTTATAAGGCACTGGTGAGGCCTCACCTTGAGTATCGTGAACAGTTTTGGGCTCCTCATCGAAGAAGAGGTGTGTTGAAGTTGGAGAGGGTTCAGAGGAGGTTCACAAGGATGATTTGTGGAATGAAAGATTTATTATACGAGGAATGTTTGATAGCTCTGGGTCTGTACTCACTGGAATTTAGAAGGATGAGGGGGTTTCTGTTTAAAACCTTTCGACTGTTGAAAGGCCTAGGTAGAGTAGATGTGGAAAGAATGTTTCCCATGGTGGGGGAGTCAAGGATGTGAGGGCACAGCCTCGGGATAGAGGGACATCCATTTAAAACAGATGCAGAGAAATTTCTTTAACCAGAGGGTGGTGAATTTGTGGAATTTATTACCACAGGCAGCCGTGGAAGCTTGGTCATTGGGTGTATTGAAGGCAGAGCTTGATAGGTTCTTGATTGGCCATGGCATCAAAGATAACAGGGAGAGGGCCGGGGAATGGAGCTGAGGAGGGGGAGAAAAGGATCAGCCGTGATTGAATGGTAGAGTAAACTCAATGGGCCAAATGGCCTGACTCTGCTCCTATGTTTTATGGTCTTAAGGCAAGGAGATCATGCTGACCCTTTATAAGACACTAGTTAGGCAGCACTTTCAAGTGTTATCAACAGTTTTGGGCCCTATCTCAGAAAGTATGTGTTTTCATTGGAAAGCTGGAAAGTCCTGAGAAAGTTCACGAGGATGATTCCAAGAATTAAGGGGTTAAGGAGGAGCATTTGGCAGCACTTGGGCCAGTACTCACAGGAATTTACAAGAATACGGTGGGGGGAGGGAATCTCATTAAAACTGTGGTAACTTCTACTCGACAATTTTATGACCAAAAGAGCATCTTTATCTGGGACGGCAAATGATATTTGCAATACAGAGGCTTCCCGGTACCTCGTGCGGCCTGGGTGGAGGAACTATATACGATGCATACTGGGAGTAAAAAGAGTGGAAGTAAAGACCCCGCCAACCCCGGATCCCGCCTCCTGCTACCACAGCTTCC
Source organism: Hypanus sabinus (assembly GCF_030144855.1). Lineage (NCBI taxonomy): Eukaryota > Metazoa > Chordata > Chondrichthyes > Myliobatiformes > Dasyatidae > Hypanus > Hypanus sabinus. The sequence goes on from NC_082720.1 coordinate 21,302,164, forward strand.
TGATTAGTATTAACTTATTTTCAATAATACTCACATTACAACACTTCTCCCCCTTTAAAAATCAAAATTCCCCAAATATAGAAGAACTGAGAAATAAAAACACTGGTATCATTAGCAACAGGCTACCAATACAAAACACCTTTTTATATATTTATATATATAAAAAAGTGGCAAATTCAACATTCAATCTAACAACAAAAGAAACTATCCAATCAAAGATTCAGTCTGTCAGGAAGTTTGTGAGGGCTCTGTGATCTACCCACTACCCCCGGTGACCCAGTAGGCACCACTGGTGAGGGTGTTTTGGGTGGATCTGGTGTTGGGGACATGAGAGGGGTCTGTGTGAGAATGTCCATTCTCTTCAGGGGGCTCTGCCCCCTCTGCCAGTGTCTCTCCAGCAAAGTCACTGGTGGACATGCTTTCCTGGTATGCATTGTGGTCATTGCTCCTTAACTGTTTTGGACTACTGAGTTTCTTTGAAATCGGTGGCGAGCTGTTTTCAGCATTATTGAGATAAACGGCATCTGCAGGTTTGCCACCTGGCTTGGAACGCACTGAAGAAGGAACTTTGGTTTTTGAACCGTGGCTCAGAATAGACCCAATCGCAAATTTTTCATAGAGTTCCTTGTTATAACTTGGAACTATCTGGAGTTCAACAGCAGGAAATTGCAATGCGTTTCAGAAAACCTCTTGTGCTTTGACAAAGGTCTGTTAAATCACAGTCGTTGATTTTGATGATACATTCATTCTCCTGGAGCAGGTTCTCTTTTCTTGAATGGCTGTTCTCTTCAATACCACGAATACTCAGGCCAAGGAATCTTCCACTCAGCGTAGAGTTAAAAGGCACCACATGGATTCCCAGGGGGCCACCGCCTCCAGAAAATTCTACTTTCTTTGTTAGATCACTTGGAGTGCTTTCTGAATGCTTGTCTGGTGGTCCTGGAGGCTCTGTTCTTACATCGTCTGTGGGTGCCCAGTTTGCTACTGTTATGATTGGCTGTTACAGGTTCCTGTTAGAGGTATCTTCGGGCTGAGATACACCTTGCTGTAACTGGACAGGTGGTACAAGAGCTGGGTCACTGCTTCGCCGTACTAGAAGTGGCGTGCTGGCTTTCAGTGCCGAGGGGGTAACTTCAATTGCTCCTGTCATAGGCTGAAGAGCCGCAAACTGCGCTGCGAGCTCACTCTCAAATGTGCCCGGACTATCTGTCACTCACATTGCCATCGGTGACTTCATCTGCACGCTGCACCTCACGCTCTTCCGTCATGTGTGCATATTCAAATTCATGCCAGTTGAGCTGGATTTTGCAAAGCCAATCCGGTGGGCCCTCTGCCCTTAGCTATCACCAGCCTGGCTTCAGCCTTCTGGCCCCCGGCTGAAATATCCACATATAACACCGCTAAATGAGGTATGGGCTGCCCCGTATAGGTCCTGAGTTGGAGCTTAGATGGTCTGATGGGAGGCAGGTTGGATGCCCATGTCCTCCTGTATGTAGGTCTCTTCACTAATGACCGATGCAGTAGCCCCTGAATCAATCTCGAACTTAATGTCTTTTCCCCTGACAGTGACTGTGGCATAATATGGTTCAGGTGGTCCCTCATCCGTTTCCACCCCAAACATGTTGTAGGCACACGCTGCCTCCTCGTCTGCTTCTCCCAGGTGGTGTGTGGCTGCCTGAGCCTGCTGAGCTTTCCCCTGCCCAGGCTTAACCTCACCCTTTATGCTCCTGCACTTTTTAATGAAATGTCCCTTCTTGCTACAAGCATGGCAGACCATATCTCTGAATTTCCAAACATTTGCATAGTGCGTTCCTCCACACCGAAAACATTCCACCCGCTTTTCCTGTCTACCAGTCTCCCTCCTGACTTGGAGCACTGCCGTCGACTGCAACCCCCCCCCCATATCCTTTCTGTATCTCCTCGGCATTATTAGCAGCCAACTCCATGCCTTGAGCAATCTCAAGGGTGTCTTGAAAGTCAACGGTGAGGTTTCCCCCAGTAAGTGGCGTCATTATTAATGCTGCATACTAATCTATCACGGAGCATGTCATCCAAAGCGGCTTCGAAATCGCAATGCTCCGACAGCTGCCGAAGCTCAGCCACAAAATTGCCCACAGACTGACCTGGTTTCCGGACATGGCTGTGAAACTTGAACTGTTGTTCTATCACCGAAGGTTTCGGATTGTGGTGGTTCCCCACGAGCTTGACCATTTTGTCATACGGAATTTCTCCCGGTTTCCACGGTGCAGCTAAGTTCCTTATCAACTTGTAAGTCTTTGCCCCACACATGCTCAGGAGAATAGAGCGCTTCTTAGCCTCCTCAGTAATTCCATGAGCACAGAAAAAGTGTCCCAACCTTACCTCATACTCCGGCCACTCCTTGTTTTGCTCCTCGAATGCACCAATAGACCTGAACGTAGCCATTCGAACACGAGGCTCCTTGTCAGCTCACAGCTCCTGTTTGAAACAGGCTGACCCGTCCACAAAACCAGTTCACCTCATTGCCAAAAATATGTGGTAACTTCTACTTTACAAAAGACCACTCGACAATTTTATGGACAAAAGAGCATCTTTATCTGGGACGGCAAATGATATTTACAATACAGAGGCTTCCAGGTACCTCGTGCGGCCTGGGTGGAGGAACTAGATATAATGCATACTGGGAGTAAAAAGAGCGGAAGTAAAGACCCCGCCAACCCCGGATCCCGCCTCCTGCTACCACAGCTTCCTGATTAGTATTAACTTACTTTTAATAATACTCACATTACAACAAAAACCTTAGCAAATATTGAAAGGACCTCAATGGGATGGATGTGGGGAGGATGTTTCCTATGGTGGGGGTAACCGGAACTAGAGGACATAGCCTCAAAATTTAGGGGTGACTCTTTAGAACAGAGGTAAGGAGGAATTTTTTAGCCAGAGGGTGTGAATCTGTAGAATGCTCTGCCACAGATTGCGGTGGAGTCCAAGTCTGTGTGTATATTTAAGGTGGAAGTTGATTGTTTCCTGATTGACCAGGGCATCGAAGGCTATGGCAAGAAGGCAGGTGTGTGAGGTTGAATGGGGTCCAGGATCAGCTATGATGGAATAGCAGAGCAGTCTTGATGGGCTAAATTGCCTAATGTCATCTGGTCTAAATAGGAATGAGCACATCCTGGATTTGGCTGTCTTACCCTGGTGTTTCCTGTAAATTCCCATTGAGACTTTAATCCAATAATTTTCTCTGAGCTATTACCAGATATTGCATACTGTGCAAATTCTCACAGGCTCCTTCATCACCTTAAAACCTACAATATTTTGTCATATCACATTATACGCCATATGTCATTTTGTATATTGCTGTGGGATCAAAGCTGTTTTTAAAATTTTGTTCTGTCTCATTTATTTAACTTGAGTGTTTGGGGATCTGAAATTGATTGCTGTGCTCTCTTGCAAATGATTGAGAATACCTGCCCAGATCCTTTGCAAGTAAATTCTGTGGCATATTTGTCATTCCTAAAATTTCTGTTTCCTCCTTGATCAACAGGAGCTATAGTACAGGCATGTTTAGGCCCAGACAGTCCAAAAAGCAGTTTTTAATTGTGGGAAGAGGAGACAGGTAAAATTAAATCTGAACAAGTACTCGCCACTCTGAATACAAATCACGAGGTTTCTGTTTGAAGAACTCTGTATTCTTGATGTTAAATGCTTAAGTAGGACATTTAAGGAAATAGATCAAACAATATTAAAAAGAATGTTTTGTGTAAACTGCAGCTACACTATTAATACTGAGAATAATGTCTTAAAAGAATGTCATTAATTTTTCATGTCGTGCCATGCATTTAGTAACCTGTTCTCAGCCAAACCCTAATGCTTAAATCATAAGCTGCTTTCTTAGAGTTCATAACTATTATGATCACCTTCACTCACCAAATTCTTTGCTTTATTTCTAATGCATAGGTGACTTTGTTCTGAGAGTGTCCATTTTATTTTGTGTGTGATAAGCTGACATTTGAATTGCATCACCACCCTCGTGTTATAACATGCATGTGGTAACATAGGGCAAAGTTGCCAAAGCTGTTTTGTTCAGTAATGTTCACTTAATAAAATTGTGTTTTCCCTCCTTGAGGGATGGGATTCTTCTATTCCCTTCAGGACTAGCATTGGAAAAGGAATCTTCAGTGGTTGGCAGTAATTTGGATCCCTCACAGCTGAGGGAGGGGGTAAATTGCAGCCTTTTGCTGTAATTCCATTGCATAGGCTTCTGGGACTGATCTCGTTGGTACTGGCTTAAAACTGGGATCAATAAGCGAAAAGGAGGACAAGAACCTGGAAAAAGATTGCTGCAGTTGTGGGCAACTGTTCTGAGCCCAGGTGATCTCTGTAGTTCAGAATAACGTAACGCACTCACTGTCGGCAAGTCAGGCAGCATCTGTGGAGGGGGATAGAGAGCCAATGTTACAGGCCAAAACCCTTCATCCGATGAGGGCCTCAGCCCCAATCATTGACTCTTTCTTCTGCTCCATAGCTGCTGTCTGATGAGCTTTTCCTTGACTCTGGCTCCCTTTCCTTCCTGTGATGTTTAAGGAAAGGGCTGATACAAACTTGCAGTTTCAACAGTGAAAGGTAACCATCAGCTCAGATCTTGTGGGCAGTAACTTGAGGGAAGGGCAAATTATGACAGATAAGCCAGAAACAAAAGCGTTGATGGGAAGAAGCACATGTCTTGACATGTGGGAGTTATTTAAAGGCCAGCTGATCGTAGTTCGGGATCAGGAGGTTTTGGTAAGGGGCAAGGACAATGATGGTAAGGTTAAATGAATCTCAGATGACCCTAGAGGTCCTAAATTTGCTCAGGAAGTAAAAGGAATCATATGTAAACTGAGTCAGATTAGGCCCATGTGGAAGATAAAGTTAGCAGGAGTTAGAAAGCCAAAGAGGGCCATGAAAGTCTCCTTGGTTAGCAGGATCAAAGAGAATCTCAAAGCATTGTAGACCTTCATTTTTAAAAAGAAGGAATAACAGAGGAGGGGGTTAGGCCCAGACAAGGGAAGAATTTGTGCTTTGAGTCAGAGCAAATAGCTGAGGTACAAAATGAGGCATTTATCAAGGAGAAAGATTGAGAGGATAGTGGATGTAGAATGAGATATGAATATGTACTGAGACATTATGAGATTGAAAGAGAAAGTAGTGCTGGGCCTTCTGAAAACATTAAGGTTAAGTCCACAGGACCTGGTGGCTTGTGCCCTGGAATACAGAAAGAAGCAAATGAGGAGATTGCTGGGGCTATGAGGAGGATCTCACTGGGACCAGGTGATGTCCCAGAGGACTTGAGAGGCAAATATTGTGCCTTTGTTCAAGGAAATAGGAATAATCCGAGTAACTAAAGGCCAGTGAGCCTCATGTCAGTGGTTGGGAAGCTATTAGAGAGGATAATGAGGGACAGGATTTATGTATATTTGGAAAGATGTGGCCTACTTGGGGACAATCAGCATGGCTTTGTGAAGGGCAAGTCACATCTTGCAAACTTTATTTATTTTGAAGAGGAGACAAATGATGAGGGTAAGGTAGTGGATGTTGGCCGACATGGACATTACTAAGGAATTTGATAAGGTCCCCCATGGTAAGTTGATTCAAAAGATAAAGATGCATGGGAGCCAAGGCGAATTGCAAGTTTGGATTCCAAAGTGGGTTGCCCATAGAAGATCGAGACATAGAAAATGTAGAGGTGGAAGGTCCATGACCAGTGATGCCATGCAGAGATTGATGCTGGGACCTCTCGTGATGGTTATCACTGGTTTGGGTGATAAAGTGGAAAGGTGCATTAGCATGACTGGATGACACCAAGATCAGTGGCGATATGAACAGTATAAATGACTATCAAAGAATACAGCAGGATATAGATAAATTACAGATGTGGGCAGAGAAGTGTCAGGTGGAATTTATTCCAGGCAAGTGTAAGATGTTGCATTTTGGAAGGTCAAATGAAAGGATGGGGGAGTATGTACTGGCAGACCTCTTAATAGAATGAGGTAGAGAGGTATGAGGTCTATAGTTTAACTGAAAGTGGAATGTGTGTCGACTTTCAGTAAGCTGGAAAAATGGGCCAGGAAATGGCAGATGGAATTTAATGCAGATAAGTGTGCGGTGTTGCGTTTTGGTAGGACAAACCAAGGTAGGACATACACAGTAAATGGTAGGGCACTGAGGAGTGCGGAAGGACAAAGGGATCTGGGAGTTCAGATACAAAATTCCCTGAAAGTGGCAACACAGGTAGACAGGGTTGTAAAGAAGGCTTTTGGCATCCTAGCATTCATAAATCAAAGTATTGAGTATAGGAGCTGGGATGTTATGGTGATGTTTATTTAAGACATTGGTGAGTCCAGATTTGGAGTATTGTGTGCAGTTCTGGTCACCTAACTATAGGAAGGATATCAGTAAGATTGAAAGAGTACAGAGAAGATTTACTAGGATGTTGCTGGGTCTTCAGGAGTTGAGTTACAGGGAAAGCTTGAACAGGTTAGGATTTTATTCCTTGGAGCGTAGAAGAATGAGGGGAGATTTGATAGAGGTTTACAAAATTATGAGGGGTATAGACAGAGTAAATGCGAGTAGGCTCTTTCCACTTAGATTAGGAGAGATAAATATGAGAGGACATGGCTTTAGGGTGAAAGGGGAAAGGTTTAGGGGGAACATCTTCACTCAGAGAGTGGTGGGAGTATGGAATGAGCCAGCAACTGACATGGTAAATGCAGGCTCACTCTTAAGTTTTAAGAATAAGTTGGATAGGTACATGGATGGGAGAGGTCTGGAGGGTTATGGACTGGTGCAGGTCAATGGGACTAGCGGAATAAAGTTTCGGTACAGACTCGAAGGGCAGAATGGCCTGTTTTCTGTGCTGTAGTTATGGTTCTATGAACCTGGACTCCAATTGAATAAAGTAGTAAAGAAGGTTTATGGTGTACTTAATTGGAAAGGATGATAAGTAAAAGAATAAGGAAATCATGCTGTAGTTATATAAAACTTTAATCAGGCTGCACTTGGAGTATTGTATGCAGTTTGTTGCTCCATTAAAAGAAAAATGTGGAGACCGAAGAGAGGGCAGTTTTGCAGTACATCCTAAATGAGAGGGTATGAGCTTTAAGGAAAGGTTGGTCAAACTTTGGTCGCTCTCGCTGAAACATCAGAGGGTAAGGAAAGTGATAACAGAGTTGTTTTTTAGAATTATGGTAGTCATAGGGTAGACTGTTGGAATCTTTGATAGGGTAGAAATGTCAAGGATGATAGGACATGCTTTTTAAGGTTGGAGTGGGGAAGTTTAAAGGTGAAGTAAGCAGAAAGTTTTTTTTTGCACAAAGAAACTAGGAGGTGCCTGGAATAGGTTCCCTTTTGATGGAGTTCAAGAAGACTTTAGGTAGATATGTGAATATAACGTAAGTGGAAGGATAGGATACCCAGGAGAACACAGTATAAATTAGTATCGAGATCAGTCCAACAGAGTGGGCCAATTGGCCTGTACAGGACTGTTCTAAAGTTGCATCCAATGCAGAATGAACTCTGATATAACCATTTCAGGGGTTTCATCATCCATGAGCATTTGGGTGTGGGCTTTTGAAATTGCAATTATAGCAATAAAAAAGTGTAAATTCTTTGTTACGAAAGTACTATTTGATCATATGGAGTCCGTGGAGATACTTTAATGATGGTCTTTTCAGTTATAACCTCCTGCTTTGAACAGTTTAAGCACTAAAGTGACTGCTTATTAGGTCAGATTATCGATGGCAAAATTTCAAGAAGTTTTTCGTAAGAAGATTAAGCAGAATTAGCTGGCTGCAGCTTGAAGTTCCGAAGGGAACTGTCAGCATCCAGCAGCACAGACAGAAGTAATACATAGCCTCGTACAGAAGCTGAGAGAGCTGAACTCTGAGTCTTGGCTGACACCACATTTGTCATGATATCTGGCACTGAACGTCACTAGGAGTCCTGTGGCAAATCCAAGTCTTGCTAGAAGTTTCCCGGAATTTGGCAGGGGATTGCCACAGAGTCATAGAACCGTGCAGCACAGAAACAGGCCTGTTGAACCATTTAGTCCATGCTGACCGTTGTTTTGGCTGGTTCCATTGAACCAGACTGGAACCATAGCCCTCCATACCCCTTCTATCCATATACAAACTCCTCTTAAAAATTACAACTTGAACCTGCATCCACCACTTCTGTTGGCAGCACATTTCCACACTCGTACCACCCTCTGAGTGAAGAAACTCCCCCTCAGGTTCTGTAAAATGTTTCACCTTTCACCTATAACCTATGCTGTCTAGTTCTAGTCTTGCCCAACCACGGTGGGGGGGGGGGGGGGGGGGGAAGGGGCAGCAAAAGCCTGCTTGCATTTATTCTATCTATAATTCTCATAATTTTTTATACCTATGTTAAATATACTTAATATATAATAACCCCTCATTCTCAGATGCTACAGGGAATAAAAGTCCTGACCTATTCGCCCGTTCCTTCTGACTCAGGTGCTGGCAATATCCTTGTAAATTTTCTGTGTGCTCTTTCAATTTTATTGATATCTTTCCTGTAGGTCGGTGACCAGAACCGCACACCAGTTCTCCAAGTTAGACCCCACCAATGTCTTATACAACTTAAACATAATATCCCAACCACTGTACTCAGTACTTAGAATTTTCAAAGCCAATGTGCCTTATGCTCTCTTTACGACCATTTCTATCCGTAACGCCACTTTCATGGAATTATGGAACTGTATTCCCAGGTCCCTTCCCTTTGTTCTACTGTGTCAGAGCTGGAGCACAACCTGACATTCATTAGGGAATTGGGAAGGATAAGAGAATCTGTTTTTGATTTTTATTTCAGTTTAAAATTTCAAATAATTTTAAGTGTTTGAATGTGATTTGTTTTAATTAACTTTTACCTTTTAAAAATGTTTTGACTTTTATCTTTGCTTCAGTTTTATCACTTTGTTTAAAAGTCTCTCCCTATCAATGAAGTTTAGATATTGATCAGAATTTGGTTTATTATCACTGACACGTTGTGAAATTTGTTGCTTTACTGCCTTAGTACAGTGCAATACATAAGTATAAATATATAAAATATTTGCAAAAATAAATCAAAAAGATTGATGTAGAGTTTATGGGTTCATTGTCCATTCATAAATCTGATGTCAGAGTAGAAGAAACTGTTCCTAAAGCATTGTGTGCATCTTCAGGCTCCAGTACCTCCTCTCTGATGTTAGCAATGAGAGGAGAGTATGTCCTGGGTAGTGGGGTTTTTTAATTATGGATATCGTCTTTTTGGGGCATTGCTTTTTTGAAGATGTTCCTAATGGTGGGGAAGCTTATGCACATGACGGAGCTGGTGTGCACACTTTGTAATTGCATAAATATGTTGGGCCCAAGATAGATCAGAGATCAGGTACCCAGGAATTTGAAGCCGCTCACCCTTTAAACCTATTGATAAGGACTGGTGTGTGTTCTCTCAACTTCCCCTTCCTGAAGTCTATAATCAGTTCCCTGGTCGTACTGATGCTGAGTGAGAGGTTGCTGCTGTGACTCCCCTCAACCAGCTGATCTATCAAGCTTAACTATCATTCAACTATACATGGATATAGCTAAATGAAACAGTGTTCTTCTGGGGCCAAGGTGCAAAACACAGCACGTAGCCCAAACAGCGTATATGGTTATGATTTCAGAAAATGTACAGTCACAAAAATATACAGCCAAGTGCCGGAGTGGCAAGACTGTAGATTGTCCTGGTGCAGATCATTCTTCCACTGAGTGAGCACCAGGGGGCAGCACTGATGGGAGATGCCAGCTCTCAAGCCAGCATGTATTGCAGTGTGCCCAACGAGGGCACATTCTGTCTCCCACACCACTTTGGTTCTCCTCCCTGGGCAATTGAAGTAGTCCACTGCATCCCAGGAGATTCTGCAGCCCAGACCGCACCACAACCGAGGCAACACAGCTTCCTTGCGGTTATTGATTAGCACAATTGGTTCATTGTGTTGAATGTAGAGCTGTGATCAATAAACAGGAGCCTGACTTGTGTATTGCTGTTGTCCATATGGTCCAAGGCCGAGAGGAGAGTCCGTGAAATTGCATCCTCTGTGGAGCTTTTGGGGTCATAGGTAAGTTGCAGCAGGTCTCTTGCTTGGGTGGGAGTTAACTCTAGCATGACCGACGCCTCAAAGCACTTCATCACATTGGTTGTGAGTACAACTGGGCGATTGTTGTTGAGGCAGTTCAGCCTGCTCTCCTTGGGCACCAGTATATTTGACATTCTTTTGAAGTGGGTGAGAACCTCCGACAGCAGCAGTGAGGAGATGTCCTTGGACACACCAGCCAGTTGGTTGGTGCAAGTTTTCAGTGTCCTACCAGATACTCCATCAGGGCTTGATGCCTTGTGAGGGGTCACCCGCTTGAAACATGTTCTGATGGTGGCCCCTTGAGGCAAATGAAAATATTTGCTATGTTGACAGGAGATGGTGAACATTCTGGACTCTCTGTTACTGAGGGCTGTGGAGACCGTTGTTGTGTTTATTTAGGTTTTTGGGCATGACGGCATCCAGGGGTTCTGGAGATGGTGATGCTGAGGAAGATGATCAGCCTTGATCTTGATGGATGGAAGAGCACTGTCAAAGGGTTATATGAGCTATGGGGGTCGAGACTCGTCTTTGCCCACCCGAGAACTTGCTGTACTCTGGATCTCGGTTCCCAGTGACTTCAGCTTCCACGTCTAACTGAAGTAACTTCAGGCCCACCACGATTCCAGTGGCAGAATGGATCCACAGCATTATACAACCAAGCGGAACATGAGGGTGTCAAGAATGATAAGAAACAGTGCAGCAAAAATACTGAATCAACTGCAAGAAAATATTATGCCTAAAGGAATAGCCATTTTATGTTGTTCCAATGATTGTTTTCCAAAGTTAGGAAAAGCCTAGCTGGACAATTTGTAGGAATTCCACTTGTGTGGCTTGCCAATTATTGTTTTTTTGATTCTGCATGTTGACATAAGCAAGGAAATTTGCACAATGAGTTAGGAAGACAAACCAGTTTGGCCTTCTCTGGTTAAGTTGTGTAAAGTGTCTTGCAGTGTGTTACAAAGTTAAAGATAGTACATAAAAGAAAATTGCTACTGGTAAAAGACGCAAACCAACTTGCCTACACTTACTGCTGTATAATTAGAGACCTTTTGACACTCTTGTTTAAATATTTTAACAATGTGTTCAGCTAAATATATTCAGGTGAAAATATTAATATTTGGAGATGATGGTTAAATTGCAGTGCTGTGATTAACCATAGAAATTATTTGTGGATTTTGAGCATTCTTACTTTAGTCAGGGAAGTTTAATGATAAACTGAAGGGAAAGCTAATTTATCACTGATTAAAAGAATTATATAGGCAGAAGACCAGTAATTATTGTTAATTTTGTTCCAGCCTTGCATCTTCATGACAATATTTGGAAACCTAATTATCTAGATCTGTGGATAACAATCTACCAAAACAAATAATTTAATTTTGTTACCGTTTATATTTTGACCACAGAATGGTTCAAATGTAGGAAGAGGCCACTTGGGCACATTTGTGTCTGTACCAGCTCTTGGCAAAAGCAATCCTGGTAGACTCTTCCCACCGCCTTTTTGCCACAGAGCTGCAAGTTCCTTCTGCTCAGTTATTTACTCTTTCCACTCAAATCTTACTCACCTCCCTTGAATGCTGTAATATCTGTCTCCATTACGATCCCAAGCAGCACATCCCAGTTCCTAGTCACTTACTGTGCAAATTTTTGGTTTTATGTTTTGTTCAATTCTTTTGATAACCACTGTTCTTCATCCCTGGTTCTTGGCCTCCATCAATTGAAGCAGTTTCTTTCTATCTGCTCTGATGTATAGATCAATAATGCACTTTGAACTTTTTATATCACCTCTTTTTATTCTTTCTGCCAGCTTGCGTTTCTCAGCATTTAATTTCAACTGCTTTGAGATGCCATCGCGTACCTTCCCCCCAATGCCCAATTTCACCAGCTTGTCTTTGTCTCCCACTGTCTTTCGCAGTTTATAAGACTTCAAGAATTTGTGTCATTAGAAACCTGGGAAACGTGATCTTGTGCACCCAACTCCAAACCATCAAGCAACACTAAAGCTGCTGGAGGCATTCGGCAAATTAGGTGGCATCTATAGAGGGAAATGGACAGTCAAAGCCAGTCCAGGTGAAGGGTCTCAACCTGAAATATTAATAGTTTCCTACTTTCCATGATTATGTTTTAAGTAACATTTGTATAAAAAAAAGACAGGTTTCTTTTTTAAGTTGTATTGATTGTATTGTATTTAAGTCTAAACATGTTTGGCATGATCTGCTTTTTAAGTTGTATTGATGAGAGCTGGAAACATGAATACATTCTCAAAGGATCGGGATGCCTCTCAAGTTCACAGGTTTCTGTTGACTCAGAGACGGCTTCGTTGGTTAAACATTAGTTTATTGCTGAGGCTTTATAAGACAGTAAATCAGGCCGCACTTCAACTATCGTTCTGAGCCCCATAACTCGGAAAGGTTGTGTTGCCATTGGAGAGGGTTCAGAGGAGGTTCAAGAGGATGATTCCAGGAATGAAGGGCAAGACCTTGCAAATGTCAATCCACTCGAAGAAGGAAGGAAGGCCAAAGAAAGGAAATTGTAGGCCAGTTTGCATACCTCAGTGGTTGGGAAAGCTTTGGAGTCTGTTATCAAGGACAATATTTCAAGGTACTTGGAGATGAATGATAAAATAAATGAAAGTCAGCATGGTTTCTGTAAAGGGAAATATTGCCTGACAAATCTTTGAGGAAGTAACAAGCAGGGTGGACAAAGGAGAGGTGGTGGATGTCATTTACTTTGATTTTCAGAAGGCATTTGATAAGGTGCCACACATGAGGCTGCTTGACAAGATAAAATCCTATGGCGTTACAGGAAAGATACTGGCATGGACAGAGAAATGGCTGGCAGGCAGAAGGCAGTGAGTGGCAATAAAGGGGGCCTTTTCTAGATGGCTGCTGGTGACTAGTGTTCCTCAGAGATCAGTATTGGGACTGCTACTTTCACATTGTTTGTCAATGATTTGGTTAATGGAATTGATGGCTTTGTGGCAAAGTTTGTGGATGATACAAAGGTAGGCGGAGGGATAGATAGTTCTGAGGAAGCAATACGATTGCAGCAGGGCTTAGACAAATTGGAAGAATGGGCAAGAAGTGGCAGATGGAATACAGTGTTGGGAAATGCACGATAATGCATTTTGGTAAAAGGAACAATTGTGCAAATTATAATCTAAATGGGAAGAAGGTTCAGACATCAGGGGTGCAGAGAGACTTGGGAGTCCTCATACAAAACTTCCAGAAAGTTAATTTCCAGGTTGAGTCTGTGGTAAAGAAGGCAAATGCAATATTGGCATTTCTTTCAAGGGGAATGGAACATAAAAGCAAGGAGATATTGCTGAGGGTTTATAAGACACTAGTCAGGCCGCGCTTGGAGTATTGTCATCAGTTTTGGGCCCCATAACTCAAAAAAGATGTGTTGTCATTGGAGAGAGTTCAGAGGAGGTTCATGAGGATGACTCTGGAAATGAAGGGGTTAACATATGAGGAGCATTTGGCAGCTTTGGGACTGTACTCACTGGAATTTAGAAAAATATGTGGGGATCTCATTGAAACCTACCGAATGCTGAAAGGGCTAGATAATGCGGATATGGAGAGGATGTTTCCGATGGTGAAGGTATCCAGAACTAGGAGGCACATCCTCAAAACTGAGGGGTGACCTTTTAGAACAGAGGTAAGGAGGAATTTTTTTAGCCAGAGACTATGTGGAATGCTCTGCTACAGACTGTGGTGGAGGCCAAGACTGGGTGTATTTAAGGCAGTTGATCATTTCTTGATCGATCTGGGCATCAAAGGATATGGCAAGAAGGTATATATGGTTGAGTGGGATCTGGGATCAGCCATGATGGAATAGCAGAGCAGAGTCGATGGGCTGAATGGCCTAATTCTGCTCCTATGTCTTATGGTCTCGTGATATTGTTTGCTCCCTGAGCCCAACTTTGGCTGATGATTTTGTGCCATCCCAGGGGCATCAGGCTCTTCCTATCATCATGTATATTTTCCTCTCCACGCCTTGTGGAGTATCGGGTGGCAACTTTGCTTTTTCTTTAGCATTTTGTCTGTCTTGTACGAGGCAGAGTGCTAACTCTATCCATAGCCCAGTGCAAATGGAAAGTGTGCAAAGAGTCAGCTAGATTCAAACCCTGGATTTCTGATCATAACCTTGGTACAAAAGTGGGCAAGAGATGCTGCATTTGACTAAATGTTGTTTCAAGGGGTCTTAATACTGACCAAAGAGACTCGCTCCTGGATAAAGTCATCCCTGCAGGAATCCCTCGGGGTAGTGTTTCATACCTAACCACTTCCAGTTGCTTTATTAATGACCTTCCCAACACCAGATGTGCAATTATTAATAAAGATTCCTACCTATGATATTGGTTTATTATTGCCATGTGTACCAAGATACAGTGAAAAGCTTTTCTTGTGTACAGATAAATCATACAGACACCACGGTAGCGTAGCGGTTAGCACAATGCTTTCACACCTTGGGACCTTCTGGAGTTCGGAGTTCGGAGTTCAGAGTTCAATTCCAGCACTGGACACTGGATATTCTACAGTGTGACTTGCAGCCTTTTCGGAAGCTGCAAAGTACATGTCAGGAATGTGATGGAATAGACAAGATGAGAACAAGTCCAACATTCAGAAACCTTGGCACCTTCAGGACAAAGTGGCCTATTCCCTCCCCTCTTCCTCTATTCCCACTCTGACCTTTGACCTCTTCTCACCTGCCTATTACTTTGCCCCTATCTCCTATGGTCCACTCTCCTCTTCTATCAGATTCCCTTCTTTCCCAGCCCTTTACCTTCCTCAACCACCTGGCTTCACCTATCACCTTCCAGCCAGCCTCCTTCCCCCTTCTCAGTCCTGAAGAAGAGTCCTAGCCTGAAACATTGACTGTTTATTCGTTTCCATAGATGTTGCCTGACCTGCTAAGTTCCCCCAGCATTTTGTGTGTGTAGCCTTGGATTTCCAGCATCCGCTGACTTTCTCGTGTATTTAAAAAGGCAAACAATTTTCTGCCCAAGATGTTCTCTCCCTCCCACTGGTACAGTGTGACTACAGAGTAAGTCATCTAGAAACTTACTCTCTCTCCCTGTCAAGATTTAACAACTGGAAGATCAAGTATAGCAGTTACATGGGTGTGTCATCTTCTCTAACTTTCTTTCAATATCACCGAATATTCTGACTTGAAAATGAGTTGCTTTTCCTTCACTGATAACTGCGCCATGGCTGGCTGTGAAAGGAGGAGGGTTGGGCATGGGGTAAGCGACACCATGCCGTAAAATCCCAGAGCTATAGAAATGCCAGCAGAAGTTCCAACCACCTCATTCCTTTACAGAGAAGGTCTTCGCCTGGAAGACTGGCCCCAGAACAGAGCACTCTGGCGAGCTGCTGTCAGTGGCCTCTGCCCAGTAGGGGTGATGAGCTTCAGTAGAATTCCTTCAGTCATGCTGGGTTTAACTAATGCAACTCTGTCGTCCAGAGATTTAAATGATTACTTTTATTACAAGGACCACAACCATCCAAGATGGGAAATCACCACCAGCTTTTGAAGGTCACTGAGGGATGGCCACTGCATGTAGCTCTCTGCCATTTTGCCCATCTCTAAAAATGAATAATAGATGAAGAATCGTGAGGTGATATGTAGCTTGCTTCCTCAAATTCTATTAAAAGGTTTTCTTAAAGAAACCCATCCCTGTCACTGCCCCTAGCATTATTGCATGCCCTTGGTGGGATGATATGAAAGCTGCAGAGATTTTGGAAAAATCTGGGAAATGTTGGGAAATTCTCACTGTTTTCAGTAAATCCATATCTGGGCAACAAAACAAAAAGCTGTAGGAGATTATGCAGTGGAGTAATTCAGACTTGGCCCAAAATTTCACTTTTGATTTGCCCTGTTAGTGGAAAAGAACACAGCTAAAACCGCAGTCTGGTCCTATCAGAATGAACTGCTGACATTCAGTGTTGCAACCTAGTAGCTGGTAATGGGAGAAATGTCTGCAGGTTTTTAAGAATGGTTAAGTGGTGTTTCTTATAAATAACCAACCTGGCCTTCGCTGAGTTAATCAAAATGTAAGAAGGAGGCTAGATGTACATTGGGAAGAAAGTGCAGGAAAGAATGTACCAAATGCTACTTGTAGGTTTGAAAAGGAGTGTATTGTGGCACATAGTAAATCCCACAAATAGATTAGTGCTTATCTCATGCATGGAACTGAAATTGCATACTTGCCCCAGTTCTAATGTTAAGACCAGAGCGTTTCCATGGCAGCGAGAGCTTTTAACAATAGCTGTAATCCACTGATCTGACAAGAGTTGCCCAGTGGGAACATTTCTAAAGATATTGAGTAAAAGCTTATTTGTATGAGGAGCCGAGCTTAATAATACAATTCATTTGTTCTGTATAGAGTTCCTCAAATTAATGGAACAATAAATAGATTTAAATATAAAAAATATCTTTTTGAAATCAGGCTCAGATGGTCTCTCTATAAACCTTTGCACTTGAAGAGAATGTTTTTATGTGCAGAGCAGATTCTGAGAGGGACACTTGCTGTCTGGATTTAGAAGGACTTACTGGAGTCGAAAGGTATTTCTGTTTTCTTCCCTTGCATGTTTCAATTGTTACTAATTGTCGTGTTGAAGGAAACTGAATTGAAATGGTTCCTGTGAATGAATTGAATAAGCTAATTCATTGCCAGTGTTAAACATTTATTGATGGCTATATCAGTTCTGCTGAGGTTTCTTCTCGAGTCCAATTTCATTACTTTCATGTTTTTTCCCTATACATTATGATCTTACTAAGGTTAGATTACAGTGGATTCTGGTTAATTAGGCCATTGGTTAATCAAGGTAGCTGCTTATTTGGGACAACTCTTAAAGAACAGAAACTAATCAAGAAGATCATTGGGATTCCTTCATTTATTTGGGACACAATGCTGATTAATTAAGGGCAGGGGATTTTTGCCCAACTGGTTTGAACAAGCTTCAGTTGCTTGCATTTGTGTGACTGTTGGACTCTATACCATGCTTAGAGTAAGCAGTTTTTACATAGCATCAATTGTGTGTGTTTCAGTTCAAAAAGCAGTAATTTTTTTTTCCACTGTTGCTGATAGTTGGCAATGAGAGTTACTCACTGTGGCTCAAACGTACAGGCTTCAGAAGCCGGAAATAGCTGGGAGTGAAAATAAAACAATTTTTACTGCTTCAACAAGTTAGAATCTGTGAAGAATTTGAAGGCATTAACAATTGTCTTGAATGTGACAATGAACATGAAAATTTGGAGGATGCAGTTATCAAAAGCATTGTATGAAGGGTGTTCATTATCTGAACTAGGTGCCTGTGCTGATTTTGCTAATTGCATACACTGGTACTATTGGTTGTGCTCTAATTTAATTTGTTCTGTATTTCACTTACATGTTACTAAGTTTGTCTTCTTTGTACCATTTTAACTATTTCCATGAAACTTCAGCTAATTGGGGCAGCTGCGAAATTGGGCCAAAACGTACTGGTCCTGATTGTGTCTCAGTTAACTGGAATCCAGTGTATTTTATGTTCGGTCCTAGTCTTCTACGTAGAAACAGTCCGCAGGTGCTGGAAGTCCAAAGGAGCACGCACACAATGCTGGATGAACTCAGCAGGTCAGGCAGAGAAAACAATCAACGTTTTGGGCTGAGACCCTTCTTCAGGACAGTCCTGAAGAAGTGTCTCAGCCCGAAATGTCGACTGTAGATTCTATGTAGGACTGAGAGAGCGAAGATAATTTGGCAGAGAGATTTCTGTTTGAGATTTGCCCAGATAGTGGATTTGCATGTTGTCCAGTACTGTGTGCATTTAATGCCAGTTCAACTGTTTATCACTTTTTGTGACCTGAAGTGTAGTTGAATCTACTAGTGACAAAGAAACTGTCTTGGGTAGGACTTTGTGCTTAATTTGGCATTCATCCTGCTGGTTACCTCTGGATCATTTTACCCTGTCTGCTGCACCAGAGTGTCGGTGATTTATGTTCTTAAGTTTCCACAACAGGATTCAACCATGGTCTTCTGACTCAGTGAACTGTTAATGTTGGCCAGGAATTGACCAGCAATCTTCAAAGTACTGAAGGGGTTTGATGGAGTAATTTAAAAACGATCATCATTTCAGAGGAGTTCAAAACCGGGTAATCAAAAATATATTATAGAAAATAGTTAGAATATGGAGTGTGTTGGTAATAATTGTTTTAGAGGTGAATCACATGCCTGCCTTTAGTCAGGTTGGGAGGGGTAGGAGGACTAGGGGAATAAAAAGGATGTTTAAATTGAGGGAAATGAAGTAGGTTCGGAGGATGCTCTTGTAATGAAGCATTCACACTATTGTGGGTTTCATAATAAATTTATGCAACTTGTAATCATTTGCCTCCTCCTTGTGTACGAGAATCAGAACAGAGCTGTTTTTAGAATAAAATAAAATGACATGTTAGAGACATTTAGAAGCATCAGTGAAGAGAGAAATTATTAAAGTTTCAAGCTGATGAGCACGTCATTTTTTTTTAAAGAAGCTCAGGCGGCTTGCTGAAACGGTAAGCTAGAGGCTGGATCCTCCCACTGGTATGGCAGATGAGAAACTTAATGGATTTGGGTATTAGGAATTAGTAAGAAGAGCTGCACAGCTAAATAAAGTAATAGATGCAAGATGAGTATCTGTTCCATTTAGCTTGCTGTAAAACTACATGACAGTCCAAGCAGGAGGGCGAGAGCTCCCTGCGTATTGAAAAATAATATGTTATGTTAGTTCTTGTGGTGTTCCATTTACAATTTTTATGAAGTCAGGATGCCAGAACAGAATATATTAGCCGCCGACAGATAGCCCATCTGCACTGGAGCATTGGGGCACATTTATACCAGGGTTCAGCTTTGGCAGGTTCTAATGCACCAGCGTACAACTCCAGCAGTCATTGTTGCTATTGGTTTGTGAGGACATTGGTAGGGTGAAGAGCTGTCACAAAGAAAGAAAAACTTGTGTTTTCCACAGTCCTTCTCATCCTATCAGGACACCCAGAGTATGTTGTAGTTAGAAACTTAGAAACATTGAAAACCTACAGCACAATACAGGCCCTTTGGCCCACAATGCTGTGCAGAACATGTACTTACTTTAGAAACTACTAGGGTTACCCATTGCCCTCTATTTTTCTCAGCTCCATGCACCAAGTTCTGTCTTCCACAGTGGAAATGTAGTGGAAGGCTTGCACATCAACTTCTTAACTGCCAGTAATCTCAAGCTCCTCGTTATATAGTGCACATGATTAGATTACACATCACAACACTGAAATTAGCCAATTATATTAATCATGTTCCTGTCTCCACAGATTTAGTTTGGCCTAATGTGACAAACATATCCTACCTTTATTTCAAGGTTTTGGTGTTCAACAAATTTTAAAAGATCCTAAAAAGTATTTGTTGTATGCTGACAGCGACATGATTGAGAATGAAACAAAAAGTAGGTTTTTCACTTTTGGACATTGCCTCGTTTTCATTTAGCTGCCTCCCCATTATTGTAGGTACATAACTCTACCTGCGAGAGGAACAATTGTTCATGTGATCAAGCCGGACAAGTACACAAAATCTAATTGCAGCAAAATTCCTGACTAGTTTCTGCTTCTGGGCATTCATTACTACAATGTAAAAACAAATGAGTTAGCTGATGCTTACCTTGTCTATATAGATCAGCATACCCACACAGTGCTCATGTCTACATTTAATAAGAATGTAGCACCCCCTGCCAAATGAGGAGCTTTTTTAAGGAACAGATGGTGGTGGAAATGAATGACTTGGGGATGGTATAGATATTGACAGACCAATAAAGTTTGCAGAACTGCTGCCTCATACTTGCAGAAATTTGGTCTCCATCCTGTGCATCCTGTGTGGAGTGCACATTATCCTGTTGACTGTATGGGTTTCCTTCTGGTCTTTCAGTTTCTTATTGCACTCCCAATGACATACAGTTCAGCAGTTGTCATTTGCCCCTGGTGTACAGGAGGGTGACAGGTTCTCAGAGGGCATTAGTGGAAATAGGTACAGGATAATCAACTCAGAGTGACTACAGTAGGCTTACTTCCATGCTGTATGACGCGATGTAGTATGAACCTTACTTTTAGTTCAAAATTACATTAGATTTGATCATGTCAGACTCAACCTTAGACAAGTGACATGAAGAATAATACTGTCAGCAACACGCAAAAAAATGCTGGAGGGAGTCAGCAGGCCAGGCAGCATCTACATTATTTTTGATCTTTTTGTGTTAACGAATTTAGGATTTTTCTACAAACTGCAACATGATCATTCATTGATTTGTGTCATTGTCCAGGACAAAAAGAAACCCTTTAACTTCATCAATAATCTCCTTCTTGACTTTTGCTGTCATGTAATGTGTTCTAAATTAAGACAGGTGTGTACCTGTCTCAACTTGCTCTTTTTCACTTTCAGTTAGTTCCTTTCAAAATTTAATCCTATGCTTTTTAAGAATAATGGAATCTTTGATTTATTCCATCACGGAATGGCCAATCAGCTCTTTTGGTACACACCAGCACCGGGCAGAGCAATCACATCAGCCCCTTCATGTGTTTTCTCTATATCCCAGGCAACCTAAACCTATTTACCTGTTCATCAACTCTCTTCTGATTGCTTTGCCATTTACCAAGGAATGATCTATGTAAGGCAACCGATCCAACAACAATTTCTATTTTTGTTCCAATTGTATTCTTCATTGTAAAAATTGTGTATAATGTTTTTGTTCTGAATGGAGCTTATGTCATGCTACATGTTGGTGATGCTGTTTCCCACTGTACCCGTGCAGATCTGCAGTTGTGCATATGACAATAAACTCGACTTTGGCTTTTTACATTAATTTACGGGAGCAGACAGACCTTTATTGTAAAAGCTCATCTAAAAGGAAGTAACCATAGACTTCAGCCATATCCTTTTGTCTTTCTATGTCTTTAACACTGAATGGGAGGACTTAAACCTACAACACTCTGAGTTGGGGCAATCTTGCTATCAACTGAATCATGGATGACTTTATAAGAGATTAAGGTGTAGAGTTGTTGTGTAGAGTTAAGGAAGTGCAAGGTTAGCAAGACCCTGATGGAGGTAATATACAGGCCTTAGTACAGAAGGGAGGAAGTGGGCTACAAATTACAACAGGAGATAGAAAATGCATGTTAAAAGGGCAATGTTGAGATAGTCATAAGGGATTTCAATATGCAGGTAGACTGGGAAAACCAGGCTGATGCTGATTTTGTATGCAAAGAGGGAATGTGTAGAATGCCTACGATGCGGCTTTTTAGAACAGCCTGTGGAGTGAGGCTACTAGGGGATCAGTGGCGTTGTGTAAAGAACTGGATTTGATTAGGGAACTGAAGGTTGCAAAGGTACATTTAACATCAGACAATGTATGCAATATACATAGAAATCAGCCGGCTATTGGCGTAGTGGCATTCGTGCCGGACTTCGGAGCGAAGGCTCCCAAGTTCGAATCCAGCTGGCCCCACTTTCCATCCATGCTGGGTCGAGCATCGAGCTAGCAACTTAGCCTCATAAAAACAAGAAAGTCTGCTAAAAAAAAGAACTGTCACGACGGTGTCACGATGACTCCACTGGGAGTTTTCTTCTTACATCCTGAAATGTTTTTTCTTCACATCCATCCACAAAAACAGAGGAGTGCCCGAAAGAATGAACGGCAGTTAAATGTTAGAACCCCAAAATCCACAGCTTCCCTCCCTCCCGGGTGTAAGCGGCAACAAGCAACAATCACCCCTCGCCCCCCCACCCCCCCACCGGCAAAAAAAGCATCGGCACCCGCCACTGAGCACTCAAGCGTGAGCAAAGCAATGATAAAGACACAGACTTGCAGTTACCCGCAGAGGCTACGTTGTTTACAGCATTCGTTGTATCACAGGGTCTCTCTCTCCCTAATAAGGGAGAAAGAGATGTCTCTACCTTCACAGCGAGCGGGGAGATGTGACAAACATCCGGCTGGTTCACAATGTTAAAAGTCCATTGCACCGCTTTTCTCAAGCAAAGATCTTGAGTCTCTGGGCACACAGCCGCAGATACATATTCCGACTTCCCTGAGGACACACAGGTCCTCTGCCGTGACACCGACCCTCGATCCGCCAGTCTCCAGAGCCGAGCTGGACTGTTAGGCCGAGCCCTCAGCGTGCTGAACAATGGCCAGATATGAAACCTCATTCCCATATGGGTCCCATTCCCGCAAAGAACTGTAATCAGCGTGTAACTCCAGGTCAGGGTTTTCAAAGAACCCAAAAGGGAAAAAATAGAGATACTAGCAATGGAAATAGAGCTGTTTCCGAAGATGCAAGCAAAAGTGTCGCCGTTTAGTGACATCATCACTCTGTTCCACTTCCTAAGGAACCCTTAGGAGGCATTGATTATAGCCTGATAAAATTCACCCCACCATTTAAGAGGAAGAAAATAAAAGCAGAATGTATCAGTATCACAGTGTAATAAAGAGAATTACAGAGTGGGAAGCTGACCAAAATTGATTGGAAGGGGATAATAGCATGGATGACAGCACAGAGGCAATGGCTGGAGTTTTAGGAAGCAATTTGGAAGGTGTAGGATAGATACATTCCAAAGAAGAAGTAGTAGTCTAAATGTAAGACGACAAAACTCTGGCTGAGAAGCAAAGTCAAAACCACATAAAAGCAAAAGAAAGGGTATATAATAGAGCAAAAATAGTGGGAAATTTGAGGTTTGGGAAGCTTTTTAAAAACTAACAGAAGGTAACTAAAAAACCTCAAGGAGGGAAAAGTTGAAATACGAAAGTAAGCTTGCCAATAATATCAAAGAGGATACCAAAAGTTTTTTGGTGGAAGACTTTAGCAGAATGCCACAAGTTCAAGAGTGTCAGGGCAGAAGTGAATGCAGTTGCTGCTACTAGAGAGAAGGTGCTGGGAAGCTGAAAGACCTGAAGGTAGGTAAGTCACAGGGACCAGATGGACTACACCCCAGGGTTCTGAAAGAGGTAGCTGAAGAGATTGTGGAGGCTCTAGTAATGATCTTTAAGAATCACTGGATTCTGGCATGGTTCCGGAGGGCAGAAAAATTGCAAATGTCATTCACTCGTGAAGAAGAAAGGGAGGTGGAGGAAAGGAAATTATAGGCCAGTTAGCCTGAGCTAAGTGGTTAGGAAGATGTTGGAGTCGATTGTTAAGGATGAAGTTTCGGGGTACTTGGAGGCACATGAATGGTTGCGTGGAGAAGGCAGGAGAATGGGGTTGAGAGAGAAATAGATCAGCCGTGAACTCGATGGGCTGAATGGCTTGGTTCTGCTCCTATGTCTTATGATTTTAAGACCTGATAAGGATGTTGTAAAATGGCATCTCAAACATAGCTATATTCTTCAGTGATTCAAAGTAGATTTATTATCAATGTACGTATGCAGTACACAACCCTGAAATTCGTCTTCCCCTCAGCCAACCACAAAACAACGGAACCAATTCAAAGAAAATCATCAACCCCCCCCCCCACATGAATAAAAAAACCCAAAACGAGTTTTTAAAAAAGGACAAAAACAGAATATAAAACACAAAATCAAAAGAGTCCAGGAATATTGCCAATTCCAAAGTTTGCATTGTCAATGTTTTGTTAGCATTTAAGCTTGTGAATCTAGCATTCCAGTGATTCTTGCTTAGTCCTTTGATAGAGTTTGATGGAAGAGCACAATGAAAACACAGCACATGCATTTGACAATTAGACCGATGTAAAGTGGGGAGTCTGTTTGAACAAAAATGTTAGGAATTTGAAAAGAGAAGGTGGGAAAGAATGTTTGAAGTGAGATTGGTAATGAAATGGACAGCAGTATCCCAAAGTGCAAAAAAAAGTGACACATAGAAAATGGAATGAGGTTTTGTTATAGAGAACAACATTAAGATGAGATTATCATCCAAATTCCATGAAATACTGGAAAAGGCATTTTTAACAATTCTTCCTACAAGATTGAAACTATTAAGTCTTCAAAGCTGGCGACCAGTTAAGTGATTCTTGGCTTCTCAATTCCAATTTCAATGTTCCCTTCGTATCACAATGCAGCTATTGGAATTTGTCAGTATGTAAGGCTCCTCATTCAGCATGTGTAGTGGAAAAGAAGTCTTGATCTGTTAGAATATTTTTTGTATCTTTTTTTCTTGACCTGTGATCACAAATTTTTCCTGCTTTAATAAAACATATATTTTAAGAGCAAACCTGAATATTGAATGTAATGAGGGTATCTTGCTGCAAGGAAAAAATGAATTTATATTGACATTGGCTATTATTGTTTTGTGACAGGAGTCACAGGATAACGATCAAAACAAAACCTGATCAGGATTATTTTCTCTGTTCTACATCAGTGTGGGTTGATGATGAGATTGGCTGACTCGGCCGAGATTATGATTTTACCAAATAACAATTGCCTGTGCTTCATGCTGTCATTATTGGTGATGCTTTGAGAGCAGCCAAAGTTTATAATAGCAGACCTTTTCAGAGAAGCGCTGATTGAAAGTCTACAATGCATATCCAGTTTCTAAAATTGGTTTCTATTTGGTGCCATTGTTACATCTGAATCAGGAGCCTGGGAACACGCCACCCAGTAAAGACTGTACTCCAGAAGAGTATTGAATAGGCCCTTCGTTTTTGAAGATGTCATTCTTCAAAATAGGTGCTTTTTTAAGGCTTTATTCTGTAGATTTCTGTCCAGCTTTGCATCTGGCATTTCATTTTACTACTTACAAGATTTGGTGTACAATGTTCAGTCAAACAATACCCCACGCTTCAAAAATCGTTTGTTTAATGTCAAGAGTGTGAAGTCCTGAAAAGGAGTTTGGCAGGTCCTTTTACTTGTTAATAAATATCCAGTTGAAGCTTAGTAAAGGTTGAGTGTGTTTTACCATTTCTTTTTGTGTTAGGATGAGGTAATTGCAGTTTCCAAAAAGGTAATTATCCGGCTGCAAGATCTGGCGAAATGGGTCTGTACCAAGACTTCACAATGGGCTACAAATGCACAGGAATCCAAACCTGACACTATGAACTTGGACAGCAGTGAAGACAATGAGGATTCTGAACTGCACGCCAGCCCACCATCAGACTGCCACCTCACCTCAAATGTGGGAAATGAATGTGAACATTCAGGTAAGGAGTGTTCTGGATAGTATGTGAGCTGAATATAAACTAGCTGAGTCAACGATTAACTAGTCATATGAGAATGCCCTCCTTCCCTTTCTCAATCCTGTGAATCTTCCATTGCAGATTTCCAAAAATAGGTTAAAGTTCATCTATTTTGGCCAGACAGTTTCTATAGCATTAGGGTAGCGATGCTGGGTTTTTGCCTAATAAGGCTGTTGGTCAAAATGTGACAAATAATGCAGGAATGTTTATCCTCATGAGTGGATGTCTTCATTGAACTTATCTCTGACTCAGCCAGTCGGGCACATATGCCCAATTACAGACTGCCTTTCACATCAATATGCAGAGTCTTACTCACTACTAATTTATTTGGAATGCAGTGTTCAGAAGTAATTGAAAAAAAACATTACAGATAACCAACCTTCGTCACCTTAGTTTATACACGTTGCGTAACAGAAAAGTCAAAACTGAGATCTTTGAAGTTAAGTGAAGTCTTCTGCCCAGAAGATTGGTTGGTAACGCTTATTGAGCATTGTATATTTCCATAATAGTTTACTAAATCCTATGGACTTGACTTGGAATTTGATGCAGGGCTCCATTACTTGATCAAGGGACTTGTAATTGACACTTTGACAATCCTTGGAGTAATAAAGTACTTTTTAAAAAAAAATGTTGCAGCATTTCTTGCATATTTGGTTAACTTGGGCAAAGCATAGATACCAGCAGCAAGTTTTAAAGGGAGGCCTGGTCAGTCTTTTCATTAAACAAAGAAACATTCAGGAATATTGAATCATAGAACTGATATGCGTGGACCCTGGTTTAACTGTCCCTGAACCTTGCTTACCCAGCAAATGGGAAAGACTGTGGGACAGCTCAACGTTATGTAACCAGTTCTTCATTCTTTCTTGGGGAATTTTGTGTCAGGCGCAAGTTGTAATATGATGGTTCCAGGCCTTTGTATGGAATATTGTACTAGGTACAAAGAATTACCTTCCTGTTAGATTGCATGCACCTTTCTGAAACTTAGCACTTTGATTTTATCTGTGATTACTTTCCAGTGAAACATTGGAGACACTGCAGTGTGAATTACCAATTTTTGGTAGTGGTCTTAAGAAAGCTGCACTGATCAGTTCTGTCTTTGGGTTAATGTGGTTTTTAACATTTGCTCTCAGGATAAAATACCCTTTCTCAAGATGTATTGGCCAAGCACTTATGCATGCACCGATGTACAAGAACTTGAGAAATAGGAACAGATTTGGGCAGCTTGGCTTCTTGTGCACCATTCAATTATCTCACTTTTCCTGAGTTCACTCCATATCCCTTGATTACCTTAATATCTAAAAATCTATCAATTTTTTATCTTGAATGTGCTCACTTGAGCCTCAGTGCCTACTGGGTTCAGAATTCCGTAGAATTGGTGCTCTCTGTGTAGAAATTTCTTCTTGTCTCAATCTTAAATTCCTTACTTTAAGATTGTAACCCTTGGCTTTTGCTATGTCTGTCAAGGGAAACTTCATCCCTGCATCTATTCTGTCAATATCCAAAAGAAGTTTGTATGTCTTGGTGAGAACCTCAAATTCTTTTAAACTCTAAGGAGCATAGGCTTAGTTTGCTTGGTAGGAAAAGCAATTGAAATGCTGGGTATAGCTCTATTTTTTATGAAATGTGCCTGTAACCTGCTAATTAGTCCAGGCTATAGGTGAAAACTGTACATCATTGATTCTGTTTTTCTCTTGAAACTTTGACTGTAAAATGTCTCAAATTCCTTGATCATCTGATGGATACTGGTATATAACTAATGCTTATGGGATTAGGTTGAGGTAATGAACAAGACTTCCTCCTTTAATACAGCATGCTTTGACTACACACGAGATTCTCTGCACTCTGCTATTTAATGGAGGTACATGAAACTGATAATCCATCATACTGGGGATGTTGGTGCTAGACTGGTCTAATTGTTCAACTATTAGATGTTACATTTATTAATACCCCCAGCACACTATTAATTACATTTTAGATGTTGCATAATATACATTTTCTAGGGAGCCAATTAAATTTAAAGGGAGTGCTGGCACTTGGTTTAATCAGGATCAGTTTAAGGTAAAGGTAGCCATCTTGTGAATCACTTTAGTTAGTCACAGAGAGAAACCTCTCTTTGGATCCTCTAACTTATTCTATTGTTGTGGTGCAAAAGCTGTATAAATGACAAAGAATTCTGTGTTACTGCTTACCATGGCTTTTCTTACTCTTTCAAAATGCTCATCTCAGTTGGTCAAATCTTGCTAACTATACAACTCAAGCTCATGCATCCAAGCATACTCGAGTACACTCTCAGCCACTGGAGGAAAGAAGTCAGCAGATTGATTTTTGGTCTCTTCAATGAAGGCAAGAATGATCTACAGCAGGACTGGAACATTGGTGATTGACTTTCCTGGACGTAGCTGCTGAAACTTTAGCCAAATTCCTGTGTGAAGCTCCTGGCCCCAGAAAATTTTCTGTAGTTAGCATGTGCCTTAGATCTCTGGATTTGGGCTAAGAATGTAGAAATTAGATCATGCTGTTGAATTACTAAAAATATACACAACTAGAAGTGAAGCACAATGATTACCATTTTCCAACTTGTTGTGACACCGGCAATCCTTGAGGAATTCTGCTTCTCTGTCAGATGCAGTTCAGGTTATGGTACTCTCCTTGCAACTCTCAGTTTGGAACTTTGTCAAAGAAATTTAAATATGCTGCCTGGGATGGCCCATTATTGCCAGTTCCTGGGTAGGTCACAGTATAGCACTGAACTGTAACCAGCAAAGTAAGATCAACTCCTAACTTTTACTCTAGACCTCCACAACCCAATCACCATATCCTTCTAGCTCTCTGGTTGGCACTGACCACGTTCTCCTGCAAAACAAATTGATGTCTTTTACAACCATCCCAATATGTCCTGGGTCACCTCATCTACTTACCTCTCCAATGCACTCATCCTCTCTGTCCACCAACTCTGATTTTCATCCTAAGTCCATTTGCAGTCATGTATCTGATTGTGATACCCTTGCATATCTTCACCCTCCCCAGTTGTCCATCAGTCTAATAATGGCATTTCTAGGTAGAGTGGGCTGCTGCTGTGGCCACCAGGCATGCACTTTGGGGGAAATTGAAGACAAATAGGCTGTTGTGATCTATGGATGTCATGTCTGTTTTCAGCAGGTTCACCCTTTTGAATGTAGTCATATCCTTGCGTATAGTAATTTTAACTGGTTCTGGAAGAATTAAATCGAGGCATGCTTTGGGTTTAATTTACAAAGCATCTCAATTACACTTCTGTATGCCAAGGACACGCAGTTCTGGGTCATCTTTAATTTTTCTGTGAAAAATCTTGTCAGATGAATAAGCATGTATAGAGTGGTGATAATACTTCTTCTCCACAATTAATTTCACTGAAGAAAAATCACGTTTTATCCAGAATAATTTTCTTTTGAGTTTAATTCTTTGTCAGGGGTAGCCAAACTGTATGGAGCAGAAGAGAGGAACTGTGCAATTTCTTATGTCCAGTTTTTTCCAGTTTGAATCAAAGGAGTGGAGTGAATATACATTAGTTATACAGATAATTAAAGTGATGATTGAAAGAGTTACAATATTGTCTAGCTTTTCAAAGAGAATAATTCCGTAAATATATTAAAGAGAAATGGCATGCATGTGTGTGTGTGCTTTTAAACACAGGTATTTGATCTTGGCATTCTTTACCAGATCCTGCAGTTGACCAAGATTCTGAAGCAGCTATATTGCTGGAAGAGCTAAGCATAAAAGAAATAGATGGGCAAGGAATTTTGAGTAAGTGCAGATGTATTTCTTTAGCAGGATAGAGATGTGCTGAATGGGCTACTTCTCAGTGTAAAACTATACAATAATTAATCAGGTGATTGAGCACGCAAGCAGAATTAGACTAGATAGCGCACTTAGAAAAACATACCAATTTGCTCCTGATTGGCTGTGTGATTTGTTTCCATGCAATTTCAGATTCCAGTGTTTCAACACCATTTTGACTTTCATTCTTTTATTAGTAAATCCAATAATCTGTGCAGTAAATACACTTAATACAAATATAACTGGTACAATTTTGAAACATAGCCAACTGACGATGAATGTAGTGCAGCATTCCCCTTTAAGCAGTGACTCATTTCATGTAATTGCTTTCTTTTGAATCAATAATTTACCTCTGGGGATAGTAAAATTCTTGTGATAATCACATCATAACTCCTGGAGCCTTTTGCGTGCTCAAGCAACATATTATCTGTACATCTTGAGCCGGCAGTCAAAAATTTGACAGGCATTACTTACGGGCCTTGTTATTAATACTTGCCCTTATTGCTTCAGCTTTTCCATCCCTTTTGTTCTTTGAAATGCACCCTTCACAATATCACACCTATGTCTTGAGATAATCCACTCCTGCTAGCACCATCTCTTGTTCATTTTAATATTACAGCTGTCCTTTTATTGGCTTTAATACATGTAATCAAGTTGCTTTGTTTCTGCTCCTGCTGTTATCAGCTATATCTTTATACTGGTTTAACAAAACTTAAAGTTGCACAGGTTTCTGAAGTAACTTTATCACAATAGCAGTAATTTTATTCATTTAAATCCATTCCTTGGTCCTCTTCTTTCTATTTTATTCCAAATTATTATTTTAATTTGCTCTCTTCAGAATGTAGTTAAAATTTTGCTTGTGTGTGTGTTGGAAAGTTATTTGGGGTTGATGAGAGCTGAGATAGAGCATAATTTTGCCTTTGTTATGAACTAACACCTTCCAGCCAAGCATACTGATAGCTGTCAGGATTGGTGAATCTAGCATTTCTCTTCCTACCCCCACCCCCCACCCAGCACTTCAATATTAGAATCAACTTGTACCAATGTCTTCAATCCTTCATAAGATTTATTAGCATCACAGATTGAGGGTGGACCATTGCACCTTTTGGTGTTCCTGTTTCAATCGATCAGTAATCAGAACAGGATCACTGATCTGAGACTTTAACTTACTTCCTTCTCCACAGATGCTGTCTGGCCGCTGAATGTTCACAGCATTTTATGACTCTCATTTCAACTTATTAACTCTTCACTTTTCAGCAAGTTATTGGAGCTATTTTGTTTGACTTTTTGCATGAATATATCCCTTCATGAGGTGTTTTTTAGCCAATGAAGCTCTTTTGAAAAATACTGTTGTAATGTAAATATAACAAACAAATTGTACACAGCAAGCTCCCACAATATCAATGAGATAATGTTTAAGTTGTCTATTTTACTTATAAAATAACTTTTTGTTTCTTTAAACCAAACGGTTTAATTGCCAATTTTACCAGCGCAGTTGAGTATCATGTAAGGTTCATGTGGGAGACATTTCCACTTTTGTTTGAATGATACAAGAATCTGCTGATTTAGATATTCCAAAAAGAGCTGAGCATTTATTGACTGTATCTAATTGGGCTGAATTTGGGATTTATAACACAAAATGAATTGGGACTGCTGAGTATATGATACTAAGCCACCCATTTGTCTTTAAGGGTATAAAGATGATCTACCACAAGTTAAAATACTGAGCTACCCCCAGTATTGCCGTTATCGGGCCATTCGAAAGAGAATTCAGAAAGCTTCAGCCAGGTGTGTCGATGAAGCACAGTTGCTGGCCCTCGGAGGCATCCTTTTGATGAATCAGAATACCAAGATTCTTTATTGTCGAGAAACATTTGAACACCCGACACTGGGAAATAACATGTCTATTTGTGATGAGTTTGGTGAGTGCTGGAAATTCATGACTTTATTCCTGTGAGAATATGTTTTCCAGGTTTATTTAACTAACAGCTCTTATTCCATGATGAGAGTTAATCTCCTTTGTCCAGGTTTGGAATTGCTCCTGTTGAGATGCTTTAGAATGGAATGGTTGCACAGTTTTGAGCAGGGTCTCTAAGAATTAAGGGGAGGGGGAAGAAATACTAAAACAGTTGTTCAAGACTGCACACACTGCACTTGATCATTCTCCTTTCAGATCTGTGCAACAGTTATGGTCTTTGCAGATTTGGTGGGCATGTAATGTCTCATGTCTCTAGAGAGCCTGGGCCAAGCGACTTTTCCTGTATTCTTTCGATCATGTGTGAAACTTTTGTATAGGATGTTGTGGTGACATCTATATTGTTCTGATGCTGATATCTGTGAGGGGAAGAAAAGTAAATGTACCTGGAAATTGAAAGTTCTGTTATGCTGAGCACAAACAAAAGTGTTAAAAAACAATCAAGACAGGATCTCCCTTACAGAAAGCCATGCTGACTGCCAGTATGCGAGTAGATCCAATCCTGAAGAATATGCTCCCACTGATGTAAGGCTCACTGGCTTATGATTTTCTGGTATGTCTTTATTGGCCTTCATAAATAAAGGAACATAGCTAGCTATTCTCCAGTCCACTGGGAACTTGCCTATGGTTTATTAATCTTAGTCAGAGCCTAAGCAACCACCGGCCTTTCTCTGTAAGCTGGGATATATATACTATCATGCCCTGTTCTTCAAGACTCCCAACACCACTACCTTGATATCATACCCTTCTCTAATATCTCAATGCTCCAAGTCCTTCTCCTTAGTGAATTTCAATACAAGTGCTTATTCAGTACCTCCCCCACTTCCTTCGGTTTCAGGATTAAATTCCTTCCCTTGTCTTTGGGTGGTTCCGGTAATCTTCTTGTTATCAATATAATTATAAAATGCCTTGGGTTTTTCTTTAGTTCTATTTGCTAAGGATATTTCATGGTACCTTTTAGCTCTCTGATTCTCTGTTCAAGTTCTCTCCTGCTAGCTTTAAATTAGTAACTTCTCTTGTTATTTAAAGTACAGAATTGTGCCATTCTTGGCCTTCCTTCCTCCAACTGGTCCTGAATTCCACCTAGTTGATCTCTAAGTATTAACATGACTTGCCAAAAACAACTGCTTCCAATCTATTTGCGCCAGCTCCTGTCTAATAATACTGTTATAATTAGCTTATCCCCAATTTAGTACCTTCTCCCCAAGGTCCAGGCTCATCCTTATCCATAACAGTCTGAAAACTTATGAAGTTTAATTATTTAATATGGCCTCTTCCCTGGTGGGTTTATCTGCATAGTGTGTCAAGAAACCTTCTTGGATACCTTGAATAAATTCTGCCCTATTTAAGTGTCCTGGAACTAAATGAATCCCAGTCAGTATTGAGGACGTTAAAGGCACTCACTGAAGCTACCCTGTTGCTCGTATATGTTTCCTTCATGTTGTTAGAGCAAAGATGTGTTCCTCTTTCCTGCTAGGTATCGGGAGCTCTATAGTTATTAAGGTTGCACCTTTCCAGAGCTCTATCCATAAAAAACCTACCACACAGTACAGGCCCTTTGGCCCACAAAGTTGTACCAAACTTGTCCTGCCTTAGAAGTTACTAGGCTTACCCATAGCCCTTTATTTTTCTAAGCTCCATGTACCTATTCAAAAGTCTCTTAAAAGACCCTATCATATCCGCCTCCACCACAATTACCAGCAGCCCATTCCGCGCACTCACCACTGTCTGCATTTAAAAAAAAATAAAATAAAAAAAAATAAAAACTTACCCCTGACATCTCCTCTGTATCTACTCCCTGGCACCTTAAACCTGTCTCCTCTTGTAGCAACCATTTCAGCTCTGGGGAAAAACCCTCTGACTATCCACACAATCAATGCCTCTCATCATCTTATACACATCTATCAGATCACTTCTCATCCTCCGTCACTCCAAGGAGAAAAGGCTGAGTTCACTCAACCTGTTTTCATAAGGCATGCTCCCCAATCCAGGCAATATCCTTTAAATCTTCTCTGCATCCTTTCTGTGGTTTCCACATCCTTCCTGTAGTGAGGTGACCAGAACTGAGCGCAGTACTCCAAGTGGGGTCTGACCAGGTTCCTATATTTGCAACATTACTTCTCGGCTCCTAAATTCAATTCCACCAAATGCCTTCTTAACCACAGAGTCAACCTGCGCAACTGCTTTGAGTGTCCTACAGATTCGGACCCCAAAATCCCTCTGATCCCCCACACTGCCAAGAGTCTTACCATTAATACTATATTCTGCCATCATATTTGACCTACCACAATGAACCACTTCACACTTATCTGGGTTGAACACCATCTGCCACTTCTCAGCCCAGTTCTGCATCCTATCAATGTCCCGCTGTGACAGCCCTCCATAACACCTCCAACCTTTGTGTCATCAGCAAACTTAATAACCCATCCCTCCACTTCCTCATCCAGGTCATTTATAAAAATCACGAAGAGTAGGGGTCCCAGAACTGATCCCTGAGGCACACCACTGGTCATCGAACTCCATGCAGAATATGACCCGTCTACAACCACTCTTTGCCTTCTGTGGGCAAGCCAGTTCTGGATCCACAAAGCAATGTCCCCTTGGATCCCATGCCTCCTTACCTTCTCAATAAGCTTTGTATGGGGTACCTTACTGAAATCCGTATACACCACATCTACTGCTCTTCCTTCATCAATGCATTTAGTCATATCCTCAAAAAATTCAATCAGGCTCGTAAGGCATGACCTGCCTTTGACAAAGCCATGCTGACTATTCCTAATCATATTACACCTCTCCAAATGTTAATAAATCCTGCCTCTCAGGATTTTCTCCATTGACTTACCAACCACTGAAGTAAGACTCACTGGTTTATAATTTCCAAGGCTATCTCTATTCCCTTTCCTGAATAAGGGAACAACATCCGCAACCCTCCAATTCTCCAGAACCTCTCCCAACCCCACTGATGATGCAAAGATCATCACCAGAGGCTCAGCAATCTCCTCCCTTGCCTCCCACAGTAGCCTGGGGTACATCTCATCCGGTCCCGGTGACTTATCCAACTTGATGCTTTCCAAAAGCTCCAGCACATCCTCTTTCTTAATAACTACATGCTCAAGCTTTTCAGTCTGCTGCAAGTCATCCCTACAATCACCAAGATCCTTTTCCATAGTGAATACTGAAGTAAAGTATCCATATTGCCTCACTGCATGACTCTTCCAGAATGCCCTCTCTAATTGCCACTGTAATGTTTTCCCTGGTGAGAAGTAAAATTTCCCCATGTCCTTTACATCCCACACTTTCACATCTGAATCCTGGACCACTGAGCTGCCATCCCTGCCCTTTTCTCAACCAAGTTTCTGTAATGGCTACAACATTGTAGTTCCATGTACTAAACCAGGCCACAAGTTTATCTGCTTTACCCTCTAATACTTTCTAAAATGAAATAAGACACTTAGACATGTTAACCCATCAACCCACTGTGTTAATTAACATGGCTCTGTCTTTCTGTTCAGACCTATCTGATCTAACCCCTACCTTCTCATTCCCTCCGCTTGGTGACATACTGCTCTGTTCCTTATTTTCTGCCATGCTAATTTAAACCCTTCTGAGAAGCACTAATAAATCTCCAGGCAAGGAAGTTGGTGTTGCTACAGTTTGTATCCAATCTGCCTTTCTATAAATTTCACCTGTCCTACAGCTCTAAAAGAAATCATAACTCTTAAAAAGCTTCTAGCCCAAAACATCAACTGAACTCTTTTCCCTAGATGCCTCTTTGCCTGCTGAGTTCCTCCAGCATTTAGTGTGTGTTGCTCGGATTTGCAGCATTTGCAAATTTCTCGTTTGTGATAAAACTCTAAAAATAACATTTTTAATATAAACTTTAAGAAGTGGAATTTTCTTGGAACATGGCAAGTTCAGTCGAAATGTTGAAGAAATGCTTCAGGCCTTTGTGACTTTTCACCGTTCTTTCACTAAGTTTGATAAAGGGTTTGGAAATCTCTCGCTACCTTATTACACTAAATCCCAGTGTAACTGTAGGCCTGTATTTAAGTAACCTGTTCTGTGTGTCCATTTCAGCACCTCGTGTTTTGACACGTACTTCAGCCGGGAGGGTGGTGCGCACGAGACTGCAAATCACTGCGCGGCCGCAGTCACTCACGTTACTGCATTATCAGCTGACAGGAGGTAAGGTTATCATCTCGGTCGTGTTGACAATCTGACATTTCTTTTCCTTCTCTGTTACAAAACATGCTTTATCTTCACTTGAGACTTTGTCTCACAATTGAAATTGGTGAAATTATTTTTTTTTAAATCCCCAATACCGAAGATATATCTAGCTGGTGATGGAAGATGATCGTGACCCACTGATCTCATACTTTGACCCAGGGACCATGTATGATCTGTTTCCCTTTTAACAATGGCTCTTAACCAACGTATGACTCTCGTTTGGACACCAAAAGAACTGTGCAATATACAAGGGGTGATTGATAAGTTTGTGGCCTAAGGTAGAAGGAGTCAATTTTAGAAAAGCTAGCACATTTATTTTCCAATATAGTCCACAACTACGTTTACACACTTAGTCCAGCGGTCATGGAGCATACGGATCTTGGACCTCCAGAAAGTGTCCACAGCAGGGATGATTGGTGAGTTTGTGGCCTAAGGTAGAAGGAGATGAGTTATACAGCTCTCATTACATGCACATGCAGTTCAACTCTTTGATTATACAGAAAGGTTGAAGTTAATAACTCATCAGGGGTGATTGATAAGTTTGTGACCTAAGGTAGAAGAAATGAACTATTAACTTCAAACTTTCGGCATAATCACTCAGAGTTGAACTGTACATGCATGTAATGAGAGCTGTATAACTCATCTCCTTCTACGTTAGGCCGCGAACTTATCAATCACCCCACGTAACCTGATCTGGGATTCTGCTGTTTATTTTCCTTCTCTTGCTCTCCATTGAGGGTAAGTAACAGGATCAATTAACAAATTGAAATAAATGTGGACTGCCGATAACTTTCTATAGCACCTCCAGGATAGAGAAATACACATGGCACTTCATGAATATCTTCAAGAGATGTTAAGGCAACTGGTAGATTTTTAATGTTTTAAGGAAGGCAAAAGATGTTTAAGGAGAGTTTCAGAGAGCGGGACTTGAGTAACTAAAAACAGAGCTGCTAATCCTGGACACAAATCCAGGATGGAGCAAGAATTCAGAAATTAGAGCTTGAGACTTCATAAGTTATTGGGGCTGAAGCTGGAAATTGAGATGAGTACTGAGAAGCCAGATGACAGTCCAAGAAGTTAGCTGAAATGATTTTCCCATAATCTCCCTCGGCCAGCTGCTGGAGGGAGACTCTGATCTATTCTTGGCAATCTCCAGGATGGTTTGAAGTCAGTTTATCTTGGGTGCAGATTTGGATCGTAGGACTCTGTCATGTAGTGTGCTTGTGCAGTCTGTAAACTGAATCATCAACATGCACAAGTCCATTTGGCCCATCAAGTTGGTGTGACTCTCCAGGCACTTGTATTTTGCAATACTAATTTTGTGGATACCTCAGTGGTGACGCTGCAAGTAGGGTTCTTTTATAGGAAACATCATTATAGTATATCTGGCCATGTTGGGGATCAGGATGATTGGGAGAGGAGATACAAAAATTCCCATCAGCATGCCTTTAGGGACACCATTCCACTTGCACCTCTGACAATGCATGTAGTTTTGTGTTTTCTAAGATGCATCTCTGTGCTGACTGGCATTCAACAGGAAGAACCTCAGATGCCCCATCATGACTAGACTGCTCTCCATGGAGGAGATTAAAGTCACAGTGCCTCTTAACTTCTCAGTAAATGATCTTTCCAGATTTCTACGATGTCTTCCTACTTGCTGTTTGATGTAGGGTCACAGAGGTTATTCTGGCAGAATATGTCTGTAGGCTCTATTTTGATTTCTTTGAGCACTGTTTTGGACACTGGCATTTTCCTTCATTGCAAACAGAATTGCAATGGAATAGCTAAGCATATATGCAAATAAAGATTCTTCCCAAATAACTTTTTTTTCTGAGCAAGAAGGGTTTGCAATCCCTCAAATTGCAAGTCATTTTGAGTGATGAGGACAGTTTCCTTATGGTGACTGCCATGTTTTCATGAAGTACGTATAACCTGTGCATCCTGAGAGAGTTTACGTCGAAGCACTCTGTTAGAAGTCTGCATTTACCGGCAAGTGAATCCTTGTGCTTCCTTGGCTCGTCATACCAGTACACTTCACTCTCTAGCCACCATACCCAGGCACAGACAATGAGAGGTGCATGTGTACAAATTCAGAGGTCTCCTAAGTGTAAGATGCAAAGCATTGATAGACTTTCAATAGCGCAATGGCTGCATCAGAAGAGGAATTGGCTGATGGTAGAAGCTGACTGAAGATAAAAATGAACTTGAAAGTATTTCTCTGCTGGCCTTGCCTGTCTAATCCACATTGCTCAACGGTCACTTGAGATTTCATCCGTTTGTCGATAGCAAGCAGCAACATCGAGGTACTTATTAAGAGGAATGTGAGTAAGATTGAAAAAATGTTGCCCTGATGCCAGTTTCTACACAACAATTTGCTCAAAACCACGGGGTTAAGGTAATTAAAAATCCTGTCTCTGCCCTGTTCTGCACAAGTTCCTGTTATTCATTTGTTTGCTGCATATCCTTTATTTTATCTTTAAAAATGTTAGTGAGTATGTAGTGACATCATTATTGCACCCATGTACACTGACTGTGTCTCATTGGGCCTTATTTATGACTGGAAGAATTTACATGAAGTGTATCACAGAGTGAGCCAGACTGTTCTTTGGTTTAAATATCATGAAAGGATATTCTTTGTTTGATGATGCGCACATTTGGAAATAATTTAATGATTCTTTTTCAGTACAGATGACCATATAGGGTGTGTAATATAACGTATTGGAAAAGACAGAAGAGCTGACTAAAATTGTGTTCAAGATTCTACATAAGGTCAAGAAGTAGTGGATTCAGCCCAGACCCTCACGTATAAAGCCCTCCCAACCACTGAGCTCATCTACCTGAAGTGTTGTTGCAGGAAAGAGGCATCCATCAGAGATCCCCACCACCCAGGTCATGCTCTCTTCTCGCTGCTGTCATCAGTTGCCAGAGCTACCAGGTTCAGGAACAGTTACCATCCCTCAGCCCTTGAACAAAAGAGATAACTTCACTCCACTTGAAATGTTATCACTGTCCAGGGCTATTCATCTCATGGCCTTGTAATCTACTGCTATTTATTTGTATTTGCGTTTGCATAGTTTGTTGTCTTCTGCACCCTGTTTGAATGCTCTAGTCGGCCGGTCTCTCTTTGATTCTGTTATGGTTATTATTCCATATAGATTTGTTGGATATGCCCACAAGAGAATGAATCTCAGGGTTGTATACCATGACATTTATGTACTTTGATAATAAAATTTACTTTGAACTTTGAAGTTGAGTGAGATGCTTCAGTAGAACAGAACCATCCTCGTAGACCAGTTAGCCCAAGGGACTTTGCTGTGAGTTTTACGTTGCCTGCATCTACTTAGAGTGGGCATAGTGCTGTAACAAGCACATCGACTTGTGGTAAATGTATACTCAGCAGACACAACTCTTTTTCTTTTCGTATGGTCCAGCCTGCTGACATGTGCATAGACTCACTTTGCAACCTGTCAGACAAAGAAGCAGAATGTGCTTCCCATTAATTCTGTTCTAATTGGAATAACATGGTAGCAGTCAGTACCAACAAACACTAAATGGGGTCCAACTTTGCTGCTGTCTGTAAGGCGTTTGTATGTTCTCTCTGTAAACCTGTGGGATCTCTCCAGGTGCATCATTTCCTTCTCCATTACAAAGATGTACGGGTTAGTGTTAATAAATTGTGGGCATGTTATTTTGGAAGCATGGCAAATCTTATAGGCAGCCCCCAGCACATCTTTGTTGTTTATTGATGTAAATGATGCATTTCACTGTGTTTAGATGTGTATGTAACAAATAAAGCTAATCTTTAATCTAACTGCTCTCATGAAACCCTTAGGTCCTGCTCTCTGAGATAATTCCTTCTGTTCTAGCCATCCCTTCTACCCACCTCCCCCCTGGAAAGCCAATTAGTTTTTCTCTTTCCCGGTCCTGATGAAAGATCATGAACCTAAAAAGATCACTTCCAACAAATGGTGCTGAGTTTCAGTCATCAAGTGGAGAATTAAATGGAGACTGCTTGAATTCTTCATCCCAATCTAGACACTGTCTTGACCATTTTACCACTTGACCACTGTTCTAATGAATTGCATTGGAATCTGGAGGATCGGTAGCTCATCTTTTGGCAAGGGGTTTTGTTAATACTGAATTCAAGTTTCCGATAACCAACCTTTCCAATCTGCCTCAGCTGCCTGACCAGCTTGGCTTTCTCAGCACTTTTTTAGTTCAGCTTTTCAGAATCTGTTCTTCCACTCTTTGCATCATTCTCGTATGGACGGTCTGTATTCAGTTCGTCTTCATCATCCCCATTCAGCTCTACAAACCTGCATCAGCTATTTCATCCTGTTCTCCATCCATCACAGATATTTCCCTTGTTCCCTCTGCTACTCTTCTACTTAAAACATACCTGCTGTGTTGCCCTTAAGGCACTTATTTAGCTTTATTGCATTTTCGCTTTAATAATTTGTTTGTAATTATTTTCTAGTTACAGTTAAGGTTGATAACTACATTGTAGTTGTTGAAGGTAAATTCATTATCTGTGATGTATCGTGGCATGTAATGATGTCACTCCCGGTTTTGCCGTGTCTTGTGGGTAAATACCAGGTTTGGAGAAAGGGGAAGGCGGGGGCTTGTGTATGCAGGATCAGTGTTAGAAAAGTTCCATTTCTATGCACTAAGGAATATCATAGAAGCAACGCCATAAGTCCATATGACAGTTGATATGTTGAAGTAAAAATGTTAACGCTGATTCTGTTAAAAGAAATGACGGTTGATAATTTTTTTTGCTTGTGCTATTGAAAGTGTTGCTGGAAAGTTCGTGTTGAAGTGTATTTAAAGTTGTTGATGGTGTAGGTAGATTCTGACTGTATGTTGTACTTTAATGAGACTTTAATGTAATATAGTTGTAGTTTTACTTTTACAAGTATTTATGATGTAAATGTGATGCCAAGAAGGAAACAGATACTGTATATATTTATATATATATATATGCAACACAAGTGAATCTGCAGATGCTGGAAGTAAATAAAAACACAAAATGCTGGCAGAATTCAGCAGGCCAGACAGCATCTATGGGGGGAGGTAGTGACAACGTTTTGGGCCGAAACCCTTCATCACGAGTGAGATTTCGGCCTGAAACGTTGTCACTACCTCCTCCCATAGATGCCGTCTGGCCTGCTGAGTTCTGCCAGCATTTTGTGTTTTTCTGTATATATTTTGTATTGTTTTATCAACAGTTTTCACCATACGTTAATGAGCAAGAGTGAACAGTAAACGGTTAATCTTACTGCGATCCTGCCCTCATTGGCTACGGTTTAACTTGGTGTTTAGTTCAGAGTTTCTACACCCTGCATGAAATTTCCCGGGTTCCCTCTGCTCCTCTTCTACTACTTAAAACATATCTGCTTTCTAACTTTTTCCAGTTCTGATGAAATATATTAATTCCATTTTGGATGCTGTCTGACAAGAAAGGAAGGCCTAACCCTAAAATGAATCTACAGTTACCAGTCCCCTCATCCTCCCACTACCCTGTGCAGCAGGGCCTCCTGATTGAAACAGTTGCTAGCTTTCCATGAAAATGCATGTAGTGGTAATGAAGCTTATCCAATTTGTTATAAAGACTGGGCCCTCATTCCCAATGAGTGCAGCTGCTAAAACAACTTTGTCAGAGACTGGAGTGATCAAGCTGAGGGAAACCTGAAGCAGTAAGTTGACACTTTTGCATGCAAAAAGGATTGAGTTACGTATTTTAATGCTGTATGGGATAAAATGCACAGGGTAGCAAGGTTTAAAGAGTATAATTTGGGTTTCAGGTAGTCCTGGGATAAGAAATGGCATTTTTGACTCTCCAGTGACCATTCACATTTCTTGTCACTGCAAAGTGGGTTGTGATGGGATGAGATTCGGTTTGCTAATTTTGTATGTAGGTCACTGCTGCAAATGGGTGATAGATGGAACACAGAGTCTAATGGCATGGAATCAGCATCATGTTTGTGTTGGCTTCTATAATAAACTGTCCATTTCATCCCACGGTCAACTTCCCCACAAAACATGAAATGAGCTCTCTTCATGTTATGCTTCCCAATTTCCTTCTGAATGTGTATCCTCCTTCATAATCATTATAGTTCTCTATGAACACATTGCCCCTCCTTTCCTTTTAGTTTGTGGCCACTTAAAATCTGGTTCCTGACCTATTTTACCAATGATGGTAACTTGGACCTTCATTTGCCTTTTCCAAACTTAGTCAGGCCCACTTTGCCATTGAACATTTGTGACTGCTGTCCCTTGTCAATCCATTCTTTTCTAAATACCAGGTAATGTTTTCCTTGAAATTAATGTTTTGTAGATTCTCCACCTTCTGTGCAAAAGAAATGTTAGAATGACTCAAAATAAGCTGCGGAGAGTTGTAAACTTGGTCATCTCCATCATGGACACTAGCCTCTGTATTATCCAGGACATCTTCAAGGACCAATGCTTCAAAAAGGGGGCATCCATCATTAAGGAGCCCCATCACCTGGGACATGCCCTTTTCTCACTGCTTCTATCAGGAAGGATGTACAGGAGCCTGAAGACACATGCTTACTGATTCAGGAAAATCATCCCCTCTGCCATCTGATTTCTGAATGCACATTGAACCCATGAACACCATCTCACTATGTATTTTTATTTTCATACTACTCATTTAACTATTTTTAATATATATGTGTGTGTGTATACAGTATAATTTTATATGCATTATAATTATATATAATTTTTCTCTTTTTAATTCAGTTTTCTTTTTCTCTCTATCATGTAATGCTTTGCACTGCTGCCAGAAAGTTAACAAATTCCACAACGTATGCCGTGATACTGATTCTGATTCCAGCAGAATTTGGAGGAGAAACAAAATTAATCTTTTGCAGCCAGAAATTTTCATTAGAAAAGATTAGAAAACATGAACTCCTGGTTCCTTTTTAAACAGAAATATACCATTTTCAGTCCTAGTCAACTTTATGACAGCAAGAGCAATTGAAAGATTGTGGTCAAAACTTCT
Organism: Hypanus sabinus; assembly: GCF_030144855.1. Classification (NCBI taxonomy): domain Eukaryota; kingdom Metazoa; phylum Chordata; class Chondrichthyes; order Myliobatiformes; family Dasyatidae; genus Hypanus; species Hypanus sabinus. The sequence continues at coordinate 21,344,522 of NC_082720.1, forward strand.
GCAGCAACGTAGGACTTCCTTCCTATGGAGTCCTTCAGGATGGAGGCTGCCTGGCATCCATTCTGTTAATGTGTGTTCTGAGGTAGTGAATGAGGCCCATGTGGGAAAGGAAGATTCCTCCACGACAAGCCATTGAAGGAAATCTGTAGAATCCACAGTGTTACTGTGGAGATACCAACTGTACTTCAAGCCTCAAACCTGAGCAGTGGGTAGCATTCTACCGTATTTAGTTTTCTAAGGTACAAAGTATTTTGTGTTCCTATGTGGCATAGGAAATACATAAAAATGGCTGACGGTTAACTAAATTTATATAAGATTTGCGGCTGTTTAAAAGCTTTCCTTTCACTATAATTCTATCCAGTTAAAATAGCACTAACCATTAATTCTAAATGTCGAAAATTCAAATGTTTTTAATGATTAGTCTGTAAAGTACTTACAGAACCCTCACTCTGTGCTGATCGTAACTTCAATTTTACCTCTTCTTTGCCTGGTATCTCTCGCTGATCTGAATGCCCTCGTGCACTGTTTCACTGCTGAATCTGCTGTTCTCATTAGGCAGATATCAAATGGAGAATGTGACTGGAGAGGCTATGCAACTGGAAGAGGCAGGGCGTTGCAAGAAAGGAATTTCTCCTTGTCATTATGATAGCATTGAATCTGAAGCAGAATTCAGATTTTTTTTTAGCTTCTTGAAACCTACAGTACTTGACCATAGCTCAATGCAACCAAGAGGCTTCATCGTGTGTGTGCCGCTGAAGGACCGTCTCATAAGCTGCTTGACTTTCACCAAATGTGTGTGGTTTTATAAGAAGCTTTTACTGACTAGTTATGTACAAATGTCTACATGATTGTGATCCCGTCCTGGGTGTTACCCAGGTACCTTGTTGGTTTTTAATTGTATTACACCTGGTTTTTAATTGTATTACACCTAACTACATGTGATGGATAAGACATTCAGATTTGGTGCAGTATTTTATCCAGGTCAGGGTGATTTACTTAGTCTTGTGGCATGCCTGAGGTTTGTTACATTTACAGTGACAGTTTTTTTAAGCAGGGCTTAAAAATATGCTTGGGATAGCATAAGATATTCCATAAAAGGATTGGATTTGAGTTGTGTGTTAATGTTTTGCTCCAGCAATCCACTAAGTCAAAACTGCTGTTGAAATTTTAACATCTGCATGGTTAATCCAGTTAGGTTCCTGATGAATAGTAGTCAAGTAAGCAAGATTGTACAGTCTTCTATATATCTCAACAGTGGTTGTCTGAATAATTTGGCTTTCAGATTACACAAATATTTTGGGCTGTTATAGAGTATCACAAATTGTATGGAATGTGACTACATGAAATGTATGTCAAAAAATTTATTTCCCTTTTATTAGGTGTACTAAATAGACCCTTCATGTAGTACTAATGCCATTTAGGAAGTTTGCAAGAATCGCAATATTGCTTTAAGAAGTTGTTATTATTCCATTTATGAAGCACTAAAAGTTGAACTGTGTATTTTGCACACAGAATTGCTTGCCACATAGGCATATTGTGTTGGTGTACTGGTTAAAGGGTCATGCTGTTAAATCAATCATTCCATGGTAGTTTGAAGCTGCCACGAAGATCTCGGATGGTGAGAATAGACATATTTGGGAAGGTGGGAATGTAGGGTAAAGGTGCAAGGGTCTCCTTGGACAGAACCCCCTACCCACCCAAGCATGAATGAATGCAAAACCCAAGTCACAAATTCAGGCCATCAGTTCGCAGAAGCCTTGATCACCAAGGCAGTCTAGCAACAACTTTTTATACCAGTCAAAATAAGGACGATTCTTTAACTTTGAACGACAAGATCAAGGAAAGTATTAAATCGAGCACAGTTTCCTACTTTCATTATAATTCAGTATTCAGTAAATTCACTGAATTTTGAGTTCACTGCAAGGGTTATGAGTTGTGACATTTTGGTCCACTTTCCCTCAGTAAGAATTACCGAGAGCCATGATTATCACTGACATTATCATTCATGTGACCAGGAAATGACATAAGTTGGGATAAATCACATCGGGGAGATCCATATGTCCATTTACCCAATGGGCAGGACTTTGACAGAAAGAGGCCCAAGCATTTGAAAAGACACGAGGTACTGCAGATGTTGTAAATTGAGAGCAAAGCTCACAATATACTGGAGGAGCTCAGTAGCTCAGACAGCATCTATGAAAGGGAATAAACAGTTGATGTTTCGGGCTGAGACCTTTCATCAGGACTGGAAAGGAAGTGGGAAGAAGCCAGAATTAGAAGGTGAGGGGGAGGGGAGGCAAAATACCAAGTGGCAGAGATCATTGAAGAACCTTTGTATCTATTTAGTGCTGGTGTTTATATTCAGATTATTGGTAAGATGATGAACAGCTGCAGTGGGAAGAGAAGCAGTGAGGCTTCTGGTGACTGGGAGATGGCAATTGCTTTAACAGGTATTCTATTCCAGTTACTTCTGTAAGCAAAGAACTCTTTCTTTTCCTCAGATACCTTCAAATACTAATCAAATCAAACCAGGACCTATTGGAGCCAATGTGCAATTCTTCACTATTCACCTTTTTGTGTGCTTTCGTCAGTCCTAGTTCTTCAATGCAATTTTACCTTGGTGGCTGCCATCATTCAATGCAGAAGCCTACAGATAGATGGCAGTAGATGGCTTTCTCAAGCAACCCTGGGTCAAGAAGTGTAGAGTGTTAAACCATCATGGACAGCCGAGAGCTGGGCGAGCTGCTTCTCGGGCATCAGCAAGGATGGAACAGCAGAGCTGCGGGAAGAATGTTGTCCTTCTGAGACAGACAGATTTGTGCTCTCGTGCTCTGGAGAGTGGTCTCATTGAACCCAGTAACGTGCTGAAGGTCATTTGCAGATTTATTGTAGAAACAAACCACTAAACCCCCATAATCCAATAGCCAGGACAGGGGTTCCCAACTTTTTTATGCCATGGACCATTGAACCATAGAACATTACAGCACAGAAACAGGCCTTTTGGCCCTTCTTGGCTGTGCCGAACCGTTTTTCTGCCTAGTCCAACTGACCTGCACCTGGACCATATCCCTCCATACACCTCTCATCCATGTACCTGTCCAAGTTTTTCTTAAATGTTAAAAGAGCATTCACCACTTCATCTGGCAGCTCATTCCACACTCCCACCACTCTCTGTGTGAAGAAGTCCCCCCCCACCCATGTTCCCTTTAAATTTTTCCCCCTTCACCCTTAACCCATGACCTCTTTTTTTTCTCCCCTAACCCCAGTGGAAAAAGCCTGCTTGCATTCACTCTATCTATACCCATCATAATTTTATATACCTCTATCAAGTCTCCCCTCATTCTTCTACACTCCAGGGAATAAAGTCCTAACCTATTCAACCTTTCTCTGTAGCTCAGTTTCTCAAGTCCCAGCAACATCCTTGTAAAACTTCTCTGCACTCTTTCAACCTTATTAATATCCTTCCTGTAAATTGGTAACCAAAACTGTACACAATACTCCAAATTCACCTCACCAATGCCTTATACAACCTTACCAAAACATTCCAACTCTTATACTCAATACTTTGATTTATAAAGGCCAATGTACCAAAAGCTCTCTTCACTACCCTATCTACCTGTAACACCACTTTAAGGGAATTTTGTATCTGTATTCCTAGATCCCTCTGTTCTACTGCACTCCTCTGTGTCCTACCATTTACCTTTACCCTTAGTGGTCTGTGGTCCCCAGGTTGGGAACCCTTGATCTAGAAGATGACCCTGCAGCACACCATTCCTAGCTTCCATCTCCACATTGAGGCGTTGGGTAATTATTGCATGTGCTTTCATGGAAGCTCAGAACATCAGCCATCGTACCAACTGGTTTTAAGGCTGGTGGTCCTGCCAAAGCACCCTTCTGTATGTGTGCGTATCCTTTGTCGGGAAGGCTGGTGCCAATGGTGTGTTGGGCAATTTTGGCGACCCATTGCAGAGCCTTCCTGTCTGCTGCAGAGCGGTAGCATGCTAGAATGCTTTCTACTAAACAACTGCAGAAGGACGTGAGTACATCTGTGTATAGTCCAGCTCTTTTCAGCCTCCTCAAAGTGTAGGTGTTGGTGAGCTTTCCTGACTTTGTAGGATGTGTTCTGGGACCATGCGATGTGTTGGGCAGATGACTGGGTAATGGGCTGGAGAGTGAATTCTGTAGTTGATTGAGGATGATGATGGGGTAAGGGTTGGAAGTGAGTGCTGAGGACCAGTTGACAGCTGGGGGTAATCTATAATCATCTAATGGAGACATCTGCTTGGAGGAAGATGAAAGATTTGGATTGTCCAGGTAGGGTGCAACCGTTAAACTTAGCGCTGTAGTAGATGGTGCAGGTCTGCTTAAGACCTGCTTACTGCTTTTATGGGCCTTGTATGCATAGAGGAATTTTGTGCCAGAGACATGATATGAGCTTTAATGTTGGAGCAAGTAGAACATAAATAGAAAATTACAACACACTAAACACCCTTTGATGTTGCGCTCTTGTAATCAATGTTACCTTCCCTACTAATTAGTGTAACCCTTCCATACTACATAGCCCTCAATGTATCTATTATCCATGTGCCTATCTAAGAATTTCTAAATGCCCCTAATGTATCTGTCTCTACCACCACACCTGGCACATGTATCCAGGGCCTTTGTGAACCGAAGTCCCTGCAATGATTTGACTCTGAGGAAGTCCTTACCGAAGCACTGTTGTCTAGTATATTACTCTTTGCTGATGTTGATGGAGGGTGCCGCTACCCGAACCGAGCACACTGGGAAGACCTCATCCCCTGCTGAGAGCTTAATTCTCTACCAAATGATACTTATGTTTTTTCTCCTTCCCCCTCTCCACCCTCCACCACCACCCTCCGAAAGCCCTTTTCCTCGCACCCATTCTGTTTGGAATGTGTAACGTGTCTGCATCTCGGAGCAACAGATTTGCACAGAGGACCTAAAGTCAAGAAGAAGTCCATTGCTACCTGGCACAGCAATTTTTTGCTGACTGGAAAATCCGTGGAAGGCTTAGAGACGGGCCCTGCCCTTCAATTCAAGGCAACTCATCTGTGTATTTGAAATCTGACAACATCTGTGGACAGAGGAACAGTTATTTTTCAGACCAGAACTGTCCAAAGAATCTTTCTCTTTTGTGATCTCTGCACTTTGTACCAATGCATTCATGAATACGGAGTTTGGTGCGCTTGGAAAAATAGAGGGCTATGCGGTAGGGTAACTGTAATTCGAGGCAGTTTCATAGTTACAAGGTCAGCACAATGTGGTGGGCCGAAGGGCCTGTAATGTGCAGTAGATTTCTATGATTCTGTGTTGCAGCAGAGGTGTATTTTGTTGCCATTTCCAAAACACACCTATCACCCAAAAAAAGACACGTGCTACCAAGCCAAATTACATGTTCTGCATCTATCTGATCACTAGAACTGCAAGCCAGATCTTAAAATATATTTTTGAGTTTTATTTGCCAATCAACACATGTAAACAGGTTACTGTCAGAAAGCTATATTGTTCACATCTCTGTCCCTGAACTCTGCTAGCAATCAGGTTAATCATTCTTGTTGAACTAAATCATTCAATGTTCAATCTTCCCCTGACCCCCACCACCACCACTGCTACAGCCCCTTCAGGGTTGTGTGGAATCTGCAGTGGACACCCGTGCTACACTACAAAAGGTAGTGGATTCGGCCCAGTACGTCACAGGTAAAGCCTTCCCAGCCCTTGAGCACATCTACATGAAATGCAGAATGCACCATCAGAGATCCCACCATCCAGGTCATGCTCTCTTTTTGCTGCTGCCATCAGGTGGGACGTACAAGAGCCTCAGGACTTGCATCACTAGGTTCAAATACAATTACTAACCCCCCAACCATCAGGCTCTTGAATGAAAAGGGATAACTACACTCGCCATATCATTGAAAGGTTCCACAACCAATTTTAAGGTACTTAAAAGACTCATTATCTCATGTTCTCATTAGTTATTGCTATTTATTTAAATTTGCATTTGCACATTTTTTTGTCTTCTGCACTCTGGGTGATCCTGTTACAGTTTCTATTCTATAGCTTTGCTGAGTATGCCCCCAGGAAAATAAATCTCAGGATTGTATATGATGACGTGTATGTACAATAGATGAAGATCAGACCACATTTTATGAGTAATTAATGCAGAAAACCAGGTAATTACAAAGGGTTCACAAACTTCTTGCATCTGCACTTTGATAATAAAATTTACTTTGAACTCTAGACTGGATCTTTATCACGGAAGACAGAACTGCCTTAAATAACCACCACCTCCCCCCCCCCCCGCCAATTCTATCAGTAATTGTGGTTGGGACCCAGGGGAAACAATGAGCCTCTTGTAATCTCGAGAGTTTAAAATTATATAAAAAATAAGCCGGAAAGACAGAGCAAGCAGCATCTATGGGGGGAAAAGAGTGGTCAAATATTTCAGAACGAAGACACTTACTGTGATCTGAAATATGATGACATATTTCTTTTTTTGTAATTTATTTTTTTATTGAAGTTCATCATCAAACAAACATTTCCATAAGATGTATTTCAGACATTGTACATATATATCATATAATCATATATATCACAAATCTCCACTAAGTATTTATCTGAGGTATACACTTATAGAAAAGAGTGGAGAGAAAAAACAAGCAAAAGGAAAGAAGTATGTACAAGAAGGGAGTGATCTTTTTTTGCAACAACAGATTCATTGATTTGTGAGAATAAAATCAGGCCTATGAGGCATTATGTAGTTAAACCATTTTTCCCAGTATGAATCAAATTGTTCCAGCTTATGATTAACAGATGCTGTTATCTTCTCCATTTTGTAAATGTCCATTGTAATTTCCATCCATGTATTTAAAGTTGGGCTCTCCTGTGATAACCATTTCCTAGTAAGAGTCTTTTTACCAACCACCAACAGTATATTCATTAAATATTTATCTCTTTTCAACCTTTCTTGAGGTATATATCCAAAATATATGGTCTTACTCTCTAAGGGTATTTCACATTTAAAGATTAAAGATTGTGTATCCCCTGCCAATAGTTTTTGATAATAGGGCAGTCCCAAAAAATATGATAATGATTTGCATTTTGATTTCCACAATTTCTCCAGCAAACAGGGAGGTTACTATCCTAATGGGATTTCTGAGAGGGTGTGATAAAATATCTTATCAAGTTTTTCCATCCAAACTCCCTCCATTTCTGTAAACTGGTACACTTCCATTGATATCATATTGTTGTCCATTCTTCCTCAGATATAATTATCTCTCCTTACTTCTCCCATTTTGTTATAATGTATGAAGTTGAATGTGTTTTAAGATTTGACAACCCCTTATACATGCTTGAAATGATTCTACTACCGTTATCTGATTATCCCCTAGTGTAGCAGTTAAGATGCACTAAATCAGATGCAGCAGGACAAATATCTAGTTGTTGCAGTTGAACCCCAGGACGTCAGTTACAGCAGTTTTCCCTGGCAAATGTATAATCGATAGCATTACCAAGATTTGGAAAGATAACCATGACCCTCATCAGAGTGGGAGAGGGAGACAGACCTTGTGTTTGGAGAGGGTTTTGGGATTTAGTCTGGTGGTGCCATTTTCTCATAATTCCAGCAGCCTGCATTCTGTTTTGATCTCTGCTGCTCTTTGTGTGACTTTGCACGTTTCCTAGAAACTATGTGGGTTTCTCGTGGGTGCTGTAGTTTTCCTCCTGCAGCCTAAGGATGTGCTAGCCATTAGGTCAGATGGCAAGTGTAATCACCCTTAGGGAGCAGAGGACATGTGAGCCAGGTGCTTGGATATGTATGAGAGAATAGGATGCAAATAAGTTGTGGAACAGGATTGCCCTGGAAGCCATTAGCCAAATGTCCTTTTTGGGCAACATGTAGTCTTGATGACATCACTCTTAGGGGTGGCGTGGTAAAGTGGGACACTTTACAGCACTGGTGATCAGCAATTGGGGCTCAATTCCTGCTGCTTGTCTGTAAGGAGTTTGTACTTTCTCCCCATGACCATGTGGGCTTCCCCCAAGCTTTCTCCCACATTCAAAAGGGTTAGGGTCAGTGAGTTGTGGGCATGCTATGTTGGCAAAGGAGGCATGCCAACAGTGGCAGGTTGCCTCCACCAAACCCTCAGACTATTGATCCTTGATACAAATGACACATCTCACTGTATGTTTTGATGTGACAAATAAAACACATCTTTAAACATCTTTCTGATCTAATCAACACACACAAAATGCTGGAGAAGCTCAGCAGGTCAGGCGGCATCTATGGAAAAGAGTAACCATTCGATGTTTCCGGCCGAGACCCTTCACCAGGACTGGGCTCGTTTCCATAGATGCTGCCTGGCCTGCTGAGATCCTCCAGCATTGTGTTTGTGTTGCTTTGATTTACAGCATCTGCAGATTTTCCTCTTGTTTATGACTCTGAATTCATTGCTTAAGTAGTTATTTGTTCAGATTAGAAATAAAGGGAGCTGTGTTGGTGCTGGCTCATTTTATTATAGGAAGGCTAATAAGGCCAAGTGGCTCTATTAGTACTCAGGCAGCCCAGTAGGGTATGCAAATCAAGTAGATTTAGCAGCGCTGACGGTCGGTAAACATTCCTGAAATTAGACTTTTGACTGAAGATGATTTGATTATTTTAAGATGAAACCGCTGTTTGGGTTAATGCACAATTCTGGACAAGGAGCCGGGAAAAACCCCTAACTGTTCTCATTGGGCGGGAGGTGTAAGTGCAGCTTCGGTGTGTTCAGTAAATTGATTGTTTCATTCGATACGTTGCTGTTTCGGACGCGATTTGAACTGGCTGATTTTTAATGTGTGCGTGTATGTATCTCGGGAGAGTATTAGTGATCGCGTCCAAGGGCAGGGTGGTACCTTTACGAGACAATAAAGAACAGGCCGAGAGCTAGGAACTTTCAGTAGCCGCTTTAATTTGACCTTTCTAGTATAGGCGCTGCAACCACGACAGACCCTCAATCCCGGGTCGAACTGCACTCTTGGGGACGGAATGGAATTTGCACTTTTGATCCACCAGCCAGTGGACTCCGAACCAGTAATGGCCGGGAAAATGTAAAAACATGTGCTTATCAACCAACAGTCATGCCAGAAAGTGATTATACAAACAATGCAAATTAATTCCAAAACGTCGACAGAACTGGAGATGAACAGGAAATAACCATTCCTTCCAGGAATTTTAAATATTGTTTTTGAAGACTTACAAAGGAGTTGAGCAAAGCAATTATAATAACAAATAAAACGGGAAAGTTAACTAATAAACAACAAAACAATAGTCATACAATATTATTGCAAAGGGACAGGAAGAGCTGTTAAACTAATTATAAATCAGTTTACAGTCCAGGAAGGATTGTGCAACGATTGTAATTACTGTTGGCCCGTGTGCTCTTTTAATGGGATTGGAATGGGAGATGGGAGGATAACTAGAAGGAAATAGATTGATATGCAGATAGGTAGTTGGAAGTGCACATATTTTAGGGGGAGCGTTAGTGTTCAGGGATTGGTATAGATTAACGTATGGTTTGTTTACGTTACGCGCCGCTTTATTTAAGTGGCGTGACTCGGTGTTGCGATTGTTTTGGCGGACTTGTCATTTGCATTGAAATACTTGTGCACAAAACGTCCCTTGTTAAATGTACTGCGTGCAGTCGGTCAGTGTGGAACAAAGCAAGTGGGGGTTGGTCACAGGCATGTGTCGACAAGCTCATATTGACGGCAGTGGAGATAAGGACCAACATTCGCTTGTAGATTTTTTTTACATTTCTGCGTTGTAATTAGAATCGATTAGGCAGCAGGAAGGAGCTTTCCCCTACCGATCCCTGCAGCAAAACTTCATGGCATGTTTTTGTTCAGTTGGTAAAGTTAGTTTATCAATGTAATTCGGAGAGTAACGTTGAACTACGCGGCCGATTGCCGCAAACTTAATGTCAGCACGTGGGATGGATCTTAAAGGCTCGGGTTCAATATTAAGCGTGGAATGAGGAACAGTTGTGCCGCCTGCAATACTCTCGTTATTTGTTGCTCTATTCCTGTCTAAATTATTCGAGAATGCCTGGCTAAACTGTGCTCCTCCCTTATTGAAATTCCCGGAGGCAACTCGGGGCAGGCAGAGAGAAAGAAAACATTTAAAGGGAACTAACTGCATGCAAGTATCAACGGTTGCAGGCGATATTTTGTCTGGAGCCGAACTCATTATATTTTTCTCTCTGTGTGTTCGGGGCGGAAAGCATCAATTTAAAAACAATGAGAAGCCCGGGTTACGCTCCGAGACACGATGTGCAGGTACAGCGACTTGTTCTACTGACGCTTTTCTTGGTTTTATCCTTCCAGCAACCGACCTCAAAGGGCGAAGTCGAAAGAAGAAGCCCAGGATTACAAAGGGCGACGAGAGCCCCTCGCGAGAAAGCCGACAGCCCAGCCAGTCGGATGCCAAGGAAGAAAAGGTTTGTTACGCCGTTTGCATTGAGCATTTCCCCGCGGCCCTGGACATTTTGTCCCTTACAAGCCCTGCTGCACAAACTGGCAACTGAAGCTCCAGTAACAGCATTCCCCGAATCCGGTGGGATTGTGCAGGTTGGTTTCCTGCCTGGTCTTACAACTGAATATTTCTTATTGTAACTGAATTTTATGCTATTAGATTTCATTTTTCAATGTTATATATATAAAAGGACTTAAATGTTATTCAGTCACAACAGGTGGTTTGAATTTCAGGGGATTTCGGCAATTGTGGGTAAATATTTATACGTGCCTTTCAAAATCTTGGGGAGGGTCTGACTCACTTTGAAGTGAGTTGTCTGTGTTGTGAGGGAGTCCATCAGTTTATGCAGAACAAGCTGACACAAAGGACAATAAGCATTGAAAATGCTGGAAGTACTCTTTAGGTCTCTTGGTATCTATGGGGGAAAGCATCAGCAAACTATACAATGCAGTGTAGTGGTTTTTGTTTCTATTTCAGATTTGGCATTTAATTTGATTTGGTGGTTTGATATTACCTGAACAGGTATTTTGAGAGATTGAGTCAGGATATTAGGAAGGTTTGATTTCAAATGTAAGGCACTCTCTCAAGTATCACAGGTGGACAGATGGGAAGGATAATACTCCTGTCAGTCCCAGTTCTGAACTGCTTATTAGTGAATGTGTTTATGTTATAGTCACATGGGCCCAGTCAAAAGGCAACAATATTGCCATCAAACCACAGATCTCTGAACCCAAACTTCAGCAAAAACAAACATTTGTAGAATTTCTGTTCAGCAATAGAAATTTCATTCTCATCCCTTGTAGGTTAAGTCAAGTCACTTCTATTGTCATTTGGGCCATAACTGCTGGTACAGTGCATAGTGAAAATGAGACAACTTTTTTCAGGACCATGGTGTTACATGACACGGTACAAAAAACTAGACTGAACTACGTAATAAAAAAACAACACAGAGGAAGCTACACTAGACTACAGACCTATGCAGGACTGCATAAAGTGCACAAAAAAGTGCAGGCATTTACAATAAATAATAAACAGGACAATAGGGCAAGGAGTCAGTCCAGGCTTTGGGTATTGAGGAGTCTCATAGCTTGGGGGAAGAAACTGTTACATGGTCTGGTCGTGAGAGCCTGAATGCTTCGGTGCCTTTTCCCAGACAGCAGGAGGGAGAAGAGATTGTAAGAGGGGTGCATGGGGTCCTTCATAAGTACTGAGAGCTTAGGACAGGTGCATGAACCTCCCAACCATCTTTTCCTGCTGTGGACTGTTTACTTAAGCTATGTAGATACCAGTTTGCGTGATTGCTAATATCTGGAGAGAGTTTGGTGTGTAATCTTACAAAAAGTAAGAACTTACCATCACTGGCCAGTTGTTAAGGAGGGCTCTTTCCAGAGCTCTCTGGTACAAAGTAAAAACATTCCCAGTTCCTGGCAAACGTATCTGAACACTTATTATCAGCAAGATGGCATTCATGTAAGAGGAGCTTGCAACATAGCAATCAGGACAGTTGCTAATAAACTCGACAGTGAGCTTTAGAAGGTATTTGTGGGTGTCTGATAATGTGTTCTTGTCAGGAAGATTTTAGAAGAAGAAAGATGTGTGTTCAGGGGGCAAATTCCAAACTTGATGACAAAAGTAGCTGGAAGTATGGGTATCAATGGTTGAGTGATTTTTTAAATTGCTAAAGGGAAGAGCTGAGAAATCTGATGCGCGAGGTCCTGGAGGTCAGCGTAGGCAGCTCCATTGACCAACTTGAAAGCAAAGATGCAAATTTCAAACTTGATGAACTGTGAGCATAGTGATTAGGTTTTTAACCAATTGTAGCTAGTGCGAGGAATTTGATGTCTGTTTTGAATTTAGATGCTGGAGAGATGCGGCCAGAAATTCAATGCAATCAAATACAACACGACGGCAAGGGTTCAAAAGTTCACTTTTCAGGTTCAGTGTTTAATGAGAAGGATGAAAATAGGTGATGGAGATGGGAATTCAGACAAGATTACGTCCTGCCCTCCCTCCACCTTACTGACTTATCCCTTCCTTTCCTGTCCTGAAGAAGGGTCTCAGCCCGAAACGTTGACGGTACACTTTTCCATAGATGCTGCCTGGCCTGCTGAGTTTCTCCAGCTTTTTGTGCATGTTGCTTAGGAAGTACAGGAGTCTTATCGATGTCTTCCTGTGTGCTGTGAAAATGTTATTGGTAGGTTTTGTCCCTGTTTGACAGGCTTGACCTCACCAGCCTAGATAACTAGATCAGGCCCTGGCGTTGGTGGGGTAGTGGTTTGATCTGTTAGCCCAGCAAGATGGTAAAGGGTACTGGTTTTGGTCCACCAGCCCAGGTCAATAGTAACAATATTAGAATCCTGGCAAAATTCTAAAGGTTAGAGGAGAACACTTCTGCCTCATTAATATGTGTGTGTCTGAAACCTGATGGATTTTTATAAGGTATTCCTAAGGTACAGATAGAACACACGAGGCTTTATACATTTCCGGGGAAGTCCCGTGGTTTCTCTGCCGCAAAGACCTCCATTCTAGAATAAATGTGGCACAGTAGCAAAGTGACTAGCGTGACTCTATTACAGCTTGGGGCATCAGAGTTCAATTCCACCGTCACCTGTAAGGAGCCTGTATGTCTTCCTGGGAATGCATAGGTTTTCCGACAGTCTGAAGATGTACCCGTTTCGTAGGTTAGTAGTATTTGTTACTTGTCCTGTGATTAGGCTAGAGTTTAATCGGGGATTGCTTAGTGGACGAACCTATTCTGCACTGTATCTCAATCAGTAAATGCATTGTGGCAGTCTGTTCAAAGACTTGTTAACTTTTCAAACTAAAACTTCTTCAATTTCTACTTCAATAAACTTGGGGGAGGTGGGGGGAAGACCTGCACACATTGTGCATCATTGGATTACAAGTTTGCTCTGGGATTGGGATTAACTTCTGTTTTTGTTTATTGTTTGGTTTTGGCAGATGTAGCGGTCTAGATTCTAATTACCCCTTCTTTCCGCCCTCAAGATACTCGCACTCCAAAGGCTGGATTAAAATCGTTCATGCTATTGCTAAGTCATGCTTATGCATGCTCAAATCAATTTCTAAACCATTACGTAGTGAAAAGCTGATTGTGTTTGTGAGACCAGCCTGTAGCATTTCTGTACATTGTTTCTAAAAATATCACAGTGAAGTCTCCACTTTATTGAATGAATGAGCACCTGTTTGTAAATAGGCTATTTCAGGAAGTTAAATGATTGTTTCAGTGTGTATACCTTAATTCTTGTGGTTGACCCATTTTTTGCACAGTAATTTAATGAGTTAGAAACCATCCGGGATGGATAAACTGGTTTGATCAGTTACTTTTGCAGAACTAATACAAAAGCCAAATCATGTGACTGCATAAAAACTTGAAATAAAAACAAACAGTGCAGGACATATTCAGCAACACCATGTAAGGAGAAATTGAACATAGATCTGTACAGCCTCACAACAACCCGTGGTGGTGTGTGAAACTGAGTAATCAAATGCAAACCTAAACTAATCCCTTCTTCCTACACAATGTCCATACTGTTCCACTTCCTGCAGAACATGGGCACATCTAAAAGTATTTTGAATACCTCTTATCATATTTGCCTCCACTACTGCCCCAGTGTGTCTGTGTCTGTCTTTCTTGCCACATTCATCGACCTCCAAATCCCTCTTCACACGCAGAAAAAAGAACGAAACGGATCAGGCACATCGACCCACGAATCCTCCTCCCCGCACAAAAAATGCCAAGAAGACCAGGCAGCAAAGCACAATATAAAAACTATAGGAAAAAAGAGTCTACAGTCCACGTCCACATCCAAAGCACAGTAAAAACCTGGGCAGCACACTCTGAGCACAGCGACAGGCTCTCCCCGTCTCGTTTCTATAACGTCAATAACCTGGGGCATATTCTATCAGGACCTGGAGACTTACCCATCTTTAACGTTCTTTAAGAAACTCAGCGCTACCTCCCTTTTCTCAAAATGCCGTAAGATATTCACATACTCCACACTGATCTCCCTATCCTCCATGTCCTTCTTGGAAGATACTGATGGAAAGTACGCATTTAGGACCTCACCCGTGTCTTCCGTCTTGAGGCACATGTTCCTTCCTTTATCCTATTTATCATCTTCCTCTCTTCTTTCATATGTCTTCACAAAATCGTTCAGGGTTTACCTCAATCAGAAACCCTAGATGAACCATGAAATCTGGAATTTGTTGACAGCCAGATCAGAGGCATTCAATCTGGAGATCAAGAATGCTACAAGAGGTGAATGTTTGATTTCTGGAATGCCAACTCACAGGCGAAGTGGAGATTCTGGACTAGACTGGAATCAATGAGGGATTCTTGACAGCTGTGGCCGGGTTTGAATGCCATAACCTCCTACAAAGTTAAGTCTTGTGACATTAGAGACAGCAGAGCCTCGCTTGGAAAGAGCTCAATACCTTCTATGCTCGCTTTGGCCATGAGTATAGGGAGGAACCGTCGCATGCCCTCCATGCCTCCCAATGGTACTTCAGTCTCCAGTATCTGAGGATGACACGCGGGCTGCCTTCAACAGAGTGAATCCAGACAGAGTACCGAGCCGACTACTGAAGACCTGTGCTGGCCAACTGGCTGCTGTTCTCGGATATCTTCCATGTCTCACTCCGGCAGTGTGTGGTACCTACCTGCTTCAAGCAGGGTTCAATCGTACTGGTGCCAAAGAAGAGCGTGGTAATCTGCCTCAGTGACTATTGCTCAGTGCCGCTTACGGCCACAGTCATGGAGTGTTTTGAGAGGCTGGTGTTGAAGCACATCACCTCCTGTTTGAGCGATGACTTGCATCCACTCCAGTTTGCCTACTGAAGCAACAGATGCCATCTCATTGGCTCTTCACACAACCCTGGAGCATCTGGACAGCAAAATGGCTTACAGCATCAATTACACCTCAGCTTTTAATACCATCATTCCCTCAAAACTAATTGGTGAACTCCAAGACCTGGGCCTCTTGTGCAATGGGATGTTTGATTTGCTCACTTATAGACCCCAGTCAGTTTGAATTGGCAAAAACATCTTGTCCATCAGCACAGGAGCGCCACAGGGCTGTGTGCTTGGCCCCCTGTTCTACTCACTTTACACCTATGACTGTGTGGCTAAGTACAGCTCCAACGCCATATACAAGTTTGCTGATAACACCACTGTTGTGGGCCGTATCAAAGGTGGTGATGAATCAACGTACAAGAGGGAGATTGAAAATCTGGCTGAGTGGCGTAACAATAACAACAGCCTCTTACTGAATATCAGTAAGACCAAGGAACTTCAGGAGTGGGAAACCACGGGTTCATGAGCCAGTAATTATCGGAGGATCAGTGGTGAAGAGAGTTAAAATTTCAGCCTGATATCCTGCAATGTTAGTAATGATACTGAGCCCTGAGTGATAATCAGCTACTTGAATGGCATAGTTTTCACTCCCTGTTGTTCCAAGTTGCTTAGTTAAGTGTTTCTCTTTCATAAAAAATGATGTATATAGTGTCTCTTGAAAGAATGATCAATGGCTTTAAGGTCTCTGTTGGCATATTTGACAGCCGTCTGCTGCTGATAATTATTTCAATCTGATTTGGCTCAACACATCTCCCATTCTTTAGTTTCTTGTGCTGCTTGTACTGAGGTGAAACTCTGTACTGGCCAACCCTTTCACCCCACTCTGCTCTGCTGCTGTGGTGCTGCTCTGTGAAGCCCCGCGTCCTTGTGGTGCCTCAGCCTCTGAGCTGGCCTGTGAAGTATATGTTGGTGGGACAGTTATTAAACCTGATTTGTTTAACACTTCATTGGTGCATTTCATGGTGGACAAAAATCACACACCTCAAAATAATACTGAAGCAGTAGTCAGCTTCAGCAAGTATCAAAGATTAGCTTTATTTGTCAAAACATACAGTGAAAAGCATTGGTTGCGTTAGCTGGGGCAGCCCACAAGTTTGCCACGCTTCCATGGCAAACATAATATGGCCACAACTTACTGACTTTAACTGTTTCTTTTAAACTCTGGGAGGAAATGCCTGGAGTAAACTCAAATATGCGAACTTACTTTAGACGGTGTTGGTTGAACATCGGATGAGATGGTGGCACATTTGGACTCTGGCCACTCTAGGTCCAATCAGAAGTGATCATCTTCGTCTTCTGTGCCTTTTTTACGATCGCAAGTGGCTGCTGGGTACTGAGAACATCGGGTACTGCAGGACCCTCACATCAGCAAGATGCTTGACAGGGATAGAGCTGGGCTTACTGTATACCGTTGCTATGTTGTAGCCTCGACTTGCTGTGTACCATTAGATGGTGCGTGGTCCAAAAAGAAGAGCAAGTGAATCCTGGGCATTGTTGTTGTGATTGCAACACCCTGCTGTCTTTGGTAACGTAGAATGCTGCGAGTCTAGTTCCCTGGTTCATTTTCAAGGCTGATGACGGGGGAGCCATGTTGCTTTGGCTATGGTGAGGATTAGGCCTAAACCATGAGGTCACCTGTTGCAGTCACCCAGGGGAGGAGATACTGAAGTGGTATGGGAGAGGCCGCTGTTGGTGCGCTGGAGTCGGTTCTGGATTGGCGGCTGGCCCATCCTGCTGATGCGGTCCTCCCTGCTTGTTCGGTGAAAGAATAAGCTGGACCTGAGTTTGAGATGTTTTTCTAAATCCATAACCATTTGTGCTATGTACTATATAGTGGGCTGTGAGCTCTTAGTAATGTGTGTTGCACCTCGGTGCCAGAGAAACAGTTTTGTTTGGCTGTATTCAAATCTGGTTGAATGATAACTACATTACCATTCTTGATTGACTGGTAACTCTGCAAGTAATTAAGATTTCCTCAGTTGCGTTTTAATGAACTCACTGAACATGTGTTTGGAATTTTGCTTCCTGATTTGTTTTACATTAATAATATGTATTAGTCCAGAAATTGAATTGCAGAATGCATTTTTTTCTGCCAGTGTTGTGCAGTTTATTATTTTTCCTGATTAAAATTGCCACCTTGGGTTACCATATGCTGCCCCTTCACCCTTGCTTCCCTGGTGAAAGTTCTGCTTTGGAGGTACACAATGAGATTGCTCCTTGTTCTGGAGCATTTCAGCGAATTTTGACCACAGTGTCCCTAAGAGGTCACTGTAGTTGGGACAATTCTAAGTCTTCCCAGTATAACAGCAGACTGGGCAATGAACCAGGTAAGTTGAGAGCTTGCTGCATCCTCCCCACTACTGAAGTATCTCCTTTTCACCTTCCTTTCACATTCCTTTTCACCCCTCCCCGTCCAGCTAGCCACTACCGCACCAAAAATACAAAAGCAACCTGCTTTCTCCACCACAATGTGAGACTTCAGGTCCCCAATGCACATGAGATTTAGTGAACTTCCAATAGGCACCTTCCAGGGTTCAACGTACTGGTAAATACATCAGTATTGTTATGGGATGGTTCTGCTTTTTAATTTCTGATTTTTGTGATGCAATTTCTTCTTAGGATAAAGTTGAATCAGAAAATATGGCAGCTGGAAATGGACAAGCTTATCAGCCTGACAATCCAAGTGAGCTGCTTTCTGCAGAGCAACACTTCCTAAAGGCTTTGCACAGCTTCATGTGTGATCGCAATACTCCCATTGCCAGAATACCACACCTGGGCTTCAAGAAAAGTAAGGCACGATGCTATGAATTTAATCTTGCACTATTTGGTAAATGCATCATGGTTGATGGGTTCGCGTTTAATGGATGAGAATATGTTTGCTGTCTGAATTTAGCCCTGCACCATTAGATTATTCCCAAAGTTATTGCTGTTTTGTTACTTGCACCAAAGAAATGGCTGTCTGTGCTGACCCTGTTTGGTTAGGTCCTTGGATGTGTAGTTAAAACTAATCTTAGTATTAAATGCTGTTGTCTTCTGCCTGGGGAAATGCCTGGGTGCTTTTGAATAAGGAAATGATTGGATATGATGAAAACCAAAAGAAAGCTTAAAACTTGTAGGATTTTTTTGGCATCATTAACAGATTTTCTACCTCTGGTGGCATGTTAAGTTTAATTTGTTGCATGCTTAAATGTAAGGTGTTCTGCTTTAAGGTACACTTGAGGGGTGGAGTAATTTTCTAAGTGATCATAAAATTTGTAATTGCTTGCTCATTGGTAAAACTAAAAGATATCTCAGTATTGTATAATTTAATTTGTAATCCCTATGGGTCATTCTAAAAGTTACTTTGTGCAGTCAGTGCATATTGACTTTTCACTGCTTTTATAAGGGGTGAATGAAGGGGATCAATTATGTTAATGTAATCAAATGTAAATGGACATGGTTCTTGAACAAGCTGATACAGCTCCTTTAGAACATTCTGCTGAGTAAAATTATGCAGGAAATGAAAGGGAAAGTGGTATTCCCTGGGGTAAATTGCAGAATATTTGCCATGACAAAATAATTGTTCTTAAGATTGATATGCACAATTGAAAGATAGACCCAGACAGGTCAGAAGAGATGGCTTTATTGAAAGGTATATATTTGTATTTTTAACAGATTAAGTTTATGGGAACTCCCTTCAGCAGACAGCTGTCAGTTAATTTTTACTGGTCAGTAAGCTTTAGTGAATGTGTGAAAAAGGCGCATGGTGCAGCAACAGGCTGCTCCTCCGGTGCATTACCCTGGTGAGAAATTGAATTGAATTGACTTTATTTCTTACATCCTTCACAAACATGAGCAGTAAAAATCTTTGTTACGTTTCCATCTAAATGTACCATATGCAATCATAGTAGTTTATGATAAGTAGAACAGTCAGTGTAATATAGAGTACACACAAATCAGCGTGAGTTCATCAGTCTGATGGCCTGGTGGAAGATGCTGTCCCTGAACCTGTTGGTCCTGGCTTTTATGCTGCAGCTGGAATAGATTGTGGTTGGGGTGACTCGGGTCCCCAATGATACTACGGGCCCTTTTTACACACCTGTCCTTGTAAATGTCCTGAATCATGGGAAGTTCACAACTACAGATGCACTGGACTGTCCGCACCACTCTCTGCAGAGTCCAGTGATTAAGGGAAGTACAGTTCCCATACCAGGCAGTGATGTAGCTAGTCAGGATGCTCTCAGTTGTGCCCCTGTAGAAAGTTCTTAGGATTTTGGGGCCCGTACCAAACTTCCTGAACTGTCTGAGGTGAAAGAGTCACTGTTATACAGCTAGTGTCGACAGACCACTTGAGTTCTTCAGTGATGTGGATGCTGAGGAATTTGAATCTATTCACCCTCTCAACCCCAGATCCATTGATGTTAATGGGGGTTAGCCTGTCTCCATTCCTCCTTTAATCCACAACCAGTTCCTTTGTTGTTGCAACATTGAGGGAGGGGTTATTTTCTTGACACCACTGTGTCAGAGAGGTGACTTCCTTCCCTGTAGGCCACCTCGTTATCGTTTGAGATGAGGCCAATCAATGTAGTGCCGTTGGCAAATTTAATTAGCAGATTGAAGCTGTGGCTGGCGATACAGTCATGGAGGGATACAGGGAGGGCCATCTGAAGAATGTGACCAAACTGTATTGGATACTTGACACAAAAGACACTGCAGATGGAATCTGGAACAAAAAAAATCTCTAGAAGAACTCAGTGGATCAAGCAGTATCTGTGGAGATTTGCCTCTTCTACTTTCATTAAAGCTGCATGGCCAATAAATTCTTCCAGTGTCTGTTTATTCCATATAAGGGACGGTCCAGCAGGAGGCAAAAGGCAAGCAGTCATTGTGAGGAAAGCCAAATGGTGTTCCTGTTTAAAATGAGTGCTTCAGGTTTTTACCTTGTGTCACCTATAGCTTCTGCACATTAGAGAGAAAGGGCACACATGCTCCTTTTAATATTGCTCCCAACTTTAGTTGAAAAGACTCTCTGCATATTTTATATGGTGTTGTCTGTTACGGGAATGCTTACTGAGGAATTTTTGGTATTTGTACAAATATTAGGTCAGGCTTACAGCTTGAATATTTTCTTGGGTTCAACATTGTTAGTTTGCATGAAGCATTAGTTGCGTAACTTAAATTGGAACTTTGCCTATAATGCCCAAAATGTTGTTTACCCTAATATGAGCCAGAGTTATAGTTCAAAGTTCATATATATCACCACATACAACCCTGAGATTCATTTTCTTGCAGGTATTCACAGTAAATACAAGGAAGACCATAGAATTGGTAAAAGACAGCACCCAACAAGCAGGAAAACAACCAGTGAGCAAAAGACAAACTATGCAAATACAAAAGAAAAAATAAATAAGTGATAAGTCTCGAGATCATGAGATGAAGATTCCTTCCTTAAAAGCGAGTCCATAGGTTGCAGGAACAGATCAGTGATGGGGCAGGTGATGTTGTCCCCTCTGGTTCAGGAGCTTGATGGTGGAGGGGTAATAACTGTCCCTGAACCTGGCGGTGTGGATCCTGAGGTCCTGATGGTAGTCATGAGAAGAGAGCATATCTGGGTAGTGGGCGTCTTTGATGATGGAAGCAGCTTTCCTGTGACAGGGCTCCATGTAGATGTGCTCAGCGGTGGCGAGGGATTTACCAGGGACAAACTGGACCATATCCACTATTTTTGGAGCATTCTTCCATTCAAAGGTATTGGTGTTTTGATACCAGGCTCTGGTGCAATCAGTCAATATAGTCTGCACCACATCTCTATAGAAGTCTGTTAGAGTCTTAGATGACACGCTGAATCTTTGCAGACTTCTAACGAAGTAGAAGTGCTTTCTTCATGATTGCACTTGTGCTGGGCCCAGATCAGCTCCTTTGAAATGACAGTACTGAGGAATTTTAAGTTGCTGACTCTCTCCTATAGTCAAATTTATTATATTGATGTTAAATTTCATTATTTGCTGTTCTTTCTAGATATTGGCTAATCAGCCTTTAACAATAAAAAACAAAAATGCAAGTGCTGGAAATCTGAAATATAAACAGAAAATGCTGGTGAAAACCTGAGGAGCCCCTTCTGTGTTGCTCTGCGTGTAGTCAGTGAAATCACAAGAATTAATTTACAATTGACCTCATCCTAAAGTAACATTTCAGTTGGTTATTTTTTTTAAAGTGGAAAATAAATGAGGCAATTAATTTTGCTGAGTAATATCTTGAGGGTTCTGTTCTGACTTTCTTAGGAGAGAGAGGTTTAACCATTATCTAAACAAATGCCATTGCTTTTCTCAATGGACAACAAGATTATGTTTGTCTTTTCCACATCAGAAGAGCTGTCAATTAAGGTGGAAGCTGCAAGTTTGCATTAGTAAAGCTGTTTAATAATTCTTCAGAAGTCCAGCTGTGGTGGTTTGCTATTGATGAAGCATATCACTAGGATTAGTGAGCCATTTTTAGACGCCTTGGTGCAAGTTGTAATATAAAACTGCTGCCAAGATGGGAATGGGCACCCCCGTGGTGTTCATGGAGACCTTTCAAATCTGCTCCGTTTTCAGTGGGAAGCAAAATTTAGATGGGCTGCACACTTGGGTGAGTAAATTTCTTCCTGTGCCCAAACTAAAAATGGCTTCTCAAAGTGCACTTCAAGGCTTTAACTCTGCACACCCCCACCACTGAACGTGGGCTTGCAAGGATAATGTGTGGATTTTTTTGTATAGAAATCTCTAATTGAAATGTAGGCAAGAGCTTTCACAGACGCAGTTTTGCAGCTGCTTCCTGGTGATGGGGTCCAGAATTTTTTTTTTTTTTTGTTTCCTGTGTCTTGAATATTGCAGGTTTCATCAGCTTATTACCAAATGCATAACCTTTGACTTAATGCATATTTGTTCAGATTAATAGTTAAACCCTACTGTAACCTTTGGAACTTTGACCATAAATGATTCCGATTTGCTTTTTTCAGAGAATGCTACATGCATTGCCTAAAACAAGCTAGCTTATCCCAGTGATATATTTTAACAATAACAAACTTTTGAAGAATTATTAAACAGCTTTACTGTTACAGGCTTGGGGATAATGTATATATGATAATATGTTACCTCATTATTGATAATACTATGTTACCTTGGGCTCCTGCATTACAAAATTGTGCAGTTCCTTCTGCTGTTGAAAAATTTTTGTGATATCCAAAGATTCCAGTTTGTTAGCTTTAGAAGCATACCAAGACCTGTGGAGAGCAAAGGACATTTCTAGTCATAAAGACCAATTAAATACAGACAGACAGACAGACATACTTTATTCATCCGGAGGGAAATTGGGTTTCGTTACAGTCACACAAACCAAGAATAGTGTAGAAATATAGCAAAATAAAACCATAAATAATTAAATAATAGGTAAATTATGCCGTGGTAAATGTAAATGTAATGTAATTGGTAAATGTAGAGATGAATCTTTGCCATTAGTCACTCTTGCACCAAGCCAGGTAGTCAGGTGTTTGAAATTGTGTCTCCTCCTTCACTAACCAGATTCATCAGTGCTGTGTGAAAGGTGTACACTTCTGTGCATTGTCAGAACATAGAGCAGTGCAATACAGAAACAGGCCCTCAGCCCACCATGTCAGTGATGACCGTGAACACTAATCCCATGTGTCTGTCCATCTCTAACCCTCACCTGTTCCAATGAAATGTCATAAGGGAAATGAATCTGGTGGAATTCTTCATAATTACCCTTCTGTGACAAGTTCATAGAATGCCTGGTCAAGGTGTGATCTAACATAATTGCCCATGGTATGTATCTTCAACACCTCTGTCATCATTCATCTGGGTCTGGACTGCTTTGGCTCTATCCCTATCTGTACACCCAAAACCCATAGAAACATATCCATACCTGGTGGGAAATGACCAGCCTCTTTTATTGCAGCAATGTTGCCCTATTCGTGACTCTCCCACAAGTTCTGCTTTTCATTAAGATTTGAAATACTTCAAGTTAATTGTCTGAGTCCGAACTTGCGCAAAGTGATGTTCACACAACGTCCCTGGGTTGCAGATCTGCACTGTCCCCAAATTGAGCAGCAAATCAAATTTTAAAATCTTATTTCAATTCTCGCCAAGAGCCCTCCCTATCAGTGTACTTTCCTCCAGCTAGCTACACTCTAATCCTGGCCTCTGATCCTGAATATAGTAGCTTAGCCAGTGGTGCTTGTGCCTTAAAATGCCGTAGAGTAGTCAGAACATTTCTGCAATATCAAAGATGGCAGAAAAATGGATGTTGTTTGAAAGAAGTCATGATAATAGGATGCCATGGGTTTGTGTCTTGGTAAATGTCTCAATGTTTATGGAAATGACCATAACCAATGACAAAGTTATGGAAGTGATTCTGATTTGTTTGGTAGAAATGGCTACCTACTCACTTCCATGTCATTAACCCTCTTGTTAATATTATGATAGAAGATGGAGTGTTAAGGTTTAAAGGGTTTGAGATATTAATATTATCATGAGAGTTAATGATTTGGTGTGACACAGAAGCAAGTAGGTAACTATTGCTTTATGCTTATTTTTATTTTGATTTAAAAATTGATTGGGAAAATACTTATTATCCATTGAAAATATTTCCCTTTGGATTCATAGTCACATAGCATGGAAATAGTTCTCTCCTGAGCCCTACCATTTGGCACCCTTTTACAGTAATCCTAATTAATCCCAATTTTTCATTTTCCAATATTTGTCAATGACCTCTGCTGAATCTACCTTCACATTAGGACATGAGGCAAAATTTAAGGTGTCCAATTAACTTGACTGCATCACAGCCTGGTATGGAAACATCAATCCCTTTAGTAAATCTTACAAAAGATAGAGGTTTCAGCCCAGTATCACAAGTAAACCCTCCCAACCATTAAGCACATGTACATCTGTCGTAGGAAAACAGCATCCACCATCAGAGATCCCCACCACCCAGGTCATGCATTTATCTCACTGCTGCAATTAAGAAGTAGGTACAAGAGCCTCAGGACTCGTACTACCAGATTCAAGAACAGTTACTACCTTTTAACCATCAGGCTCTTGAATAAAAGGGGATAACTGCACCTAATTATCCCATCATTGAAATGTTCCGACAACCAATGATCTCACTTTCAAGGACTCCTTATCTCACTATCTGATGTTCTCGTTATTTATTGATATGCATTTATATTTGCATTTGCACAGTTTGTTTTCTGCACTCTGGTCGATCTTTCACTGATCCTGTTATAGTTACTATTCTATAGATTTGCTGAGTATGCCCCCAGGAAAATGAATCTCAGGGTTGTATATGGCGACATATGTGTACTTTGATGATAAAATTTCAACCTGCATATCTTTGACTGTGGGTGGAGTGATCTTGTGCCTACTGCGCGAAGGCAGCATCCAAGGTCAGGACTAAACCTGGGCTGCTGGTGCTGTCAAACAGCAGCTCTATTCACTGTTCCCCTACTGGCTTGGCTTTGCTCAGTTAGTAATTCAAATTAAATTAATTCTCTAACATTAAATCCTATGAGAAAGCCTTCCCCACCCCCACTCCAAACTCCCAGACAAGTTGGTAATTACTTCTGTCAGCAAATGTGGATGTTGCCCTGTTACTTAATACATCAAAAGAGGGAGGCTTCACATCTCCGCATGCACAGTGTTTGTGGTCAACACTCTTGTGTAATTGTGGTCAGCACTTGGTTAATGAACATTAGGACGACATGATTTTCAAAGGATCCCTGAACCAGTAAAAAAGAACGTATTTCTCTTGACTCTATGAGACCACTGCAACAGGCCTCAAATCAATTTTCCTAAACAGATTTTTTTGGGCAGAATGTGAAATCACTTGGATTGGATCATTCTTAAACAAAAGTAGTTTCATATCCTTAGGAACTCTGTTGAATGAAAGATTTCTGACACTGGCAGAAATTTGCTCCTCTTTTATCCTGCACTGATGCCTTGAGTCAGGCAGATTATCTAAGAGTTCTATTTGCTTCATATTGTCCTGCCTTTATTCTGAGGGGCCTTGTATTCAATTTCCATGGCTTTTTCAAATTATTTTTCCTGTGTTGGATTAAAATGCAAGTTTTTAATGTAGATCGACGTGATATACAGACAACAAGGAGGATAAATATCTTCATCTATCTTGTAATTAAAAAAAAGTCATCTTTTGGAATGAGTATCTTGAACAAGGCCAATGTTCATTGCATCCCTATTGGGTCTTGAGGTGTCTTCGTGAAGCTCTGCAGTCCTTCTGTTGAGAATAATCCCACATCATCCAGGACCTAGACTCAATGATGCATTTGCAAATCGGAATGTGTGCAGGTTGAAGTAGTGCTGTTCCCTGAGACTGTTGATGGCAGAAATCATGGGATTGGGAGAGGTTGGAGTAGTCCGGGCAAGGAACTGCAGTTGTAGCCACTGTGTGTGCAGGTAGTGAGAGAGTGGATGTTTAGAATGATGGATGATGTGCCAACCAGTTGAGTTGGTTTGTCCTGGATGCTATTGATTTTGAGTGTTGTGGAAGTAGTTCTCATCTAGACAAGTAAAAACTTTCCATCTACATCTTGATCTGTGACTTGTAAATGGTGGAAAGGACTCTTGCTGTTTAGAAGGCAAGTTTCTCACAGCAGGATAGCAGTTTCTAACTGGCTGTTGTGGCCACTATTTATATGGCTGGTCCACGTGAGTCCCTGGTTGTTTGTCAACCTAGTTTAATGCAAGGAGACTCGGCAATAGCAATGCTATTGATTTTTAATGGTTGATTTTCTCTTGCTGGATATAAGGTTATTGTGTGGTACTTTGGTTTGAATGATGTCTGCCACTTATCAGCCCAGACTTGACTGTTTAGGTCTTACTACATGTGGGGATGGACAAGTTAATTTACTGAGGTGCTGAAAGTGTGCACTCCCCAGCAATTTTCCTTTTATTTCACTGTGCAGTATAAGAAATGCCATTGAGTTTGGAGGACTTCCCTGGGGTATCCACTCCTGCCTGTGGACCACCACTCCACTGCCATTCGGAGTATATCCAGCCAGGCAGGACACGCACAAGAATTGCAATGCAACACTTTGCCTTTAAGTATAATTCTGTAGTTAGGAAGTCTGCAACAACCCTCCCAACTTGGATGCCAGATGGTTAACTAGGCTGATTTAAAAATAATATACTAAAAACCCATTTGATTTTAATGCAATGTAAACACTTACTGGAAATGCGTTTTTTTTCCCACCAATTCCTTTCTGCTGCCTTTGTACATTGATACAGCCTTGCTATCGACTATTTAGTCCTTTCAGAATAGAATGGAATGGGGCTGGCACGGTAGCATAGTGGTTAGCACAGCACTTTACTGTACAGGCAAAGATAGTTCAATTCCCACCGGTGCCTGTAAGAAGTTTGTACAATCTCACTGTAACTAGTTGGGTTTCCTCTGGGTGCTCCAGTTCCCTCCCACCGTCCAAAGACATACCAGTTAGTAGGTAAATTGGTTTTGTAAATTGTCCTATGATTAGGCCAGGATTAAATCAGGGGTTGGCTGGGCTGGACAGGCCTATTCTGTGCAGTAAAATTTAAAAATGGGCACATGGTTAATGGAACCATCTTTGTTTAGCAGTGCTGCTTCAATTCTTTTCAGTTTTGGTTTTTCACTTTGTCCCTCACCACCTTATTTTCTAAGCCTTTAAGTATGTCGTGTCTTTGCACTGGTAGCATAATACTGCAGGTGTTCCATAGAAGCAAATGTATACCATTCTGTGTTAGCTCAATTGAATTGTACGCAGCTTCATTCACTGGCTTGGTATATCCATAAGTCCCTTTCACAAATGAATGTTACTGATTTCAGGATTAAAGTAGCAGAATATGGATTTCTTTCATTCTTGAATTGAAATTTTTTTCTTGGCTTTGTTAACCTATGTGAGTACCCGTACTTACCCCAGTATTTGGAATGTTGGGTACATTCCAAATTCTTTTATGAAGGATTAGCCCAAATTCTGATTCTACCCACTTTTTATAAAAGAGCATTGAACATAGCTCTGGTAGATAAGACTAAGGTAAATCTGACAGCATTCTTCAAGTATATTAAAGGCAAAAAAAAACTAGGAAAGAATGTCTGACCCATTAAGGGCAACGGGGAAAATTTGTGTGTGAACCAGAAGGTATAGGTGAGATCTTAAATACTTTTCCTTTGTATTCAGAAAGGAAGCAGACTTCATAATTCAGGAACTCGGTGAAGGAGTGGGTGGAAAAACTAGTGCAGGTCTTCAGTAATAAAGAGGAGGTTCTTGATGAGCCAGCAGGCTTAAGAGTGGATAAATTCCAAGGCCCAGATAGGATTTATTCCAGGTTGTAGCAGGAGGGGACTGCTGAAGCACTGGTTCAGAACTTTAAACCTTCACCAATTGTAAGTAGGGTTAATTAGACCTTTTCATAAACTTTCAAGTGGAATATTTAAGGCATGCTGACCAGTATCATTATCATGTCCTCTCTGGCGAATGCCAAAACACTGTTAATTCAGAATTAAAATGAAGACTAGAGGCAATACTGTTTAGGGATGAAGAGAAATCTATTCTTACTTTGTGCAGACACGAAATCTGCAGATGCTGGAAATTCAAGCAACACACCCAAAATGCTGGTGTAACACAGCAGGCCAGGCAGCATCTATAGGAAGAAGTACAGTCGGCGTTTCGGGCCGAGACCCTTCGTCAGGACCAACTGAAAGAAGAGACAGTATGAGATTTGAAAGTTGGAGGGGGAGATCAGAAGTGATAGAGAAGACAGGAGGGAGAGGGATGAAGCTAAGATCTCAAAAGTTGATTGGCAAAAGAGATACAGAGTTGGCCCGAAACGTACTGTACTTCTTCCTATAAATGCTGCCTGGCCTGCTGCATTCCACGGGCATTTGGTGTGTGTTGCTTATTTTGTGCATTCCATTAGAGAGCAACTTAGCATCATGAAAATCTTTCCCACAGGGCTGGTAAAATTAGAATTTCTGTGTCTGACCACTGTCTGACTTTGGTGCACAGGATTCCAGAGGCAATACTGACCCCTGAGGAAATATTGTTTTGATTAAACAAAATTCACTGAACCCTGTTATACTGTATGTGCTTCCCCTAGCATGGTGGAAAGTTGTGAAGTTTTGAATAGGAGTTTAATGGGATGACATATGAAAGTCATTACTTCATATGTCATCCCATTATAAGAATTGTTGGCATCCAAGGATTTTATTTTCCTTTTTTTTAATATTTATATTTATGTGTATATGTAATTAGTATTCAGCACTGCAATGTTTTTTTTGACTTGATTGTGAATTCCAGTCAGGGCTGTAGATCTTGGTCTGTTCCCTCCTTAACCCTCTCTCAGCCAGGCTACTCTGAACTGATGTTCTACCCACAAACACTTCTCCCACATTATTCCTAGAATTCTTGACAATGACTGTTGCTCTTTTGGAGTTCCATCAACACTAATTTTGTAAGGGCTGGATTTGGTTTTGTGCTGCAATTGTACCAGGTCACTTGTAGGTAAACCTTTCCTTGGTATTAAAATATTATATTAGTACTTAAATTTAAGTGCCTGGGATGAACAGAAATCAGATCTTTTTGCTCCTCCCCCCCCCCAAAGTAAATTTATTATTGAAGTACGTAAGTCACCATATATAACCCTGAGACTCATTTTTATATGGACATGCTCAATAAAGCCAATTACCATAAAAGAATTGATGAAAGACTGCACCCAACAGGGTGGATAACAAATGTGGAAAAGGCAATAAATTGTGCAAATACAGAAAGAGGGAAATAAATAATATTGAGGACGTGCAATAGAGTCCTTGAAAGTTAAGACCATAGGTTGTGGGAACAGTTGAATAATAGAGCAAGTGAAGTTGAGTTATTCCCTCTGGTTCAAGGGCCAGGTGGCGGAGAGGTAATAACTGTTACTGAACCTGGTGGTGTGGGTCCTGAGGCTCCTGTACCTTCCTGATGGCAACAGTGAGAAGAGAGCATGTCCTGGGTGGTGGGGGTCCCTGATGATGGATTCTGCTTTTCTGCAACAGTGTTTCATGTAGATGTGATCAATGGTGGGGAGACCTTTACCCATAATCGACCGGGCCGTATCCACTACTTTCTGTAGGATTTTCCGTTCAAGGGCATTGGTGCTTCCATACCAGGCTGTGATGCAGCCAGTTAATATACTCTCCACTGCACAGATGTAGAAATTGGTCAAAGTTTTAGATGTCATGCTGAATGTATGCAAACTCCTAAGGAAGCAGAGGTGCTGCTGTGCTTTCTTTATAGTTGTGCTTGGGTGCTGAGCCCAGTACAGGCCCTCTGAAATAACAGCTGGGAGTCTAACATTGCTGACCCTCTCCACGTCTGTTTTCCTCAATGAAACTGACACGTGGACCTCTGCTTTCCTCCTCCTAAATCCAATGAGACTGCTTGATCTTGCTGACATTGAATGAGAGATGGTTACTGTGGCACCACTCAGCCAGATTTTTTTAATCTCCCTCCTATGTGCTGATTTGTCACCACTTTTGATTTGGCCTACGGCAACGGTGTTGTCAGCCAACTTAAAGATGGCATTGGAGCTGTGCTTAGCCGCACTTTCAGAATCAGGTTTATGGTCACCGGCATGTGGCGTGAAATTCAGAAATGTGAAGTGAGTAGAGCAGGGAGCTAAGCACATGCTTGTGGTGCAACTCTGTTGATGGAGATTGTGCAGGAGACGTTGACAATCCGAACTGACTGGGGTGTGCAAGTGTGGAAACCGCAGATCTAATCGCACAATGAGGAATTGAGGCCCAGCTCTTGAAGCTTATTGATTAGTCTTGAGAAGATGATTGTATTGAATGCTGAGCTCTGGTCAATAAAAAGCATCCTGATTTATGATTTTCACCTGTGAGTCGACTGGTGTGGTATACTGCGTCCGGTACTCCCGGTGTGGCCTTTTATATATTGGCGAGACCCGACGCAGACTGGGAGACCGTTTCGCTGAACACCTACACTCGGTCCGCCAGGAAAAGCAGGATCTCCCAGTGGCCACACGTTTTAATTCCACGTCCCATTCCCATTCTGATATGTCTATCCATGGCCGCCTCTATTGTCAAAATGAATCCAAACTCAGGTTGGAGGAACAACATATAAGGCCTCCCATCCCATGATCCTTTCCCTTCTCCAGCTCTGTATCACTTTCACCAATCACCTTTCCAGCTCTTAGCTTCACCCCACCCCCTCCGGTCTTCTCCTATTATTTTGCATTTCCCCCTCCCCCCCCACTTTCAAATCTCTTACTATCTTTCCTTTCGGTTAGTCCTGACAAAGGGTCTCAGCCCGAAACGGCGACATCACTTCTCCCTATAGATGCTGCTTAGCCTGCTATGTTCTACCAGCATTTTGTGTGTGTTATCCTGATTCATGCATGTTTTCTGTCCAGGTATTCAAGAGTTGAGTGAAGAGCCAAAGCGATGGCAGCTGTTGTGCCAGTAGGTGAATTGGAGTGGATCTAGGTCCCTTCTCGGGCAGGAGTTGATATGTTTCATTGCCAACTTCTAGTGCAGACGGTGTTTAAATACTGCATTGACAGCAGATGTCCCACCACTGAAAAAATTAAAGTGGATGCCTCCTGCTACAAATTCATTTGCCTGTGCTATTTCCCTGTCTGCGATGACAGAGAAAATTCGAAAATCTGAGGTTCAAAGGGACTTGGTGGTCCTTGTGCAGGATTCCCTAAAGGTTAATTTCCAGTTTGAGTCTGTGTGGAGGAAGGGAGGTGCAGTGTTAGCCTTCATTTCAAGAGGACTAGAATATAAACTCAAGGATGTAATGTTCAGGCTTTATAAGGCAGCGTTGAGGCCTCGCGGAGTACTTGGAGCAATTTTGGGTCTCATCTGAGAAAGGATGTGCTGACACTGGAGAGGGTTCAAAGGAGGTTCACAAAATTATTCTGGGAATGACAAGCTTATCACATGAAGAGAATTTGACGACTCTGGGCTTCTACTCACTGGGGTTCAGAAGAAAGAAAAGTGACCCCATTGAAACCCATCGAATGGTGAAAGGCATTGATAGATTAGATGAGGAGAGGATGTTTCCTATGGTGGGGGAGTCTAAGACCAGAGGACACAGCCTCAGAATTGGGAGAGAAGTCCTTTTAAAATGGAGATGAGGAATTTCTTTAGCCGAAGAATGATGAATCTGTGGAATTCATTGCTACAGGTGATTCTGGAGGCCAAGTCATTGGATCTATGTAAGGCAGAGGTTGGCAGATTATTGATTAGTCAGGGCATGAAGGGATACAGGGAGAAGGCAGGAGACTGGTGCTGAGAGGGAAAGTGAACCACCCCTGATGAAATGGTGGAGTCAAAATGGCCTAATTTTGCTCCTGTATCTTATGACCTCATGATGACATTGATGGTCACAACACTTAGTTACTAAATAACATAAATTGAGTTGGAATATCATGATCTATGACCTCCATAATATGCTTTTAAGTTTATAAGGAGAATGTTACACAAAGTATTGAAAACTACATGATGCACTGTAAAGGAATAAAACACAAAGTGCAGGAGACGTTCAGCAGATCAGGCAGCATCTAATACAGAACCAATAAAATAATGCTTCAAGTCAGAGATCCTTAATCAGATCTGTTTGTCCTGCATCTCTGGATTTCATTCAGGTTTTGCAGCTTTATTTGAAGGCAATCACTGTAAATTCCCACACTGTCTTTATCATGCGTATTATTTTAAAAACACTACCCAACACACGGGGTACGATTGTGTTCCTGAGCTGTCCCATGCTTCCTCACAGCACTTGACCCTCTGCCTCTTTCCGACAGTTCTGTAGCTCTGGGGCACACGGTTTGCTGTGCAGACAGCCATTTAACCCTGCTGAACCATTTCCAGGGAATCGTTTACAAATATTATCTTGCATGTACACTGAGGGTGATTTGTGGAGTAGTTTTGACACCTCTTAAAGGAAGTGATTCTTGATATATGGATGTTTAAAGTGAGGAATGTACCATGTTCACCATTCTTTATCTTTTGACTTGGCATACACACTCAAATAGGTATCGAATAGGCTTCCAGATGAAGGATTCTGTCTCCAAGTATGGTGATTGGGTTTTCTTTCCTCAAGCTGTTGCTCACCCACTGTAACTTGGTTTGTTTCCCTTTTCTGCAGTTGATCTGTTTGTAATGTTCACTGTAACACAGCGCCTGGGAGGATATGATGCGGTGAGTTTCCTCCTTGATTGCACTGAACTGTTAACCTACACATACATAATTGGTCAGAACCCATTTTTGAAATATTGTGATTCACAAATTACGGCCAAAAAAAAATTGAGATGCAGGGAAAAGTGCTTTTTTCTTTCAGAATTTATGTAATGACACGGTTGCTTTAAATTTTGTCAAGAGCTCATGTTATGGAGAGTCATGTGAAAAGTTGTCAAGGAATGCATCTCTCTGTGAACTGCAGTGCGCGATAAAGAGAAATCTCAGAATAAACTGCCATATTACCTTCCTCTTCCCACCCCACCCCTCCAGCCCTGACCACGCACTGTCTCTTTTGACTTGAATCTACATTCCTAATGTTGTCTTTGTTCAGTTTGCCATTTTTGCATATTCATCGGAGTTGCCAAAATAAACAATCATCCTTTGCCTTTTTGGTGGTTCCCCCCACCTCTCCCCCCACCTCTCCCCCCCCTCGCAATTTGACACAGACTCCCTCACTCCCTAATAAAGGGGCTTCCTGCAGTGAGAGGCCAAAACAAAACAAAGCAACTCGCTGATTACAATGTTGAAGTCTGCCATGTCACTTATATTTAGAGGTCTCCAACTCAAGTGGCGGCAGACTCTCCCCACCAAAGAGTAAGAGTGATTCCCTGAGTACAGAGGCCTCCAACAGCTGATCCGCTGTTGGTGATGTTCAGTTTCTCTCACGGTGTGAGTCACTGACTGCAGACCACAGGGCTGCAGGATCTTGCCCCAGAGGTGCTCCTCTTTCAGGCCACATCCATGGCATATTGGAAAAACAGACGGTTGGTGAGCCCGAGGACCAGGACCATAGCCATAAAGAAGCCACAGTTGAGTGCAGCTGTAGATCACAGACTCCAACAGAACCCCATCCACCTTGAAAAGGGGGAGAAAAGAGACAAAATGAAGAAATAAAGCTGTTTTTGCGGGTGAACTCAAAGAAGCCAGCCTCTGGACTCTCTTCCCCCAATAAGTCGCCACTAACTATAGGAACAGTTATTATTGTTGTGCTTAGAAGCTCCACGTGCACTGACCTAATTACATATAAAGATAGCGCTGGTTTCCTGACAAACTTAGTCATATGTACTGGAATGCTGATGATCCACAGTTTGATCACTTGGATCTTTTGTGGGGGGGAAAAAATTGTTTAAAATAACAAATAACATTAAACTTAAATTTTACTGTTCTGCTGTCCAGCATTTCCTGGAACATCTATGAAGTGTTTCAATTTGCTGTTGCAGGTAACCGCTCGCAGGCTGTGGAAGCATATTTATGATGAGCTGGGTGGTAACCCAGGGAGCACTAGTGCTGCCACTTGTACCAGGAGACACTACGAGAGGTAGGTACATTGCAGCTCACTGGCAGCCTCAGCTCCTGGAACTCTAGCCAGCGCCAAAGCCTGTAACTACTTCAGCAGCAGTCTGCATGTTTCTGAATGTAAGGGGGTGATGGAAAGAATTTTCAGTCACTCTGTTTCAACTTAGAACACATCAACTAAAATGGGTATGGTGAAGGCTCTCTGTTTCATTAGTGACTGAATCCTTTCCTCTCCCTGTGAGAGCATAACACACAAAATTCACTGTTCTCTTCTGTAGAAGAGTTCAAGATGAAATGACATTCTGCAGTACAAATCCTGTTCATGTCATTTTGCATTGGTTTGGCTTCTGAGTACAGGTCAACAGGAGATGAAGACGATTATTTTTGTAGGGAAAAGCTATTCCTCTGTGTGTGTGTAAATAAAATATTGCTCTGTATACTTTTATTATTAAGCATCTCTTCCTTTTGAACATTGTAGATAGGCAAAGCTATTTAAAGGAAAGTTGAATGCCTTGTTAATCACGTGTTAGCTAGTTTAGTCAAGATGTTCAAACATTTTACCTTTACAATAAAGTCAGATATTGGAGGCAGTTTCCGGTGTAAAAGTGACTTTGGTTATAATTAAATTCAGTCTCAAGTTCTTTCTGGGCATGGAGAAGCTTGTGTGCTTTGGGGAAAGCTGGGCGGCGAGTAAGTAATGTTTGAAGTTGCTCCTTGGCAGTGTGATAAGAGAGAGCTGGTGCTGTTTACCTGCAGGCTTATCCTTCCATACGAACGCTACCTCAAAGGGGAGGAGCACAAACCACTGCCACCAGCCAAGCCGCGCAAGCACACTACGAGCACGTCTGAGGACTCTGAGAAAGATGTTAAAACTAAAAACGGGGAGCTGAACGTGAAAGTGAAGAAAGGTCCAGATGTGACTCAGATGTTTGAGAAGGAGGTGAGATTTGCCTTGTAGTCTGGACTTGTGTAGATTCTGAAAAACTATGTGGACTTTGGTCCAGTTTATGCTAACTTTTTCTTACATGATATTTTCTCACATTGCTTAAGCATAATACCAGGTTAGTGACATATTTGCTGTAGCTGCTTTTTTTAAAAAAGAAGTGTTATTTGCTCTATGTCTCCACATCTGTCAATCCCTGCTTTTGGTTAATCTTAGTTGGAAAACTCAAAGCTGTCAAACCATTGACTGTAATAGTTTTGGAATCCGCTGGAAGATCTCCACAGCTGGGAATGATGGGCACCCGAATTGTAAAGCTTTCTAATGAGGTTCTGTGATAACTATTGCTGTTCAGCAACTATACTGTAGTAAGAATTGGCACTTAAGCAGATGATTTGTATTATTGTACTGGAGAGGGTGGCTGAATAGTCCATGAACACTTCCTCACTATTCCCTTGGTAATATCTTGTTCTGTTCTGCTACCACAAAATGAATTCCTGACGTATGTCAGTGATAATAAACTTGATTCTGATTCACTCTCTCCATTTTTTTCCAGGATAAGCAACCAAGCGGTGAGAAATGCCAGGAGAACAGACAAAGGACTATCACTGCTCAACACTTAAATACTCAGGACAACTCCCAAGACAAACAGATGCAAACACTAAAATGTAAAAGGGAAGACAATGTTGCGTCGAATGTAGAGGAATGTTCTGGAAGCAAGACTTGCCCTCCCACAGGACAGAACGCAAGTGAGAAACCGGAGGCCAAAACATTTCGAATACACGAACACAAAATAAAACACCAGGAAAATCGAGAGTGTCCAAATGTGGGGAAGAAACAGAAGTCACCCCTCCACCCTCAGGACTTGTCCGGTGGCCCCAGTGTTAAACAGAATCTGCACGTGGGCACAGAGGGCAGTAAACCCATCTTTCAGTCTGCAGTGTTCCAACATCTTCCCTCTGGAATATTGAACTTCCAGTTGCCGGAGGGCATTTCGCCTCTTGATGTTCTCAAAAGCCGGCTTGGTTTGGCCACATCCAAGGATCTATCCAAACCTACTTTGCACAGGCACCTCAAGGCAGAACAGTCCCAGGGCATTGCATCAAATGGTCAAAAGATCAAAGTCTGCACCACATCTCTGCGAGAGCCTGGAGTGCAGCGTGTGGCAGGACTTGTGCAAAAAGAATCTAAAGGTGTCCCTCAGCCAGCAAAGAGGCTTAGTTTCGAACAACTGAATGGAATTCGACCGGTGAAGGGAAATTCATCTACGCCACCCTCAATAAATAATTCAAGTACAGTCAAACATTCCAAAGCAGAGCATGAACTGAACTTGAGACCACTGGGTCTACGTGTAGGTAATGGCAGTGGAGCTTTGCTGGGTCACCCGATGAAGTTGGGTTTGGTAGAAGAAGGTTTGAATTTGAGCAAATCCAAGGACTGCAGCTATATATATGATCCTAATGGGCAACTGTATGAGATTTTACCTCAGAATTTGTCTAACAAACAGTTACCACCAAAGTGTGAGCCTTCTATACGGTACAGGGAGCAGTCCTCTCCACTGAACCTCAGCAAGTCAAATAAGGGCTCATCCGGAAAGAGAATTTCTGAATTCATGGACGCATCAGTCTGTGTATCACAGAAGGGTACTTCCGTTTATCCAATTCCCCCGTTTCTGCAAAATCTTTGTGAGAACAGGGAGAGCCATAAGAAAAACGAGCAACCAATCAAGAAGCTGCGACTAGATTCCTGTTACACCGAGGGGATTGGCCAGGGAAGAGACTCTACTCACTCAGATCATAGCTCTGGTGTGGAGTCACTTAGCTCATCGCCCCTGAGCCTAGGTTCTGGAGTTACGTCTGATGATATGCCCACGGACTTAAGTCTGCCAAAATACCCTAAGACCCAGAAGCCAGATCATTCTGCAATCAATAACGAGAGCCCTCAGGACAAAAGAGCTGGTTCTGACTCTGAGGCAAAAGGGAAGCACTTGACAGATCCACCTAAATTGCCTTCATTTCCTGCTGTATCGGAAGCAACCACTCCCCTGGATGGTATTTGGACAGCTCCGGCAAAGAGTGATCTTCATGTGCCTTCTGGAACATCCGTAAATTTAGACCAAGCAAAGAGCTGTCAAGATGAATCTCCAAACAACACTGAAAGGAGACAGTTCTCTTTCAGCAGCATGGTACCAGCTGAGCAAAGCTGTCCTCCAGCCCGCCTGGAAGAGCCGAGGAAAGAGAACGAAGAGCCACCGAGAAAGAAGCCACTAATGTCTAACTTGGCCAAAGTTGGCCACGATAAAAAGCCTCTGAAGTACCAAGAATCAGATCTGTCCAATCATCAGGATTTGTCCTCGAGTGGTGACGAGGATAACAAGAAAGGGGCACTCCCGGGCTCCTACCTGAATGGAACCTCTTGCCCAGACCTTCAGAACGTGGCGGAAAAATTTGGAGCCCATTTTCAGTTGGTTGATTTGAATAAAAACGCTGAGGAGGAAGGCAAGTCTGATTCGGTTGTGGTGCCAGTATTATCCTCGGGCCTACCTGTTTCACGAGTTATGGTTCCAGGCCCTGTGCAGCATCGACAGCTGCTGTCTTCCCACTCACAGCAAATGTACAGCCACCTCCTGCGAACCTCGGTGCTGCCTTACGATGAGGTGGTAATGCGCAGACTGTCTTCCAGCCCGTCAGCGCTCTCTCCCTCTCACCTGTCTACTGTTTACCCCGAGAAGCGAATGTGATCGGCTTTGTCCGACGTCCATCTGTCATATAGCTCTCAAATGCTGTCTTCAATATACAGGACTGCACCTGCACTTGGTATACCTACCTTTTATTTGGTGAAATAATGTAGTGTTAAAATTACTTCCTTTCCTACCTCTCCAAATTTCTTTAAGCAACAAATCTCCTGTCTGAGAGGGAAGGACGTTAAGCAACCTTCAGCCTTGCATCCTGGCCACTCTGAACTAGCAGTGAGAGGCTACATGAAATGATCTGGTGACATTCTGATTTATTTTTCTGTCCTCTCACTTTGTGGGGAAGAGCGAGTCCTACCTTGCGGCTCTGTCGAGGACATCTGACGGTCGTTGTGCTACTGCGTTGAAGCTTGTGGGAGTTTGAGTCTGGGTGGCCTTGTAGGAGCAACTGATCTGGCATTGATTGTCCAGTCTCCTCAAGACTGTCAGACTTTGAACACGAAAATGCTTCCTTTAAAGAAAAAATACAAATAATACTACTGTTAATACATGTTTGGCAGAGAGAAAATTGGGAGTTGTACTCAGGGAGGGATTTGTAGAATAACCTGCTCTCACAGGCTTATTGAATGGAATTATAAACTTCACTGTTCCATGGTCTTGAGTGCCCTAGGGTTGGAAATGTAAAACATTGCAATTTGTCACCACTGTGATGGAGTATTTGCCTATGTGTGAACAATGGACGAATCTTCTGAAAGATACTGTGAAGTAACACATGTTATGGTCCAAGGTGCTCCTCAAGGATTTGAGAGTAGGAAGCCCTCAGACCTGCTCTCAGTAAGAAGGAATCCCTTTGCAAGGGCCAGCCTCTTCCAATCCTTCTGTGTACCCTTGTGGTCCAGATTACAGAAAGTTGATGTGGATTTTTTGTATTGTTGACGTGCCTGCTGTTGCACACACATGACTACTATATAGTGTGGATCTCTGATTAGGTCAACTTAGATTTGCCAAAGAAGACAACTTGACCTTAACCAGAAACTGATCTTATCAGGGATACTTGTTCAATTCTGTATGTCCTTTGCTTCGTGGAATTTCCTTGTTTATTGATTGTACATGGGTAGACACCATGGAGAGAAAGGAAAAAGAGAGAAAGGTTCTCTTGGTTTGTCTAGAGCATTTTTCCAAAGTTTTAAGATGTGCTTGCCCATTGGAAAGGAATACTCCTGTTCCTGGAATATATGTATAGATGGTGTGCAAATGACATTGAACCTTTTCTAGAAAAGTTGTCCAATGTATTGGTGTAGCAGAGTGTGTAAAATGAAATTGAATCATCACATTAAAAAGTGACTTCAGGACATGCAGGACAGAAAATGCACTGGGTCAATTTGAACAAAGCATCAAAGAAACAGTATGGAGTCTTGTCAGATTTGATATTTTTCCAACACACATCATCTGATACCACCTCTTCAAGCTATTGGAAACCGGAATTGGACTCTTGAACCATTAGACACTGCCTTTTACTTTCAGAGTTGGCCTTGTGCAGCAGATTAACTTTTTAATTCAATACAATCCATTTAAATACTAACTTCATCTAACTGCAGTTTCTAAATGTTTAATTTGCAGAGCTGAATTTAAATTACTTTCTGCAAACTCTGGCAATAGAGGTACAGTAATGATTCCCTCAGGTACTTGCAGCTCATTGCACCTATTAAATTATCAAAGCAAAATCATTTGTCATTTCCAATGGCAGAAAGTTCTACTTGTCAGCACTGAGGTATTTACATTGTACTTCAAGACTGTTCTTCAAAGTAGTTTTAGAATAGCAGACACCTGTGTTATTACT
The DNA here is from genome assembly GCF_030144855.1 of Hypanus sabinus. Taxonomy (NCBI): domain Eukaryota; kingdom Metazoa; phylum Chordata; class Chondrichthyes; order Myliobatiformes; family Dasyatidae; genus Hypanus; species Hypanus sabinus. The sequence continues at coordinate 21,383,959 of NC_082720.1, forward strand.
AGACTAAATATCGTTTTGTTTTAATACTGTCAGCTTTTAAAATGATCAGTGGCTCGTTTAAAAAATTGTGTGCTGCAAGGATAAATTTTTTAGACCAGCTAAATGGATATACTCTGGGAAATTTTGGAAAGAAGCAACTAAAAGGATAAGATACTTTGTGTAAACTGCTTAGCAATGTGTCTGCCATCCTCTGGGATATTTCTAGATACAAGTACTGTATGTATAGCTGAAAATAGTCAGCTATCCTGTGTGGATCTTGTTTGCCCAGCTACTCTTTAAGGAGTTGTGGATCAAAGATAATAATATAAGATATAGATTTCATTCTCGTGTACAAATGACACTAGGATTTGCTTGCGGTTTATGTTAGTTGTCCCTTCTCTGCTGGTTACTTTTTCAAAGAATTGAAGTGTACATAGTTACATTTTTAAGAGTTCACTAGGCATGTTACTCAGTTACAAATTTGGACTGAGATGCTGAAAAGAAGAAACACTTCGAAATGGTCACTAACATTATCATTATTTATTTAGCAGTAACTCCCCCCCGCCCCCCACCCCAAGTTCTGTTTTAAAAGGTTAGCTATTATTTGTGATGTGGTTACATTTTTTTGCTGTCAGATTTAGAAATCCTCTCCACTGAATAATCATTGAATTTTATTTTATATTGGACTGAAAAGTTTTTAAAGAACCAATCTTGGAACTATCAAAAGTCTTGATTTGTGGTGATTGTAATCCAAACACTCACATTCCTGATGCCCTTTTTCATTCTTTCAATCCCAAACAGAATTGAAAATTGCACAAAAAAGGGTTTAGTAATTTAGAAAAGTGTGCAAAGTAGGTTTAACTCCTTACCTTTATTAACTAGGTGAATTGTTATGATCAAACCACACTATAGGCAACAGTTTTAAAACTCAAATTTTATTGTTGCTAACACTTTTGGTGCAGACAGCCAAGCAGTCTAAGGCCTATATTTATATGATGGAGTTTGTTATATTCCTTTTTTTTAAACCAATTTCTAATTATTCCTGGCTGCGTTCAGTAGGGAAAGGCTTTGTTCTAATATTCTCAGGTGTAGCTATTTGGCAGGAATTAGCACAGTGGCAGAATTGGAGTTGTGAAACCACATTTCAACATGCTCTGTCACACAGTAAGTTGTGAATAAAATGAGTACACAAATGCAAATCTCCCCTCACTGAGGTGCAGATAATTTAGATGTATGACCACAGATTTCTTCATGGTACATGTTGAGTCAATAGATTTCCAAAATTGCTTTTGAACCCTTGTGTGTAATGAATGGTTCCAAAGCTAACCTCTTAAATCTTGAACCTTGTTCTTTTCCCAAATTAAATAGATCTCTGTGCTCTGAGGGCAAACTGAAATTTCATATTTTCCAGCCTTGCTGCCATCAGGCAGGTCTCTGTTCTTACTCAGTACAAAATGCACAGTAAGCTGGCCAGTATTATCTACCAGTGGATTCTATTCCAACCCTTGTTTTAAGTTGTGTTGCAGCTCTGCTCAACTAATTATCCAAATTATGTAAAATATTATAACAATGACCTATCAGTTATGCTGGATAATTATACAGTATTTCGCTGGCCATTGAATAAGTTATTCTGTCAAGTGCAAGGGAGGGAGAGCAAATGTGTTGAATTAGACATACAGGTACGTTGTGCTCTTTTGCACTAATATATTCCATTGGATGCAAGTTGTCCTCAATTCTGTCGGTGTGATAATTGTGTCTTTCTAATTTTGTACTTGTGGTACAGTACATTGAAAAGAAAAACGGAGTTAACTTTAGGTGCAGGTTTGCTTTAAACTGCCAGGTGCTATAGGCACAAGAATTGCTAATGTACTTGTCCACTTGTGCTGTTAAATGGTAAATTCCTGATTTAAAATAGTGCATACAGTTTAACAAGACATACAAGCCCAACCAGAATCTCAATTGTTTGAATTGACGGATCAGAAACTGAGTCATTAGGAGTTTTCTGCTGTGAATGACAGCTTGAAACTTGTTGCGTTTTGCCTCACTTGACTTGAGAAATACGGATAAATGTTCTTTTATGTTAGAGTGATCAACACAATGAAATTGAATATCACATAGCTCAATCTCACTTCATCAAAACCAACCATGATTGTTTGCCAAAACCAGCTGCTATGAACTATCGCAATAACATGCGCCATTCCCTTCACTCGTCCTTACTCCCTCCCCAATTTCAGTTGATTGGGAAATTAGCCTCTTGGCAATAGTTTTCAATGAAGTGCTTTAATCTGGCCTGGTGAAAGTTCGTGTATGACTAACAAATAACCTTGATTAAAAATCTGTTTGCATTGTTCTGCTGCTAAATGCTTGTCCATAGTATCTTACAGAGGCTGGTCTGGACATTCACATATGTTCAAACATTGTGATCTCAAACCACTTTACAGCTGACTTTATTTCTCACTTTATTCAGTATAATTTCTGGTGGCTCACCCAGTTTTTCATGTCATACAATGGAAGAGCCCTGTTAGATTTGAATGAAGTTAGAGAAGATGCACAGGAATCCAGTCATTAATTTTTCTGTTCCTGCCCTTCACTATTTCTCAAGTGTTGTAGGTAAGTTTCCAGTTTTGGCTGGAACTTCGATAGGGTGACCATTGAGCAACTGAAGTGTTTATCACTCCCTGAGTGCCATGGGCTCTGAGGTCACCACTTTTATCCAGTGCATCTGTCTCAGGTACAAATACAGGTTGTTTTTGTTACAACACTGTTAATTCGTGGGATTATTTGAAGCCCATTAAGTAGTAAGGACCTGTAGCTTCTGGAATCCTTCTTTAGTCATTCTGATTTTCCAAATAGTGAAGCCATAGATAATAGAACGAGCAAATAATTAGAATGAAAAATATGTGGCCTGCATCACATGTAGCCATGGCTCTGCATTTCTAAAAACTAGTTAACAATATTTATACAGTGGCATGCAAAAGTTTGGGCACCCCGGTCAAAATTTCTGTTACTGTGAATAGTTAAGTGAGTAGAAGAGAACTGATCTCCAAACATCATAAAATTAAAGATGAAAAATTCTTTACAACATTTTAAGCAAGATTAGTGTATTATTTTTGTTTTGTACAATTTTAGAGTGGGGGGGGGATAAAAAGGAAAGGAGCACCATGCAAAAGTTTGGGCACCCCAAGAGATTTGAGCTCTCAGATAACTTTTACCAAGGTCTCAGACCTTAATTAGCTTGTTAGGGCTATGGCTTGTTCACAGTCACCGTTAGGAAAGGCCAGATGATGCAATATAAACATCATCAAAAACCTTTGTATAGACCTCAAAAGAACAATACGTGCAAGACGACCCAAGAATCTCACAGAACACAGAACTAGAAGCCTTTTTGCAAGGAAAAATGGGCGAAAATCCCCCAAACGAGAATTGAAAGTCTCTTAGCTGGCTACAGAACGTGTTTACAAGCTGTGATACTTGCCAAAGGGGGGGTGTTACTAATTGCTGACTATGCAGGGTGCCCAAATTTTTGCTTCGGGCCCTTTTCCCTTTTGTTGTTTTAAAACTGTAAAAGATGGAAATAAAAAAGTAATCTTAAAATATTAAAGAAATGTGTCATCTTTAACTTTATGCCTTTTGGAAATCAGGTCATATTTTACTTGCTTAGCTAGTCACAGTAACAGAAATTTTGACCAGGGGTACCCAGACTTTTGCCTGCCTCTGTAAGACATGTGAATTAACCTTTTGTTCATACTGGATTGGGGAATACTGTGGATTGATAAATGCTATTTTCACTAAATGCTGTCAAATGCACTGCTTCTGAAATCTTGACACTTGTCTTTCCTTGACTTTCAAATAAAGAAATGTACTGTATATAATGGGAGCATGTATGGAGGACAGCATCCTTTGGAATATTTCCTTAGGAACTGTGCGAATCTTCAAAGTATTTTTGTATAATATTCTGATAGTTTGTAAGATGTGTTGCTTATATTTTCACACTACGTTATACAGATAACTTTGATAAAAAAAATATTTACGGTTCGATTACTAACTGATTTCTTTTTGTATGATTTCTTCTTTTCCAGTATAATGTAATCGTATTAAAAATTATAAAGATATTTTCATGCCTTTTCAAATGATTCTTCGTCCTTCTATAGCAGCTCATTGGAAACTTTCTCCAAAAGAATTGACAGCAATCTTTTGTTAGTGAGTGATCAATGTTATCAGTTGTTTGGAGGCTGGATTATGCAAGGATGGATGTGCCCTACTAGTATAAAGAGGAAAATAGTTAGTGCCGGATTTAAAAAAAATTCATTCACAGAACATAATATGCAGCCTGGCCACATTTTGAAGTGTTTTGGGCTTTTGTTGAAATTGTGCACATTGGAAAATTAGAAACACAAGAATATCTGCAGATGCAGAAAATTCCAGTGCAACTTTACCAAAATGCAGGAGGAACTCAGCAGGCTAGACAGTATCTATGGAAAAGAGTAAACATTTAACGTTTTGGGCCAAGACCCTTCATCAGGACTCTGCCGAAACATCGACTGTACTCTTTTCCATAGATGCCACCTGGCCTGCTGAGTCCCTCAAATATTTAGTGTGCGTTGCGCTCACTTGAAAATTGGATCAAGTCGCACCTCATCCTATTGCAAATTATAAAACAGGGTCAGTATCCCTCCACATAAGCTTTAAATTGTGATATGACTTCAACTTAATGGCAGGGTGCTACTCATAACGACTCCATGGATTTGATCAGTCCCAGAAATGGTGAGTGAGTTATCGGTGTGTTATCCCAAGCTGTGGACTGATGGTGTCACCTCTCTCTATACTGAACTCGTGTCCTGCACTGGAAAACAACACAAAATCAAGACCAGCACTGTATCAATGGAGGGGGAATACTGACTGTGATTTAGCTGAAGTGCTAAAACAGGAACTTTCCTACTGCCTCAGGTGGATGTTACTGATCAGATGGCATTGTTTCAAAGAAGAGTGGGGGAACTCCCTTTTGATTTTCTGCCCAATATTTATCCATAAAATATTAATCACTTAGATTCGGTATATCTAGATGTTATCACATCAGAGCTTGCTGTCTAGATTAACTGTTGCTTTGCTAAATGTTAAACAAGACCACGCTTCAAAACAATTAACTGTAAAGTGTCAGTTAGTGAAATGACACTTCTAAGCATACAAATTCTTCCTTTCCATAGCTTTTCATTTTGTTATATCATTCACACCTTGAGGACATTGTGATGCTCTCTGTGCAGCAACTATTGGTTGCAATCTCATGTTGACTTTGAGGGCTCCTTATTTTACAGAGCTTTGAGTCAAGCCCATCTTTTGAGTGAAAAGACTCCTGGATATATAACACCCCTCTAGAGGATTCTGCCCATTTATAATCCTTACTCTTTTTCTTCAGTCCTGATAAAGGGTCTCAATCCAAAACACTGACTTCACTCTTCTTCATAGATGCTGCCTGGCCTGCTGAGTTCCTCCAGCATTTTGTGTGTGTGTGTGACTTGGATTTCCTGCATATGCAGATTTTCTCTGGTTTATAATTGGCCTTGCTTTACAGTAACGGAGTAGATCAAATCCTGCTTCATTGTATGGGATTGTGAGACTGGGTTGAAAATGGTGGTGAGCATGTTAGATGGGGAGAGAGGTGTGTTACCTGTCACTTTGCTCTTTATTTCAGTAAAAATTCCATAATTATGATACTTCAGTATGTGTAATGGCTTACCCAGTCTCTACCCACATCAGGCTCTTTTTTTAATTAGTGGTTTTCAAGAATGCAATCAAATACATTTTCTAATACATGGTAAATGGTAGGGCATTGAAGAATACAGGAGAACAGAGTGATCTAGGGATAATGGTACATAGTTCCCTGAAGGTGGAATCTCATGTGGATAGGGTGGTGAAGAAAGCTTTTGGTATGCTGGCCTCTATAAATCAGAGCATTGAGTATAGGAGTTGGGATGTAATGTTAAAATTGTACAAGGCATTGGTAAGGCCGAATTTGGAGTATTGTGTACAGTTCTGGTCCCTGAATTACAGGAAAGATATCAACAAAATAGAGAGCGTATAGAGAAGATTTACTAGAATGTTACCTGGATTTTAGCACCTAAGTTACAAGGAAAGGTTGAACAAGTTAGGTCTTTATTCTTTGGAGCGTAGAAGGTTGAGGGGGGACTTGATAAAGGTATTTAAAATAATGAGGGGGAGAGATTGAGTTGACGTGGATAGGCTTTTTCCATTGAGAGTAGGGGAGATTCAAACGAGGACATGATTTAAGAGTTGGGGGGCAAAAGTTTAAGGGTAACATGAGGGGGAATTTCTTTACTCAGAGTGGTAGCTGTGTGGAATGAGCTTCCAATAGAAGTGGTAGAGGCAGGTTTGGTATTGTCATTTAAAGTAAAATTGGATAGGTATATGGACAGGAAAGGAATGGAGGGTTATGGGCTGAGTGCAGGCCAGTGGGACTAGGTGAGTGTAAGCATCAACATGGACTAACAGGGCCGAGATGGTCTGTTTCCGTGCTGTAATTGTTATATGGTTAAAATGAGAGTGAGAAAATCTTAGGATTTAAATAAACAAACCATTTTGACATTTTGGTATGCAGTTAAAATTTTACTTTCTTGTATTGAAGAGTTAAACATCTCAAAAAAACTAAGGGAAATTTGTGGGGCATGTCAAGTTATTTAGGTGCTCTGTTGCCTTTTGTTGAAGAGCTTCTGCTAAAGTTAATAATTGAAAGAAAAATATCCTTTTATTATAGAATAGTGCTAATGTCTGCTGTGAGTCACATGACAGCTGTTTTACGATAAAGGGTGTTAATGCCATTTTACACACTGCTACTTAAAATCAGAATCGGGTTTAATATACTGGCATATATCATGAAATTTATTGTCTTTGCAGCAGCAGTACAATACATAATAGAAAAAATGAGTATTACAGTAGGTACATTTATATTAAATAAGTGCAAAAATAAAAATAACAAAAATACTGAGGCAGTGTTCCTGAATTCAATGTCTATTCACAAATTGGATGGCAGAGGGGAAGAAGCTGTTCCAGAGAGTGAGTGTGTGTGTCTGCAGGCTCCTGTAACTCCTTGCTGATGGTAGCAATGAGAAATGGTCATGTCTTGGATCCCTTAATGATCAATGCAGGTTTTGCAGGCATCACTCAAGTTAAAGGTTAACTTGCCGGTTGAGTTGATGGTGAGGAAGGCAAATGCAATGTTAGCATTCATTTCAAGAGGTCTTAAATATAAGAGGAGGGATGTGATGCTGAGGCTTTATAACACGCTGGTGAGGCCTCACCTTAAGTATTGTGAACAGTTTTGGACCCCTCATGTAAGGAAAGATGTGCTGGCATTGGAGAGGGTCCAGAGGATGTTCACAAGGATGATTCCAGTAATGAAAGGATTATCATACGAGGAACATTCGATGGCTCTAGAGCCTGTACTCGCTGGTATTTAGAAGAATGAGGGGTGATCTCATTGAAATCTGAAATGTTGAAAGGCCTAGACAGAGTAGATGTGGAAAGGATGGTGGGGGATTCTCGGACAAGAGAGCATAGCCTCAGGATAGAGGAGCATGTGTTTAAAGCATTCAGAGAAATTTCTTTAGCCAGAGGAATTTGTTCCACAGGCAGCTGCGAAGGCCAGGTCTTTGGGTGTATTAAGACGGACATTGATCGGTTCTTTAGTGGCCTCAGCGTCAAAGGTTACGGGGATTGGGGCTGAGGAGGGGGAGAAAAGGATTGGCCAGGATTGAATGGCTGAGCAGACTCAATGGGCCAAATGGCTTAATTCTGTTCCTTTTGTTTTGTGGTCACTCCTTGAAGGTATTCTGGATGCTACGGAGACTAGGCCCCATGATGGAGCTGACTAAGTTTACAACTCTGTTTATTTGAATCCTCTGCAATAGCCTCCACCTTCTGCCCCATATTAGGTGGTGATTCAGCCAGTTAGAATGCCCTCCACGGTACATCTATACGAATTTGCAAGTGTCTTTGGTGACATACCATCTCTATTCAAATTCCTAATGAAATATAGCCATTGTTGTGCCTTCCTTGTAGCTGTCTCAATGTTGGGCCCAGGATAGATCCTCAGAGATATTGACACCCGGAACTTGAAATTGCTTACTCTTTCCACTTCTGATCCCTCCGCGGACTGGTGCGTGTTCCCTCGTCTTACCCTTCCCGAAGTCCACAATCAGTTATTTAGTCTTACTAACACTGAGTGCAAGGTTGTTGCTGCAAAACCACTCAACCAGCTGGTACATCTCAGTCCAGTACGCCCTCTTGTCACCATCTGAAATCATGCCAACAGCAGTTGTGTTGTCAGCAGATTTATTGATGGTGTTTCAGCTGTGCCTAGCCACATCGTCATGGGAGTAGAGAGAGTAGAGCAGTGGGGTAAGCACTCACCCCTGAGGTGCGCCAGTGTTGATTGTCAGCGAGGAGGTGATGTTATTTCTGAACTGCACAGACTGTGGTCTGGGCAACACATGCTGTCGTTGCTTTTGGTATCTTGAGGATCTGAGCAGCAATCTTGCAGGACCAGGCCATACTTCAGCTACTTGTTTCATTACTGACACTCGTGTCTACCGGGGATACGCTTGCAGTGCATTCCCACAAACCGAAGCGGTCTCAGTTCCAGAGAGCTGGGCTCTGCTCCAATCTGTGTGCAGTTTACACGGTCTCTGGGCTCTGTGTGGCTGAGTTTCCTCCCACACTATAGGATGGGGTGGATGGCAGGTTAATTGGCCACTGCAAATTATCCCTGGCGTATGTGATTACTGGACTTTACGGCTTGTGGAAGAGAAAAAGAGGGATTTTGGGACCGATGGGATTGTTCTGTCAACCAGCACAGGTTCAGCTGGGCAACTACCCTGCTACATTGGAATAAAATGAGTAAATAATCACAGAACACTGCTTTGAAAAGGTTGAAGAGTTTGTTTTCCCTGTATGAGTCTTGTCCTCAACATCACGAAACAAATCATGACCACTTCCATGAGAGCTTGTGTGTAAATTGACAGTTGATTTCTGACATTACAGATTTGGCTATGCTTTCTTTGGCTTATTGATTGTAAAATCCAGAAGTTATGGAAAGCATAATAATCTATTTCTTTCCCACTTGTCTCTAATTTCCATGGAGAATTATCTGACCTGCCCAATAATGGCACTACTATTGCACTGAATGTAGGAGAGATTTATTGCAGATATACATTTCCTCATTTCATTGTGTATTGTTTTCTAAAGATTTAAATCAAGACTTCCTTTGTTGAAGTTCCTGTGTGTGTGTATCTCCACCCTGAGGCCTGGTGTTCTTTTATTCTGTCCATTTGTCATTCCTTGGCTCACAATGAGCAAGTAAGCGACTATCTTGATAATATACTGTGGGGTTTTCTGCGATTTCCACTGAGTTGGAATGTGTATTGGTAATACTGCTATTCCATCCAACTTGCTGTGAGATCTGCAAATTGCTGGTTTTCCTCGTGGCTGTTCATTCTGTTTTCCACTCCGCCTCCTGCACCGCATATCGGGTAAGAATGGGACTGCAATGGCATCCAAATAGTCATCTAACTTGGCTTGTGTTTTGAGAAGGGAGTTGTACGTATTTCACAAACCAACCTCTGCCCTGTTTAGGAATATGGTTGTATTGTTACTTCCTCCAGTTGAAGTGTAAAGCTACTCAAAGGTATTTGCGGAATTTTTGTACCATTATCTCCTGAACTATTTGACTGTTCTGATCTAAGTACTGGGGTCAAGCTGGAGAAGGGAGTGTGAACAGCTGACTGTTGAAAGAGAAAATAACACTAATTTTTAAACATTTATGATTAAACGACATTACATGTTGACTCACATAATAGCTATTTTGTAGTAACGAATATTATGCCATTTAATGCTCCTGTGGCTCTTCAAGACCACAAACTGTTTGCTTTGAAGATCCTGTACTTAAGTTATGGCTTTAAAGGTTGCCACACACTGGCTGTCCCACATAGTTGTCTTTTGATGTTCATTCTTTCTAGCTGGGAAAAATGTTAACCAGATTTGTGTTTGATCTGCATCAACTGTGCAAGAGGAGACCTGACCTCTGGGATCTGACAAATACCTGCACTTAGATCGTACTGTGATAATAATGTATCCTGGGGAATCACACCAGCTTTGAGACCTGAGGTAAATCGAGTACTGTTAGAAAAAAATTAGGTGGTAAATGTGAGCATCAACTGGCTATTACTGATTATACAGCCAGCCAATGCCAATTAAAGGGGAGGTGCTTTGTGTGGGGTCTCTGGGGCTTGAACATTGATGTTGCTGATCATGGCTGGAGAGGGTAATGAGATTTGGTAGGCGTAAAGGCGAGAAGGGTGACTCCTTTAGAAGAACAGAAGGCACTCCAGTCATAATCATGTGGTATTAGGTGGAGGTCAATGTGGAACTGTAGCAGAATTTGGATGCAGTGCTTTTGGATGTTTAACAACTTTGTAAATGTACACAATGTCCCATTAAATGCTTGATCACACTCATAACCACCTTTCTGCTATGCACTTTCATCACTCCATTACCAATAACTTCTCTCTGTTTATAACTTTTAAAATGTCCCTGCTTATAGCATTTAAAGTCCCCCATCTCACCATCACATTATGCCTCCGCCCACATCTCATGAATTCTGACCAGTGCCAGCTCATTGGCAAATAACAGAGATACCTCACATGATGCCCCTCACAATTTCAACTCTCTCTTGCTGCAGTAGATGACACACAATTCGCACCAACAACCCAGAAAAGCTGTGGGGTGGGGGGAAGTCAGGTGCAGTTCCAACATCAGCCTTCACCACCCAAACCTCAAAGAGTGTTGGACATTATGGATGCACCACTTGTGTACTTTGTGGCCAGCAGCAACATCATTAAAGATCTCAAACTTTTCCCCCACCCTACACACTTCCGATTCGCCCAGCTGCCAATGGCATAAGCACTTGTCTCCTGCATTCCACTACGATAAGCATGGCTTTCCAGACACACAAGCTCTCCTCCTGGGCTGGGTGAGCAGCGAAACCAGGAGGAAGAAGTCTCAATAACCTGATCAGCCATCAGCAGCCATTGACAAGGCTAATTAAGGATCGTTAACAGGGCCTTTGCATGGAAGCTCATCTCCAACCAATCTTTTAAGGATGTTACCAGGAAAGTTCATAAAGGCAATGTAGTGGCTGTTGTCTATGTGAACTTTAGCAAGCCTTTGACGTGGTCTGGCATGAGATGTTCAAACGGTTCCTTTTAATATCAGAGAATGTATGCAGTATACAACCTGAAATTCTTGTACTTCACAGACATCTATGAAAACAGAACCCCCCAAAACTGAGTAACAGACAAACAATAGAACCCCAAAACCCCCTTCCCCTCCCATTCACAAATAGCAGCAGAGCATCAACCTTCCTCCCCCCAACACCCATTTCAGTAGGAAGCATAAGCACCCACCACCCTTCAAGCAACAGCAAAGCCCCCAAGAAGATACCATGATCTTCAGTCAAGAAAAACTATTGTTTACCTGAGAGTTGAATGTGCCACAGGCTCGCTCTCTCACTAACAAGGGGCACAGAGATGTCACCCATTTCACGAGGGAAGGGGAGGCTGACAAACAGTTGCTGTTATGTTGCAGTCTGCTCTGCTGGGTTGCTTTTTCTTCTGAGAGTCTCCAACTCGAGAATCAGCAGCAGACTCCCCACCATTGAGAGGGAGCGATTGCTGAAGTACAGAGGTCCAGTTACTTGTTATTCAAGATGAGGTACTAAATTGGGTTAGATGTTAGATATAGATACAGGAGAAGCCAGAGAGTGGTTGTAGATGGTTGCCTCTCTGAAGGCCTATGAGTAGAGGAGTGCTGCACGAATTGGTGCTGGGCCCAATGCTTATCATCCAGATTATTGATACAGGTGACACTGTGGTAAACTGGGTCAGCAAGCTTCGCAGATTGGGGGTGTAGTGGACAAGCAAGGTAGACTTGTAGCTTGCAGCAGGAGATGGACCAGCTGGAAAAAATGGGCTGAAAAATCACAAATGGAATTTAATGCAGACAAGTGATAGGAGCTATGGGCAGGTAGTCACACCGGGGCCTCGGGAGACAGATAAGCGGGTAGCAGGAGTCGGAGACTAGAGAGTACCCCTGTGGCTGTCCCCCGCAACAATAAGTATGCTTGTTTGAGTACTGTTGGGGGGACTGTCTACTTGGGGGCAGAAAAAGTGGCCGTGCCTCTGGCACAGAGTCTGGCCCTGTGGCTCAGATGGGTAGGGAAAGGAAGAGGATGGCAGCAGTGATAGGGGACTCTATAGCTAGGGGGTCAGACAGGTGATTTTGTGGATGCAGTAAAGAAACATGGATGGTAGTTTGGCTCCCAGGTGCCAGGGTCTGGGATGTTTCTGATCGTGTCCATGATGTCCTGAGGTGGGAAGGGAAACAGCCAGAGGTTGTGGTACATATTGGTACCAACAACATAGGTAGGAAAAAGGAGGAGGTCTTGAATACCAACTACAAGGAGCTAGGAAGGAAGTTGAGAAGCAGGAGCACAAAGGTTGTAATCTCAGGATTACTGGCTGTACCATGTGATAGTGAAAATAGGAAAAGACTGAAGTGGAGGATAAATGTCACTGAGAGATTGGAGCAGGGGGCAGGGATTCAGATTTCTGGATCATTGGGACCTCTTTTGGGGCAGGTGTGACCTGTAGAAAAAGGTCAGGTTGCACTTGAATCTCAGGGGAGTTTTGCTAAGGCTACTGGGGAGAGTTTAAACTAGAATTGTTTGGGGGGTGGGAACCGAACTGAAGAGATGGAGGAAGAGGTGGTTGACTCACAAATAGAGGAAGCTTGGAGACAGTGCGAGAGTGAGGATAGGCAGGTGATAGAGAAGGGACATGCTTAGACAGATGATTTGAAATGTGTCTATTTTAATGCAAGTATTATGAGCAAAGTGGATGAGCTTAGAGCGTGGATCAGTACTTGGAGATATGATGTGGTGGCCATTACAGAGACTTGGATGGCTCAGGGGCAAGAATGGTTACTTTGAGTGCCAGGCTTTAGATGTTTCAGAAAGGACAGGGAGGGAGGCAAAAGAGGTGGGGGTGTGGCACTGTTGATCAGAGATAGTGTCAGGGCTGCAGTAAAGGAGGAAGACATGGAGGGATTGTCTATGGAGTCTCTGTGGGTGGAAGTTAGGAATAGGAAGGGATCAATAACTCTACTGGGTGCTTTTTTATAGACCACCCAGTAGGAACAGGGACATTGAGGAGCAGATGGGGAAACAGATTCTGGAAAGGTATAATAATGGGGTTGTTGTGGTGGGAGATTTTAATTTCCCAAATAGCAATTGGCATCTCCCTAGAGTGAGGGGTTTAGATGGGGTGGAATTTGTTATGCATATTCAGGAAGGTTTCTTGACACAGTATGTAGATAAGCCTCCAAGAGGAGAAGCTGTATAAACAAGCTGGAGGAACTCAGCAGGTCGGGCAGCATCCGTTGGAACGAGCAGTCAACGTTCTGGGCTGAGACCCTTCGTCAGGACTGAAGAAGGAGGGGGCAGGGGCCCTAAGAGGAGAGGCTGTACTTGATCTGGTATTGGGAAATGAATTTGGTCAGGTGTCAGATCTCAGTGGGAGAGCATTTTGGAGATAGTGATCACAATGCCATCTCCTTTACCATAGCTTTGGAGAGGGATAGGAACAGACAAGTTAGGAAAGCATTTAATTGGAGTAAGGGGAAAATATGAGGCTATCAGGCAGGAACTTGGAAGCATAAATTGGGAACAGATATTCTCAGGGAACCGTACAGAGAAATGTAGCAAATGTTCAGGGGATATTTGCGTGGAGTTCTGCATAGATACGTTCCAATGAGACAGAAAGGATGGTAGGGTACAGGAATTGTGGTGTACAAAGGCAGTTGTAAATTTAGTCAAGAAGAAGAGCTTATGAAAGGTTCAAAATAAGTAGGTAATGATAGAGTTCTGGAAGATTATAAGTCTAGCAGGAAGAAACTGAAGAATGAAATTAGGAGAGTCAGAAGGGGCCATGAGAAGGCCTTGGCGGACAGAATTAACGAAAACCCCAAGGTATTCTGTAAGTACATGAAGAGCAAGAGGATAAGATGTGCGATTAAATGGGCCAATCAAGTGTGACCGTGGAAAAGTGTGTATGGAACTGGAGGAGATAGCAGAAATACTTAATGAATACTTTGCTTCAGTATTCACTATGGAAAAGGATCTTGGCGATTACAGGGATGACTTGCAGCAGACTGAAAAGCTTGAGCTTGTAGGTATGAAAGAAGAGGATGTGCTGGAGCTTTTGGAAAGCATCAAGTTGAATAAGTCACTGGGATCAGAGGAGATGTACCCCAGGCTACTGTGGGAGGTGAGGGAGGAGATTGCTGAGCCTCTGGCGATGACCTTTGCATCATCAATGGGGACAGGAAAGGTTTTGGAGGGTTGTGGATGTTGTTCCATTGTTCAAGAAAGGAAGTAGAGATAACCCAGGGAAATTATAGACCAGTGAGTCTTACTTCAGTGGTTGGTAACTTGATGGAGAAGATCCTGAGAGGCAGGGTTTATGAACATTTGGAGAAGCATAATATGATTAGGAACCTGGGTCTTAGCACCCAGATCTGCAGCTGGATCTTCAAGTTCCTCACAGACAGGACCCAGGCTGTAAAAATAGGGGACCAGCTCTCCTCTACAATCACTCTGAGCACCGGTGCCCCAAAAGGCTGTGTACTCAGCCCCCTGCTGTACTCACTGTACACCCATGATTGTGTAGCCAAGCTTCCATCGAACTCAATATATGAGTTTGCTGATGACACCACAATTGTAGGCCGAATCTTGGGTAATGATGAGTCTGAGTACAGAGAGGAAATTAAGAACTTGGTGGCATGGTGCGAAGACAATAACTTATCCCTCAATGTCAGCAAGATGAAGGAATTGGTTGTTGACTTCAGAAGGAGTAGTGGACCGCACGACCCCATCTACATCGGTGGTGCGCAGGTGGAACAGGTCAAAAGTTTTAAGTTCCTCAGGGTGAATATCACAAATGACTTGACTTGATCTAACCAAGCAGAGTACCCTGCCAAGAAGGCCCACCAGCACCTTTACTTCCTGAGAAAGCTGAAGAAATTTGGCCTGTCCCTTAAAACCCTCACTAATTTTTATAGATGCACCGTAGAAAGCTTTCTTCTAGAGTGCATCACAACCTGGTATGGAAGTTGTCCTGTCCAAGACCAGAAGAAGCTGCAGAAGATCGTGAACATGGCCCAGCACATCACACAAACCAATCTTCCATCCTTGGACTCACTTTACACCGCACGCTGTCGGAGCAGTGCTGCCAGGATAATCAAGGACAAGACCCACCCAGCCAACACACTTTTTGTCCCACTTCCCTCCGGGAGAAGGTTCAGGAGCATGAAGATTTGTATGGCCAGATTTGGGAACAGCTTCTTTCCAACTGTGATAAGAATGCTGAACGGGTCCTGACCCGGATCTGGGCCGTACCTTCCAAATATCTGGACCTGACTTGCACTACCTTACTTTCCCTTTTCTATTTTCTAATTATGATTTATAATTTAAATTTTTATTGTATTTGATTTGTACTTCAGGGAGTGCAAAGCACAGAAACAAATAACACTGTGATGATTGTACGCTCTAATATCAATTGGCGTCAATAAAGTTAAGTAAGTAAGTCAGCATGGTTTTGTCAAGGGCAGGTCGTGCCTTACGAGCCTGATTGAATTTTTTGAGGATGTGACTAAACACATTGATGAAGGAAGAGCAGTAGATGTAGTGTATATTGATTTGATAAGGTACCCCATGCAAGGCTTATTGAGAAAGCAAGGAGGCATGGGATGCAAGGGGACATTGCCTTGTGGATCCAGAACTGGCTTGCCTACAGAAGGCAAAGAGTGGATATGGACGGGTCATATTCTGCAAGGAGATCAGTGACCAGTGGTGTGCCTCAGGGATCTGTTCTGGGACCCTTGCTCTTAGTTATTTAAATGACCTGGATGAGGAAGTTGAGGGATGGGTTAGTAAATTTGCTGATGATACAAAGGTTAGGGGTGTTGTGGATAGTTGTCAGAGGTTACAGTGGGACGTTGATAGGATGCAAAACTGATCTGAGAAGTGTCAGATGGAGTCTCACCCAGATAAGTATGAGGTGGTTCATTTTGTTAGGTGAAATATGATGGCAGAATATAGTATTAATGGTAAGACCCTTGGCCGCGTGGAGGATCAGAGGGATCTTGCAGTCTGAGTCCATAGGACACTCAAAGCTGCTGCTTCGCAGGTTGACTCTATGGTTAAGAAATCATACAGTGCATTGACCTTCATCAGTCGTGGGATTAAGTACAGGAGCGGAGAGGTAATGTTGCAGGATCCTGGTCAGACCCCACTTGGAGTACTGTGCTCAGTTCTTGTCACCTCACTACAGGAAGGTTGTGGAAAATATAGAAAGGGTGCAGAGGAGATTTACAGGGATGTTGACTGGATTGGGGAGCATGCCTTATGAGAATAGGTTGGGTGAACCTGGCCTTTTCTCCTTGGAGCAATGCAGGATGAGAGGTGACCTGATAGAGGTGTGTGAGATGATGAGAGGCAGAGAGGCATTGAAAGTGTGGATAGTCAGAGGCTTTTTCCTGAGGCTGTAATGGCTAGCATTAGGGAGCTCAGTTTTAAGGTACTTGGAAGTAGGTACAGGGGAGATGTCAGGGTTAAGTTTTTTACACAGATAGTGGTGGGTGTGTGGAATGGGCTGCCAGCGACAGTGGTGGAGGTGGATACAATAGGATCTTTTAAGAAACTCCTGTATAGGTACATGGAGCTTAGAAAAATAGAGGGCTATGGGTAACCATAGGTAATTTCTAAGGTAAGGATATTTTCGACACAACTTTGTGGGCTGAAGGGCCTGTATTGTGCTGTAGGTTTTCCATGTTTTTATGTTTCTAAGTGTGATGAGTTGCACTTTTGAGGGGACCAACCAAGGTAGGTCTAACACAGTGAACAGTAGGGCACTGAAGAGTGATCTGGGAATTCAGTTATAGGGAAAGATGGAATAGGTTAGCACTGTTTTCCTTGGAATGTGGAAGATTGATGGGAAATTTGATGGGAGTATACAAAATTATTAGCGGTATAGATGGGGTAAATGTAAGCAGTATTTTCACACTGAGGGTTGGGTGAGACTACAACATAGAGGTCATGGGTTAAGGGTGAAAAGTGAAATGTTTAAGCGGAATGTGAGGGGGTACTTCATTCAGAGCTGTTAGCTCAAGTGGTCCATGCAGATTTGATTTCAACATTCAAGAGAAATTGGAATAGGTACATGAATGGGAGAGGTATCGAAGAGGTATGGTCCAGGTATAGGTCAATGACACTAGGGAGATTAATGGTTCGGTGTGGACTAGATAGGCCAGAAGGCCTGTTTCTGCGTTGTAGAGCTCTATGACTCAGGGTGTGGGTTGGCAAGTTAATTGGCCATTGTAAATTTTTCTTAGGGTGGAGAGAAGTAATAGAATCCTGGTGAAGTTGATAAAAATTGTAGTAGTTTGGGGGGAAAAAATAAAAGCTGCAAGTTTGACATGAAACTGTGGGCTGAGGGACCTGTTTCATATTGTATGACTGACAGTTTCCAGTATAATTCATATTTAAAATAATATGTAGTTTGTTGTCTTGTCAGTCTGGAATAATTTATCCTACAGATCCCCTCTGATTTCCCCTCTTATTCAAGATAACTTACTTTTGACAAATAATTGGAAAGAAAAGTGTCACATAATGTGCCTTGTTGAATAATGTTACACTTGTGATTTTAAGTAGGTACACAATACTATGAAATATTAGTAGAATTTTTTAATGCTTTACTATTAATTACATTAACTACAATACACCAGGGACTGAAAGACAATGGAATGTAATTGAATCCCTCACAATAGATTGGTATTTATTCAAAAGGTAAAATAGCAGCTGGGGACAAGTATTAGAGCAAAATAGTTGGAAATATAATGCCAATAAAGCAGCCCTAAAAACTGCTAGCTGAGTTGCACTCAAATTACCAGATTTAATTTGCATTTACTTTTAGTTTATTTAGATGCGTGATACTGTGAAGTATTATATACTCTAAATGGTAGCAAACTGTAATCAGTGTTTAAACAAAATAAATACGCGGAGTTATAATACAATTACAGAATTATTCAATGTTCTTGTTACTTTGAGAGTTGACAAGCTAATTTCTAATTCTTTGGTGATGGTTAACATTCATAGAAACTTGGAAAATAGGGGCCATTTGGCCCTTCAAGCCTGCACTGCCATTCAGTATGATCATGGCTGATAATCAAACTCAGAACCCTGTACCCGCTTTCTCTCCATACCCCCTGATCCCTTTAGCCACAAGGGCCATATCAATCTCCCTCTTAAATATAGCCAATGAACCGGCCTCAACTGTTTCCTCTGGCAGAGAATTCCACAGATTCACCACTCTCTGTGTGAAGAAGTTTTTCCTCATCTCAATCCTAAAAGGCTTCCCCTTTATCCTTAAACTGTGACCCCTCATTCTGGACTTCATCAACATCGGAAACAATCTTCCTGCATCTAGCCTATCCAATCCCTTTAGAATTTTATACGTTTCAATAAGATCCCCCCTCAATCTTCTAAATTCCAGTGAGTAAAAGCCTAGTCAATCCAGTCTTTCTTCATATGAAAGTCCCAGGAATCAATCTGGTGAACCTTCTCTGTACTCCCTCTATGGCAAGAATGTCTCCTCAGATAGGGGACCAAAACTACACACAATATTCTAGGTGCGGTCTCACCAAGGCCTTGTACAACTGCAGTAGAACCTCCCTGCTCCTGTACTCAAATCCTTTTGGTATGAATGCCAACATACCATTTGCCTTTTTCACCGCCTGCTGTACCTGCATGCCCACCTTCAATGACTGGTGTACAATGACACCCCGGTCTCATTGCATCTCCCCTTTTCCTAATCGGCCACAATTCAGATAATAATCTGTTTTCCTGTTCTTGCAACCAAAGTGGATAACCCCACATTAAATTGCATCTGCCATGAATTTGCCCACTCACCTAACCTATCCAAGTCACCCTGCATCCTCTTAGCATCCTCCTCACAGCTAACACCGCCGCCCAGCTCCGTGTCATCCGCAAACTTGGAGATGCTGCATTTAATTCCTTCGTCTAAATCATTTATATCTATTGTAAACAACTGGGGTCCCAGCACTGAGCCTTGCGGTACCCAACTAGTCACTGCCTGCCATTCTGAAAAGGTCCCATTTACTCCCACTCTTTGCTTCCTGTCTGCCAACCAACTCTCTATCCACATCAATACCATACCCCTAATACCGTGTGCTTTAAGTTTGCACACTAATCTCCTGTGTGGGACCTTGTCAAAACCCTTTTGAAAATCTAAATATACCACATCCACTGTCTCTCCCATATCCACTCTAGTCTTTACATCTTCAAAAAATTCTATAAGATTCGTCAGACTTGATTTTCCTTTCACAAATCCATGCTGACTTTGTCTGATAATTTCACCTCTTTCCAAATGTGTTGTTATCACATCTTTGATAACCGACTCTAGCATTTTCCCCACCACCAATGTCAGACTATAATTCCCCAGTTTCTCTCTCCCTCCTTTTTTAAAAAGTGGGGTTACATTAGCCACCCTCCAATCCTCAGGAACTAATCCAGAATCTAAGGAGTTTTGAAAAATTATCACTAATGCATCCACTATTTCTTGGGCTACTTCCTTAAGCACTCTGGGATGCAGACCTTCTGGCCCTGGGGATTTATCTGCCTTTAATCCCTTCAATTTACCTAACACCACTTCCCTACTAACATGTATTTCCCTCAGTTCCTCCATTTCACTAGACCCTCGGTCCCTTACTATTTCTGGAAGATTAGTTCTGTCTTCACTAAGGAGAACATAAATAAAGTAGTTATTCAATTGGTCTGCCATGTCTTTGTTCCCTATGATCAATTCACCTGCTTCTGACTGTAAAGGACCTACATTTGTCTTGACCAATCTTTTTCTTTTCATGTATCTACAAAAGCTTTTACAGTCAGTTTTTATGTTCCCTGCCAGCTTTCTCTCATAATCTTTTTTCCCTTTCCTAATTAAGCCCTTTGTCCTCCTCTGCTGGTCTCTGAATTTCTCCCAGTCCTCAGGTGTGCCACTTTTTTTTGCTAATTTATATGTTTCTTCTTTGGACTTGATACTATCCCTAATTTCCCTTGTCAGCCATGGGTGCACTACCTTCCCTGGTTTATTCTTTTGCCAAACTGGGATGAACAATTGTTGTAGTTCATCCATGCGATCTTTAAATGCTTGCCATTGCATATCCACCATCAACCCTTTAAGTATCATTTGCCAGTCTATCTTAGCTAATTCACATCTCATACCTTCAAAGTTACCCTTCTTTAAGTTCAGAACCTTTGTCACTCTCCATCTTAATGAAGAATTCCACCATATTATGGACACTCTTACCCAAGGGGACTCGCACGACAAGATTGCTAACTAACCCTTCCTCATTGCTCAATACTCAATCTAGAATGGCCTGCTCTCTAGTTGGTTCCTTGACATGTTGGTTCAGAAAACCATCCCGCATACATTCCAAGAAATCCTCTTCCTCAGCACCCTTACAAATTTGGTTCACCCAATCTATACTTAGATTGAAGTCACCCATTATAACTACTGTTCCTTTATTGTACGCATTTATAATTTCCTGTTTAATGCCATCCCCAAACTCACTACTACTATTAGATGGCCTGTACACAACTCCCACCACTGTTTTCTGCTCCTTAGTGTTATGCAGCTCTACCCATATCGATTCCACATCCTCCAGGCTAACGTCCTTCCTTTCTATTGTGTTAATCTCCTCTCTAACCAGCAATGCTACCCCACCTCCTTTTCTTTCCTGTCTATCCCTCCTGAATATTGAATATCCCTGGATGTTGAGCTCGCATCCTTGGTCACCCTGGAGCCATGTCTCTGTGATCCCAACTATATAATATTCATTAATAACTATCTGCACATTCAATTCATCCACCTTGTTACGAATGCTCCTCGCATTGACACACAAAGCCTTCAGGCTTGTTTTTACAACAGCCCTTATACAATTATGTTGAAAAGTGGCTCTTTTTGATTTTGCCCTGGATTTGCCTGCCTGCCACTTTTACTTTTCACCTTACTACTTTTTGCTTCTACCCTCATTTTACACCCCTCTGTCTGTCTGTGCTTGTTCCCATCCCCCTGCCACATTAGTTTAAAGCCTCCTGAACAGCAGTAGCAAATGCTCCCCCTAGGACATTGATTCCAGTCCAGCCCAGGTGCAGACCATCCTGTTTATACCGGTCCCACCTCCCCCAGAACTGGTTCCAATGCCCCAGAAATTTGAATCCCTCCCCCTTGCACCATTTCTCAAGCCACGTATTCATCTGAAATATCCTCCTATTTCTACTCTGACTAGCGCATGGCTCTAGTAATCCAGAGATTATTACCTTTGTGGTCCTACCTTTTTAGTTTATTCTTCCTTTTGGATTAAAGAGATACACTTGTAATTTATCCTTCTGTCTGTGTGATGCACCATCAATAACTCTCGGAGACGGGAGGCAAACGATAGGCTTTTATTAGCTGCAAGAGACCATGATTAGCAGCAAGAGACTACCACACAACATCCTGGAGACTGAGGGAGGAGCAGTGCCTCCAATCGCCTTTATACAGGGGTCTGTGGGAGGAGCTACAGGAGCAGTCAGCAGAGGTGCATGTCCAGACAGGTATATGTAGTTCACCACACTGTGTTATCTGGTGCATTGATAAGTGGGGAACACGCAGTTTTGATCGGATTATAAGAGGAGGACTGTGCCTATCAGTGGTGCTCAATTGATGGTTAAATGTTCTCTCTCATTGGAGATGGCTATTGCCTGACATTTCTAAAAGCTGCGCTTGTCATTATCAGTAACAGTTTAGATGATGTCAGTTATATTGGAGCTTCCACTACATCAGACGAGAAGTAAAATGTCAGCTATTGCATGGACTCTTCAAAGAAAGGCCTTGAATCTTGTGCAGTTAGGCCGCACGAGTTACACTTCATCCCACCCCCGTCAGATCAAATTAATTTTGCGCAGCGAGCTGTTCAAAGTGCAACGTGATAACAGGCTGCTTGGCGAACAATGAAAGCAATAGACCTGAACTAATAAAATTTAAGAATGGAGGAAATAATACATTAGCAAGTAAGGATAAACAAAAGGGGTGAGTTGGAAACTAATGAGTGAGTGAGAGATAGATTTGTATTTATAGGTTGCCGAGACCAGGGGCCAACCCATTGACGTGGTCCACTGCAAGGCAGCCTTCACTTTGTGATGATTCTAATGATAGCGTAACCCCAGTAATCTCTTGATACTTCTGAGAACATGATGGCATGATCTGTGAGATTATTGGTAAATTGATAAATTCATGTGGTTCATAAAACATACAACTCCTCAGAACTACTTGATTTATTATATGGCAAGGCTAGTGTGAGCCTGAAACTTGTTACTGTCTTGGCACATTTTGGTTCAGTAAATGCACGCCAGTGCAGACTGGGTGGTGGTGGGGTAACTTCAAAGGTTTCTCTGATTTGAATGGTTCAAGGTACTCTTTACAAATGGTTGCACATGCATTGCCACCTAGCGGTCCTCAGTTTAAATTTTGGCAGCTAGAGTCTGCCCCTTTAGTGAAAAGATCCAATTGGCAGCAGCTTTCTCCTTCCCACCCACCAGCACAATTTATTTTTTATGATTCACAGTGCAATGCCCAAGGTTAACTAGCAATCTACCACCAGTATATTTATCCCCTGTGAACTGAAAAGTCTCCCCATGGATCATCAGTTTAACTTGTAATTGTCCACCAGAGGGCAGACTGTTCACAGTCTTCTGATGGATGAAGCTTTAATTAAATGGCCAATCATTGATTACATTTCTCTTCTGCAGTGCACTGTGCCCAGAATTTTTACCGGCTGTGCTGTTATGCTGGTAATCTCCTGTTAAGTAAAGAAATTTCCTTCTAAATTCTTTTGAACGTCAGCCCTATCAAAACATTTCATCGTCTCAAACCCAAGGTCGTCTGCAGATGTTGGAAAGCCAGTTGAAAACACTAAATGCTGGAGAAACTCTGCAGTTTAGGCAGCATCTTTGAAAAGGGATAAATAGTCAGTGTTTCAGGCTGAGGCCTTTCATCAGGATTCATAGCCTTAAAAACTTCAGGGAAGCCCATGCTTTGTTTCTGATAGATCAGAGCTTCCTCCAGTCTTTCCTTCTCCATTCTGGTATCACCCCCACAGTTCTTTTTGCTGCTTCTTTTTGCATAAAGTAAATGTCTGAATTGCACACAATGCTCTAAGATGGGTCTGCTTCAGCACAAATTAAATAGAATTTCTCCATTTAACCCAAAGACATGGTTTAAATTTTATAGCCAAGTTGCCCTCCATTTCTACTTAAGTGATTTGTGTATCCGTGTTCCCTTTACTCTCCCACCCTACACGATTCATTATCCAAGCAGTGCGCAGCTTCCCAGTAGAAGACTTCACCTCACGTGGATCTATCATGTAGTTAATGTGTTGATCGCATTTCTACTCTGCAATTGCAATGTCAGATCAGCTTCCGAATTGGCAAATAATTTTTGCTGGATCACAATGCTCAGTCAGCCTTCCCCAAGATCTTGGCATCTCAAAGGTGTTACTTTAAGAAACCTCTAGTGGGGAATGTAAGAGAAAGCTTTTCAATTACTCATGGCAAATACTTGATACTTGTCGAGTGAAAACCCATGAACATCAAATTTCAGAAAGTCCATGAAGCTTGGAGGAACAACTTTGTCCAGTTTGTTCTGGCGGAGTGGTCTCCAACAGCTTTATTTGAATTAACCAAGCCACTGTCCTTGTAGATGCCAAAAGAATTCTCACTGAAGAAATTTTCAATTAAAGAATTTTTTAAAACTGGAAATGCCCCTGATGCACCATCAATAACTCTCTGAGAGGTGAGGCGAGATATTGGCTTTTATTGGCTGGAAGAAAGAACAAGCAGCAATTGACCACCACACTGCATCCTGGAGACTGAGGCCGGGGCAGAGTCCCCAATCGCCTTTATACCGGGGTCTGTGGGAGGAGCCACAGGAGCAGTCAGCGCTGGGGGGGGGGGGGGGGGGGGCGGTGTCCAGACAGGTCTATGTAGTTCACCACAGCCCCTCAAGTCAGGCAACATCTGTTGGGAGGGGAACAGACAAAACATTTCAGGTTAAAGACCCTTTGTCGGAACTGGGAGGGCAACAAAGAAGCTTGTGAAATTGTGGGGACAAATGACTCTGATAGGGTAAAATTGGGGTGAACGTAGGGATGAGGTGTAAACAAAGTTTTCCAGTCAATGTGTATGGCAACAGAGAATAAGAACAGAACAAAATTATGTAGTGGTTATGAAATACAGAGTAGGAAAACATACCTGGTAGGTTGGGCCGGCCAAGTCCTCATTCCAGAGGGGGAAAAAAATGGGAGAAAATAGACAACAATCTGACCCCACATCACAACTAAAATCAAGCTGACTGATGCTATAGAATTCAGTTTTGAGTCTAGTAAGCCGCAAGGTCCCCAAATGGAAGGTGGCATGTGGTTCGGTAAGTTTGTGTTGGGCCTCACTGTAACGGTGCAGGAGGCCACAGGCCATTAGGGAATTGAAGTTGTGGGAAAGAGAGTGCTCAGGGTCACACTGGGGACCGACACAAGAGCCTGCATAGCAGTCACCCAGTCTGCGTTTGGTGCCTCTGAAGTAGGGGAGACCATCACCAGTGTGGTAGTTCAGTTGTGCGCCATCAGGTAAATTCTCCCTGCAGCCTAACAAGCTTCTTTGTCTCCTCAATTCTGATGAAAGGTCTTCAGCTTGGTGCATAGAAGCGGCCTGGCCTGCTGAGAATTTGCAGAATTTTATGTTTTGATTTTACATCTCAAGTCATGTTGTGTAAAACTGGATATGAACTCGAGGATAGAGTAAGTATGGTCCACTTAGCTACAAATAGCTTGTCCAGGGTCTAAAGAAGACACTATGCAATGTCAGGCTCCTCAAACAAGGACACTTCATGTTTCACTCTTGGACAAGCAGTCCTGCCAAAGGACTACAGTGCTGATCAAAAGCGGGTACTCAGAAAGATTAAGGACAGAACAGGACTACACTTCTACACAGTGGAGATTGTGTCTGATGTCACCTGGAGATGACACATCAATCATCTGAGGAGAGGAGAGTCAATTGTTGGAGAAAGGAGGTGGCCAGAGCTGTCGGAACCACTTCCCGCAGTCCCAGAGACAATTCCTACAAATTCCATGGTGGAGACTGCAGAACCTGAGATTGTTTCATAGCCACAAGTCTCTCCTCCCAAACAGAGAGATCCCCCTTGTCAGGACAGAAGCTATCCCACAAGAGTAAGAAATCCTCCAGAGCGATTAAATCTTTAGGCCTGAATGGGACAGTTTAAAATATACTATAGTTTGGATGTCTGTACATAGTGATCGTATTATATATGTGATTGAAGTTAGACATTTCAGACTCCCGTGTCTACCTTTGAATTAGTTTAATGTTTTGAAGTTACAAAGTATAATGTGGACTGCCATTGAACTATATATAACTAGCCACATGTTAAACTTTCCAAATTTTGCCAGTCCTGAATTTGCATCATTTCTTCTAGGCAAGACACTCTTGTCAAGATTGTGTTGGAAGGAATTTCAAATAACTTTTTACTTTCCTAGTGTATAGAAATGAAGAGGTAAAGAGTGGTATTATTAGTTGATTAAGTAGAATAGTGGAACGTCCTGAAGAAATTGAAGAAGTATGCTTATTCTTGGATTGAACAGAAAGATGCATGAAGGAAATGGGCTGATCAGTGAATAATAAGGAAATACCTGCATGAAGAAAAAGTAATGGTCTAATGTTTGATGTTGGTCTTCAATTAGGAGTCTCAGAAAGGAAAGTAAGGTTGAAATTGAGGATGGGCTAGAAACTACCTGCATTTAAGGTGCATTGAACACCTGGTCCCATGGGAATGGATGCCCGATAGCTGGGGAAAGTAAAGGAGAAATTTTAGAAAAAGGGGCGTCACAATAGCATAGTGGTCAGCATAATGCTTTGCAGGAGCAGCGACTGTCTGTGAGGAGTTTGCATGTTCTCCTTGTAACTGCATGGATTTCCTCCGGGTGCTCCAGTTTCCTCCCACATTTACTGGTTGTTAGGTTAATTGGTCATTGTAAATTGTCCTGTGAATAGGCTAGGGTTAAATTGGGGGGTTGCTGGGCAAAGCAGCTCGAAGATCCAGAAGGGCCTAATCCCTGCTGTATGTCAATAAATAAATAAAATTTCCAATGTATACTTCATTTAGGATATTGTCCGGTTCTGAGTGCTGTACTTCAGAAAGATGTAAAGACTTTAAGAAGAACGCAGGAGAAATTTGAAGGATGAGGGTGCAGGTAGAATGGAGAAGCTGTGGTTGTTGTCCCCGCAGTGAGGAGTTGAATAAATCAGATAAAAGTATTTAACATCACAACAGGCACAAAGCGAAGCTGTTCCCATTGTGGCAGCACAAGGCCAAGAGGATGTGGGATGAAGGCAAATGGTACAAGCACATGTAGCATGAGTATTATTTTTATTCCATGTGAATGGTTATGGCCTGGAATGCACAGTCACGTCTAATGTAAAACAAAAAGGCTAGTTAAGTATCTGAAAAGAAAAAGCATTTGCAGCTCTGCCAAGAGAGGGCACAGATGTGAGTCTGGCTGTGCCACTCCAACCCATGAGGAGCATTTGACGGCTCTGGGCCTATACTTACCGGAATTTAGGAGAATGAGGCGGAAACATTGAAACCTATTGAATATCAAAAGGTCTAGATAGAGTGAGCATGGAGAGGATGTTTCCCATAGTGGGGGAGCCTCGGACCAGGGAACCAGAATCAGAATATAAGGACATCTATTTAGAACAGAGATGAGGAGGCATTTCTTTAACCAGAAGGTGGTGAATCTGTGGATTTCAATGCCATAGATAGCTGTCGAGGTCAGGTTATTTAGAGTGGAGAGTGATCGGTTCTTTGCAGGGTGCAAAGGTTACAGGGAGAGGGAAGGAGAGTGGGGTTCAGAAGGATAATGGATCAGCCATGATGGAATTGTGGATCAGACTCGATGGGACAAATGATCTAATTCTGCTCCTATGTTTTATAAACCAATTTGTGCCCAGCAGGCTCCTTTTGAATCTTGAAGAGATCTTTCTGAAATCAGCAGTCCAGCAAACAGTAAAATAAAGGTATTCTAAACAAAGGAAAACAGGCATAAACCAGTCATGAGAGGAGAACACTAATAAACCAAGGTACCTCTTCCCAGCAGTTGAATAAATTTTGTGTTATTTCAAGTACAGAAGGAATATTCGGTGCATGCTTTCCAGTCAATATTCTCAGATGATAGAGAAAGCTTGGAGACAGTGTGAGAGGGAGGATAGGCAGGTGATAGAAAAGGGACATGCTCAGACGGATGGTTTGAGATGTATCCATTTTAATGCAAGGAGTAACAGGAACAAAGCAGATGAGCTTAGAGCGTGGATCAGCACTTGGAGCTATGATGTTGCGGCCATTACAGAGACTTGGATGGCTTAGGGATAGGAATGGTTACTTCAATTGCCAGTCTTTAGGTGTTTCAGAAAGGACGGAGGGAGGCAAAAGAGGTGGGGATGTGGCACTGTTGATCAGAGATAGTGTCACAGCTGCAGAAAAGGAGGAAGTCATGGAGGAATTGTCTACGGAGTCTCTGTGGGTAGAGGTGAGGAACAGGAAGGGGTCAATAAATCTACTGGGTGTTTTTTTTTATAGACCACCCAATAGTAATGGGGACATCAAGGAGCAAGTAGGGAGTCAGATTCTGGAAAGGTGTAATAATAAGAGTTGTTGTGTTGGGAGATTTTAATTTCCAAAATATGGATTGGCATGTCCCTAAAGCTAAGGGTTTGGATGCGGTGGAGTTTGTTAGGTATGTTCAGGAAGGTTTCTTGACACAATATGTAGATAAACCTACATGAGGAGAGGCTGTACTTGATCTGGTATTGGACAATGAACCTGGTCAGGTGTCAGATCTCAGTGGGAGAGCATTTTGGAGATAGTGATCACTATGCTATCTCTTTTACCATAGCATTGGAGAAGGATAGGAACAGACAAGTTGGGAAAGTGTTTAATTGGGGTAAGGAGAAATGTGAGGCTATCAGGAACTTGGAAGCATAAATTGGAAACAGATGTTCTCAGGGAAATGTAGGGAAGAAATGTGGGTCCAGGGGATTTTGCATGGAGTTCTACATAGGTACGTTCCAGTGAGACAGGGAAAGGATGGTAGAGTACAGGATCCGTGGTGTACAAAGGCTGTTGTAAATCTGGTCAAGAAGAAAAGACGAGCATATGAAAGGTTCAAAAAACTAGGTAATGATAGAGATCTAGAAAATTATAAGGCTAGCAGGAAGGAGCCTAAGGAAGAAATTAGGAGAACCAGAAGGGGCCATGAGACGGCCTTTGACAGGATTAAGGAAAACCCCATTCTACAAGTATGTGAAGAGCAAGAGGATAAGACATGAAAAAATAGAACCAATCAAGTGTGACAGTGGAAAAGTGTGTCTGGAACTGGAGGAGATAGCAAAAGTACTTAATTAGTACTTAATGAGTACTTCAGTATTCACTATGGAAAAGGATCTTGGCGATTGTAGGAATGACTTACAGTGGACTGAAAAGCTTGAGCATGTAGATATTAAGAAAGAGGTGGTGCTGGAGCTTTTGGAAAGCATCAAGTTGGATAAGTCACTGGGACCGAACAAGATGTACCCCAGGCTATTTTAGGAGGCAAGGGAGGAGATTGCTGAGTCTCTGATGATGATCTTTGCATCATCAGTGGCGACAGGAGACATTCCATTTGGATTGGAGGGTTTTTGTTGCATTGTTCAAGAAAGGGAGTAGAGATAGCCTAGGAAATTATAGACCAGTGAGTCTTACTTCAGTGGTTGGTAAGTTGATGGAGAAGATCCCGAGAGGCAGGATTTATGAACATTTGGAGAGGTATAATATGATTAGGAATAGTCAGCATGGCTTTGTGAAAGGCAGGTCATGCCTTACGAGCCTGATTGAATTTTTCGAGGATGTGACTAAACACATTGATGAAGGAGAACAATAGATGTAATGCATATGGATTTCAGGAAGACAGTTGACAAGGTACCCCATGCAAGGCTTATTGAGAAAGTAAGGAAGCATGGGATCCAAGGGGACATTGCTTTGTGGATCCAGAACTGGCTTGCCCACAAAAGGCAAAGTGTGGTTGTAGATGGGTCATTTTCTGCATGGTGACCAGTGGTGTGCCTCAGGTATCTGTTCTAGGACCCCTACTCTTTGTGATTTTTAGAAATAATCTGGATGAGGAAGTAGAAGGAAGTGGAGTAAATTTGCTTTGACACAAAGGTTGGGGGTGTTGTGGATAGTGTGGAGGGCTGTCAGAGGTTACAGCAGGATGTTGATAGGATACAAAACTGGGCTGAGAAGTGGCAGATGGAGCTCAACCCAGATACGTGTGAGGTGGTTCTTTTGGTGGGTGAAATATGATGGCTAAATATAGTATTAATGGTAAGACTTTTGACAGTGTGGAGGATCAGAGGGATCTTGTGGTTCAAGACCATAGGATACTCAAAGCTGCTGTGCAGGTTAACTCTGTGGTTAAGAAAGCATACAGTGCATGGGCCTTCATCAATCATGGGATTGAGTTTCAGCCCAGAGATAATGTTGCAGCTATATAGGACCCTGGTCAGACCCCACTTGGAGTACTGTGCTCAGTTCTGGTCGCCTCACTACAGGAAGGATGTGGAAACCATAGGAAGGGTGCAGAGGAGATTTACAAGGGTGTTGCCTGGATTGGGGAGCATGCCTCACGAGAATAGGTTGAGTGAATTCGGCCTTTTTTCCTTGGAGTGACGGAGGATGAGAGGTGACCTGATAGAAGTCTGTAAGATGATGAGAGGCATTGATTGTGTGGATAGTCGGGCTTTTCCCCAGAGCTGAAATGGCTAGCATGAGAGGGCACAGTTTTAAGGTGCTTGGAAGTAGGTACAGAGGAGATGTCAGGGTTAAGTTTTTTACACAGATAGTGGTGAGTGCATGGAATGGGCTGTCGGTGACAGTGGTGGAGGCAGATACCATAGGGTCTTTTAAGAGACTCCTGGACAGGTACATGGAGCTCAGAAAACTAGAGGGCTATGGGTAACCCTAGGTAATTTCTAAGGTAGGGACATGTTCGGCACAGCTTTGTGGGCTGAAGGGCCTGTACTGTCCTGTAGGTTTTCTGAGTTTCTATATCACTGAATAAATTATTTTTATTAATTCATGTATGCCACATTTCCTTGAAATTTACTTCTAGAATGATTTCTGCAAGAGATTTTTGATATAGTTTATGCTTCTAAAAGTCAGCTTTGCAGTCATTACTTCCCCCTCCATCCTACATGCTGTGTTATCCCATAGCAGGAAGCTCTCGCCTCCAGAGCTTTAGCAGTATCTAGTGTGTGGACAATGATGCATATATTCTAAAATTACATCTCAAATCCCTCAAACAAAGATTGAGCGTTTTTTAAAAATACAGATTACATGAGCCTTACTTAAGAACATAACACTTCAGTTTAACTTGTCGGAAGCCCCATAGTGGTCCTGTTTGAATTTGGGCTCTGATTTGACATTGGGTACACCAGTGTCATGTTGGAACTCTATGCTGGGAGTACTGCTGAAATGTAGTCACTGCTATATTGTTTAAGGCACTTGTCAGGCCATCTCCCTTTTGCAATACTTGAAACACCATTGAAATATGTAAGTGAAAGTCCTGTGTTTGAATAGGATCCTTTCAGGAAACTAGCAATAACATCAATCATTCTGAAGATCATTTGGAAAACATGCCACAAACAATGGCAGTTTGCAGGGCTCAATGCCACCTTTGAACATGATACTCTGAATAGATATTTTAACTTGTTGGAGACTTTTGGCATATCTTAAGAACACAAAGCGAAGGAGGACTATAGACCATTGAGTTGGCACTATTCGTTTCTTACAGTTACTTTTATTGCATCAATGGGGAGGAGCTGTTGTAATATCCTGAGTGAATTTGCCACATGGTTATGTAGTTCAGTTTTACAGCTTGGCAGCAAGCCCAGGGGGAGGAAACCATAGCAGGGATGTAAAGGCACAGAGGTGATCTTTCTCTTGAATAAATTCTGCCTGAAGTACATCATTACTCATCATCTGTGTCAATCCATGCATTCACCTCCACACTGCAATCATTGGGTCCTTTAAATAACCAAGAATATCAATGGAATATCAAAATAAAGTTTAAAAATGTACAAAATCTCATTTTTTCCCTGTTTCTTACATTTTCTGTATTTGTTCCTTGAGATTTTTTTTGGTCCCTTCACGTTAAATGTTGAACTGAACTGACCACACATCTAGTGCGGCTTTAGTTGCAAAAAGGAGATTGCTGCACAACTAATTCCTGAGAGGCAGAATGCAGTGGCAATGCTCTGGATTGCTTTACTAATGCTCTCATTTCTGGATTGTCGTGCAAAGGCCTAAGTAGCTTGGCTGTGGTCCAATCTTCAGCAGAGTTATGACTGCCATCTGAGCCCCACTGCAGTATATGCCACTCGGAGAAGGCACTTATAGTGAGAACAAAACCCGTACAAACAGGATATTTCCTGGGTAACCAGCTAAGCTAGTGACATGATTTGACCTCCTGTCAAAGCTCTCCCATAGGCTGTGCTTCTTCTGGCTTGTGGTGTCATTTATGTCTAGGGACATGCACATTGTCACAAAATGCAAAATTGCTTTTGTATTCAATTCAGATATCAAAGTTTAAATTGTTAAAAATTGACATACAGAATATTTATCAGATTGTGCTCCCAGCTTGAAGTATTTGTTAATTTCCATAACTATGAGCTTTCTTCAAGATCTCTGTGCTTGTTCTGCAGATACTCCCCACACACTCTGGACCATGGAACAAGTTCTACTCACCCAGTTGTTTCATGTGCTTTGCATAACCTGCCAGATCACAAGATCTTCCAAATGATGAGACAGAGTGAAAGGGATTGCACAACAAATTGTAATCTCCACAGAGCCTTGGGACCATCAACAAAGACATGCTTATGAAGGGTGTCAGCAAGAATTGGACCTTGGCTTATTGGAATTGCAGTTAACAAAGCAGCAAGTGATTGTATCAGATTTAATTGATCAAAGATGAAAATTTTTCTATCACAACTGCCAAATGAGCAATTATATTAGTGTACATTCATTTAACTCCAAATCTGAAATTTAGTTCCAGTGCTTGCAGCCAGTGAGAGATTTCTACTCATTTGTGCAATTTTATCTCATCATTTGCCATTTAAATTCAAAATAATTTAAAGAATTTAAAAGAGGTACTGAGGACTTTGGATTGTGTAACTAGTGACAAGTTTCTCTTCAAAGATCTAATGAGGTTAACAAGTAGTGAAGTACGTTATTATTGCTTTATTTTGTTAATTATTAAACAGTACCAAAGAAGTTAAATCCAAGACAAATAACAATGTACTCTTGTTCGAAATAGCAATTCAACTGGCTCTAGGAGCATCCTTAAGCTTTGTTCTTTTCTCATTGCTATGCAGGCAATATTCTGTCAATTGTATTCAATTCCCTTTTAAATTTACTAACAAATTTGATTCCTCAAGAGCCATTATCTTCATGTTATGGTGACACATTGAAAAAGGTGCAAATTTTTCTTGCTTCCCTATCTTTCTTCCTTCTGGAAATTGTTTCTTATTTATTCTATTCTGCTATTACATGAGAATAAGCTGAGTTAAGGCAAGGATTGAACTAACATTAAAGCACTCAGAAGTGGTTATCTTGTTGTTGTATTGTAAGCTACAAGTGTTTATCTGGAACCCAGAACAAGTGAAAATACTCAATGGACAGCTTACATCTTGTATTTTTTTCCACACATCTCTCCAATTGGAGAAGAAATACTACAGGAAAAGAACAATAAGGGTGGATTGTGAGGTCAGTACAAATGAGTTATTGTTTGAAATACTGGATTTTCGGAAATTGTTTATTTTCATACAACAGCAATCAGCATTTCACAAAATTTGTGCTTTCGAAAATGGTACTTGAAAAGCAATTGGTGATAGTTAACACTGCTAGTCACATAATATCAGCTTCAGCAGACTATACCTAGCAGCTGTGAGTGGAATTAATATACAATAAGGTTAATGTAGAAAATAATACATTCAAATTATTACAATTAAAAATAGTAAACACAGACTAAAATTAAAACTTAGCAGTTTTTGTCATTTTAATTTACTTGAAGCATAATTGTCATAGTGAAGAGCTTCACAGGATGAACTCAGTCTGCAGGGGAGTGATCCGGGTCTGTATCAGTATCATTGTCGCAATAGGTAATATCAATTTCTAAAAACAAAAGGAGAAACAGTAAGATGTTTCCATGGTTACACTGCAGTCATGCAAATAGCTTATTTATAACAGTCTGTAGTCAGGAAAAATCACCAGGTCTCAGATATGATGCTAGAATGGCTGAATGCTCATAGACGCTGAGGAGACGTGATTTGTGAAAGAGGGAAAAGGAAAGGCAGTGGGAGAGAGGATTAAAACAAAGTGCATGGGTGGGGGGGGGGGGGGTGAGGAGGAATGGTTGGAAAGAGTATTTTTCAATCCAGGAACAGAGAGGGCAGCAGTTATTCTACAACAAGGGAGAGCAGATAAATGAAAACTAAAGCAGTTTGGATCAACAGAAACAAATTGCTAATCATGTTTGCAAAAATTATCTAATGATTTCATGATTTTCATTCCCATCATCTGGTTCAAGGTGTAGGTGGCAATGTTTATTTCTGCTATGTGCAATTAAAAATGGACTCTTTCCCCCTGAGTGAAATACCATCATAATAATTTCTGGGTTGTTCCCCACCAACAGGCAATTTTTAAACAGATCCTCTACCAAACCAGCAGGCTTCAATCATTGCGAGCAGTTGCTTGCTTTGGTGAGGCAGTGTGAGATTTTAAGGGCTCAGGGCATTTTGGGACTTCTCCACGGGCTTCAGTCACTGCTGTTAACTAGGCTCTCGGCAAAGGTCAATAAAAGGGGCAACACACACTGGAGGAACTCAGCAAGTCAGGCAACATCTTTGGAAATGAATAAACAGTTGACTTTTTGGGTCGAGACCATTCCTCAGGACTGAGAAGGAATGGGGAAGAGTAAAAATGAAAAGGTGGAGGGGGAGCTAGCTGGAAGGTGTTAGGTGAAGCCAGGTGGGTAGGAAAAGTCAAGGGTTGGAGAGGAAGGAATCTGGTAGGAGAGCAGAGCGGATCATAGGAGAAAGGGAAGGAGGGCACTCAGGGAAACTAATAGGCAGGTGAGAAGAGGTAAAAGCTCAGTTGGGAAGAGAGGAAGGGGGGAATTTTTTACCAAGAGGAGAAATTTATATTCATCGGAGCTATAATTTTTTATAGGCATCCGTTAGTCTCGTGAGATCATGGATTTGCACCTTGGAAGGTTTCCAGGGCGCAGGCCTGGGCAGGGTTGTAAGGGAGACCGGCAGTTGCCCAAGCTGCAAGCCTTCCCCTCTGTACGCCACCAATGTTGTCCAAGGGAAGGGCACCAGGACCCAAGCAGCTTGGCACCGGTGTCATCACAGAGCAATGTGTTGTTAAGTGCCTTGCTCAAGGACACAATGCGCTGCCTCAGCTGAGGCTCGAACCAGTGACCTTCAGATCACTAGACCAATGCCTTATCCACGAGGCCATGCACCAACACCATAATATAGTGCTATAATATTATATAAGGTGTTGCTCCTCCACCCCTGAGGATAGCCTCATCTTGGCACAAGAGGAGGCCATGGACTGATATGGCAGAACAGGAATGGGAAATGGAATTAAAATACTTGTCCACTGGGAAGTTCCACTTGTAGAAGATGGAGTGGAGGTTAAAAATAAAAAAAGAAGTTAAGTTTAAGTGGAACAGCTGTTGTGTGAGTGGACCAGTGTTTGCGTGATTAGGCTTCAGCTCAAGAGCTTTAGGTGAGAAGAGATGAAGGCCAAGGGAAACTTATGGTAAGTTTCTTACTTTCTTTGTCTATTAGTACATAGCGAGTGCAGAGAGAATGGGTCCAGGGATAGCGGTGTGTACTTCATGGGAGATGTGGGAACCCTGTGAGACCTCCAGTCTCCTTGATAACTATACCTGCACGGGATCATCCAGCTGCTGCTCCTCACAAACATATTAGGGAGCTGCAGCCGCAGCTGGAATACCTTCGGCTCATACTGGAGGATGAGGAGGTGACAGATAGGAGCTACACAGAGGTATTCACCGCTCAGTTGCAGTAGGCAGGTAGCTAGGTGACTGTTGAAGGAGGGAAGGGGAATAGGCAGATAGTGCAGAGTGGCTCTATGGCCATTCTCCTCGATATTAAGTATACCAATTTGGATACTGTTGGGGCAAGGGAACCTACTAGGTCTAAGCTAAAGCGAACAGCTCTCTGGCAGTGGCACTGAGTTTGGCTCTGTGGCTCAGAATGGAAGGGGGAGTAGAGGGGTACAGTAGTGTTACGGGTATCTAATAGTTAAGAGGAGCAGACAGAAGATTCTGTATTTGGAAAGAGACACCTATATGGTATGTTGCCTCCCTGATGCCTGGGTCAGGATTGTCTTGGATCAGGACCACAGCATGCTGGACAGCTGGCATCTCTTCTAGGGAAGGTATGACATGTACAAAAAGGATGGGGTACACTTGTACTTGAAAGGGACCAAAGGCCTTGTTGGCAGGTTTACTAGTGCTGTTGAAGAAGATTTAGACTAATTTGG
The DNA here is from genome assembly GCF_030144855.1 of Hypanus sabinus. NCBI lineage: Eukaryota > Metazoa > Chordata > Chondrichthyes > Myliobatiformes > Dasyatidae > Hypanus > Hypanus sabinus. The sequence goes on from NC_082720.1 coordinate 21,419,862, forward strand.
CAGGGGGAAGGAAACCAGAGTGATAAGATGAGGATGGGGTAGTTGGTATACAAGTAGATGCAGTGTATAGTGAGACTGTGAGGTAAGATAAGCAGTTGATAGAGCAAAATTGTTGTGCGTAGGATGGGTTAAAGTGTGTCTTTAAGCTGAATAGTAGGTTCAAAAGTTTGGAAAAATGAGAAAAAAGTAAAAGGGAGGGAGAGGTTACAAAGGTTTCCAGAATAAATAAAGGTAAAAGGTTTAGAAAAGATTAAGAATTTAACTTCCAGTAAAATTGAAAAGGGTGATGAATACACGACTGAAGGTGTTGTATTTGAATGCTCACAGTATACAGAATGAGGTAGATGAACTTGTACCACAGTTAGAAACTGACAGGTATAACATTGTGGGCATTACTGAGTCACGGCTGAAAGAAGATCATAGTTGGCAGCTTAACATCCAAGGTGAATATTGTTTTGAAAGGACAGGCAGGTCGGCAGAGGAGATGGGGTTGTTCTGTTAGTAAAAAATGAAATCAAAACCTTGGAAAGAGTTGACACAGGATCAGAAGATGTAGAATTCTTGTGGATAGAGTTAAGAAACTCCAAGGATAAAAAGACCCTGATGTGAGGTTTATACAAGCCTTTAAACAGTAGTCTGGATGTGAGGAACAAATTACAATGGGAGATAGAAAAGGCATGTCAAAAGGGTAATGTGATGATAGTCATAGAGATTTCAAAAAGCAGGTAGATTGGGAAAATCAGGTTGGTGCTGGATCCCAAGAGAAGCAATTTGTAGAATGTCTACGAGATGGCTTTATAAGCAGTTTGTGGTCGAGTCTCCTAGGGAAAAGGCAACTCCTGATTGGGTTTTTGTGGAATTAACCAGATTTGATAAATAGGGGCTGAAGGAGGCAATAATCATGATATGGTAGTTTGAGAGAAGTTAAATTCAGATGTATCAATAATGTGGTGGAGTAAAAGGAACAGCAGGGGCATGAGAGAGGAGCTGTCCAAAGCTGAGTGGAAAAGGACACTAGCAGGAAAGATAGCAGAACAGCAGTGGCAGGAGATTCTAGGAGCAATTCAGAAGCCACTGTATGGATTCATCTCAAGGAAGAGGAAGTATTCTAAAGGGAGGATGAAGAACTGTGGCTGGCAAGGGAAGTCAAACACAGCATTAAAGCAAAAGTGAGGCATAAAATGTGGCAAAAATCTGTGAGAAGCTGAAGGATTGCAAAGCTTTTCAAAACCAACAGAAGACAACTGAAAAAGCAGTAAGGAGAAAATCAATGAAATATGAAGGTCAGCTAGACAATAATATAAAAGAGGATACCAAAAGTTCCTTCAGATGTGAGAGGTGAGAGTGGATCAGGCTGCTGAAAAATTACACTGGAGAGGTAGTAATGGGGAACCAAGAAATTTTGGACGAACTGTATAAGTATTTTTTTTGAATAGGTACGAATTCAATAAATAGTTTGTGTCAGTGTTCACTCTGGAAGATACCAGTTGTATGCCAGAAATTCAAGTGTCAGGAGGCAGTTTCCTATAGTGGGTAAGTCTAGGACCAGGGAACAGAGCCTCAGAATAGAGGGACACCCATTTAGAATGGAGATGAAAACGAATTTCTTTAGCCAGAGGGTGGTGAATCTGTGGAGGCCAAGTCATTAAGTATGTTTAAAGCAGAGATTGATAGGTTCTTGATTAGTCAGGGCATGAGAGGTTACGGGGAGAAGGCAAGAGAATGGGGTTGAGAGGGATAATAAATGAGCCATGATGGAGTAGTGGAGCAGACTCAATGGACCGAATGGGACTCAATTAGCATAACTTCAGTTCTTGGTAAATTGTCAGAGTCCATTATTAAGACTATAAGACCAAGGCCATTCAAGAGAAGATCTGTAGATGCCGGAAATCCAAGTAACACATGCAAAATGCGGGAGGAACTCAGCAGGCCAGGCAGCATCAAAGGAAAAGAGTACAGTCAACATTTTGGCAGGGCTCAGTCAGTCCCTTGGGTTTGCTCCACTACTCCATCGTGGCTCATTTATTGTCCTCCTTAACCCTATTTTTCCTGTCTTCTCCCATTAACCTTTGATGCCCTGATTAATCAAGACCTATCAACCTCCACCTAAATATACCCAATAACTTGGCCTGCACAGCCATTTGTGGCAAAGAATTTCACAGATTCACCACCCTGTCTAAAGAATTTTTTCCTCATCTCTGTTTTAAATAGATGTTTCTCAATGCTAAGGCTGTGCCTTGGTCCTAGACTCCCCCACTACAGGCAACATCCTTTCCACGTCCACTTTATTCAGACTTTTCAATATTCTTCTAAACTCCACTGAGCAATGGTCCAGGGTCATCCAATGTTCATATATTAAGTCTTTCATTCCTAGAGTCATTCTTGTGAACAGTCGGTGGGAGAAGGCAGTTTAAATGGCTCAGCACTCACTAGATGTGCCGAAGGGCATGTTTCTGCGCTATGCTTTTCTATGACTCTAATCTCCTCTAGATTCTCCCCAATGCCAGCACATCCTTTCTGCTCACAATACATCAAGTATAGTCTGACAAATGCCTCAGCATTACATTCTTGCTTTTGTATTTCATGAATGCTAACTTTACATTTGCCTTTCCGACAACTGACTCAGCCTGGAGATTAACTTTCAGGGAATCTTGCATAAGGATTCCCCATTCCCTCTACACCTCTGATTTTTAAATTTTCTCTCCATTTACAAAATAATCTATGCATTTATTCTTTCTGACAAAGTGCATGACCATGCAGTTCCCAACACTATATTCCATTGCCACTTCTTTGTCCAATCTGTCTACGTCCTTTTGCAGATACCCTTTCTGCACACTACCCGCTTTCTACCCATCTTAGTATCAACCACTAACCTGGCCACAATGCAATCAATTCCTTCAACCAAATCATTGACACACAACATGACAAGAATCAGTCCCAACACTGGCCCTGCGGCACACCTCTAGTCTCTGGCAGTCAACCAGAAAAGACCCCTTCATTCCCACTTTTACTTCTGCCAGTGAGCCAATCTTCTGTCCATGCTAGAACCTTCCCATAATACCATGGAAACTTATTTTGTTAAGCAGGCTCACATATGATACTTTGTCAAACGCCTACTGTAAATCCAAATAAACAACATCCACTGACTCTCCTTTGTCTTTCTCATCTGTTATATCCTCAAAGAATTCCAATGGATTTGTCAGGCTAGATTTCTTGAAAACAGTGCTCATTTTGCCCTATTTTATCCTGCACCTCCAAGTATCCTGAAACCTCATCCTTAATAATTGACTCCAACATCTTCCCAACCACTGAAGTCAGACTAACTAGCCTAAAATTTCCTTCCTTCTGCCTCCTTCCCTTTATAAATAGTGGAGTGACATTTACCATGCCAGAATCTATTGATTACTGAAAGATCATTAACTAATGTCTCCATGTATCTCTTCAGCTACCTCTCCCAGAATCCTGGGGTATAGTCCATCTGGTCCATGTGAATTGTCAACTTTCAGACCTTTCAGCTTCTCCTTAGTAATAGCAACAACATTCACTTTTGCCCCCTAACACTTTCACATTTCTGGCATTCTGCTAGTGTCTTTTACAGTGAAAACTGATGTAAAATACTTGTTCAGTTCCTCCCCCATTACTAGTAGTCTAACATCTACTCTTGTCTCTCTTTTACTCCTTCTACCATATATCTGAAAAAAAATGTTTTATATCCTCTTCTATATTATTGGCTAGCTTACCTTTGTGTTTCATCTTTTCTCTCTTTATGGCTGTTTTAGATGCCTTGTGTTGGCTTTTAAAAGCTCCCCAGTCCTCTAACTTCACATTAATTATTGCTCTATTATATGCCCCCTCTTTTGCTTTTATGCTGTCTTTGACCTCCCTTGTCAGCCACAGTTGCCTCATCTTCCCTTTAGAGTAACAGGAGCCATTACTGTTCAGCCGTCATCCCTACTTGTGTCCCCGTCCAATCAACTCTGGCTAGCTCCTCTCTCATGCCTCAGTAATCCCCTTTACTCCACTGTAATACTGATACACCTGATTTTAACTTCACCTTCTCAAACTGCAGGGGGAATTCTATCATATTACAATGATCACTGCCTCCTAAGGCTTCCCTTACCTTAAGCTTCCAAATCAAATCTGGGTCATTACCTAATCCAGAATTGCCTTTCCCCTAGTGGTCTCAACCACAAGCTGCTCTAAAAAGCTACCTCATAGGCATTCTACACATTCCCTCTCTTGGGATCTAGTAAAAACTGAATTTTCCCGAGCTACCTGCCTATTGAAATCCCATGTGATTTTCACAACACATGCCTTTTCTACCTGCTGTTGTAATTTGTAGTCCACATCCTGGTTACTGTTCAGAGGTCCGTATACAACTCCCTTCAGGATCTTTTTACCCTTGCAGTTTCTTAAATCCACCCCCAAGGACTCTACATCTTAAAGTCCTATGTCACCTCATTCTATGGATATGATTTCATTTTTTAGCAATAGAGCCACTCCATCCTCTCCATCTTCCTGCCAGTCCTTTTGATCTTGGGTGATCTGCTCTCAACTATTTTCTTTTTTCAACCATGACTTGGAGACGCCCACAACATCATACTTTCCAATCTCTAACTGCACCACAAGATCATCTACCTTATTCCACGTACTGCATGCATTCAAATATAACACTTGCAGTCCTGCATTTATCACCCTTTCTGATTTTGGCTGCCTGTTAAACTTAAACTCACTGACTGCAATTTTGCTCTATTATCTGCCTCTCCTTCCTCACAGTCTCACTATATATTATATCTAGTTGCATACCAATTTCCCCATCCTCAGCCGTAACAATCCAGTTCCCATCCCCCTGCCAAATTAGTTTAAACTCACCAGCCCACAAGGATATTGGTCCCCCTTAGGTTCAGGTATAACCCATCCTTGTTGTACAGGTCATACTTTCCCTACAAGAGATCCCAATGATTCAGAAATCTGAAACCGTACCCCTTGCATTAATTCTTCAGCCATGCATTAATTTGCCAAATCATCCTATTCTTACCTTCACTGGTACAGATAGTATGCCAGAAATTATTACTCTGGAGGTCCTGCAGTTTAGCTTTCTGCTTAACCGTCTACAATCTCTCTTCAGCATCTCCTCCATTTTCCTGCCCATGTCACTGGTACAAATTTGTACCATGAATTCTGGCTGTTAACCCTCCCCCTTTAGAATTCCATGGACCTCGTCCATGACACCCCGACCCTGGCAACAGATCAGCTGGGTGTCTTTTTCACATCAACAGCATCTGCTTTCTGCTCCTCTAATTATTGAGCCTGTATCACTTCTGCACGGCCTCTCCCCCATTCCTATCTGAGCCAGAGAAACCTGCAATCAAATCAATAGAAAACTGATAAACAACCAATGTGCAAAAGACAAGCTGTGCAAATAAAAAAAATAAGTAAATAAATAATACTTGGGACATGGGTTGTAGAGTCCTTGAAAGTGAATTCAGAGGTTATGAAATCAATTCTGAGTTTAGGTGAGTGAAATTACCCACACTGGTTCAGGAGTCTGGCGATTGAAAGCTCAGAACTGTTCCTGAAGAGGTGGTTCAGCAGAGGGGTGGCAGGACAAGGATGATGAAATGGAGCCACTTGCAGCACCAGGCCAGGGAGCCATCGAGTGAAAATGGTGTGAAAGGAAGAGGAGGCAAGTCTCAAAAGCAATAAGAGGATAGGGAAAGGTTGAAACAAAGGTGAAAAGAGCAGGTACAAATGTAGGACAGGGAAGATCCCAAATTATCGAGGGAACATCTGAATAATCAGTTTCCATTTGGACAAAATTCCTTGTGCTTTGCATTTCATAATGGAGGCATAACTAGGGGTATGGTGGTTTACAAATTTGGCTTTGACTCAAAATTAGTCTGGCATCTTCTCTAAATCATCCAAAAAATCTGAATATCTTGACTGAGGAGGTGGGAAGCCAAAAAATATCCTAGACACCCTAATCAGTCTTCTTTGGACTTCAAGAAAATGGAATGTTTGTGATGATCGAGAAAAATGTGTAAAGTAGCATGGTAATCCAAGGGCTTTTGGGATATTCAAAAAATGCAAAGCAATATTGCTAATGAAACAAAGCCAGCTTCTCACCTGGGATTTTACTGCCAGTTTCCTCTACATGTGATTGGAATTTAATATATTCATCTTGTGGTGGATTAAAAAAATCTTCAACTGCCTATAGAATATAAACCATAAAATTTAAGTTAGAAGATGCAGCAAGACATTAGACTGAAGTGTGTCTAAAATTATTCAGATAAAAATAGTGCTTTATAGGATTATTTAACTTGGAAGCAAATTTTCTAACTGAGGTTTTAATTTATTTTTTATTCGTTAATTCAATTTGCGCCGTCAAAAATACATCCCTGAGGAAAGAAAAAGAAACAGATCAAATGGGTGAGATTTTAAAAATGAGAAAAATCTAGAAATTTAGCACCCTTCCTGTCCCCATCTGTGACTCGGCATAGAGCACCTGCCCCCCTACCACTTCCACCCTCCTCTGATTTGAAATAGAATCACAGGAGACAGCTGCTGGTTCATTTTGCCAGTAGTGGCTCTTTGAAGTATTGTTAATAGTGTGCCAATGCATCATGCTCCAATTTGTGGTGTTCTAATTAACCTCCAAAGCTCAAATCTATAGGAAATTCCCTGTTGAAAGCTACTATTAAAGCTGCTGCTAGCAATCTTTCAAGCAGGACATTCTAGATTTCAGCCATCAATTTTGCAATTAATTTTATATTTGTATTATTATAGTTGGAAGCACTGAGAACAGATTCTGGCTTAGATACTGTCAAAATTTCTACATTTTATTTAGTCCCATTTGGATATAGATGCACAGATACAGAGTTCAGAAAGCTCTTCCCTCAAACAAATGGACAAAATGAGTACAGGTATTAGTGAACTAGATTGTATCAGGTCACATCTTGAGGCAGAAGGGTTCGTTTATTCTAGGTTTATTTATGCAAGTTGATGTTTTCATAGAATGTTTGCTCTGTACAGACAATGCTAGTGTTGGATGCACTCACATAGGGTTATGGTATTTTCAGCACCACAGTTTATTCTGCCTCAACAATTTGTCTAATCTTTACAACTGTATGATGTACTGCATAATATTTTCTATTCCTAACACAAGATAAATGTCTAATCTGAATAAATGACAGTGCAGTGCTGAATCATACAGATGTACACTCTCGGCTCACACCCTGTAGAAATCTTCAGTCATTTCAGATATGTTCCTTACCAGTCAAGAAATGATGATAATGCTCAAGGCTCAATCTTAGGGAAAGAGGTTTGCTTACTATAACCTTACTATTTACAAACTGCTTTTCTGTTGGTATGAGGCGCTGTCCAATTATGTTGTATCTTAATGTAAATCTGACACTGTGGCATATTTTGATTAATATCATAGAGCCAGAAATAGGAAATCAAGAAGTTGAATTCCATACACTTGCTGCAGCTTAAAGCAAAATATAAAATGTCCTCCTTCTTCTTTCAAGCACAACAATGGGTCCTTTGGCACTGCAACTATCCTTTTAACCCCAGCTTACCTCTACATCCTGGGGCTTGGGCAATTCCTGCATCCCAAAGCAAAAGTCTTCACTCATCTGTTGTGAGCCTTCGAGCTCTATGAGGCTTGGAATATTCTCCCAATTCTGTGAATCAAGGCAGTCTGGAGGTGGCGCTGGTAACCCTTCATTGTTATCAAAACACAGCAAGTTGTCTTCGTCATTGCCTTCGCTGTTCAGTGGCTGCTGCTGTTTCCCTCGCTCAGTGGGCTCTAATTCCGCATACTGCCCCGACTCCTGCAAGTTCACAAGTGGCTGGCTATTTGCATCAATGTCTGCAAGTGTCTCATCCAGTGGCGGCCTTTTCATATCCAAAATCAATTCCATTTCATCAGTACTGGTATTGATCAGTGGCTTCTCTGCTATCTCACTGTGTGATTCTGATGGCAGCTGATCTATTCCATTGGCCTCCAAAAGGTCCAGTAAGTTCTCATTCATTTCTGGTAAATTATCATTTGTTTGTGGCTTCCCAATGTCCACAAGGCTTTGTTCCTTAGTACTTGTGAAAGTTCCCTGCTCAACGTGCACCGACTCTTCAGTATGTACAAAGCTGGGTGCCTCAGGCCATACAGGATTTGGGGCATCCACATCTACCAGACCAGCTTCATCAGTATAGCTTGGCACAATCTGTGCTGGCAGTGGCTCTTCACAGAGAATGGGTGGCTTTTCTTGAAAGCTAGGTGCAGCCTTGTCTAGATTGACCACAAATAAAAAGAATCATGATATTAAATGCAGGGTATTCCCCAATTTACATTTTCCTGATAACACCATTGACTCTTTGGGTACAGGTCCACCACTTACTTATTCCACCTTTGCTGTATTGAATTTCTTGCCACTCTCCACCCATTAGAATACATCATACTAAAATAGATTGTAGACTTGATCGCATAGGCAATAAAAACTTAAAAAGCACAGTGATTTGAATTCATAGGTCACCTGTATCCAAACACTTCTTCATTCTTTGATGGAGGACATGCAACAACACTGTGAAGTCTAGTTTAATGAAACTACATGTTCTACACCATTCTTTCTGCCCATCAAAAAGAAGGCCATGTACTGCCCTTCCTGCCTGGCTCACAACTGTACTCTGTACAGTTTTTTTCTCTGTATCTTAAGAATTAAATGCTAACCTTTCTTCTGACCCTCTCATAGAATCTTCAAGCACAGAAGAAGGCTATCTGGCTCACCATGTCCCTGCCAGTTCTTAGAGCTCTTCAATTGATCTCATTCCCCTGAGCTATTAACATAACACTTTTTTTCCTTTAAATTTTTATACTATTCCCTTTAGAAATTTACAACTAAATTCATCTCTCCCTTGTCTTATGAGCAAAACATTGCTGATTGTGCTAAATTGTGTATAAATTCTCAGAGTGCTCACTCTAGTTATGTCGTTAAATTATCTGGTTACCAATACCTGACGGTGCAAACAGTGACTGACTGTCATATGCACAAAGCACTGAAACGAGCCTTTCATTATGTCACAATTACGCCACTTTTGTTTTTTCGCTCATCTATATTAATCCCATTTGTCCACATTAGGACTGTATCTTTGTATGCCTATATCAGAACGTCCTTTTAAGCATGGGGATTGTATATAATTCCACCGCCTTCCGTGGCAGTACGTTGGTAGCAATCTCTGTGCAGAAGTTTTACCCCTAAGATGCCCGTAAGCCTAAGTCACCATAAACTTCTTCCCTTGTATTTGATATTGCTACTTGTCCTCAATATTAAAACCCTATATTTTTAACACCTTTGCTTAATCATATTTATTTGCTTTTAATTAGAACAACTCTAGTTTCTCTAGTTTTCTCTTAAGAATGAACTCTCTGACTCTGAAAGTTATTCTGGTAAATCTCCTCCTCAGACCTGGTTTCATCTGTTTGGTACCTACAACGTAATGCAATGTTATAGCTGAGTCTAAACACTTGATTTGTTAAAAGTTAGTTAATATTCTTACTTCTGGATTTAGTTGTGCACTGATGAACTTTTTTTAAATAGAGAGATTCACATTCCCCCCATTTATAGCCAGACTCAATAAGCTACACATTCCACTGAAACTGCTATGCTTGTTAAACATACGAGAGCAATACAGTAGGTTTGCTGTAACCATAATCTGTTTGAAAGGTTTGATTTCAGATGGCGCTGGTGAATCTCAGTGACTTCTGGCTGGTGGCCAATGAAATTTTTTAAAAAAACAAATAAATACTTCATTAATCATTCTTTCTGGCAAATGATCACCACAGACATTAGCCTGTAACTTCCCTTTGGACTTGGAGGAAATTCAGTGTGCCAGAACTGGGCCCATCGCTGAGAGCGAGGAAGACCCAAGATTTGATCGACTGAAGTACTAGGCCGAATTGGAAAGGTTGGGTACACACTGAATCAAGGTGGTGGGGTCCAGGCCCCAGAGCGTACTGAAGGGACTGAAACCAATGTTCCGATGATGATTTAAGTACCGGACTGAATGGGAAAGGTCAAGGTACTAGGGCCTGTGAGGGACGGGCCATTTCGGATTGCTGCTCTGCTCTGTACTGAACAAAGGGTCTGTGGCCGGTCTTTCTCTTTATGGACTTCAGTTCAGAGCACTACATGCTTACGGTGCTGCTTGCATGATTCGTTTTCGTTCTCTGCATATTAAGTTCTGACAGTCTTTGGTTTTTTTAATGGGTTCCTTTTGGTGTCTTTGTTTTGTGGCTGCCTGTTAGGAGATGAACCTCAAGGTTGTTTAATATATACATACTTTGATAATAAATATACTTTTAACTTTGAACTAATTCAGCCATGGTTCTCAATGAGCTGTTATCCTCCCAGTCCTTCTGAGTTGTGTTACTACTCCTGAAACAAAGTCCCTACCTGCTGAGGTTAAGTGAGTTTTTTCCTAGTTGAATACTTAAACGTTTTTCCAGAAAACAAATTAGAGTTTACATGTATGAAGATAAGTGATAGCATGTCACTTTGAGCAAGAATGATGACAACCCTTACATACATCTGAGGATTCTTTTCAGATTTCTTCTCTAAGATTTCATCAACTTACTAGAATAGCATGCTTCACAGAAAAAATCCATGCAATTGCTAAAATTTACAGCCTCAATGTTTATAAGTTTAAATAAATTATGAGAAGGACTTCCAAAGCAATGGCCGATAAAGATGCCACTACTCATGGCAGTGTGCCATCCTTTATATGACACAGATTTTGGATTACATTTATTTATTTAGTGATATAATATGCAGTAGGCCCCTCAACCCTTCGAGCCCCACCATCCCAGCAACACTGATTTAACCCTCACCTAATCACTGGACAATTTACAATGCCCAATTATACATCTTTGGACTGTGGGAGGAAACCGGAGCTCCCGGGAAAACCTGCATATTTAACAGGGAGGAATTACAGACCCCTTTACAGATGACGCTGGGATTGATCTCCGAACTCTGACGGCCTGAGCTGAAATAGTGTTGTGCTGATCACTATGATACTGTGGCATCCATTAATAGCCATACTAGATTGCCAATGACTTAATTTGTTATTAGTTTCCATGTTGTGTTTTCACTGAGTTTCTGAGTCCTCTTTAACTGTAAAGGAATTTAAACAGATTGCAGAATGTTTGGCAGAGTTACAGCAGAACAAAAGGAGAAAAGGCTATTATTAGATGAAACAGAGAAAAATTCTCTATCATTCTGTAAGCTTTGTTTGATAGATTCACATCAGGCAGGAATCCAAATTTACAAACAAACATTGGTGTTTAAACTATCCATATTTTTCAAAGACCATAAGACAGGAGTAGAATTGGGCCAGTTGGCCTATTGAGTCTGCTCTGCCAAGCGATCATGACTCTCAGCCCCAGTTGTCTGCCTTCTCCTGATAAACAGTGACACTCTTAACTAATCAAGAACCATCAACCTCCACTTTAAATATACGCATGACTTGGCCTGTGTGAATCCTTCTGTGACATTGATCCAGCATCCTCTATCTAGAGACATTCCTCACCTCTGTTCTATAGGAATGTCCTTGTATTCTGAGACTGAGCACACCTACTATAGGAAACATCCTCTGAACGTCATTCTATCTAGTCCTTTCAATATTTAAGAGCTTTCAATGAGATTCCTCCTCTTTCTTCTAAGCACCAGTGAGTACAACCCCTGCACTATCAAATGTTCCTCATTCATTAACGTTTTCATTCCCAGGATCATTTTTGTAAACCTTCTCTGGATCATTTTTGCAAACTTTTCTGGACCCTCTCCAATGTCAGCACATCTTTAGATATGGGACCAAAACTTCTTGCAGTATTCCAAATGTGATCTGACCAATGCTTTATAAAGCCTCAGCATTATATCCTTACTTTGATATTCCAATTCTTTCTAAAAGAATGCTAACATTAAATTTGCCTTTCTTTCTACCAACTCAACTAGCAAGTTAAACTACAGGGAGTCCTGGACTAGGACTCCAAGTCAATTTGCACCTCTGATTTTTGAATGCGTTTTCCATTTAGAAAATAGTCTACATCTTTATTCCTTCTATTAAAGTGCATGACCATACACTTCCCTGCACTGTATTCCATCTGCCACTTCTTTGCCCATTCTCTTGATCTGTCCAAATCTTTCTACAGGTTCTGTGCTTCTTCACCACTGCATGCCCCCACCTATCTTTGTATCATCTGCAAATTTGGTCACAAAGCTATCAATTTCATCTTTCAAATTATTGACATAATTTTAAAAAATGTTAAAAAGCACCCGTCTCAACATAAACCCCTGTAGAATATCACTAGTTACCAGCAGCCAAACAGAAAAGGCTCCCTTTAATCCCATTCTTTGCTTCCTGCCAGTCAATCTTCTGTCCATGCTAGTTAGCTTTCCTGTAATTTCTTGGGCTCTCATCTTGTTAAGCAGCCTCGTGTGCAGCACCTTGTCAAAGGCCTTCTGAAAATCCAAGTAAACAACATCCACTGACTCTCCTTTGTTGCTCCTGACTGTTATTTCTTCAAAGAATTCCAACAGATAATGAAGCAGTATTTCCCGTTAAGGAAATCAAACTGACTTTGACCTACTTTTATCATATGACTCCAAGTACCCCAAAATCTCATCTTTAATAATGAACTCTAGCATCTTGCCAACCACAGAAGTCAGGCTTACTGGCATAAAATTTCATCTATTTTGCTTCCCCGCCCCCCTACTTAAACAGTGAAGTGACATTTGCAATTTTCCAGTCCTCTGGAACCACTCCAGTATTTGGTAGTTCTTGGAAAAAAACACTTCTAATGCCTCCACAATCTCTTCAGAAACTTGGGATGTAGTCCATCTCATCCAGGCAACTTATCTACCTTCAGACTTTTCAGCTTCTCGAGCATCTTATCCTTAGGAAAGTAGCTGCACTCACTTTTGCCCCTGATATTCTCAAACTTCTGGCATACTGCTGGGATCTTACACAATGAAGAGTCATGCAAAATTCTTAATAAATTTACCTGCCACTTCTTTGTTCTCCATTACTAACTCTACAGCATCATTTTCCAGTGGTTCAATATCCAGTCTTCCCTCTATTTTACTCTTAATGTGTGAAGAAATTTCTTCAATATTATTAGTTAGCTTACCTTCATATTTAATCTTTTTTCTCCTTATCGACTTCTTTAGCTGTCTCCAGTTTGTTTATAAAAGCTTCCCACTAATCTTTGCTATATTGTATGCTCTCTGTTTTGCTTTTTTTGTTGTCTTTGACTTCCTTTCTTAGCCATGTTTGCCTCATCCTTCCTTTTCCTTGAGGTGAACCAGTCCCGTGCCTTTTGAATTACTTGCAGAAACTCCAGACATTGCTGCTCTGCTGTCATCCCTGTTTATGCTCATTTCCAATCAACATTGGCCAGCTCCTCTCTCATGCCTCTGTAGTTCCCTTTACCCCACAGTAATTCTGATGATCCAATTTTAGCTTCTTCCTCTCAAAGTACAAGATGAATTCTATCACATTATGATCACCTTCTCCTAAGGTTCCGTAAGGTTCTCCCTTAGGTTCCTTTATCCTAAGTTCCCTAATCAAATCTGTTTTATTTACATCACAAAATCCAGTATGTATTTCCTTTCCAATAGTGGGCTCAACCACAAACTGCTCTAAAAAGCCATGCCTTGGGCATTCAACACATTCTTTCTCTTGGGATCCAGCACCAGCCTGATTTTCCCAATCTACCTGCATATTGAAATTCTCCATGACCATCATAACATTGCTTCTTTTACATGCCTTTCATAATATGATCCATGCTTCAACAATACCTGCATCTGGAATTAAGTTTGGAACTTCTTCCTCTACAGACTCTTCATTCTCCTCATATATCGGTGTTGCAACAATACTTGGATCTGGAGTATTGAAGGATGTTACATCTTCCTGTCTTGTGGATTCAAACTGCGTCTGGTAGTCTGTAAAGAGTTGAATGTAAAAATTCATTTAAAACTTGAGTAACTACCAAATCTCAAATTTAAGAGAAAAAACTATGAAACATAATTTAATGTTTTTAAAATCTAGACATTGCTTTGTCAATTATACAGAAAATGTGAATTAGACTTTTGATAATGCAACCGTAGAAAACTTGCGGGACTGACTGATCTCAAAAGGATCAGTAAATGATCAATTCACCCAATAAGGGGGCTTTAGCAGTGGAATATTTTGTAGTTAAACATGGTCATGCTGTCACCCACAACTGGTAGAATTCAAAATGATATTTTGAATGAGCTGTGATTAAATGAGCAATTGTTTTTAAAATAACAACCTAGCAGCATATTTCCCAGCCACTATTTATTCATGTTTGCATACAAAGAAGGATTTAATTTTCTGAAAGCAGTCATCAAAATTTTCTTTGGAGAATGCCAGAGGATTTTTTTTTAAAGGGTAATAATTAAGGACTGAAATACCTTATTCTTGTATGGTTTTGCCTTTAATTAAAGGATTGATTATAAAGATAAAAATGAATTACTTTGCACCCATTATAGAAGATGATGCAGAATAATTCTTCTAGTGCAGCCTGGACTAAGGATTATAAAAGAGTGCTTTTGTCTTGTTCAATATCAGGGAATTGATTCATGAACATCTCTTCTTGCATTGTCAGAATCCAAATTCATCTTGAAAGATAAAAGTTTGGACACAAACAACATGCAAGGATGATAATCAAGTGAAACTTGTAATATAAAATTACTGGCCAGATCGGTGTTCAAGTTGCTTTTGAGGCACATGACAGCTTACCTTTAGGGGCACTCGAGAGAACAGAACAGAACAGAACTCGAGAGAGAATGTGGGGAGAGGTACTTTTCAGAAAGTTAGTGAAATGGACCTTACCTTCTAATGCACAAACAGAAGACAAAGATGGAGCTGCATTTCTGGCTCACAGAGAAGATGAAACTTACTTTGAAGTAAACAAAAATAGGAAGATGGAACTCACTTCCTGTAGCATGCAGGAGAGGAAAATGCAACTGGTTTCCACATATGTGTATCATAGGAATATGAAAGCACTTTCTGGAGACAAGAAAAGTGGAAATGCAAAGCTTCTTGGAAACATCACGGACTGCAGGACAGCTGAATGAAGCACTAACACATACAAAAAGCAGAATCACTGGAGCAGCTGAGAGAGATAAGGAGGGATGGGGGCAAGCTTCAAGTGAGCCGCATGTACATACATAGATACTCCTAGAGCCAACAGATTGTACCATGGAACAGTAGGATTGATGATGAAATGAAGATTGCATCACTGGAACTTCCACAACAAAATTATTTTGTTTTTAGAAATTTCTAACTTACCAGCCATTAATATTCCATAAATGAACATTTTCCACTTTGAGGGACTAAGTGAAAGTAGTATGCATACTTATTTACCATAATTTTAACTCAGTTTTCTTTCCAATCATTTTAACCATGATCAACATCAAACACAGGTTGTATCTCCTTAGAAGATTCAAAGTATGTATTAATTTGGATAAATCCTCCCACATTCAATTTCTCTTCACAAGACGGTATTTAATTTGGAAGCTCAGATATGAGCAATGATAGATGCTCTGAAAGACATTTTTGTCACATACCTGAACCAGTTCACCCAACCTCTCCACATTTTTCTCCCTGACACATTTCAAAGTAGCATTTAATATTGTTTGTCACCTCAAGATTTTCCCTGCAGTGTTTGACTTATGAGGTGGCTGTAAAAACAGCAATAATTGCATGCAAAACAGTGGCTTGACGTATTGGAAATAGTAGAGGTGGTCTTGAATGGTTTAGTAAAAAATGCACTAATAAATGAGGAGAACTGAAGCATGAAATTCCGCAAGTTTTGTCCTTGAGTTACATGCTCTTGACTAGGACAGCTTTACCCATGTCAGGAAGAGAATTAATCAGAAGTGTTATTTCTGGCCATTCTTCCATACTTTCTGTTGGAAGCTAGGATTCAAGAGGGAGGTTGGCCTATGATGCTTCCAAGAAATGAATAAATCATCCAAACCTACTATGCAGGTTTGTATACTGAGAAAAGTTAGATGGTAAAGTACCTGAACATGATGCTACCCATAGAACCTCTCCAAGCATTAGATCCCTTTTTGCACCAAATAAATCTTGGTTACATTATGCATTTCTGTTCAAAATACAGAAACAACTTATTTTATTAACCCCAACATTTTCTTCATTAAATGTATGTGTTTCTTTCCAAACACAATGTACTTTGTGACTGACTGCAGTCAATGCTTTAGTGGAATCCACAATTAAACACATTAGCAACTCTCTAGAGCATTTCTCGTGACCTTCCACAGGCCTTAGTTGTGAAACTGGGAAAGAATCATGGAAACTATTTCATTAGATGTTTTTAAAGCTGCCTGATCAGCAACCATATTTCAGAACTGTGGCCCAAAGTTTAGCCTGAGTACTCCTGCACCATCTTAAAGTTTAAAACATGGACATTAACTCTTCTGTGGAATACAGGATTTTACTGGCAAAGCTAGAATTCATTATCCATCTCTTATTATTCTTGAGCAGGTGATGGTGAGCTGCTACCTTGAATTGCTCTTGTATTGAACATACTCCCACAGTGCCGTTCGAGGAAGCCAGTATCAGTGAAGGATTGCTAAACATTATCAAGTCAGGATGGTAGGCACTCTGGAGGGCAACCAGCAGGTGGTGGTGGTCTCACACATCCACTGGCAGACAGTTAAAAGTTTGGAATTGCTGATGAACAGGTTTTGGTAAATTGCTCCAAGGCATGTTATAGATGGACACACCATAGCTATGCAGCACCACTAATGTGATGGATGGAATTTGATTTGCATCGGTTAATCTATAAATTGGAAGCAAACAGACATAACATTTCAAGTTGATGACTTTTTGTCAAAACAGACAAATTAGAAATGAAACTATTTTTAAGTCAAAGACAATGAAAGCAAAAAAGAAGGCCTGTGATAGGATGGAGCCTTGAATGAAAACAGTAGTGTGGTACTGACTGAGAGATGGTGGTGAAGTGTGCAAATAACAAGAGCTGAAATACCATAAGAAACAGAGCAAATGCAGAAAACAAATTTTTTTTAAAAAAATGCAACCTTACACATGTTTATGATAAACATAAGAGCTTCTGCAGATGCTGGAAATCCGGAGCAACACACAAAAACTGGAGGAATTCGGCAGGTCTACGGAGGGGAACAAGTAGTCGATGTTTCAGGCTGAGACCCTTTATGTCATGTACATGAGTTTTAATCTGAAAGAGCGCTGGCCCAAGGAAAGATAAAGCAATATCTCCTAAGCCCCACTTTCATTATTGCACCCACCCTGTCTATTATTACTCTCTTTAACACCTTTTTCAACACAATACATGCAAGTTTTTTAAATGCAGATTAGAATTAAAATGCCTTTGTAGTTATCTAAATAACTTTAAAAAATGACTAACTTTCCTTCTGTCTTGCAGAGTGTTTTGGGATTTGCACAAGTCCCCTACCAAGCAAGTGGACAACTTTCAGGATTATAGACTTTTGCCAATATCTGACACTAAGCAGCCATCGTAGAGCATCTGAGACTGGCATGGATGCTTGTGACCCAAAAACACCAAAGAAAAATGATACCACCCAGAACAAAAGAACCCACTTGATTAATATCTCATCCATTACCGTGGTTGCCTTTTACAGTGTGTAGTAGGTAGTTGGTGAGGTTTTAATTAACTAGGCTTCTACAAATGGACTACATTTAATTGCTCATGCTATACCAAACTACATCCCTCCTGAATTCATGACATCTACCACAAGGGCAAGAAATTCAGGCACATGGGAACACCACCGTTTGCTGTTTCCTTGAGTTGAACAGCATCTTGAGTAGGAACTACATTGCCATTCCATCACTGTTCCTGGATCTAAATCTTGAAAGATTACGCCCCAACAGCATTGTGGGAGAACCTTCACCAGAAGGATTATGGTGGTTCAAGAAAAATAAAAGCAAAAGAAATTAGGGATGGACAATAAATGCTGACCTTGCCTATTTGACATCTGTCTCCTGAAATATGAATAAATAAAAAGCCCACTTCTTTCTTACCGGTACAATGGCATTAAAATACCAGGTAAATTCATTGAACCCTCTTGTGCAAGACAATATGTCATAGGTTGGTCTTACTATCCAAATGAGAAGGATACAACTTGTAAAAATGGAAGCTACGACAAATAGAAGTAGAAATTCCATATTTTTGTTTGATGTTGCTCTGTTAAATTCAATACAACTCTGCTTATGATGCTGCATCATCTTTTATTCAGTAGAATTCCCCAGCTTAATAAATAAAGCAAATATCATTTTGAAGGCTAAAGCTAATGTTTTGTCTTTGCTGTGCAACATCTTGTGATTTTATGGCAGACTAAGCACAGAGGGGTGTGAGAGGGAACATCTCCCAGTTTTGCTCTTTACTATGTATGTACAATAGAAAACATCACAAAAATCAAGTACCAGCTACATTGCCTGAATACATAACAAATCCCTATTTAAATTTTATAGAACCTTCATGATCTTCAATTTATAGGAACCTTTTAGAGACTAACTACTTAAAAATTAAATTGCAATAGTTTGGAATAATCTGAAATTATTTAACTATAATAAAGACAGAAAACCTTTGTTCTGGCTAAATTTTTGCCTAGCTCCTGGACATGTTAGCAATGTTCAGTCTTTTGGAGCAGAAGGTTGGATCTACAAGGCATAATAATTGAGTTACCTACAATAAGGTGTTTATCAAGCTGAAAAACTATAATGACATTTTCTTATTAATATCCTGTACATGAGAATTGTTGTTGGTGTGCATTTGTTGCTGACAAAGCACTAATTCATTAAAAGCAAATTTCATACAGTAGCAAATAACAATTTGTGACCAAAAGGCTAACAAGGACCAAAGTAAGCCAGATTGTATAGCATCTTTCAAGAACCCTGAACATTCAAATGCTCTTTAAAACCAATTATGTACTTTTTAAGTTGCCAATACTATTGCAGTGGAGTGAAACACAGCAACACCTCATGAGAAGTAACAGTGGCATTGACATGATCAAACCTCATTGTCTAAATGAGAAGGAAATTAATCATTAAAATAGACACGGAATGGGAAATGGTAGTAGAAAATCCATTGATTTTTTTTCCTGATGCTGCTTCTTGTTAGGTTTGCTACAATTTTACTTAGATATTGCAGAATTACACACAAGTTTCCAGTGTCAAATAATGCCCACTTCTCAAAAGAATATGTCCAAATTTAAATGGGTTCAAATGGCCATCAATAAGGAAAAGTCAAACCCACACTATTATATTTCAACCGACAATTTAACTTTTGAAAATTCTAAATAGAATTCATTCAATCACTATTAACCTACAACAGTCCAGTGGGTAATTTAAGAACCATTTCAATTATTAGTGTGATTTATACATTATCACAAATTGCACGAGAAGTAATAGAGTACAAAGCCACATATACTCATTACTGTTGGAGGGAGCTTGTGCACGAGTGTGAGAAGCATGGGTGGTTTCATTGGCAGAGATTAATTGAGACAGAAGACTTGATGAACAAAAAGCATGAGGACAAGAAGACATGGCCATATCAAAGGTATGCACACATTCAATTCTTTTCAAAGCTCTGATCTTTTAAGTTGTGTATTTGGAGTAAATCAGATGAGTGCACTCAGGCACAGAAATGGAGGACACCAAGCAGTTTTGGTGCTGTTGAGTGAAAGATTAATATCAATTATCTGTAAGAGAATACATCTACCTGCTCAGAGACCTTTTCCATCCACCAGAAGGGACAGACATGGTCCTTTGTCACAGATAAAAGCAAAGGGTAATCCAAATCTTGCAACATCATCAGAACAATAATTTCAGTCCATACTGACTAGTGCTTACTGCTCCTGACATAGATCCTCTCCTCCTTCTGCACCAGCAGCATTGTGGAAGTTCAGTGACTTTCTCTGACAAGAGGACATTGGGAACAGAGCTATGTGCTGTATCTTCAGTATTTAAAAAAATTAGCCAAATCTGCTTGCTTAATTTTCTCCTTATAAGTCATCTTGTTGCAATAGTAGACCACTCTCTGTTTTCCTATGGCTCCGAGTCAGGGGCATTAGAATTTGATTTAAAACTGCAGCATCATTTCTTAAATGCAAAGCTATTTAGTAAACTAGAAGCTGCACAGTGTATGGAAGCCCATAAGAGTCTCCATACTGTAGAACGTGCCTGCTTCTATTCAAAGAAACATGATACTCTATATTTAATTAGAAAGTATATACATACATGAGGGGTAAGACTGGAAGGGGCTATGGCTAGCAGCAATTCGAGGGCAAGGGGATCTTGGAGGGGACCATGATCGCTCGGGCAGACTGTTCTGATTCTTAAGGAAAGGGCTGTTCACTCGACCTGTGGGGAGAATGTGTCACATCAGTCAGTAACACACAACAGCAAATAAGAGAGTTAAGGGGTAGCAAAAGGATTGATGAGGTGGTTAATGCAACTAATACAGTGTAACCCATTTATTGTCATACCATTCCAAAGACAGTATATAATTAAAAGATGATGACACTTTTCATGCATCACAATTGCTGTTACTGAAAACGTTTTGGCTATTCCCTTAAAGCTGCTTAATTCATCAGTCACCATATCTTGGAACAATATTAAATCTGAGCTGCTACCACTTACTAAAGAATTACTTAATTTCTTTTGCACCAAAATTGTTCCAAACCATCACAGTCTTAGAAATTATGTGTTTTAATACTCTCCCCTTCCTTGTATATACACTTTTCATGGCTTCCCCTTACCCATTGGTTTCCTCTTTTACCATATTTTTCCCATATCCATTTTCTACTGTTAAATTTTTAAAATCCTCTTTTCTTAGCTACTTTAGTTCCCCTTTCATTATCTCATTTACTTTCACCCTCTAATTTCCTCAACTCCCCACTCACATTCTGATGCAATCACTTTCACAGTTTTTGGCTTTCCAATATTTCTATTATTAGTTTATAAAGTCAGTTCCAACCATTCTAAGCCAGGTATGATAATAACACTGCTCCACTGTACTAGAAATTATCATATCCCTCTAGGTAACGTGTGGAATGCCTGTTCACCACTGCGAGAAAAGTGTTCTGCTTTCAAGAAGTTACTGCACAATTTTTGAATTGTTTCGGCTGCACTTGTTAAAGAGTTTTTCAAAATATAAACAAAAGAAAATCACTGTCAGTGAGATTGAGGGAAGATATTGAATTTTCACTTCCATCCTTTTGATCCTTCCTGCACAGTATGATCAGAGCAGTAGACAGTCCACAGGTCCATATCAGAGGGTGTGCCCAACAAAACAATGCCCAGAGAATAAAAAAAAATCACTTGGTCACAATATTAGCTAATGAAATTAGTTAACGAGAGTATTCCTTGTAGACTTAGCTGGATATGCTGTCATGTATAGTAATGAATACAATCTGTTGAAGTTGACAAACATCCAGCATCATAAATATAGACTGCCATCATCAGACTTTCTATTACCCTGGCTGGGATAAACCCTGGCAGCAACGTAGTCTGCTGGGCAGGATTGATTTCTGTTCTCCTACGCATTGCTGATGGTACCTCGAGGGAAAATACCAAAATCATCTCTGCAAAATTCCCCAAGTTCACCAGAAGAATATGTGAACCAAAGTCAGCATCCTTGGCACTGGGGCCCTAGTTGTACCCTGTCAGCTTTCTTGGTCAGGTTATACCTTTGTTTGCCCAATGTCAGACGATGGACACAAACATTCATTACAATCTCTAGGAAAGGAAAAGATCATTAGGTGGACAGAAGTGAGATGATTCAAAGGTGTGTTCCGATCCTCCTTGAAAAATGTAACATCCCTACTGATTCTCAGGAAACCCTGACCCCGGAACCTCAAAGCCCAAAAATATCCAATGTAAGTGGCAAAAGCAGAGCAGCATGTGACAAACCACGCAGCAACCCCCAGTCAGACACCATATCGTCCCACATGTGGAAGAGACTGTGGTCCCCACTTCAGAACCCACAAAACCTGAGTGAACGCAAGTCACCCTTAGTTCCAAGAGACTGCCTAAGAAAATAAGATTGATTGTGGATTTGAGGAGTGGGTTTTGGCTGCAGAAGACCATTGACTGGCACAAAAATCTGACAGAATAGGTAGTTACGCAACATACCAAAAAGGATAAGTTTGAAAATTATACAATAATCAGATTACTAATTTCCATGACAGGAAAACAGCATGGAATTGTGGATATGATTCTTAATGTAACTTTAAGTGAAAACCAACAGTAAAATAGCCCAAAGTTTAAAGCATTTTTCCAATATTCACATATTACATCATCAAGAAAATCATGCTCCATCACAGGACAGTAAGTAGCATGGATAACCCACATACTAATTATAGGTGAAACCCACACTCTAACTATAGATAAGATGTGGAGAAGGCCTTATGTTAATGAGAGAGTCCTAAATAGCTGAGTAGTATTGGGAAACGGGTCCCAGACTAAATATAAGGATGTCTCATCGTTGAGTACAGCTTTGGGAAAGTTGTGTTTGTTGCATATTTAGAGTCTCACTCCATTGACAGCATCACTATGAAGAGAAAAAGTCAAGACAAGTGATGTAAAGTAGGGTTGAAACTACCAACGATAAATGGAGGCCATAAGGATTCTTTTTCTGCTATTAAAAGACTGGTCCAAGATACTTCTCCTTCCAAAGGTTTGACATACTTCAACCAAGTATGTCAAAACAGTTTACATCACCAGAAGGTTTGTTACATTATCAGACATTGATACATTTAAACACCAGTTTCCTTCATTTTCAGTTTGAGATGTAACATAAAACCAAACCGTACATACAGTGCTGAAGAAAAGCACAGAAGGATGGGTTTCATTATTTAATATTATTTAGCAATTATTAATAGTTTGCCTTTTGTTGGCATCTTCCTCCCTCAAAGTACCTCTCTGTTATTTAAAAAAATACAGTACTATGACCTTGTTATAAACTCAGGTGTAGAGTAATGGGCAGCAACTTCAACAAGTGCTGACTGAGTGCTGCTTCTGCTCCAACCTTTACATCAGGAAGATATTTAATACAGAGGAGCCCTGTTCATCAGAACTTGGAATCGCAATTTCACTTGTTAATTGTACCATGAAAAATGGCCCAAAGTGCACAATGTGCGAGAACATTTTGGGTTGCTCAATTAACATTAAAACTTTTCCAAACATGGTTCACCTTGTCCACAAATGGCTCAACTTTAACCAGTTAAACTAACCATCACATATCTATGCGTGAGTCATCCCAGCCTCAGTTACATCAGTTGGTCCAGCTGATTACATTGTCACCCCATGTTTTATAACTTCACTTGAGATAACAGTGTTCTTCTTCCCTTTATGTCCTTCCGGTTTTCCCTCAACTTTTTCAGCTGAATCACTCGATTCAATCACCAAATTTAAATGTTCTACCTGTCATCAATCACAGCACTCTGCATAATTCCAGACCAAGTCATTCAACATGATTAATTCCATTCCTTACACAGGTTACTTCACTGGCCGTCCAAACTATTTAGTTGATTGAAAAACAATCAGATATTACTGCATGCCACTCTCATTTGGCTGATGTGATTATAGTCCAAGTGAATCATTGATGTTGTTTGCAGCAATCAAGTATCAAGACAAAAATATTAATTACACATATTTAGTGGTTTGTGAGCGGCAGATGTTGTAGAGCTTATATCTTGATGTTGATCACCTCATCACAATAATTTCAAAAAGCATCTAAGTAGGTTGCAATGTGAACAACCATTTTAATTTTACTGATCTTGAAATAGGATTTGATGATAACAGAACTGACAGAACCATTAACTCTGCCATTTCGAGGGAAGGAATTTTCATGGAGAATGAGAGGCCCAAGGGAATGAGGGGTTGAAGATGTGCAATGGGAACACAGAGATAGTTTCATACCTGGTCTTTGGCCTGAAATATGTGAAGTCTCAAAACTCGTTGTCATAGCTCTTTCTCGCTGCTTAAAAAATTCCCTCGGATTTCCATCTCTCAGTGCAATAAGGGCGGCAGCTTCCTGTAAGAGGTGAGAAGCAGAGTGCCTACTGAACAGAGAATGGCTATCTTAATACATTTCTGCCATTTTTATACACTTGGTTGTGAAACTTTGGCTAATCACCTTTCACACCATATGCATTAATGGAGGACGAGGTGCTGTTCGCAGGGTTTGCACTGAACTTTACTGGAAGAGTGTAGAGCTTGGAGTAGGAATTGGATGGAAAAGGTGGCAGGTGACTGGAGGCTCTGGATCACATTTGCAGGATTAATGGAGTTCAGAATCAGGTTTATTATCACCGGCATGAATTGCGAAATTTGTTAACTTAGATCCATGAAGTGGTCAGCTAGATTCAATTTGGTTTCCCCACTGAAACGTCAACTTTATTGAATACAGAACACTACATTGGAAGCAGTACAAATCTCTGCTTCATTTGAAAAGGTTTTTTCAGCCCAGGTGGAAAACAAGGATGTAGAAGGGAAGCTGTTGTATCTCCTGTAATTCTGTATGCAGTTGACCTGAAAGAGGCATTCGGTACTGGTGGAGATGAACAATGAACCAAAGCATTCTGGGAGGAATAGTCCTTCCCTTAATCAGAGGTTCATCTTCTCCTCTTCCATCCCTATCCTTCTCTGCTGAGTTGAATCAGTCTCACACAGAAAAAAATCTTCGATACCACTCAAGTTCGGCAAATTAAAGGTGTTGTTATGGGAACCTGTATGTAACAGCAGTTTTTCGATGTCAATTTGTACCAGTCAAAATGAGAAGCAGGGTGCATCACAGAGCTAAGCATCATTCCAAATTCAGCTGCAGTTCCTAGCTAAATGTCTGTCAGATCTGTTCTTGATTGCCTCAGCAATCCCGTTTCTTTGTGGTGTGCTCTACCTGGAACATCTATTGTATCAGTCCCACTCCAGTCCACTCCCTGACCTCTTTATTTAATTCATTGATGACTCTATCTGCTCTGCTTTCTGCTGTTGTCCTGAAGTAGAAAATTTCATCAACTCTGCTGCTGATCTCCACCTTCACATTGGTCCCCTTCGGAGCCCAGTCCCATCTTTGCTTTTTCTCTACTTGCTCCAGGCAATAGCTTAGCAACCAATATCCACTACAGGCTTAACTGGATTGCATTTCTTCTAATATTCCTTTACTCCTCCCCCCCAATTTCAGAATAGGTTTCACCTTGTCTTCACTTTCCATCCACTCAACTTTCCCAGCTATTAAAGAATTCTCCATTTTTGAACACCTCCAATCTGATGCCACCAGCACAGACACTGTTGTCTCACCTCACCACAATCCCACCTTCTCTGCGACCTCTGACACTGTTCCAACAAAGTTCAACACAAGCTCGATAAACAGCACTTCACATTCCTACAGGCACATCCTCTGAATACTGCAGGACTCAAAAATTGCAGACCTTCTCTCGTATGTTTACTTTAGATTTTCAGCAGTCACCACACCAATAATTTTAAATACATATTCTTCATTTGGTCTTCCTTAAGGCTAATCTGATGTGCCATACTAGCACTACCTTTCCCTTTATTCTATTACTTCTTGGTACTTAATCTCTCATTCCCTTTACCATAACACATTCTTTTATTCTTTCCTTCCATCTCCCTTCTTTGTGTACAGCTTTGAATACTTATTTCAATCAAAATCATAGTTTTGATAAAATAGGCGGAGAGGGAAAAAGTAAAGGCATCGCGGACAGAAGCCTTTTTTTTAAACTGATCAGGGTAAAGAGGCTAGACTGCGCAGGCATGTGACGTAGCGCGTCAAAGGTTAAAAAGACCGCCATATACAGCAGCCATAGTCAGAGCGGACTGAATCGGAGTGGGACAGCTTTGGATCAACAGGCTTCGGCGTGAACAGGCAGAGGCAAGGGTAGGTTCCAGTAAGTTTTGTTTTCAGGATGTGGGAGGTCAGCCGGTCTCCCTGACGACGACACCTGCAGGAAGTGCAGCTGCAGCTCCTAACAAATTGCGTTAGGGAACTGGAGCAGGAGCTGGATGACCACCGGATCATTTGGGAGAATGAGAAGTTTATAGATAGTAGTTTCAGGGAGGTATTTATGCCAAAGGAATGGTGCACAGGTAATTGGGTTACCGTCAGGCAAGGGAAGGGGGAAGGGCATGCAGAGCAGGACTCCCCTGTGGCCATTTCCCTCAACGTATACCAATTTGGATACTGTTGGGGGGGATGACATACCTGGGACAAGCTGCGGTAGCCGGATCTCTGGCACTGAGTCTGGTTCTGCAGTGCAGAAGGGAGGGTGGAAGAAGAGGAGAGCAGTAGTGATAGGGGACTCAATAGTTAGAGGGACAGACAGGAGGTTCTGTGGTCGCGACAGAGACTCCCGGATGGTTTGTTGCCTCCTGGGTGCCAGGGTCAGGGATGTCTCTGATCACGTGCACAGCATTTTGAAGTGGGAGGGCGGTCAGCCAGATGTCATGGTACACATCAGCACCAATGATGCAGGAAGAAAGAGTGAGGAGGTCCTGAAGAGAGAGTATAGAGAGCTTGGTAGGAAGTTAAAAAGCAGGACCTCGAGGGTGGTAATCTCAGGATTGCTACCTGTGCCACGTGCCAGTGAGGGTAAGAATAGAATGCTCTGAAGGATGAACAGATGGCTGAGGAACTGGTGTGGGGGCAGGGTTTCAGATTTCAGGATCATTGGGACCTCTTCTGGGGCAGGTGGGACGTACAAGAGAGACGGGTTACACCTGAACTACAGGGGGACCAATACCCTTGCAGGGAGGTTTGTTAGTGCTATGGGGGGGGGGGTTAAACTAGATTTGCAGGGGATGGGAAGAGTAGATAGTGGAGCGGGGGTGAAAATAAATGATGTTAAAGTTTCATGCAAAGTCAGAAATAGAAGGGTTGTGTGTGGTGGCAATAATCTTCTGAGGTGTGTCTATTTCAATGCGAGGAGTATTGTGGGGAAGGCAGACGAGCTGAGGGCGTGAATTGACACGTGAAATTATGACATTGTAGCCATTAGTGAAACTTGGCTACAGGAGGGGCAGGACTGGCAGCTTAATGTTCCAGCATTCCAATGTTTCGGACGTGATGGAGGCAGAGGGATGAAGGGTGTGGGGGGGGGGGGGGGGCATTGCTAGACAGGGAAAATGTTACAGCAGTGCTCAGGCAGGACAGATTATAGAGGGCTTGTCTACTGAGGCCATATGGGTGGAGCTGAGAAGCAGGAAAGGTATGACCACATTAATGGGGTTGTATTATAGACCACCCAATAGTCAGCGAGAATTAGAGGAGCAAATCTGCAGAGAGACAGCAGACAACTGCAGGAAACATAAAGTTGTGATAGTAGGGGATTTTAATTTTCCACATATTGATTGGGACTCCCATACTGTTAAAGATCTCGACAGGTTAGAGTTTCTAAAATGTGTCCAGGAAAGTTTTCTAAATCAATATATAGAGGTACCGACTAGAGAGGATGCAATATTGGATCTCCTATTAGGAAATGAGTTAGGGCAGGTGACAGAAGTGTGTGTAGGGGAACACTTTGGTTCCAGTTACACCATTAGTTTCAACTTGATCATGGATAAAGATAGATTTGGTCCTCGGGTTGAGGTTCTAAACTGGAAAAAGGCCAAATTTGAAGAAATGAGAAAGGATGTAAAAAGCATGGAGTGGGACAGGTTGTTCTCCGGCAAGGATGTGATTGGTAAATGGGAGGCCTTCAGAGGAGAAATTTTGAGAGTGTACAGTTTATATGTTCCTGTCAGGATTAAAGGCAAAGTGAATAAGAATAAGGAAACTCGGTTCTCTAGGGATATTGGAAGTCTGATAAAGAAGAAGAGAGAGGTGTATGACATATATAGGCAACAAGCAACAAATAAGGTGCTGGAGGAGTATAAAAAGTACAAAAAAATACTTAAGAAAGAAATCAGGAGGGCTAAAAGAAGATACGAGGTAGCATTGGCAGTCAAGGTGAAGGATAATCCAAAGAGCCTCTACAGGTATATTAAGAGCAAAAGGATAGTAAGGGATAAAATTGGTCCTCTTGAAGATCAGAGTGGTCGGCTATGTGTGGAACCAAAAGAAATGGGGGAGATCTTAAATGGGTTTTTTGCATCTGTATTTACTAAAGAAACTGGAATGGAGTCAATGGAAATGAGTCAAACAAGTAGTGAGGTCATGGAACCTATACAGATTAAAGAGGAGGAGGTGCTTGCTACCTTGAGGCAAATCTGAGTAGATAAATCCCCAGGACCTGACAGGGTATTCCCTCTGACCTTGAAGGAGACTAGTGTTGAAATTGCAGGGTCCCTAGCAGATATATTCAAAATGTCGGTATCTACAGGTGAGGTGCAGGAGGATTGGAGGATAGTGCATGTTGTTCCATTGTTCAAAAAGGCTCAAAAAGTAATCTGGGAAATAATAGGCTGGTAGGTTGGACATCAGTAGTAGGTAAATTATTGGAAGGAGTACTAAAAAATAGGATCCACAAGTATTTGGATGGTCAGGGACTTACAGAGTCAACATGGCTTTGTGCGTGGTAGGTCATGTTTAACAAATCTATTAGAGTTTTTTGAGGAGGTTACCAGGAAAGTGGATGAAGGGAAGGCAGTGGATGTTGTCTACATGGACTTCAGTAAGGCCTTTGACAAGGTCCTGCATGGGAGGTTAGTTAGGAAGATTCAGTCGCAAGGTGTACATGGTGAGGTAGTAAATTGGGTTAGAAATTGGCTCAATGGGAGAAGCCAGAGAGTGGTAGTGCAGGATTGCTTCTCTGAGTGGAGGCCTGTGACTAGTGGTGTGCCGCAGGGATCAGTGCTGGGTCCATTATTATTTGTCATCTATATCAATGATCTGGATGATAATGTGGTAAATTGAATCAGCAAATTTGCTGATGATACAAAGATTGGAGGTGTTTTGGACAATGAGGAAGGTTTTCAAAGCTTGCAGAGGGATCTGGACCAGCTGGAAAAATGGGCTGAAAAATGACAGATGGAGTTTAGTACAGACAAGTGTGAGGTATTGCACTTTGGAAGGACAAACCAAGGTAGAACATACAAGTTAAATGGTAAGGCACTGAGGAGTGCAGTAGAACAGGGGGATCTGGGAATACAGATACAAAATTCCCTAAAAGTGGTGTCACAAGTAGATAGGGTTGTAAAGAGAGGCTTTGGTACATTGGCCTTTATAAATCAAAGTATTGAATATAAGAGTTGGAATGTTATGGTGAGGTTGTATAAGACATTGGTGAGACCAAAGTTGGAGTATTGCGTGCAGTTTTGGTCACCTAATTACAGGAAGGATATTAATAAGATTGTAAGAGTGCAGAGAAGGTTTACAAGGATGTTGCTGGGACTTGAGAAAATGAGTTACAGAGAAAGGTTTAATAGGTTAGGAGCTTATTCCCCGGAGCGTAGAAGAATGAGGGGAGACTTGATAGAGGTATATAAAATTATGATGGGCATAGATAGAGTGAATGCAAGCAGGTTTTTTCCACTGATGCTAGGGAAGAAAAAAACCCCAGGACATGGGTTAAAGGTGAAGGGGGTAAAGTTTAAAGGGAATTTGGGGGGGTGGCTTCTTCACACAGAAAGTGTGGAATGAGATGCCATATGAAGTTGTACATGCGGGCTCACTTTCAACATTTAAGAAAAACTTGGACAGGTATATGGATGAGAGGGGTTTGGAGGGACAT
This sequence comes from Hypanus sabinus, assembly GCF_030144855.1. Classification (NCBI taxonomy): domain Eukaryota; kingdom Metazoa; phylum Chordata; class Chondrichthyes; order Myliobatiformes; family Dasyatidae; genus Hypanus; species Hypanus sabinus. The sequence continues at coordinate 21,449,651 of NC_082720.1, forward strand.
GGCCCAGGTGCAGGTCAGTGAGACTAGGCAGAAAAATGGTTCGGCACAACCAAGAAGGGCCAAAAAGCCTTTTCCTGTGCCGTAATGTCCTATGGTTGTAAAAGGTAAGCAATCCAAAAAGAAAACTCTTCATTCATACCACTTCATTAATCACCTTTCTAATATTTTTTGTCAAGTCAACTACAGGGATGATGTACAAAACTGTTGCAATATAGGATACAATTCCCATATTTTCCTGTACTCTGTGCACAGATTGTTTAGCAATCTCAACCAAATGGGAAAAAAACATTCAGTGACATAATTGCAGCTTGCTTTATCTCACTTAAATCCTCAGCTTAATCCCTTTTAGGAGATCATGGAGGTGAGCTAGAACATTAAATCATGGTTTTTAAATCAGAGATTTTTAATCATAAAGGAGAACCTTCCGACCATTTCAAGGCATCTTTACATTTGATCATTCTCACCAAGGCTACCTCCTCAATGAACAGAGATTTGAAACCTTTCAGAAACATTCTGCAAACTTCGAAACATTGCTGGGAATGCAGGTTGCACTGTGGGGGGAGGGGGGTTATCTCGATCATGAGATGGAATTTTCGCCAAGCCGTTGTTTAGATTCTGATCCTGTTTTAGGCCTGTGTTCCAGTGTGACGAGTTTAATACTTTGCTTCATGCTTTATATATATCAAATTGCTTCATGCAGCCTGAGAATATGGGCTTTAGGTCCTGGAATTCAATCTTCACACTTCTCTAACGTTACAGCTGGGAGGCAGCTATTTGAGAAGAGGTTGGCCATGTTTTGCCCACCTTGTCATAGCACACCTGCTTAACAGAACCAGGGTCAACTGATTTAGAATTTGTTGAGGTTTGAATAACTGGCATCACTCATCCAATCATGCCACGTTCAGAGCTAACACCGTAGTCTGCTCAAGAAAACCACGTGCAAGAAAAACCAGTAAAAATGAAAATGAGAGGCTGAAAGTCTGACAGAAATAGGCTGTATTATGAACTCATCTCAGCCACTGGCTAAATCCTCACAAATTGCTGTCAGATCTCATGTTTTCTGGTTCAGCACCTTTCAACACCATTATGTCACTATATAAGGCTTAGCGATTAAAGCATCTATGATGCCTTTCGTTTTGGTATCCATACACAGACCAGTTTTAAAATGCTGAATGCTTCACATTTTGATCCCTATTAATTACTCACTGCTGCTTTCTCTGCTGAATCACTGATCTTGGGTCCTCTGTTCTCTTCATCCTCTTCCATTCCCTCTCTCTGTGCTTCCTGTTTCAAAATGAACAAGTTGATAGCCATTTGAATGTTGCAGCAATAATTTATTCAGCAGCAATTCTGCTATCATCTGTTGCCACGTTAAATCTGGGTGGGCACGTGTAGGTGCAGCAAGGTAATAATTATCATCATTAAGAAATGCAAAACAAAATGCTAAAATATATCAAATTAAACATATTAGATCAGCACGGGATTACAGCGGAGATCATAATCTGAAAGCATTAGACTGATGTGTGGACACATTCCAATAACCTGCATTTATACGGTCTAGTACAATGAATTACCCACGTTTCTGAAAGGCCAGCAAGGTGAGGCTTTCAAAGCTGAAATATTGTAAAACAGAGAAGCAGATTCAAGAACAGTTACTACCCCTCAACCATCAGGCTTTTAAACAGGAAGGATAACAACACTCACTTGCCCCATCATTGAAATATTCCTACAACCAATGATCTCACTTTCAAGGACTCTTTATCTCATGTCCTCGTTATTTATTGCTATTTACTTATACTTATACAGTACGTTGGTCTTCTGCACTCTGGTAGATCTTTCATCAGTCCTGTTAGAGTTACTATTCTATAGATTTGCTGAGTATGCCCACAAGAAAATGAATCTCAGGGTTGTATATGGTGACTTTGATAAGAAGATTTACTTTGAACTTGGAACTAACAAACATCAGTGTGCACTGTACGATGAAGGAACAGGACTTGATGCGAGTTAGGATGAAGGCAGCAGAGCTTTGTATGGACTCAGTTTGTGAAGAATGGAGCAGAGAAAACCATTGGAATAGTCACATTTAGTTGTGACAAAGTCTTGGATGAGCATTTCTTCAGAGAGTGAGCTGGAGCATGGAGAAATGGTCATTATAGGGGAAATAACAGGAGGGGATGTTAGTTATAGAGGTGAAATTTACAGCTTAACCACATCAAATCAGATGTAAGGTCAATATCGCCACATTCTTAAAAGTGTCCAAATAGTCTGCTGACTTGATGCAAAGCAAGTAGCTGAGGTGATAGCAGTGATATTGTTTATCTATTCTGATATGAGATAAAGGCTGACAGCAGTGACTTGAATCCTCTACTCTGGATAGTAAATACACCACAGAGTTCGCTAGCAGCATTTCTTCGTGGGAATCATTTGGGGCGGAGGGAAGGAATTATTTATCAAGTTTCCCATCAGTTGACTGACCACAGTTTGAATCTAAAGTGCTTAACATCAAGTACACCAATGTTTAAACTATGAAGAATGAAGTCTATCTACAGCCTACATTGTCATAATTTTTTAACATTTTTCAACTGCTATTTCAGAGGCAGATGCAGTGTGGAAGGAGTGTGCAGGATGAACAAGATATGAAGTTTAGAAGCAAGGCACAAAGTACTCAATTGTGGCATTATCAGTAAATTGTGTAAAAGATATCTGGAGCAAGGCAGAAGTACATTCCACTTCACTCCTGCGACTAGGTATGGCGAGACGTGATCACTGGCAGTTTTATTTTTCTGATAAAAATATTCTTAGGGAGTTTCAGCCATAAGTATTATCTGTAAATGAAAGTAATTGCCACACCTGCACCCTACACCTCCTCCCTCACTACCATTCAGGGCTCCAAACAGTCATTCCAGGCAAGGCAACACTTCACATGTGAGTCTGTTGGGGTCATCTACTGTATGCAGTGCTCCCAGTGTGGCCTCCTGCATATCAGTGAGACCTGACATAGATTGGGAGACCATTTCACTGAGCACCTACGCTCTCTCCATCAGAAGAAGAGGGATCTCCCAGTGGTCACCCATTTTAATTCCACTTCCAATCCCCATTCTGATATGTCAATCAATGGCCTCCTCTACTGTTGTGATGAGGCCACACTCAGGCTGGAGAAACAATACTTTATATTCCGTCTGGGTAGCCTCCAACCTGATGGCATGAACATTGATTTCTCTAACTTCCGGTAATGCCCCCCCACCCTCTCCTTCACCAGTCCCCATCCCCCTTTCCCTCTCTCACTTCATGTCTTTGCGTGCCCAACATGCCCCTCTGGTGCTCATCCCCCCCTTTATTTTCTTCCATGGCCTTCTGTTCTTTCTTGTCAGACTCCCCCCCCTTCTCCAGCCCTGTATCTCTTTCACCAATCAGCTCCTCAGCTCTTTACTTCATCCCTCCCTCTCCCAGTTTCATCTATCACCTTGTGTTTCTCTCTCCCATCCCCCCATCTTTTAAATCTCCTCATTTTTTTCCCTCCTGCCCTGCTTTTGGCCTGAAACATTGACTGTACTTTTCCTACGTAGATGCTGCCTGGCCTGCTGAGTTCTTCCAGCATCTGCAGATTTTCTCTTGCAAAGTAGTTTCTCAATGGCTAACCTTTTGTCCTGGTATGATTTTCCCCTGGACCATGGATAACTATGAGGGAATTTACCATCTGATGCCCCCACTTCGCTAGCTCCACCTCGCAAATACACTGTTGTTTAAAATTGATGTTTGAAATATTAAAAATACTGAAAGTAAGTAACTAGGGTTGAAATCTATTCAAAATACCTTAGTTGTGAAGGCAATATTTTTTAACAGACCAGACAATTGGCATGCAAAACTTAACATTAAATCTTTGTGAAATTCACTAAGAATGAAGGGTATTTATATAGAAAAAAACTAGAAGCTGTTCTATTCAGCTTCTGCACTAGCTTAACCTGTTGCTTTAAGACTAAGTAACGTACACAATAAAAATATTAAAGTTATTATCTGCAGAACACCATTCTACAATTAAATTACTGGATTGGTACTTAGTGTTCAGGATCATTCAAGTTCTGCAATGACAAATAGGGAATTTCAAATTCAACTACAGAAAAAGGATTGCTGTTAAATAAAACATCTGGTTCACTAACCTCCTTGAGGAAAAGAAATCTGTCATCTGGACTTCATGCAACTTTTGGCCCACCAAGGTGGCTGATTCTTAACTCCCTTCTCAGTCCATGGATTTATTTAAATGATAAGAATGGGAATATTTTGGTATTCTCTTGGGAGCCAGCTGCAAAATATCTTGCATGAGTGTCACTCATTGTAATTAATTTTGCACATGTCTAAGTCTTGTATAATATGTCAATTTAAGTTTATGTTGATATGTTTGTCCCTGTAATGTAGTCTGCTGTTGTTGTAAAATCTAATTTTCATGTCATTTATACCCCTGTGTATCTGTGCCCATGACAACAATAAATCTGAACATGAACTTGCCATAACAGCATCATGCACAACTCATAAAAAGTGATGGTACTAGGAAATTATGTTGACTGCAGCTAGAATGCAAGATAACTACACTGCAAAGGGTTGAAGCTATCAGAAGGCAATAGACAGATTAGCAGGTCAGTGAATGCCATTTGTTGTGATGATACAACATAACCTTATACTATTCTCAATTAATTTGTATGTGCAAGTGTTAAGGCCAAGGGGGCAGGGAGCAGTGGGATGGGTCCTGGCTTTCGTTATTTGTTCTGCAGAGTGAGCAAATGCCTGTGGCCAGTGTGGAATCTCACTAAACTGGCTCATCCCTCTCTTTAGTTTCAAGTCACAATGAAGAGGTGAATTGTTTTGCAGCATGCAGTTAGTAATAATACAGTAATGAGAACCAGAAACCTCACTGACCCTGTTGCTGTTCTGGCTCAATACATCTTTGATTTCATTGACTTCCAGGCCTTGTAGTTTTTTCCTAAAATTAAAAAAAAACACATACAAGAAACAGTTAATTCAACATGTAAAAGCCATCTATTATGCTGATGTGGCATAATTTGCAGCCTCTAAGATCATTGAATCAGAATCATCTCCTGGAACAATTATTACTCCTCAACCATCAGGCTTTTTGAACCACAGAATATAGCTTCACTCGCCCCATCACCAAACCGTTCCCACAACCTATGGACTTAACTTTGAAGGACTCTTCATGTCATGTTCTTGATATTTATTACATTTGTTTATTATTGTTATTTCTTTTTGTATATGCACAGTTTGTTGTCTTTTGCACATTAGATGTTTGTCAGTACTGTTGAGTGTGGTCTTACAATGATTCTGTTGTTTTTTCTGTATTTATTGAATATGCCTGTAACCCTGTGCTTTGACATACATGTACTTGAAGAATAAATTTACTTTGAACTTTGATCCCCTAGAACCCAACAGATCAACTTGTCCAGAAATGACTTAAAACCATTTAATATTTTTAAATCAATGTCATACGTCTCTACTGATTAAGATCTTCAACTGAGATATTCACAGTACTATAGAGAGTAGGCTTCCCTATGTAAGACCATATTATGCCTGCTTCAGAGTGGCCTACTCTGCTTACCTATTACAATTACCCTCATCTGCCAGCATTTGGCCTAGGAACCAAGATCTCTATAGGGAAATCTGAAAGGAATGCACCACACTCAGTCAGAACAAAGATGCAGCTTAGGTCTTGGTCCTTTTAATAACCATGGTTTCAGGAAGAATGGGGTAAGTAAAATGTAGTTTTTCAGTGAGTAAATAAGAAATATTGTTTTGCAGATCACTATGGCAGTAAAATGACAATGGACACATGTTTTAGATGTTGCACTACAGCTTACACCAGAGAAAAGGTCAAAGGACAACTGAAAATCCCACTGAGAGGTCCGGAGTTAAATTTCCCGATAGGTGGTTAGACACTAAGAAATGTGTGCAATATTGCTCTCCTTGGATTGAGTTGATTTGTAACAGAAGAGCAAAGGTTTCTTTTGTGGAGTTGCACAAGGAAATGTCGAGTCAATTCATTCCATGATGATCTATCACCAACAATACTGCAGATATGCAGTACTTCTGACTGTTAACTCTTTCATTCCAACATGGTTTCTGTCTTCCTCCTCCCTTGTTTCCTTCCAATTTAGAAGCAGGATTATCTTTTCTATTCCATCGTTTCTCTGCATTAAATCTCTAATACATGACATTTAAATGCTAAAATACAAATTGGTTTGGATTTATGGATTCATAAACTTGTGTTTTTGATGTTCCACAACAGACAAATACTCACATTCCCTACTTGGTCTTTCATGGGCTATACTTGCAGTATAGCAGTATAGCACTTGCATACTTAGACTACAGATACTTCAAGCTCTCATTTTGATTCCCACCTCAGCCGATTCCAGTGGCCCTTTCCTCAGTGAACTCAGTCACCTCTAAGAGGACCACAACCTTCTTGAGGTTTGCAGGCTTGCGTGCCTCAATGACCCGGAGAGCTATGTTGACTGGAGTCAGGGCTTTATGCTTTGGCTCTTGGTAGGGTCACCCATGCCAAATATATCAAAGGGTAGAAGACAGACTAAGAGTGGTCTACCGGTCCTTCAGGTTTGGGGGTTCAGCTCAGGGCTAAACAAGATTGTTATGGAAACAGCAATGAAGAATCCTCCTACGTCTGAGTGCGACAGTGTTCCTTAGTCTCTAACTGGGACTTGCGTGACTGACTGCACTAAAAGTCAAGAGGAAGCTACTGACATGAAGGAAGCCCTGAATACCGTCAGAAATGGAGAACCTTCATTGCTGCCATAAATGCCAGTGGCATAGTGGACAGTAAGTACAGATCAGACAAGTGTCATGATGATAAACATTTCTGCCTCTCCTTTTCTAATACTATATCTATTGTGTTAATATAATATTCCAGACAGGTGTAAGAAACTTCCCTGCTTCAACCATATGGTAAGATAAATATCTGTTTTCATAGCACAAATTCAATCAAATTCTTTAAGAAATCATACATTAATTCAGAATACTTTTAAAATCAAAGGAATTGCATGTCTAATTGGGTTCTGGGCAATAGGAGTAAATCACCGGTTTTCGATCAGAGGGAGAGAAGCAGTTAGATTTTAAGAACCATAACAAGTTTCAAGCATTTAGTCTTTATAAGAACTTGAAGTAGATATTTTTATTTATTTAGATTAGGCCCTTCAAGTCATGCTGTCCGGCATTCTCCCAAAATGATCAATCAACCTATCAACTGGATTGTGGGAGGAAACGCATGCAATGTAGAACGTACAGACTCCTTATAGGCAGTGGCAGGAATTGAACCTGGGTTGCTGGTACTGCGAAGTATCGTGTTAACCACTATGCTACCGCGCCGCCCCACGTGAATACACAATAAGAGAAAACGAGAACAGAATGATGAATGAATAAAGTGTAATGCTGGGGAATAAACTCGCACTGTGTCAAGCATTCAGATACCAAAAAAGGGCTCAGAGGCAGGAGGCAGAGGGCAGTCATTGAAGACTGTTTCTCGGAACACCAGCCAGTGACAAGTGGTGTGCCGCAGGGAATGGTGTTGGGATCTTTGTCATTCATAACAAAGGGGCATAGATATAGGATGAGAGGGGAAAGATTTAAAATGGATTTGAGGGACAACATTTCCCCACACCGAGGATGGCAAGTATGTGGAACAAGCTGCCAGATGAAGTGGTTGAGGCAAGTATCATTTAAGAAGCATTTGGACAGGTACATGGAGGGGTGGGGCTCAGAGGCTATGGGCCGACTGCCAGAAATTGGCACTAGATGGGTGGGCACCATGTTTGGCCTGGACTTTGGGCTGAAGGCCCTGTTTTATGACTTGATATACTTCCTCTCAGACATAGAGATATCTCAGTCCTGCCTGGCAAGTTGTACTAACCACCAGCTCGACTGTCTAGCTGTACATTCCAGTGGGTCAAGATCGAACTTGGCAGTGCCTGATGATTGGTACTATAGGTGCCGGTCAATTACACACACGTACTTGTGAAAACCATGTACAGAACATATCCTGCCACATGCCTTAAGGGTGGAAATACAAGTGCGCATAAAGCTAATGAGAATAGAATATTTACATATTAGACAGATCATATTGATTAGCGAATGTGCTGATTTGGCACCAATTCCACAATTCTGGAAATCAACTCGCCAGCTATACCCTTCTCATGGCCTCACAAAGAAACCATCACCAATACTGTTTAAAAGGGACTAAAATACCCAAAGGTTAGCACACATCCAGGTCTCAGGGCTAGACCTCCTCCATTGAATTCCACAGCTATTAACTCACAGTAGCCAAGAACTGTGGGTTGGAAGTATCACCTACCCACATTGCTATCGGGCATCTCCTTTTTCCATAAATCTCTCATGAGGTATTATTCTTCACTGCTTTTTGGGTTGGATTCACTTCCTGCACCTCCTGAGGTACAATACACATTTCCTAACTTGAAGTAATGTCAACATGTTATGATCTTTGGCTTCCTGATGTGTGCAGCTAATGATGACTTTCTTTGGAACTAATTACATAGAGTGATCAGGCTTATCTGCAGGCAGCACATAGCCAAGGGGCTGATTGGATACTCCTATTCTTGAGGGACCATCAGTTAATTTCCTACGTGTCTGACATACTTTGCACAGAGACGTTTAAGCAAAACAGAGAAAAAAGTGTTTTTGTGTTTGAATCACAAATAACTATTGGCAGCAATTTAAAAGATTACAACAGCTTAGAAAAATTATTTCTATTTGTCATTGGATGATGTCAGAAAAGTCACAAGATCTCAGCACCCTTTCAAGCAAAGTAGACCAGCCTATAATCATTCCATGCTGTTATCCCCTCTCTCTTCAGAATCACTGAACTATTATCAGCCATCTCAAAGTAGCTTCACTGCACAGAGATGATTAACTCAGGGAAACAGACATCAAGATTTCAGAAACTCACAGCACTGACTTCAAGACAATTATCCATATATCTAGAACATGCATTCCAAATATAAACCATACCTTTCTTCCTCAATCTGTTTCTCTCGTTCTCTGTATCTTTGTTCTCTATCTTCTTGCTCTTTTTTCTCTTGCTCCATTCTCTCTCTCTCAAATTTTTCTCTTTCTTCAATCACTTTCTTGCGCTCTTCTTCTTTTCTCAGCTCCTCCTCTCTCTAGAGAGAGGGAAAGTAACAAAAACATGTGAGATTGGAAGTGAAATGTGCAGTAGTTCAAGAGAAAAGGGCCAACGATATATGGATGGTGCACTTTTCAAGACAGAATAGAAGTTACTTCATACTTAATGGAAGGAAAATGATTTGCATTGACAGACCAAACAGAAATAAAATCAGAAGATTCTAGAGAACCTGGCAGAGCGTATAGCACAGTGTTTCAGATCTGGTACACTTCCACTGAAGGGCCCAATGTATGTAATGTTAACTGTTTCTCTTTCCACAGAAGTTGCCTGACCTGCTGAGTTTTTCTTGTATTTTCTGCTTTTATTTCAGATTTCCAGCATCTGCAGTTTTAAAATTGACTTTCACACAGAGACAAAAATAGTTGGAGGGCATTTGGCTTTCAAACCTTGCTCCACCAGACAACAATGATCTCACTAGCTCCACAGAGAGAGAGAGCCTCAATCTGGGACATCAATTCCGTTCTTTTACCCCCACAAATGCTGCCTGGCCTGTTGACTGTTAACAGCATTTTTATATTTAAATTTTAGGTTGATTGTTTCTGTTCTAATTATTAACTTTCACCAATCAGTTTAGCGATTCATCTGATATCCCAAATGTACTGGTGAAGGGAAAATTTAGTGAAAAACATCAGGGAAGATGTCAAACATGGTGAGGACATTTTTATAGCTTGTGCCGTATGCTTGTGGGGTCCATTTGACATGATCGAAATGCTTCCATGTATTCCAATGACAAACCAGCATTTTCAGAAAACAAAAAGAGCAAGTGTGAATTGGACTGATACAACAGTAGTTTCAGAAACTAGATTTGAGAAAACATTGCAAGTTTTCCAGTGAGGGTTGGGAGATAAAGGAGGAGACAAATATCATGGTTTCTACTGTCATCAAATAAATTATATGGGTATCCTTTCCAACTTTAAAACAGTTTAAATACATTGCTAAGCACTGTCACTCTGATTGTTGTGTTAATCAGCCTCTCCAATTAATAACAGCGTTCTTTACACTTATGCCACACTAATTGTCACAGTGAGTTTACAATTTCCAATCACTTATCTTTAAAGTCAATCTTCAATCTAGCGCACACTTCTAAATAAATGCAGTGATATAGGATCCGTTCTGGTTCTTAAGGAAATTGTTATTCAAGTCGATAAGAATTATTAGACACAAAGTTTCACAGATGAAATTAACCTACCACACTGGTGCCAATTGCTAGTTGTGTTTTGCAATCATTTTGAAAGTTCATCCTTATATAAAGTCATAAAGTAAAACGATTGATTATGTGCCTGAATTTATGAACATATTTGGAACAAATGCAAAGAGCTTAAATCAGATCTGCGACAAACAGCTAATCATGGCAAATGCAGAAAATCTAGTCAGCAAAAGTTACTAAAGAAAGTGCTAATTCTTTCGTCCAGACTTTAATAAAATCCTTATATTCCTTAGACAAGAATTTTAATGAAACAACATTATGTAGCAGAAAGGTAATAAAGAATCTGAACTTTACTAAAATGAAATTTCTCTCAATTGGTAAATGTCTAAAGATTATGATGAGTTGTACCTTTGCTTGTGCCCAGAATAATTCTCTGTTGATTCGTTTCATTTCAATTGCAGCATTGGTCTTTTGGTATGTTGTTCCCTGCAACAGGGAACATATATTAAAGGAAGGAAAAAAACCCAACTATCATAGAAAGATGCAGATTACTGTCACTGAAAGACAAATTGCAGGAAATAGTGGGACTTTCAAATTTAATTATTTAATCTACAGGCATTCGATATATAGAAATAAGTTGAAATTAAATATCTCTGGTTCTACACACCTCCTATTTAGACTTTGATAGACTTCTAACTATTATTGAAGTCAGGTACTAGGAATCCCAATTCGTACATTGTTGAATACCTCGAGACTGATAAATGTATCACGATCACAATCATCACACTTTAAAGAATTAAAATCTAAAGACTAAATTTTCCAAATCAGTGACCCCTTAGCTATCCCTTTACACAAATAATACTGAGACAATTCAGCACTAATAGCATACCTGCTCCCAAGGTGCTTAGTTTTTCAAAGTTCAAAGTAAAATCCAGTTGTTTCTATAAACTGGTTATTCAACCTTTCCCATTCCCAATACACTTCAGTTAAATACAGTCAAACAGTAAATGGAACATTTTACACTCAGGCTCTATTATCTTTGAATATATGCCATGGTTGCTTGCTTTTGAATGCAGGATATTTATTTAACATTCAAGCTAATAACTTTCATTAACTGAAAACCTGCACTTCGAAAGCTCCACTGGCAGTCTCCAGCACCTTATACCTTGGCTATCGTCAGATACTGTCTTTTACTCACCACTGGACCCAACAAGTCTTCATCCTCTTTAAGGTGGAGTCGGCGCAAGACTGGGCTTGAAACGTGCATCGTGCCATTAGTCAATTTCTGCCGGATAGCGGTGGAATCCACATCCTCAGGACTGCTGGCATTAACAATAACATTTGCCCCCTGATTGGAATTGGGAAAAGAGTAGGTAAAGAGGGTAAATATCAGGTAGAAACTTTTGAAGGAAGTTGTAAAGTACTGAATAAAACTTCTTCCCGCTGATTGTCTTTCATTATCTCCACACCTTGAAAGACTTGATTCTTGCTTGAAGATGTTGCTGAACTTCATTTACTTTACATTGACATTAATAGCAGGACAAATGCTAGGGACTTCTTTTGAGTAGGACATCTGCAAATATGATTGACCAAATAACCACAGATTTATGAAAGCAAGATTGTGAAGGAATTTTTGAGTGGTATTAAGGGCAACCCAATACATCCCATAAAATATTCAGTAAGGTAGTGCAAAAGTAGACACTAACTTAGCAGTCAAGAGTTAGTCATTGGTTAAATGGCAAACAGATTGGAATAAATATTTTTGGGATTCTGCAAGGATCAGCAATTGAGGCTCACCTACTTAAATTTATTAAATGAAGGTACTGTGTATAAATTATCTAAATTATATCTCTCAAAACTGGGATCTCAACCACCAATAAGGACAAGGTCACCTCATGAGAGCAAAACCTCTTGCAGTTTCTCCTTCCAGTTGCAGACCATTGTGATTTTGGGAATACATTTCTGGTTCTTCATCATCACAGGGTTCAAATCCTAAACAACGGCAATGTAGGAACATCTACAGTCATTCAAAAGGATGGATTACTATCACCTTCTGAAAGCCATGGAGGGATTGGCATTAAATGTTGGCTTTGTTAACAATGTCAAGATTCCCCCAAAAATGAATGAAAAAAAATATGGTAAGTGGCCAGGTTGGAAAGTGACGGTGTCAGGGGAACACAAGGGGTCTGTAAAGGGAAAGCGACCAGTGAAGGAGTGGAGATTTGAGGCTTTGACTTGAGAGGCGGAGGACGAGCTTGTTCCCAGTTAGTCTTTGCAATGCCTCCTGAGACGGTGATGTGCCTCTCCTGTGAGATGTGGCAGTCTTGGGGGAACTCCCTTCTCCCGCAGAGTCACATCTGCCAGAAGTGCTTGTGGCTGGGCGATCTGGAAGACCGTGTGAGGAATCTGGAGCAGCAGCTGGATGACCTTCGACTCATAAGGGAGAATGAGGCTGTCATAGATGAGAGCTACAGGGAGGTAGTCACACCTAGGCTGCCGGAAGCAGGTCGTTGGGTGACAGTCCGAGGGGGGGAAAGCGAAGGAGAGTAGACAGGTAGTGCAGAGCACCCCTGTAACCATTCCCCTGAATAATAAGTTTACCATCCTGGATGCTGTTGGCGAGGATAACCGACCAGGTGTGAGCCACGGTGGCAGGGCCTCTGACACTGAGTCTGACTCTGTGATGCAGAAGGGTGGGACGGAGAAGAGGAGAGCTGTCATCATTGGAGACTCTATAGTCAGGGGCAGAGACAGGAGATTTTGTGGACGTGAGAAGGACACCCGCATGGTTTGTTGCCTCCAGGGTGCCAGGGTCCGGGATGTCTCTGACCGGGTGCATGACATCCTGGTACGAGAGCGAAAGCAACCAGAAGTCGTGATACATGTTGGTACCAATGACATAGGCAGGAAGAGGGATGAGGTCCTGAAGTGTGAGTTTCGGGAACTAGGCAGAAGGCTGAAGAACAGGACCTCAAGGGTGGTGTTCCTCAGGACTGCTGCCAGTGTTACGTGATAGTGATGGTAAGAATTGGAGGAGATGGCAGTTGAATGCGTGGCTGAGGAGTTGGGGCAGGGGGCAGGGTTTTAGATTTTTGGACCATTGAGATCTCTTCTGGGGAAGGTGGGACCTGTACAGATTGGATGGGTTGCACCTGAACTCGAGGGGGAGCAATATCCTTTCTGGTAGGTTTGCTAGCATGGTTCGGGAGGGTTTAAACTAATTTGCAAGGGGGATGGGACCCGGAGCGATAGAGCAGTGAAAGAAGTGCATGGAGTAAAGTCAGATCTAACATATAGAGAGGCTTTGAGGAAAGAGAAGCAGAATAAAGGGTGTAAAGGTAGTAAGGTAGAAGGGCTAAAGTGTGTGTACTTCAATGCAAGAGCATCAGGAACAAAGGTGATGAACTGAGAGCTTGGATACATACATGGAATTATGACGTAGTGGCCATTACGGAGACTTGGCTGGCACCAGGGCAGGAATGGATTCTCAATATTCCTGGATTTCAGTGCTTTAAAAGGGATAGAGAGGAGGGAAAAGGGGAGGAGGGGTGGCATTACTGGTTAGGGATACTATTACAGCTGCAGAAAGGGTGGGTAATGTAGCAGGATCCTCTTTTGAGTCAGTATGGGTGGAAGTCAGGAACAGGAAGGGAGCAGTTACTCTACTGGGGGTATTCTATAGGCCCCCTGGTAGCAGCAGAGATATTGAGGAGCAGATTGGGAGGCAGAATTTGGAAAGGTGCAAAAATAACAAGGTTGTAATCATGGGTGACTTTAACTTCCCTAATATTGATTGGCACCCGATTAGTTCCAAGGGTTTAGATGGGGCAGAGTTTGTTAAATGTGTCCAGGATGGATTCCTGTCACAGTATGTTGACAGGCCGACTAGGGGGAATGCCATACTAGATCTAGTATTAGGTAACGAACCGGGTCAGGTCACAGATCTGTCAGTGGGTGAGCATCTGGGGGACAGGGATCACCACTCCCTGACCTTTGGCATTATCATGGAAAAGGATAGAATCAGAGAGGACAGGAAAATTTTTAATTGGGGAAGGGCAAATTATGAGGCTATAAGGCTAGAACTTGCGGGTGTGAATTGGGATGATGTTTTTGCAGGGAAATGTACTATGGACATGTTGTCGATGTTTAAGGATCTCTTGCAGGATGTTAGGGATAAATTTGTCCAGATGAGGAAGATGAAGAATGGTAGGGTGAAGGAACCATGGGTGACAAGTGAAGTGGAAAATCTAGTCAGGTGGAAGAAGGCAGCATACACGAGGTTTAGGAAGCAAGGATCAGATGGGTCTATGGAGGAATATAGGGTAGCAAGAAAGAAGCTTAAGAAGGGGCTGAGAAGAGCAAGAAGGGGGCATGAGAAGGCCTTGGCGAGTAGGGTAAAGGAAAACCCCAAGGCATTCTTCAATTATGTGAAGAACAAAAGGATTACAGGAGTGAAGGTAGGACAGATTAGAGATAAAAGTGGGAAGATGTGCCTGGAGGTTGTGGAAGTGAGCGAGGTCCTCAATGAATACTTCTCTTTGGAATTCACCACTGAGAGGGAACTTGACGACAGTGAGGACAATATGAGTGAGGTTGATGTTCTAAAGCAAGTTAATATTAAGGGAGAGGAGGTGTTGGAGTTGTTAAAAAGACATTAGGACGGATAAGTCCCCGGGGCCTGATGGAATATTCCAAAGGCTGCTCCACGAGGCAAGGGAAGAGATTGCTGAACCTCTGGCTAGGATCTTTATGTCCTCGTTGTCCACGGGAATGGTACTGGAGGATTGGAGGGAGGTGAATGTTGTCCCCTTGTTCAAAAAAGGTATAGGGATAGTCCAGATAATTATAGACCAGTGAGCCTTGGTGAGTCTGTGGTGGGAAAGCTGTCTTACAGATAGGATCTATGGGCATTTAGAGAATCATGGTCTGATCAGGGACAGTCAGCATGGCTTTGTGAAGGGCAGATCATGCCTAACAAGCCTGACAGAGTCCTTTGAGGAGGTGACCAGGCATATAGATGAGGGTAGTGCAGTGAATGTGACCTACATGGATTTTAGTAAGTCATTTGACAAGGTTCCACACTGTAGGCTTATTCAGAAAGTCAGAAGGCATGGGATCCAGGGAAGTTTGGCTAGGTGGATTCAGAATTGGCTTGCCTGCAGAAGGCAGAGGGTCGTGGTGGAGGGAGTACATTCAGTTTGGAGTGTTGTGATTAGTGGTGTCCCAAAAGGATCTGTTCTGGGACCTCTACTTTTTGTGATTTATATTAACAACCTGGATGTTGGGGTAGAAGGGTGGGTTGGCAAGTTTGCAGACGACACAAAGGTTGGTGGTGTTGTATATAGTGTAGAGGAATGTCAAAGATTGCAGAGAGACATTGATAGGATGCAGGAGTGGGCTGAGAAGTGGCAGATGGAGTTCAACCCAGAGAAGAGTGAGGTGGTACACTTTGGAAGGACAAACTCCTAGGCAGAGTACAAAGTAAATGGCAGGATACTTGGTAGTGTGGAGGAGCAGAGGGATCTGGGGGTACACGTCCACAGATCCCTGAAAGTTGCCTCACAGATAGATAGGGTAGTTAAGAAAGCTTATGGGGTGTTAGTTTTCATAAGTCAAGGGATAGAGTTTAAGAGTCGCGATGTAATGATGCAGCTCTATAAAACTCTGGTTAAGCTACACTTGAAGTACTGTGTCCAGTTCTGGTCGCCTCATGGAAGGATATGGAAGCATTGGAAAGGGTACAGAGGAGATTTACCAGGATGCTGCCTGGTTTTGAGAGTATGCATTATGATCAGAGTTTAAGGGAGCTGGGGCTTTACTATCTGGAGAGGAGGCGGATGAGAGGAGACATGTTAGAGGTATACAAGATATTAAGAGGAATAGATAGAGTGGATAGCCAGCACCTCTTCCCCAGGGCACCACTGCTCAATACAAGAGGACATGGCTTTAAGGTAAGGGGAGGGAAGTTCAAGGGGAATATTAGAGGAAGGGTTTTCACTCAGAGAGTGGTTGGTGTGTGGAATGCACTGCCTGAGTCAGTGGTGGAGGCAGATACACTAGTTTAAGAGACTACTAGACAGGTATATGGAGGAATTTATGGGGGGTTATATGGGAGGCAGAGTTTGAAGGTTGGCACAACATTGTGGGCCGAAGGGCCTGTAATGTGCTGTACTGTTCTATGTTCTAAAGCATACACAGATTAAATGAAATTAAGTGTGGAGAAATATGAATTTTCAAAGGAAAAATAAAGTACAGCTTGAGGACCCCTTATCTAAAATGCTTGGGGCCAGAAGTGTTTTGGATTTTTCAGATTTTGATATAAATAATCATACCATCATTTCTAACTCTGAATTTATGTGCTACCAGTGAACAGTCTTTGTCTTACACTTGTTCATCAAACATATGTAAACAGTAAAAATTACTACACACCATTAATATAATGAAAATATAAAGCATGCAGGGTAACAATGGGAGCACAGCAGCAGTAGGAGAATACCTGAATTAACTATTGAACAACAACAAACAGCAATGAGCTTTCAGTCACCACCTACAATGTTATGTTTTGATTATACTGTATTTTACTTTTTTTTTACGGTTTTATGTTTGGTATAAAAACAATCAGCATCATACACTTGCTCTGGTGCTAGATTTTTATCAGCAATGCTTTAAAAATTTAATGCCATTATGTAAGGTATAAAAACCAATCAGCATTGAAGATTGCTCTGGTGCTAGATTTTTATCAGCGACACTTTAAAAATTTATGCCATTATATAAGGTATAAAAACCAATCAGCATTGTAGACTTGTACTGATGCTAGATTTTTGTGATAAGCAGATGCCTTAAAAAAATAATGCCATGTCTTTTCTAAAATTCCTGCAAACAGCCTGCTGAATATTCACAATTACTTTCAATTTGCAGTTCATCGTGATAGATCTTTGCTTGCTTCATGATCAGCTTATTGTTACGCAGCATATGTTCTCTCCGATGCTGACAATACATGATTGAGATGGTTTTCTCAAATTATGCAGAATTTTCTGTTTTGTTACAGTTTATAATGAACAGAAGTTCATGACATATGTGAGTTCACTCCTCAGAACTGTCTGTGGTGTGCTGAGACCTGCACGTTGCCTGGGAACTTCCCCAGCATCTTGTGGAATTTTCCATTTGTGATGTCAAGTCAGCACACATAAAAATTTCAGAGGTTTTTGGAAATAGAATTTCAGATAAGGAGTAGTAAAATATTTTGAAGTGGATGGAGACTTTTCAATATTGATACTAATATCAAAAAGTCCTTGTGCAGGAATTTTAGCCTTTTAATGTAGTTGAGCTTACAGACTGTGAGTTGAAGTAGTGTTTGTAATTTAACTTGCATATCCAAGGAAGAACTTAGATAGTTCATTGTAGCTTGACTGGAATCAATTTCTCAAATCAGACTACTGTACTAAGTGGAGAAATTGATTGGACCATATCCATATTTTCTAGAGTTTACAAGGATGATATTTTGCAATCATGCATATCCTAAAATGATAGATATTTCCCCTAGATAAGATGACTTAAACTAGGATCACCAGCTCAAAATACATAGTCAAGAATTTAAGATTAAAATTAAATGAGAAGCTGCTTCATTTTTCATAACAAGACCAACACATTCTTGGATACTGAATAATTTAAGGGACATGGAGCCAAAATACCTTGACACAGCTAGTAAGTGCTCCTGTCATAAAAACACCCATGACCCCAAGTCTGATTCTAGTTTTGAGTGTCATCTCCATGAAGTTTATACATTCTCTTTATGTGTGAGTTTCTCCCAGGTGTTCACATTTCTTCACTTATTGTAAAAATAAGGTTAATTGATTACTATAAATGCAGGTGAATAGTAGGAGAATCAGGGAGCAACACACATTTGAGTGTGAATATGCTACAAGGAAATAGTAAAGGAAAGGAGAGCCAGTAGAGACAACATTGGATAAATACCTTCCTTTTATATCACAATAACAAAGCAGAATATTGCCCAGGATTTAAATGATTAGCAATTTCTGCTTTTACAACCAAATAACCTATTACTGCTTTCTTTTTACTTGCACAACTAGTTACTCTTCATGAACGAGCATTGAAAGTATCAGATATTTCACAAGTATTGTACTGCAGCTGAGTGCTTGCATCCATCTTCCCGAAACAAATCCATCCCATAAACAAAACTAAATCTCTAACTAGACTAACTCCCCCACCAACTCTATACATCCCAGCTTATGTTAGCAATTACCAGAAGATTTTAAAATCAAAGTTGAAGTTGAGTTTTATTGATATTTGCATAAGTACAGTGTAATGAAAAACTTAATTGCAGCAGCATCACAAACAGATAGTGTTACATCCTGGGTCTTTAAAGGCATACACTTTAACCAGCAGTTAAAACGTTTCTAAACCTTTTAATTATTGATTTGATGGTTTGCTTCTTAACGATTGCAATTACAGCAGCTCCCAATGATCAAGATGACTGAAATATATTTTAATTTGTTTCTCTCATTTTAATCATTTAGTTCATCAATCTGCAGCAGACTACAATTAAACAAGTAGCCAGTGAACAGTTGGTGAGGAGCAAAAAGGGATAATGTGCCTCATCATCAAGGTAAAGTGCCTTACCTTGATGAATTGAATAACTGTGAAGGAGATCATTTCCCTGATTTCACTAGGCATTGTCAGTGACTGAACTGTATTTCGGGCAGTTTACTTAAACAAAATGAAGGGTAATCTGAAAAGTGTAGAGAAGCACACTTGCCTGGAAGAAGTCTGCAATTGTGGGAACATGACTAGCACATGTGCATTTTCGATGATCATCCACATCTTCACCCACCTAAGGAAAATAAATTTAAAAGGTGAAAGCTGCACCAAAGCAGCGGATAAACAACTACACAATTTCCTTTGCAGCAGTTTATAGGGAATTAATCTCTCTGGCCACTCTCACATCAATCAATTGTCCACATTGACCATAAAGGAGAAAGGTAAATTAGCCTTTAGGTGATTGGTGAAATTAATTGTTAAGATTGGAAATTAATTTAGGAGACTGGTGAAAGAAGAAGAATGATGGAATGAGGTCTGGTGAGTCTTTCAGAGGATGTTGAGAGAGGGGCAGCAAGCAGTCATAGCCTCAGTTACCAAGGGGCCAGCTCTGAGGTAGGTACAGAAATGTTTAAGGGCTGGTTTGGAAATGTCCCACAAACTCAAGTCATCCCTGTAACAAATAATTTCCCTCAAAACTACTGCTGTCACATCCTGTTAGGGAAAATAAAGGCACATAATTAATAGAGTAAAAATTTGAAATAATGTTTTGGTATTTTGCCAATGGCTCTGCATCCAATTCCCCACATAAGAGCACACTTAGAACACAGAACATTACAGCACATGGACAGTTCCTGCCTATGTCTATGAATGAGGAAGCCCAAAATCTGCAGCACTCCTGTTTGTCAGTGTTTCTTTCTTTACGTCCCAACAGTGGAATCCACTGTGCCAACATTACAGTGAAACATCTTCATGAACAACCAGGGATCGGACCTGGCATATTTTATTCGCAGGCAACCAAATCAAGCTCTCGTATTCATATATCTTTTGTTTTAATGTTAATGCTTTACGACCAACTTTTCAGTTACTTAAGTCTTTTAAAAAGCTGTGCAAAGTTTTTAACAGTAACTTTCCATCTTTTTGTGCGTAGGCCCCGTCTATCCACTGTCCATACAGCAAATTGTTCCCTTTCACATGCTCATGATCTCCTCTTTGATTCTTTTGCAACTTAATACCACTCCAAGGCAATTTACAGTAATTTACCAGTGCAGCCTTGGGGTGTGGGATAAAAGCTACACAGCATCAGGGTTCACCATCTGCAAAGCCTAAACTCAAAAGGAGATTTTAAGCCCTACCCAATATAGGTATCTATGGGTACCTTCATTATAGAGAGGTTATATTGTGTTAACCCACTCTTCGAAGTTTACCTTCCATCCCTGTCTAGTCTCTGCAATAAGGTTCAGCTGCCAATATCCACTATTTGAGTGCTGGGCTCCATCTCTCTACCAAGGAGAAGACGCTTCCGGCGAATTAAGTTGTTTAAATATAGTTTTGTTTCTTTTTAATAATTCACATTTAAATTTAGACAAATAGTTCTTAACACACATTTAAAACATTGGAGATTTCCGATTTACAAAATATTTAGAAACTACAAAGGAAGGTGCTATTCTTATGAACTAAAAGTATGTACAAAGCATTGCAGATGAATGAGTCATCCGTCGCAGAAACTGAAGTTTAAAGAATAAATTTTAGACATTCTTTCTGGTGCCATGTCTTTCTGTTATTCCTCACAATCTTTCTAACACTGATTTGCTACCAGTTGACATCATCTGCATTGTGATATTTTTCAGATACCTTTGCCGGGATAAAGTAATGCACATAGGTGATCTTAAAACTTCTAGTGATAGAGATCACAGACATCCAAAATTAATGTTGTGGAGGCTATCCCTCTGAATACATAAATATCCCAACTATTGATTGTTCAACTCTACCTGTGACCATATCTGATGTACAAAGTGACAAAATCAATCTGGTCTGCAAGCTTCCTTGAAGTCAGTCACACGTAGTGTTGTCCAGTTTGATGCAGGCCAATTAACATAAGGCTATTCTCTTAAACCTGAGCCTACAAGAACTAATTGTTTGGTTGTTTACTGAGCAAGGAATATTGGTTGAAATAGGTGTTCCCAACCTGGGGTCCATGGTCCTCAAGGTTGGGAATCCCAGGGTTAGAAGTTCAACTTTGTTATGAACAACTCTGCCCCTTTGGAAAGGTTTTTCTGTTGTTTTAAAAAGCTGAGGTTAGCATTAATCTTTTTGGGCCCTGGGAAGTGAATATCCATCAATCAGGAAGAACATGTAACCTCTGCATATAGAAGATCAGAGGTCAGGATTAAATCCTGGAGTTGGCATGCAGTAGTACTTACTGATAAGTGCGGTACCACCCCTAAACAAGCTGCAGTGGGCAGCACCGCCTTTCAGCCAGGTGATTGTACAAGGCAGATCTGAAGTCTTTTTGTAGGTCATCATTAACAGCAGGCTATGCATCACTGATGATGCTAAGAACTTGCTAGTAATTATATTTTTAGAGCACATAGGTCATAAGCAATAATTATTATCTTAAAATTTGCTTGACCTAACATAACTAAGTGTTAATTTTTTTTCTGGAAATATATGAAATGGACTTGATTTCCTTCAGTTTACAGTCAAATGCTCCAAATAGATCAGTCTGCATATTCACGCTGGTTCACCCAGCCCCAGCTTTGGGATTGCCAACACAAGCGTAACAGTCCCTGCGGCTTTCAGTTTCAGCAAGAACACTTGCAGGGTTGTCTGTACTCAACATTATCTGGGACACTCATTTTTGGTGATTTGAACCCTTTAAAAACAGTGCAACTGACATGAAAAATTGCTTACCCAGTTTATCAGGACATATTTGGGCAGACCAGAACCAGAGTCCTTGATGCTACAGAATCCATACATCACACTTTGATTGTCAAACTTTGTGGCGATTTCCTGCAGACCACCCGCTGAACAATGAGAAGGAAAAACTTGTCAGAGTTTAAGAGCACATAATGAATGCTGTTTATAATTGAAACCTTAGCCTTTCCACAGAGCTGGATCCCACTTTGAAATAATACAGCCAGCAAGTTAGTCATTACACATCTGTGGAATGAACCAGTCACTCCCCAACCTCCCTGTTTAATTCATGGGCTCACAGAGTTAAAGAAACACCAGGAACTGTTGGCATAGCTCAACTCTCAGCTAAATAAAACTCAGTGGTAAATGGGACATTTACCACATGAAAGGCAGAAGGTCACTGGGATCGGAGGCTCCACATCACTGTTTGCACAGGCTTACCCGGCTTCACTTCAGTGAACTAGATTTCATAGTCTTAATGTGCTTATCCTTGATTTCTTTAATGTCTAAAAATATATTAATGGTGGGCCTAGCCTCTACTGTTCTCCTGGGTGGTGAATTAAAAGATTTACCACCCTCTGGCTGAAGACATTTCTTTTCACCTTAGTCCTGAATGGAAGCCCACTTATTTTGACACTATGAGCCATGGATTCAAACATCAAATCTAGAGGAAACCATCCATAGATTAAGTTGTCTTCTGTTCATTTTTAAAAGCTTCTCAATCCTCTAGCTTCCCAGTGATTCTTGCTATATTCTATGCCATCTCATTTGCTTATATGCTATCTTTGACGTCCCTCGTCAGCCACAATTGCTTCATTCTCCCATTAAAATACTACTTCTTTGGTATGAACCAATTCTGCTTCTTCTGAATTACTCTGAAACAACTCCAGCTATTGCTGCACTATAGTTATCCCTGCTGGTGCCCCCTTCTAATCAACTATGAATTTATTTAAATCTTACATCCATCCCACAACATGAGGAGTAAATATCTTTGAGTTATGACTCTGTCGCAATGTACAGACATGTGGAATTTAAAGATCTAATTGCTTGTAGAAAGAAGCTGTCCCGTAGCCTGTTGGTCCTGGCCTTAATGCTGTGGCACCATTTGCCAGACAGAAGCAGCTGAAACAGTTTGTGGTCAGGGTGACTGGTGTCCCTGATGATCTTCCAGGCCTTCTTTCTGCACCTGCTGCTGTAAATGACCTCATTGGAGGGAAATTCCCACCCACAGATGCATTGTCTGTACCACTCTCTGCTGTGCTCTGCAATCAACATTGGTGCAGCTCCTGTATCGGGCAGTGATACAGCCAGTCAGGATGCTCTCCGTGGTGCCCTTGTAGAAGGTCTTGAGGATTTGGGAGTTCATACCAACTTTGGCCAGCTTGTTACTAATGCCTCTGTAGTTACCTTTACTCCAATGAAACACTGATGCATCAAATTTTAGCTTCTCCCTCTCAAACTGTAGGGAGAATTCTATCATATTATGATCATTGCCTCCTACGTTCCTTTATCTTACACTCCCTAATCAAATCTGATCAACGCTCAATCCAGAAATGTCGTTTCTCTGGAGGGCTCGACCAAAAGGTGCTCCAAAATGCTATTAGTACCCCACATCGTGACTACTGTTCAAAGGCACGTATATTACTCCAGTCAGGGTCTTTCTTACCCATGCTTCTTAACTTCTTAACTCTATCCACAAGGATTCCACACCTTCTGAGCCTGTGTCATTTTTTCTAAGGATTTCATTTCCTTTTTTTAAATTGACAAAGCCATCCCACCCCCTTAACCCACCAGCCTGTCCTTTCACTATAACGTGCATCCTTGGATATTAAGCTCCAGCTCTGAACTTCATTCAGTGATGCCTCTGTGATTGCCCACCACATCATACCAGCCAATTTCTAACTGCACTACAAGATCAATTATCTTACTTTGTATACTGCGTATATTCAAGTATAACACTTGAATATTATTCATCCTTCTTTTGAATTTTGTCTCCATATTGTCTTAAGTTAAATTCTTACCTCTTTCTAAACTTGTTCTTATTCATTATTCTAGAAACTTCCGTAACCTCTCCTACACTTTCCTTCCCTTTTACTTTTTACTTTTCCAACCTGTTGAACCCACTCCCCTACTATTTACTTTTAAAGCCCTGTCCACAACCCTAGTTGGATGATTTGCCAGGACATTGGTCCCAGCACGCTTCAGGTGGAACCCACCCGATCAAAGCAGCTTCCTCCTTCTCCAACACTGGTGCTAATGTCCGACAAATTCAAACCCACTCCTCCCACACCAAACTTTGACCAAACAGTGAACTTAGTTCACTGAGCTTAGCAACACTTTGCCAATTTGCTCTTTACTTGGGCAACAATCTAGAGATTTTACCTTTTTCATTCTGCAGTTTAGTTTAGTCACTAGTTGCCTAAATTCTGTCAGCAGAACCCCATTTCTTGTTTTTCCTCTGCCATTGGCACCCATGTGAATCACCAGAACTGGATCCTTCTCCTCCCTGTATAAATTCCTCTGCAAGTCACATGAGATATCACAGACCCAGTCTCCAGACAGACAACACAGCCTTCAAGACTCTGCAACTTTGCAAAAGAGAATTGTGTCTATTCTCCTGACTATACTATCCTCAATTAGAACTACATTCTCTATTTTGGATTAACTCTAGGCAGTGGATTTTGCAGTATTTCTCCTCCCAATTTCAATTCAGAGATAGGATTAGTAATGCCACTGCTATACTGAAGATGGGTTTTTCTTTTCTCAAACTTCTTAAAGCCTCTAATAAACTAGTGTTTTGAAATTAACATGAAAAATATGATCTTATTCCCAAGTTCTTTTTCCATGTATGGAACATGGCCGTTGGTGACGTAACTAACATAAACAGTATTTTCTGGCCTCTAGAGGCAGTTTGTATTCTACGAACATCACTTCCCGTACGCAAGCTGTTTTTGTATCATTCCTTGTATGGGTTAATTTGGATTCAATTTGAAGCGCCCGGTGACAGTCATCTATCTCCATCCTCTCTTAATTTGACCTTGAAACAGCAAAATATGCGAGTCTTAAGTTTTGTTAATATTGGTAAACATATAGTAGATATATTTTGAAGGAAGTAAAGTGGATTCCGATTAATTGGATTAGTAGTTAATCAGGCCAAACACTTACTTGAGACAACTTTTAACAAAAATAATTCAAGAAAATAGCTAAGATTCCCTTCATTTATTTGGGGCATTATACCACTTAATTTTGGCTGGAAACTTTTGCCTGTACTTGTGTGGCCGTTGGACACAATACACTGTGTTTAGAGTGAACAGTTTTTAAATAGCATCAGTTGTGTGTGCTTGTGTTCAAAAAGCAGTGATTTTTGTTGTCGATAGTTGGCGAGAAATAAGCAGGAAGACAATTCAAAACTACTTCAAGAATTCAGGCTTGGGGATGCCAGAAACGGTTAGGAGGGAAAATGAAACAATTTCACTACTTGGGAACTACAAAGAATTTGAAGATATTGACAATCGTCTTGAATGTTACAATGAAAATGGAGATTTGGAGGTTGGAATCGTCGGAGGCATTGCATGGAGGCAGTCCACTATCTCCACCAGATGTCTGCACTGATTTTGTTCAATCACAGTCAAATAAAGGAACGTAGCAGCAATTCCTCTGTCAATAATTATTAGGAACCAATAGACAGCTTTAAAGTACTATAGTAGTATTGATAAGTGTTCTAATTTATTCTGCGTTTTATTTAAATACATAATTTGTTACAAACAGGAGAAAATTCTGCAGCTGCTGGAAATCTGAGCAACACACACAAAATGCTGGAGGAACTCAGCAGGCCAGGCAGCATGTAGGAAAAGAGCACAGTCGACGTTACACAATTTGTTACTCATTAAACAGTAGTTTCTCTTTTTTGTACCTTTTTAATTATGTTCCTGAAACATGGCTAATTGGGGTATTCATAACTGAGCCAAAATGTACTGGTCCTGATGTGTCCTAATTAACCGGAATTGACTGTATTATGTTTATTGTTAATTGTGCCAAGACTTTGCTCTTATTTATACAGCACAGTTATGGAGTGTTGTGTTTATGTATTACCGTGGTTAACATCAACTGTGAGAATAATCAACAGTATTCGTATAGTCAGGCATGGGGCAATTCAATATTCAATTTAATACGCACTTTACTTAACTTTCTGCAGTTTCACAAGTAAGATCTCACTAGAAATCCGGAAGAAAGTTTCCAGTTCAAGTGATATTTGAGAAGGTGCTTTACTCACTGCATAACTTTGAACATAGGCATTGCCAGGGCAGTAGACAGTATATTACCCGTTCCTTATTGCCCTTGAGAAAGCTATATTCTGAGCCATAACAATTCTCTAGTGAAGGTAACTGTTTGATGCTGTTGAACATCCAATGATAGTGAAAGATGGAAGATATATTTCCAAATCAAGGTGATACATTACTTAGAGTCATAGAACACTACAGCACAGAAACAGGCCCTTCTAGTCTGAGCCAAGCTATTAATCTTCCTAGTCCCATCAACCCTTACCCAGACCACAACCTTCCATACCCCCCCTCCCACATATCTATCCAGATTTCTCTTAAATATTAAAATCAAACCTGCATCTACCACTTCCACTGGCAGCTCATTCCACACTCGACCACTCTCTGAGTGAAGATCCCCCTCATGTTCCCTTTAAACATTTCACATTTTACTCTTCAACCTTGATCTCTAGTCGTAGTCTCACCCAACCTCAGTGGAGAAAGCCTCCTTGCATTTACCCTATCTATACCCCTCACAATTTTGTAACCTCTATCAAATCTCCTCTCAAATTTCTATGTTCTAGGGAATAGAGTCTTAACCTATTTAACCTCTCCCTATAACACAAAACCTCAAGTCCCAGCAACATCCTTGTAAATTTCTCTGCACTCTTTCAAACTTATTTAAATCTTCCCTGTAGGCAGGGGATCAAAACTGCACACAATACCCCAAATTAAGCCTCACCAATGTCTTTTACAATTTTAACATAACATCCCAACTCCTGTACTCAATACTTTGATTAATGAAGGCCAATGTGACAAAAGCTTTCTTTATGACCCTACGTACCAGTGATGCCACTTCCACGGAATTATGGATCTTTATTCCCAGATCCCTCTGTTCTACTGTACTCCTCAGTGCCCTACTACTCACCGTGCAAGTTCTACCCTGGTTTGTCTGCCCAAAGTGCCACCTCATGCCATTTACCATCCGCCATTTTCAGATCTTTTTTCCAGCTTGTCCAGATCCTATTGCAAGCTTTGACAGTCCTCTTCACTGTGCACTGTACCCTCAAATTTGGTGTCATCTGCAAATTTGCCAAACTAGTTTTCCGCATTATTATCCAGATCATTGATATAGATGATAAACAACAACAGACCCAGCACTGATCCCTGCAGCACACCACCAGTCACAGGCCTCCACTCAGAGAAGCAACCATCTACTACCACTCTCTGGCTTCTTCTGAAAAGCCAATGTCAAATTCAATTTACTACCTCTTCTTGAATGCCAAGCAACTGAACCTTCATGACCAACCTCCCAAGCAGGACCTTGTCAAAGGCCTTGATAAAGTCCATGTAGACAATATCCACTACTTGCCTTTAACAACTTTCCTGGTAACTTCCTCAAGAGACCCCATAAGTTCGATTAGACAAGACCTACCATGCACAAAGCCACGTCCACTGTGCCTAATCAGCAGAACCACATTAGCTATCCTCCAATCCTCCAGCATCTCACCCATAGCTAAGAACATTTCAATTATCTCTACTAGGGCCATTCAATTTCTGCACTTGCTTCCCACAGGGTCTGAGGGAACACCTCATCAGGCCTTGGGGATTTATCCACCCTAATTTGCCTCAAGACAGTATGCACCTCCTCGTTAGCAATCTGTAGAGGGTCCATGACCTCACAGCTGCTTTGCCTCAATTCTATTGACTGTGTCTATTTAAGATTTCCCCCCATCTCTTTTGGCTCCATGCATAGGTGACCACTTTGATCTTCCAGGAGGACCAATTAAGCCCCTTGCCATCTTTTTCCTCTTAATTTATCTGTAGAAGCCCTTAGAATTCTCCTTCGCCTTGTCTGCTAGAGCAACCTCATGTCTTATATTTTAACATTCCTGATTCCCTTCTCAAATGTTCTTTTACATTTCTTATACTCTGCAAGTACCTTAATTGCTCCTTCATGTCTATACGTGCTATCCACTTCCATTTTTTTCCTTAAAAGCCTCAATATCTTTTGAAAACTAAAGTTTCCTAAACCTGTTATCTATGCCTTTTATTCTAAAAGGAACATACAAATCTGTGCTCTCAAAAATTCACTGTTGAAGGCCTCCCATTTATCAGGTACACCTTTGCCAGAAAACAACCTGGCCTAATCCACTCTTGTCAGATCCTTTCTGATAACATCAAAATGGGCCTTTCTCCAATTTAGTATCTCACCTGAGGACTAGATCTATCCTTCTCCAAAATTATCTTGAAACTAATGGCATTATGATCACTCAACGTACAGTGTTCCTCTATACAAACTTCTGTCACCTGCCCTGTCTCATTCCCTAATAGGAACTCTATTATTACACTCGCTCTAGTTGGGACTACTATATACAGGGAAATTTCCAGAGCAATTTTGACAAACTATATCCCATCGACCCTTTTTCAGAATGGGAAACCCCAGCAAAATATGGAAAATTAAAATCACCTATCATGACCTTTTTTGTGCAGCAGTCTTACAATCTCCCTACAAATTTGCTCCTCTAAATCCTGTGGTCTGTTGGGTGGTCTATAATATAATCCCATTAACGTGGTCATCCCTTTCTTATTTCTCAGTTCTATCCATACAGCCTCAGTAGTGAGGGTCTCCTGTGCATCCTGCCTGAGCACTGCCATTACATTTTCCCTGACTAGTAATGCCAACCCCCTCCCTCTACCATGTCTAAAACAATAGATGTCATAATTCCAAGTACTGATCCATTCCCTAGGCTCATCCACCTTTTCTATAATACTTCTTGCATTGACATATACACAACTCAGAATATTAGTCCCACCATGCTCAACCTTTTGATTCCTGACTTTCTATGTAGGCTTTCTCCGCAACCACTCCACTATCTGCACTGGCACCTTGACTCCCATCCCTCTGCAAGTCTAGTTTAAACCCCAATGTCTCCATAACCCTAGAAAACAGTCTGCAAGCATATTAGTCTCCCTCCAGTTCAGGTACAAACTATCCATTCTGTACAGGTCTTACCTTCCCTGGAATAAAGTCCAACTATCCAAAATTCTTAAGTCCTCCCTCCTGCACCATCTCCTTTGCCACATATTAAACTGTATGGTTTTACTATTTCTGGCCTCACTGACACATGACACAGGTAGCAATCCTGAGATCACAACTCTTAAGGCCTTGTCCATTAACTTAGCACCTAACTCCCCAAACTCACTTTACAGGACTTCGTCACCCTTCCTACCCATGTCATTGGTACCGACGTGGACCATGACTTCTAGTTGCTCACCCTTGAATTAAGAATGCTGTGGACTCAATCCCTAATGTCCGTGACTCGGGCACCTGTGGGCAACATACTATCTGGAAATCATATTCTCATCCACAGAACATCCTTTTTGTTCCCCTATCACTACAGTTTGGCTCTTGTTACCCCTTCCCTTTGAGTCACAGAGCCAGACTCAGTGCCAGAGACTGGACCACCATGACTTTCCTTTGCTCAGTCTTTCCTCTCTCCCCCACCCAACAGTATCAAAGTGATATACCTGTCGATGAATGGAACAGCCACAGGGGTACTCTGCAATGGATGTCTATCTGCTTTCTCTCTCCTGACAATCAACTAGTTACTAGCGACCCACACCCTGGGTGTAAGTACCTCCTTGCATGTCCTTTCAATTAACCCCTCAGCCTCCTGAATGATCTGGAGTTCATCCAGTTCCTTAACACGTTTTCTAACACCATCCACTTCTTGCAGCTGTAGTCTTTCATAGACACTGTAGATCTCCCTACCTTCCCAGACCCTACAGGAGGAGCATTCCATTATCCTGCCTGGCATCCCCACTGCTCTAACTGTGCAAGAAAGAGGGAAAGAAAAATTAAATGACAAAAAATAAATCTACTTACAGATTTCCCTTGTCCTCACTGAAGCCTCCCGGAGCTAAAGCTTGAAATCCCCACTCTTACACTGGCCCACTCACATAATGGCCACTCCCACAATGGCCATTCCACTTAAACCTAACTTACTTTTTACTGGCCCTTGCCAAGTGCCTAATTGTACATAACCAAACCCCTCCTCGGGAACTGTGGAATGCAGAATGCCCCAACTACTCCGCTCACTTCTTTTGAATGCATTCTCAAGCAATGCAATCCAAGTGACCTGACCTGCCCCTGCTCACTTTACTTGAACTCTCTCTCTCTCTCCCGCTACACAATCCAATTTCTTCTAGGGGACTGTGGCTCACAGAATGTCAAAAACACTTGGAGAACAATATTTGCATGCTGCCTTTGTGCTTCTTGGTGATAAAGGCTGCAGGATTTGGAGTTACCAGAGTAGCAATGGTATGTAATTGCGGCACACTTAGAAGGTTGTCTACAATTCAGCCACATTCCAATGGTGGAAGGAATGAATGATCAATGGGATTGGGGCAAGCTAATGCAAGGACTTCATTCTAGTTGCAACTGCACTTATCCAGAGAAGTAGGAAATAATCAACCCTTAATTTATGCCTTCTTGTTTGATTTAAAAAAAAACTTTAGGATGCTGAAACTGAGTCAACGGTACAAGATAGCCGTGCTCTGATCTGCCTGGCGCAGTTAACTTTCTGCTTAATTCTGACTCCCAATGCTTTGATGGTACAGTTTGTGACGGTATTCCTATCGAACGTCAGTAACAATTGGTTTATAATCTCACTTATTGGTAATGTACATCGTCTAGGGAAGAATGTCACTTGCCATTGATCAGCAAGTTTGCCAGTGCTGGCTTGGACCTGCAAAACAATGTCAATGATCTTCTCCCCGTGCTTAAACAAAATGTCTTCCTGATTTCTGTTACTACGCTAATTGTGCCAGCAGCAAACAGTCCAAATAAAGTTCTCTTTCAATGGAACTTCACTTGCTCAGCTAGCTTGAGATCAAAGAGCTCAGTATTTCAGACAGATAATTTATTCTTGCTAAATGCACCTCCGGGCAACAATACCAGAAATATTAGATCATACATTCAGCAATACAGACTCAGGCATCCACACAGCAAAATGAGTTTGCAATTCAGTTTCAACTGACTAAGGACCACAGACAAATACTGAAAACATTTTAAAACAATGTGTTGAAGGCTATTTACATTTCAACCGGTCACATAAAATAGCCTGTGGAGTGCTAATTGAAGTATAGATCAAAGAGTGTTACTTTAAAGGCTTCCAAGAAACACAGCAGTTTAGCGCCCGTCTTAAAAGAACAACCATTGCCTTCTAAAATTACATTAATCTAACAGAATAAATCCTCTCTGTTGCACAAAATTGTTTTCTCGCCACGCTACTGAGATTGAGGTTGTGTCGACAGCATTAGGAGGCTGGTAGGAAAGAGAGGGACTGTGCTCAAAATACAAACTGAAGTCAGTGTGAGATGCTGTTTGACAGCTTGGACTTTCATGGCAGATGGTGTACATCAGACTAGATTACATTCCTGTAGAAATCAGTTCAGAGTCACATAAATCACCGAGCCTGAAAGAAACTCTCAAAATGTTACTTTATTAATGTTAGTTGTGTGCCTGGACAGCATTTTCTTTTTAATAGTAGCTTGCAATTAAACGGCAGTACATTTCCAGGTGATTCAAAGAACAGAATTTGGCACAATTCGTTGCCATGCTGCCAAAGGGTGTATTTGAAAGTTTATTACATTTTTGAGGGGGAAACTTTGAAGCAGCCGACTATAAAAGATGAAGTTGAAGTGTTTAGGAAAGGAATTGCAGATGACCAAAGTCAAACTTGCTAATGATGAAGCAGGATGGGGGATCAGATTCTCATACGTAGGCCTGGAAGAGCTTTCAGAGATGTAGAGGGCAAGGCCATGGTGCACTTTGAAGAAGTGGATAAGAGGTTTCGTCTAGAATCTACAAAGAGGAAGGGTGCAGGAGAAATGCAGAGTAAAGTATTTAAGTGGACAATGGTGGATTTCAAAGGGTTGGGAAATTGATTCAGGAAGGCAACAAGAATAACAAAAACCTTTTGGCCCACCAGGAATTTATTCACTCACTGCAGGAACAATCTGGTTATTCCCATTCTTCATATCTTTCTCAAAGCCATGCAATTTTCTGCCCTCAAGCACATAACCAATTTCT
The DNA here is from genome assembly GCF_030144855.1 of Hypanus sabinus. Classification (NCBI taxonomy): domain Eukaryota; kingdom Metazoa; phylum Chordata; class Chondrichthyes; order Myliobatiformes; family Dasyatidae; genus Hypanus; species Hypanus sabinus. Next base: position 21,481,843 of record NC_082720.1, read on the forward strand.
TTCCAAAAGCGATAGCTGAATTTATTTTCTTAATACAGTTTTGCACTGTATTCCAAATCATGTTCACTCACCATGCAAAAAAAGCTTTCTCTCTGTCACTGCTGTTTCTTTTGATAGGGTTTTGGGTTTCAACCTTGTCCTAATAGAAGCAGTCTCTCTTTATTTACTCTGTCTGGATGCTTGATGACTTTGATTACTTGTATCAAGATACTTGCGCACCTTCCTCTGCTCCAAGAACAAGTTTGAATGCATAATGGCAGTCTCTGACCTTGAGGAATATTTCAGCAAATCTTTTCTGCACCCTCTCCAAGGCTTACAGATCTTTACCTTATAACCGGACTTAGTAATCAGCTTGTTTCTTGGAGACTGCCCAATGTAATTCCTTGGATTAATGCACGATACCCTTTACAAAATTCCTGATCCCACCAACGTTTTTTGTAAAAATTGCATTCTTGTTTTGGCCATCATTTTCAATAATTTATAAAGCAAATTATTCAGGGTGCATTTTTCAAGAGGGAACGAGACATGGCTAGTGCATCTTTGTGACAAAAGAGATCAAGTGTGAGATGAAACAAACATTAAGGGCAATATTACCAATATCTGGATGAGAATACATGAAAGCTTAAATAAAGGGCAATCAAAGGAAGAATGAAAAATGACAACAACAAAAAGAGGTTCTAAAAACATCTTATATCCAGTTCTTTCCATCTAACTGCACAAAGTAAGATGCTACTGAATTCATAATTTTAAAAAAAGGATGCAGAGAGCTGCAAAAATGGATGGATGGAGCAAAACTTAATAGAAAGGTGGTACTGAAAATCTTTGCCAAAGCCAGATGGAATGCATGCTAGATTGCTCAGTGAACCAAGAGTGCAAACCTGCACATTATTCTCCAGTATTTGGACACAGGGATGATGATAAGGATCTGCTGCTATTGCACTGAACTGCTGCTGTGAAGTTAACAAATTTCACAACACATGCTGGCGATAATAAACCTGATACTGATTCTGAAAACTACAAATGTTCCAACTTTGTAGAATCAAGAAAGTAATATAAACACCTTAGCTACTGGCCCATCATTAACTTCAGTGATGGAGCAGGAATAAGAAATGATATAGAACTAAATTAATTGTCCTCCAAGAGGGCCACAACTTTGTCGTGGTGCAGGCTTACGTGCCTCAGTGACCCAATGGCTGGAGTCAGGGCTTTACACTTTAGCTCTTGGTAGGGTCACTCATGCAAAACAGATCAAAGGATATAGGACAGACTAACAGTGGTCTACTGGTCCTCCAGGTTTGGGGGTTCAGCTCAGTCCTAACAATCCTGACAGGTAAAACAAAATTGTTACAGGAAGAGCAATGAAGAATCCTTTTGCATCCAAGTTTGATGGTATTCCTGAGTCTCTAGCCGGACTTGCATGACTGACAGTACTGAAAACAGAGCTACTGACACGATGAAGGAAGCCATGAACACAGCCAGAGATGGAGGACCTTCATTGTTGTCCTAAACACCAGTGGCACAATGGGCAGCAAGTAAATGAACAGTCATTTGGACATGCATTGACCAATGCAAGCAAAACACTGCTATTTTGCTAAAAGCTTTGATTCACCACCTTGATTGAATTTTATTGATGAAGTAACAAAGGAATGAATCCGGAAATGTGGGCTTTAAAAAATGTTGCTTGGTAAGGTTAGATGGCAAATTTTTGAGTAAAATTTAAGCCCATGGAACAACAGGGGCAGAGGCAATGTCAATAGTAAGGTTGCTCAAGAGAGGGAAACAGGGAGGAGAGGTGAGCAGCTAATTATTGACAGCAGCATAGGGGCATTCGCCAGGTATCAGTATCATAGCCAATGACTAATATTTGGGCATAGATACATGAAACAAAAAATCAAAATCTGCAGATGATGTAAAACTTGGAAACACATTTAAAGTCGGTTGGCATTCTGGGAAAAAAGGCAGAAAACGTAAAATGAAAGCTAAAGAGAATTGCGAAATGTTACCTCTTAATCTCATGTCAAGGGTATTTAATGGACCTTTGTGCACTCTTAATTGTTCAAGTCCAGGGCTGCATCAGCAGGCCAGCAAGCCAGGCGTGCTAATGGAGAGGGTAAAACAATCAATAAACGGTGGCACTGCTGCATTAGTTCCGAGATACAAGATGGCTTAAGTGGAGCAGGTATGACTGTGTGAATAATGATTATGTATCATTATCAGGTTTATTTCAGAATGAAAAGTAACATCGTGCAACTGCAAGTAAAAATACACACTTGGAAAAAGGGCAGATTCATTTCACTGAAAGTGGAAACAAAATCTGGTGAAGTGGAAAGAATGATTTTGGGACCTTGTAGATACAAAACTACCTGGGGTAAATATAGGACAACACCTCAGTAGATGAGAAAAGAGTAGGAATAGAAAGGATTAAATGATGTGTGAAGTGAAGATCAGGCAAAATACTGTAAAAGCCAAGGGGATTCAGAGATTAAAAAAAGGACACAAGACCATAAATGGACAGGATTGTAGAGCAAAGAAGAGAACAGAGGCCAGGCATGGGCATTATGACAGTACTAATGGATTCAATTTCACAGCAGTAGGACTGAGGAATGACAGGCTTCGGTTACATGGATAGATTAGAGAAGATGGGCACTTTCATGTTGAGAAGCATTTTTTAAGGAGTGCAAATTAACAACTCTAAAGATAGAGAACAAAGAGAAGTTGTCTCCATTGGTAGGTGAGTCCAGAATCAGAGGATGCAGTTTAATGTTAACCAGAAAGAGAACCAAGTGAGATGGGGAAGGGAGACATCTTTTCACGCTGTTTGCAGTTATGAACTGTATTCACTGTGTCAACAGAATTCCAGCTTCCCAGGGGAAACTGAATATAGAGGTATTATTGGGTGATGAGGGAAAAAGGTTAGGGAACAGGAATACAAGATGCTGGAAACCCAAAAGAACATACACAAAATGCGGGAAGAACACAGCAGGTCATGGAAACATACAAACAGCTGGCATTTGGGGCTGAGATCTTCCTTCAGGAAATGGGAGTGTTTGGATTTTCTTACCAAGGGCTTGATACGTCAAATACCCTCCTTCTGTTTTGCAATAATTCTATTGCAATCAAGTTAGCCTTACTATACTTGCCTCAGATAGAAGACACCAATTAATTTGTTGTTTTGTAAAGCAATTAATCTTAATTTTATAATTACATGATAAATCCAGCCTTTGAAATGCTATGTTTAATGACATTTACAGGCAATAAACTGTATTCAGTGTAACAATAAATTTGTCTTGTTGCAGATACAAAGTGATTAGCTTGAAAAATTGGAACTAAGTGAAAAGGTAAAAGGTAATGAAGCCATCTTAGGCATGTCTGAGTCTTGCATCCAAGTTGCAAATCTACCATTCTTAGGCAGCAGAAAGGCAGTCAGGTGTAATTGATGATTTAAAAGCAGACATCTACTCCCTTCCAAAAAAAGGGACAATTCAACGCCATTATGGAAAACAACAATTATTGGCAGAATAAAAGGCACAAGAATGAGACCCAAGTTAACAAAGAACAGAAGATTGGCACATCTACTTAAAATCTAAGGCATTCACAATAAAGAATAATTAAATGGAAAATATGACATCTTTCAAGTTGGATGGCACCATACTTGCCCAGTTCCATTCCTATTTTATGAAAAGCAGCTGCCATGAAACATTAGTAACACACAATCAAAATGCTGGATGAACTCAGTAGGACCAGGCACTCCCTTTGCAACAGAGTCCTACGAAGTGTCTCGGCCCAAAACCTCGACTGTTTATTCATTTCCATGGAAGCTACCTGGCCTGCTGAGTCCTTCTAGCATTTTGTGTGTGTGTTGCTTTGGGTTTCCAGCATCTGCAGACTTGCTCATGTTTAGAAATTTTCTTCTTTCAAATGCCCATCCCTTTCCATGGCAAATGTCTGAACCTGCACCCATCTGTTCACATTCCCTATATCATATTTGGCCTAAAATGTATTCCAGACCTTGTACTGAAGCCAAAAGCGTGATCTACACTTTTCTCCTCTGTAAGATTACCTCATCTTTGGCTGTTTGTAGCTGAAATTTTAACTTATGGATCTGTACCTTTAGAGCTCTTGATTCTGATGCCCAAACACTTATTCATTCCAAGCTCTGTTCACTCTGAAACCTTTCTATTATAAACCACACTGGATCCTGGCAAAACAGTGCAATAGTTAAATATTCATTCTTGTTTATAAAATTGATTCCTGATTTTGCCCTCCCTGGGTCTACAATTTCCACTAGCTCTGTAATCTCAAGAAATCTACATCCCTTCAGTTCTTGTCTCTCCAGCATCCCCATATTTACTCAGTCATCATTGCTATATACCAATCTCTGAAATTTCCACTCCAGGCTTCGAATGCTGTAATTTATCCTTATGTCAAAACATCAATATTTCTGATTGAAATGCTGCCACGATTTGCCCTGGAACATTTATAAGTGCTATATAAATGAACATTAAATGCAAAAGAATAAAAAATATTTGATTTACTTATTATTGAAAATACAAATGTCCTCCTGAATTAACTCCGAGTCTGTGGACTATCACTGTGAAAGTAATTCAGAACGAAGTCATTAAGATGTAAAGTGGCTAGACTGGTACATCACAGCCTGGTATGAAAACACCAATGCCTTTGGGTGGAAAAGTCCTACAAAAAGTAGTGGAAATGGCCCAACGTATCACAGGTAGAGCACATCTACACAGAGCACTGTGGCAGGAAAGCAGTGTCCATCACCAAGGACCCCCACCACCGAGATCATGCTTTTTTTGTCACTGCTGCCATCAGGAAGTGGTACAGGATGCTGGCGACCCACACCACAGGGTTTGGAATAGTTATTACGCCTCAACCATCAGGCTCTTGAACTAGAAGAAATAACTTAATTCGCCCCATTACTGAACTGTTCCCACAACCTATGGACTCAGCTTTGATAACATGATCTCAATGTTTATTATTTATTTATTTATTATTTCTTCTTTTGTATTTGCGCAGGTTATTGTCTTTTGCACATTGGCTGCTTCTGTCCTGTTGGATGCAGTCTTTCATTGATTCTATTGTTTCTTGGATTTACTGAGTATGCCCACAAGAAAACAAATCTCAGTATTATATAAGGTAACATACATGTACTTTGATACAGTAATAAATTTACTTTGAATTTTGAACTGAGCTAATATCACATCTGTTTGTAATTATTTTTCCCCTCTGTTTATGCCCTGTATTTTGCTTTTTTCTTTTTTGAAGAAACAATGAATACCCTTATTTTCATCAAACATAAACCTCTTCTACATTTCTCATGCTAACTTACCTCTCCACATTCTAACCTTTGGAACTCTCACTTCTTCACTGCAATTGATTGACACTCATTTCAGTACTATCAAATTTCCTCGCTATTCTCTTTTGAAAGAATGGACAGTTCGAGTACTTTACTGAGCTTCACTGCTTTCAAGTTTGCAAAAGTGGCCACAAACTTTATGACCTCACCTCTCAGGGCATTCAAGGGACTTGTCCAAGGCTAAAAATATTTTCCTGGTATAAAGAATGCTGAATCTGTTAAAGACTAGAAAATACACCTCAGGCAATGTAACATTCAGTGTAGAAGAATTAATTGATTTTCTTTTTTTAAAAAGCAGATTATTTATAACTATGAAACTGCTGACATCAAATTGTGGAAGTACAGTAAAGAAACTACACTGTTAGCATTATTTTCCCATGTGAGAGGTACTCTTCATCACATATGCTCACCTAATCTACCTTTTTCCATATTCCTACTTTATTTAACCATCTACGTGTTGAGTTCATCTGTGGACAAAATGACATATAACAAAACACTGATGCATTAAAAAGGATGTTAGAAGATTATGGACTCTTAAAATTACCTATCTGCCAATGCATCACGCATCTCAGCAATGCAACAGCTTGAAATTAAAGGTGTAGATTATTTCAAGACTGTCATTATCTACATCTTCTGCAGATCAATAGCAGGAATTCATGGAGTGCAAGTGCTTGAAGCCTTCTGTAGATTAGGCAGGCACACAGTTCTTTACAAGAGTGTTATTAATTGCTTTACTGCAGACTATACTGCAATTTTAACTTACAAATGATGGCAAGTCTGGATCAAATCCAGTTGGAATAGTCTAATGTTAACAAGAGGCATAAATCTAGCCTACATTAGTCACATACCTCCTGAATCCGCTAATTTCAGGTTGTCAGTGTTATCTTCATAAGTGTACAGGGCCCTGTGAAGAAAAAGAATTCAGACCACTTAATCAGCTTTGCCATCTCAATACATGGAGCCCATTCAAATCAAAGAATAATTATAAAATTTGGTGCAATAAGTTACTGACAAATCAACACCATGTGCTCTTTACAAATGTTCTTCTAACACTTTGTTCCAAATTCTCTGATCTGTTGTTTTTCAAAGATAAAGGCAGAGGAAATAGATTAAGAACAAAATGTTTTGATTGAAGCCAAGGCTTTCAAACCAGTGAAAGTTCAATCTGATGTGCAACTGTTTCATATTGATGCTCAAATAAACTCAAATATCCGAAAGCTTTGAACATGAACTGGAACATGAGAAAATCTACAGATGCTGGAAATTCAAGCAACACACACAAAATGCTGATGGAACACAGCAGGCCAGGCAGCATCTATAGGGAGAAGTACTGTCGACGTTTCAGGCCGAGACTCTTCGTCAGGACTAACTGAAAGAAGAGATTGTAAGAGATTTGAAAGAGGGAGGGGGAGTGGGAGATCTGAAATGATAGAAGACAGGAGGGGGAGGGATGAAGCTAAGAGCTGGAAAGTTGATTGGCAAAAGGGATACAAGGCTAGAGAAGGGAGAGAAGCATGGGACGGGAGGTCTAGGAGAAAGAAAGGAGGAGGGGAGCAGCAGAGGAAGATGGAGAGCAGGCAAAGAGTGATTGTGAGAGGGAGAGAGGAGAATAAAAAAGGGAAATAACAAACAAACAAATAAATAGGTAGGTAGATAGATAAATAAGGGATGGGGTAAGAAGGGGAGAAGGGGCATTAATGGAAGTTAGAGAAATCAATGCTTATGCCATCAGGTTGGAAGCTACCCAGATGGAATACAAGGTGTTGTTCCTCCAACCTCGAGTGTGGCTTCAACTTGACAGTAGAGGCCGCCATATCGGAATGGGAATGGGCCATGGAATTAAAATGTGTGGGCACTGGGAGATCCTGCTTTCTCTGGCGGACAGAGCGTGAACTGGTCTATTAGTTTTAGGTACTGTGCAACGAACAACAAGGATAAAACAATAACGTTATTTTAAATTTTAAAGCCTTCGTGAAATCAAACATCTCAAAACATTTCATGAAATAATCAGAGAACCAAAGATATAGAAAGAAAAGATTGTACTGTTGAATTCAGTAAATGATGAAGAGACTTTCACCAAACTTTGGAAGGGGAGAAGTGGGAATGATCTGGGTTATATCAAATAACAAGTCTTTGATCCAAGGCCATGCAGTCAATGAACATAAAGGGGTTTAAGAAATGAAGACCAAGAGATGGGAAATCTGGGTTTAATTTGTTTAATTTCCTGGAAGAATTTTCTATCAAGTCTCTTCCAGGATCATTCAGTGAAACTCCAGAGTATCCATCCAACCTCAATTACGATTGACTAAACATTTGGCAATATTTGACATTACCATTGATTGCATCAGCTGCTGAAGAATTATTGCAGTCTATCGCTTGTTTTATCATTTCACTTTGTGCTTATAATTACCATCTTTCATCCTGTTCCTAATCACGTAATTATTCAGTTTGTTTAACATTTAATCAAAAAGCAGGAGCAAATACTTGCAAGTCCATTTATTTACTTATTGCGATACAGTGTGGAATAGGCCCTCTGGCCCATTAACCCCTGATTTAACCTTCACATAATCACAGGACAATTTACTATGACCAATTAACCAACCAACCAGTATGTCTTTGGACTGTGGGAGGAAAGCAGAGCACCCAGAGGAAACTCATGCAGTCACAAGGAGAACGTGCAAACTCCTTACAGGCAGTGGCTGTAATCTATTGTTCTGTGGAAAGGAAAAGGCAACTTTTATTCTTGGGAATTTGCCAATTTTGTATTGTATATTCTAATTTTACATTCAGAATCCAGGTTATATAACCTGTTTATGTTTACCTTTTACAGTGCTCTCAGAATTTTTAAGAACGGTAAGTAATGCAGAGCTAGATAGGCTACTTATAGTCTCCTTAGTCTTTCTCAGGAGTAGTAGCTGGTGCTCTTAAAAAACCTCTTCCAGGAAGCCTTAGAATAAGTGAGGATTACCAGTAGATGAGTTTGTACTGCAGTAAAAATAAAAGAAAGCGTCTAGTCGCAGTTGAATTGGTATCTTTTCTAGGATGTCAAATGAAAATTTGACGATACCTCACTTATACTGAATGTATGCTAACTATACTTCCAAAGTTTGATTTACCTTGGCTAGAATCTTGGCACCATGCACCATTAGTACAGCATTGTGGAATACCTTCCGCAAGATCAGATCCCAGAAAATTGCATTGCTAATCATATAGTTGCCCTTGTCAGAATGATTCCATTTGTATTAGCATTGCTTTCAGGTAGAATAACAGCATAGCACTGGAAGAGCTCAGCAGGTCAAGCAGCATCTGCTTGACATGTTGAGATTCTGTAGCATTCTGGCTTCATTCCAGATTACAGTGCCTGCGACCTTCTTTGTCTTCACACTTTCAAGATAGACTCCCTGAGCAAGGCACAGAAAGACAGCCACTCAGCAATGCTGGAGGTAAATATGGCAGGATAATTGAGGCATTCAGAAGCAAGTTGTAAGACAGCAGATATTCTCACTTATTACAACACAAAAGATTATTCAGTCGATTGGGACCATGCCAGCTCCCAGCAAAGCATTTCTGCGAGCCCCATTTCGCTCTTGAATATCACTAATACCAATTCTTTATCACACACTTACCCCCCACCTCCAATTCTTTTGCTACCCACCTGCACAAAGAGTTCATTTGAAACAGCCAGGCGATTCATTTTTAAGATATGGAAAGAAACCTCTCAGGAGGTAGCAGAGCACACAGAGAATGTACAAGCTCCACATGGGCAGGTTCATACTCAATTCCTTCAGCGGTGACATGACTTTATCTGCTGTGTCATTGTAACCCACATGAAAAGCAGAAGAAATACAATGAAAACTCCAATCAAATACTATTTAATTTAACTTTCATTTTTTATAATTAGTACTTATTGTAATTTATAGTCTTTATTAAATAAGTAGTGCAAAAAGAGAGGGAAAATACTGAGGCAGTGTTTCCGACTTCAATGTCCATTCAGAAATCTGATGGAGGAGGGGAAGAAGCTGTTCCTGAATCATTGAGTGTGTGTCTTCAGGCTCCTGTACCTTCTCCTTGATAGTAGCAATGAGAAAAGGGCGTGTCCTGGATGGTGGGGGTCCTTAGTGACGGATGCTGCCTTCTTGAGGCATCACCTTTTGAAGGTGTCCCTGACGCTGGGGAAACTCATGAACATATGGAGCTGGCTGCATTTACAACTTCCTGCAGTTTTTTTCCAATCCTGTGCAGTGCAATGGCTTCTCCATACTAGATGGTGATGCAGCAAGTTAGAATAGTATACCTGTAGGAATCTGAGAGTGTCTTTGGTGATTCCTCAAGCTCCTAATGGAGTATAGCCATTGACATATCTTCTTTGTAATTGTTCAATATTTTGAACCCAGGATAGATGTTCAGAGATGTTGACACCCTGGAACTTGGAACTGCTCATCCCTTGATGAGGAGTGGTGTGTGTTCCCTCAACTTCCCCTTCTTCAAGTCCACAGTCAGTTCCTTGGTCTTACTGACATTGAGTGCAAGATTGTTGTTACAACAGAAACACTCTATTGAGAACCAGGAAACTCCTCCAAATTAGTCTCCAATACTATTGAGAAGCATAACCCAGGTTCACACCCAAACTATCATTGACATTGAGCTCCTGGTGTCAGCTGTTACCAGAAAGAGGTGGTACAAAACTGGAGTAATGTCAGGAAGGAAAAGTATACTTAGCTTGGTGTGAATCTTACTGCAAATTGCCAAACGGCAAGGTCAATTTTTTTAGACTATAGGCATAGGGTAGAAAATAAACAAAATATTGTTTTGCAATGTGGGTATCTCCAGTAATGCCACTATTCATTGTCTATTCTTACCTAATGATGATTTGAAATCAAAAACAAATCAAAAACATTGGTGTCTGTGGAGTTGCATACAGCCCAGAAGTAAGGATAGCAGATTTCCTTCCTTAAGGATATTAGTAAACTGAAAGGAGTTTTACAACAATCCAGCTGCTTCCTGGTTATCATCATTGGGAAAAGAGCTCCAGATTTAATTATTTAAATTTATATTCACAAACTGCCAAGGTGGGAGTCAATATCCTATGAATTAATGACGCAGGTTCTGGCTGCTGGTCCAGTTACATAACCATACTCTGTTATTCCCCTGCAAACAAAAATATTGTGGTAAACTATGTATACCTGTCTGGACACGCCCCTCTGCTGACTGCTCCTGTGGCTCCTCCCACAGACCCCTGTATAAAGGCAATTGGAGGCACTGCTCCTCCCTCAGTCTCTGAGATGCTGTGCTCCATTTTGCTGCTAATAAAAGCCTATCGTTCACCTCCCGTCTCTGAGGGTTATTGATGGTGCATCAAATATACATGATCAATAATTAATAAAACTACTGCTTAGATTGACTTTATCTGATTAATAAATATATGCGCATTGTAGAAGTGTTCCTTTACACTGCCCTGCCAAAGGTTCTGTTTTATCACAATTGAATCCAGAAGTAGAAGAGGCCAATGATACTATAGAAGCAGCCAAGCTCCAGTCAGCAACACTCATGAAAGCAATCTCTTGGGTCAGCTAAGTGCACAAAGCTGATGTGATTTGATATCAGATTTCCATCCTTCAACACAATGATATAAAATTAGCATTCATTGTAATATAGAGACAGAAGATGTCTTTTTTCACAAAGCACTGTTTCACCTCTTTAATTTCAAGTATTCAACAGAAAAGTCAATTTAGACCATAGTGCAAAAAAAAATGCTGTTCTGCCTACTAACTCCACACTAACCAGCTGTTAGTGGGACGGCACAGTAGCATGGTTAGCACAATGCTTTACAGTACAGGTGACCTGGGTTCAATTCCCACCACTGCCAGTAAGGGGTTTGTACGTTCTCCCCATCACGACATGGGTTTTCACAACATGCTCCAGTTTCCTTCCATGGTCCTAATGGTATCATGGAATCAGTTGGTAGGTTAATTGATCATTGTAATTTTTCCTGTGATTAGGCTAGAGGGGTTTGCTGGGCAGTGCGGCTCGAAGTGCCAGAAGGGCCTATCCACACTATATCACGATAAATAAATAAACAGATAAAAATTGACCATCCATTTACAACAAACCTGTACCATTCCTAATTTATTCTTCTCCTGTTCACATCAATTCTCTCCAGATTCCACCGCTTTCCTACATGGTAGGGGCTGTTTACAATTACCAATTAAACTACTGGGCAACATATTTTGCAATGTGGAATGAAACTGGAAACCCGTAGGAAACACACTTATGACAGGGAGAAGAGAGAAACTCCACATGGACGCCAGAGGTCTGGATTGATCTCAGGCTGCTCGAGCAGTGAGGCAGCAGCTCCACTAGCTCACCACATTTGTTCTGGTCCAGGATATTCCAACTATTGAAAGCAGAAAACTACTGACCCTATCTAGTAAAGCAAGATTATTCCATCAGAACATTGAATACCATCATGAAGGCCCAAACAACATGAAGGTCCCCATAAGATGAATTAGTGTTGCAGTGGGGGAGAACAGGCCAAAGCTTGGCTCTAGTTGATAGGGAAGCATTTTATCACAGACAGAAAATTAGCCATGCCGGCAAAACTCAGGCATATACTCTCACAGATCATTAGGCAGCTAAATTATATATGCTATGGTAAAAAAACTAGTAAATGGCAAGTCAAAAACATCATCATCATCATTGTGTGCTGTGCTGTGTGACGTAGGTGATCATGGTCTTTGGACCATGACTGTTCTTGGCAAATTTTTCTTTGGAAGTGACTTGCCATTGCCTTCTTCTAGGCGGTGTCTTTCCAAAATGGGTGACCCCAACCAATTGCAACATTTTTCAGAGATTGTCAGCCTGGCACCAGTGGTCACATAACTGGGACTTGTGGTGTGCACCAGCTGCTCCCATGACTTCACGTGACCCTGATCAGGTGGGGGGGGGGACTAAACGGTGTTACACCTTGCCCAAGAGTGACCTGCAGGATAGTGGAGGGAAGAATACCTTACATGTCCTTTGTAGAGACATATCACCACCCTGCCACCCAAAAACAGCCTGATTATAAGCCATACACACAAAATGCTGAAGGAAATCAGCCGGCCAGGCAGCATCCATGGAAAGAGTACAGTTAACATTTCGGGCTGAGACACTTCATCAGGACTGGACAAAAAAGATGAGGAGTCGGAGTAAGAAAGTGGGGGAAGGTGAGGAAGAAACATGAAACCGGGAGGGCTGAAGTAAAGAAATGGGAAGTTGATTGGTGAAAGAGATACAGGGCTGGAGAAAGAATCTGATAGCAGACTGAAGGCCATGAAAGAAAGGTAACCGGGAGGAGCACCACAGGGAGGTGATGGGCAGTTAAGGAGATGAGATGAGAGAGGAAAATGGGAATGAGGAATGGTTGGGGGGGGGGGCATTACCAGAAGTTCGAGAAATCGATGTTCATGCCATCAGGTTGGAGGCTACCCACACAAAATATATGGTATTGCTCCTGCAACCAGAGTGTGGCCTTGTTGCAACATTAAGCCATTGACAAGTGAAATTCAGTTTACAGGAGCATTCTTAAGCACCACCCAAAATAATTTCACTTAAATTAAGAGGAAAACAAAGGAGTAAAAGGAGTACTGTACCTGAAAACTTGAAGAAAAAATGGAAACATTGAAAGCACAGTTGGCTGTGGAGTTTGGGGCATAATGTCCCCATGAAATATAAAACATTGAAGGATTGGAACACAGTTCCTGAGTTGCGTCACTTCCCACTTTATAACTTCTTTTCATGTTTACAAGAATTCTACATAAAATATGCTCAAGGTTTAATTGCTAAATCCTAATTGTACTGCTGACTGCAGAATCACATATAAAGAGCTACTACAGTTCGCATCGTGCCAGCTACTGTTCCAATTTTAAGAGGTTCAAAAAGCAGTGATTTTTTCACTGATGGTTGGCCAGAAATAAGTCATAAGACAATTTGGAACCCTTTTGCTCACCATAGCTTCAAGAATTCAGGCTTGGAGGTGCTAGAAACAGCCAGGAATGAAAATTAAACAATTTCACTACCTCAGCAAGTTAGGAACTATGAAGAACTTGAAGGAATTAACGATCAGCTTGAATTAAAATACAACGAAAATGAATATTTGAAGGCTGTGAGAAAATCTGCAGATACAAGAAATCCAAGGCAACACACACCAAATGCTAGAGGAACTTAGCAGACCAGGCAGCATTGATGGAAGGGAATAAGCAGTCCATGTCTCAGCTGAGACCCGTCATCAGGATTGGAAAAAAGATGAGAAATCAGAGTAAGAAGATGGGGGGGGAGGGAAGCTTGTGGTTTGAAGAATACAATCAGTCCATTATCTGCACTGGGTGTCTGCACAGATTTCGTTCATTTATAGTCAATCAAAAGAGCATGGCAGTGTACACTGGATGAATTCCTCTGTCAATAACTAGTAGGAACTAATACACAGTTTTAGAGTACAAAGATAGTAGGCAGCAATCTCATTTCATTTAAATACATAAATGGTTACTCAGTTTAATGGTAGTTTGTTGTTGTTTTATAACTTTTTCATTATTTCCATGAACCTTTGGCTAATTGGGGCAGGTGCTTAATTGGGCCAAAATATACTGGTCCTGATGTGTCCCAATTAACCAGAATCTACCGTAGTTCATCGGGAATGTGAGAATTTAAGCCAGTGGAATCCAATTCAGAATGTATAGTTCTATCACATGAAGGCATGCATCTGAATCTTGATTTCTAAAAGCTAATCTATACAACATCCTCCAGGTGATATATAGTGATGACTGTGTAATATATCAAAAAATAACAATCAGTTGTCAATTGTTAACTATCATTCAGCAAGCTTGCATTGAAAACATCACAATTGTTTCTGCAAACTAGATAATGAAGCCATTCTGACTGGTGGTCTTTTACTTTCCACAACATCCACCACTTTAATATCCCATTTCTGATTAGGCAGATTTTCGCATAAAAATTACTCTAAATAGTATGCACATCTGAAAGATGGTCTTTATGATTCAAGAGAGAAACAATTATACATCGTGTGATTTTAAAGTTTTGAATATATTCATTGATTCTGGAAATAAGGTGACACTCATTTAAGAGCTTTGCTCAGCCAAGTACCTTTTTGAAATTATTTGAGAGTCAGTTAATTGCATCACAATTGTTCTCTGAAATCCCAAATTCACCACTAAGGTGAAAGCACAAATTCTCTATCATATTGGACCTGAATGATTTGCGAGTCCCAGCTTAATCCTGCATTTCCAAACCCTCAGCTAAAAGTTCCATTCATCTAACAGTAATGCAGGCTTCAGACAAGTGGGAATAAATACAGACATTGTGAGTCTTAAATAATAAAAGTTGTTAGATGTTGGAAGCACTCAGCAAGCAGGTCAGGCAATAACTTTGGAAAGACAAATCGGGTTAATATTTGTAATTTATTTTTTTTATTGAAGTTCATCATCAAACAAACATTTCCATAAGATGTATTTCAGACATTGTACACATATATCACATAATCATATATATCACAAATCTCCACAAAGTATTTATCTGAGGTATACACTTATAGAAGAGTGGAGAGAAAAAACAAGCAAAAGGAAAGAACTATGTACAAGTAGGGAGTGATCTTTTTTTTTGCAACAGATTCATTGATTTGTGAGAATAAAGTCAGGCCCATGAGGCATTATTTAGTTAAACCATTTTTCCCAGTATGAATCAAATTGTTCCAAATTGGATAAAATTCTCTTAGGTTTGATTGGATTTACATAAGAGCATAAGAGATAGGAGCAGGAGTAGGCCAATTGGCCCCTCAAGCCTGCTCCGCCATTCAACAAGATCATGCTGATCCAATCTTAACTCTAATTTTCACCGAATCCCACAAGGCAACAGTGCCAACCAACAGGACACCATGCCGCCCATTTTATTTTATTATTCATCCCGCCCAAACCCATGTGATCACCCGGGGAAATAAAAAAACGATTTGCCAATTGAGGAGAAAAAATCTGGAAAATTCCTCTTCGACCCATCCAGGCTATTGAAAACTGGTCCAGGAGATCACATGGCTGATCTAAACCTAGCCTCATGTCCACTTACCTGCTTGCTCACCGTATCCCCTAATGCCATTTTTATCCAGGAAAATGTCTATCTCCGTTTTGAATTTATTGAGTGTAGTAGCTTCCACAGCTCTCTGGGGCAGTAAATTCCACAGCCCCACTACCCTCTGAGTGAAGAAATTTCTCCTCATCTCAGTCCTGGAATGGCATTTTAAGATTATGCCCCCTAGTCCTAGTTTCACCCATCATTGGGAACATTCTCCCTGCATCCACCCGATCAAGCCCCTTCACAATCTTATATGTTTCAATAAGATCGTCTCTCATTCTTCGGAACTCCAATGAGTAGAGTCCCAATCTACTCAACCTCTCATCATACATCAACCCACCCATCCCCGGAATTAACCTAGTGAACCTTCTCTGCACTGCCTCGAGAGCCAGTATGTCCTTTCTTAAATATGGACACCAGAACTGCACGCAGTACTCCAGGTGTGGTCTCACCAATACCCGGTACAACTGCAGTAAGACCTCCCTGTTCTTATACTCCATCCCCCTAGCAATAAAAGCCAGCATTCCATTGGCCTTCTTGATCACCTGCTGCACTTGCATACTAGCTTTTTGTGTTTCCTGCACCAGGACCCCCAGATCCCTTTGCACAGAAGCACTTTCCAGTTTCTCTCCATTTAGATAATAACTTGCTGTATTATTTTTCCTGCCAAAGTGCAAGACCTCACACTTGTCAATATTATATTTCATCTGCCAAATGTCTGCCCAATCACTCAGCCTATCTATGTCCCCCTGCAGGGTTTCAATGTCCTCCGCACTCATTACACTCCCTCCCATCTTTGTGTCATCAGCAAACTTCGATACATTGCACTTAGTCTCTTTCTCCAAATCATTAATATAGATTGTAAAGAGTTGGGGTCTCAACACCGACCCCTGCAGAACACCACTAGTCCCCAACTGCCAGTCTGAGAATAAACCATTTATCCCAACTCTCTGTTTTCTGTTAGAAAGCCAATCCTCCACCCATGCCAGAATATTATCCCCAATCCCATGATTTTTTTACTTTAAGTAATAATCTTTGGTGTGGCACCTTGTCAAATGCCTTTTGGAAGTCCAAATACACCACATCCACTGGTTCCCCTTTATCTACCCTATATGTTACGTCCTCAAAGAACTCCAACAAATTTGTCAAACATGACTTCCCTTTTGTAAAGCCATTCTGACTTTGTCCTATTAAGCTATGTTTATCCAAATGCCCTGTTACTGTTTCCTTAATTACCGATTCCAACATTTTGTCAACTACAGATGTTAGGCTAACTGGCCTATAATTCCCAGCCTTCTGTCTATTGCCCTTTTTAAATAAAGGAGTTACATTAGCATTTTTCCAATCTGCCAGGACCATTGCTGAGTCCAGCGAGTTTTGAAAAATTATCACTAATGCATCCACAATCCCGACCGCCACTTCCCTTAAGATCCTAGGATGCAAGCCATCCGGTCCAGGGGATTTATCCACCTTCAGTCCCATTAATTTATCAAGTACCATTTCCTTGGTGATTTGAATCGTAGTTAGCTTCTCTCCCCCGAGAGCCCCCTGTTTATCCAGTGTTGGGATATTTTGAGTGTCCTCTATTGTAAAAACTGATACAAAATATTTGTTCAGCATTTCCGCCATCTCCATGTCCCCTACGATTAATTTCCCGGACTCATCTTCTATGAGACCAACATTTACTTTAGCCACCCTTTTTCTTTTTATGTAACTATAAAAACTCTTACTATCTGCTTTTATGTTTTTTTGCCAATTTACTTTCATAATCTATCTTCCCCTTCTTAATCAATCTTTTTGTTATTTGCTGCTGATCTTTAAAAGCTTCTCGATCTTCAATCTTCCCACTAGATTTAGCTACCTCATATAAATTTCTTTTTAGTCGTATACTTTGCTTTATTTCTTTACTTAGCAACGGATAACTATATTTTCTTTTACACCCTTTTTTCTTCAGTGGAATATATTTTTCTTGATAGTTGTAAAATAACTCCTTAAATATACACCACTGATCAAGTACCGATCTACCCTTTAATCTATTTTCCCAATCCATCTTAAGCAATTCCGCTCTCATACCATCATAGTCTCCTTTATTTAAGCTTGTTTGAGATCCAACCCTCTCATCCTCTAATTGAATATGGAATTCGACCATGTTATGGTCACTCATTCCAAGGGGATCCTTTACTAGGACATTTTTTATTAGTCCTGTCTCATTACACAGGACCAGATCTAAGACTGCTTGCTCCCTTGTCGGCTCGGTAACATATTGTTCAAGGAACCCATCCCGAATACACTCAATAAATTCTTCTTCAAGGCTGCCGTGTCAGACTTGATTAGTCTAGTCAATATGAAAGTTAAAATCCCCCATAATTATAGCTGTTCCCTTATTACAAGCCCCAACTATTTCCTGATTTATGCTCCGACCAACTGAGTTACAGCTGTTTGGAGGCCTATAGACTACTCCCACCACTGCTTTTTTCCCTTTACTATTTCTTATTTCTACCCAAATTGTTTCGTTATCCTGATCCTTTGAGCCAATATCATTTCGCTTTATTGCAGTGATTTCTTGCTTTATTAACATAGCCACCCCACCTCCTTTTCCTTTTTGCCTGTCTCTCCTAATTGTCGAATACCCTTGTATGTTTAATTCCCAGTCCTGGTCACCCTGCAGCCATGTTTCTGTAATTGCCACAATATCATAACCATACGTAATTATTTGTACCGTCAACTCATCAACTTTATTCCTAATACTACGTGCATTCAATTAAAGGACTTTCAAATATGTTTGACACTTATTTCCTACCTTTTCCTTTTGTACAACTTTATGCTTATCTCTGTACATTCTTTCCCCTCCTGACACACTTTGTCTTTTTATATTCCTCCACTTTTACCTACATCCATTACCTTCTCCATTGTCTTTTTAATTATTTGCTCTCTAGAATCCTCCCCCCCACTAGTTAGTTTAAAGACCTCTCTGCAGCCCTAGTTATATGATTTGCCAGGACACTAACCCCAGCCCGGTTCAGGTGAAGCCCGTCCCTCCGGAACAGTTCTCTCCTGTCCCAGTACTGGTGCCAGTGTCCCAAGAAGCAAAACCCACTTCTCCCACACCAGTCTTTGAGCCACACGTTTAACTCCCTAATTTTATTTAAGCTAGCCAAATTTGCTCGTGGCTCAGGTAATAATCCAGAGATTATTACCCTTGAGGTTCTGTTTTTTAATTTGACCCCTAGCTGCTCATATTCCTGTAACAGACCCTTCTTCCTTGTTCTATCTATGTCATTAGTACCGGCATGTACTAAGACAACTGGATCCTCGCCCTCCCACTGCAAGTTTCTCTCCAGCCCAGAAGAGATGTCCTTAACCCTGGCACCAGGCAGGCAACATAGCCTTCGGGACTCTCGCTCTCGGTTGCAGAGAACCCTATCTACCCCCCTGACGATACTGTCCCCTATTACTACAACATTTCTATTGACTCCCCCCTCTGGAATGGCCCCCCACTCCATGGTGCTATGGGCAGGTTGCTCATCCTCCCTCAGTCCCCGCTCCTGCCCTCACAGGGAGTTAAAGCCTCGAATCTGTTGGACAAGAGCAAGGCCTGCATCTCCTCCAGCCCTACCTCTAATAGCCCTACCTTTAATAGCCCATTGACATTAAAAGAAATGAATTTTGCCTTGTCTTTAGACATCTGTATTTATCTGTCAATGTACCATTGAAATTAGAATAAAACTTAATCGATCTACTCCCTGAACAAATACGAACCAAGAAACGCAGATAACAAAAATGGCAACGAACGTGTGAATCCAAGGAAGTCAAAGTCTTCTCTTTCCATAGATTATGCATGATCTGATGAGTGTTTCCAACAATTTTTGTTTTGTTTGCCACTCAGGTGTCATTTACCATGTAAATTCCATTGTTCGGGTGCACGTATGCTGGTGGAGAGAAAGCACACGTATCTGTGCCTGCGCAATGGAATTTAAAAAAGATAATTTTTATAATTCCATGTTTAACAATGAGAAACACATGCCTGTTTAGATAAGGACCAGTGATAATGTGAAGTTACCAACAATAGAGAGCATATCGAATCCACGCCAGGAGTGCCTTGTGGCACAACAGGTAATGCTGCTGCTTCACAACTCAAGCAAACTGTACACGGCCTTAACCTCTAGTGCCGTATATGGAAGTATGGAGTTTGCATGTTTAATGGGCTAATAGGTTAAGTGGCTACTGTGACTTACCCCTTTGACTACTGTAGGTAAGCAGTAAAAGATAGGGGAATCAAGGGATATGGGGACAGGGCAGGGACTGGGTATTGATGGTGGATGATCAGCCAAGATCTCAGAATGGCGGTGCGGACTCAAGGGGCCGAATGGTCTACTTCTGCACCTATTGTCTATAAAAGCATCAAAGGAGAGTTGATCAGCTTGAGGCAAAGAAGGGGTAGCTACAGGAAAGTTGAAGGGAGCACTGACCTGCTGAGAGCTCGAATGGACCTGATGGGGCAAATGGCCTCTCTCAGCAGTGCAGTGATACATCTTCTTTGTAAAATGCCAGTTCTTTTTTACCCAATAACAGCTCTTTCCTTGAGATTATTCTTGTTCTCTCCAGACTGCAAATCATCCACTACTATATACATTTCTCAAAGGACAGAAGCTTTGACCAGCAGCCAATCCGATCAGAGGTTTGGAGACAATCAAGTCCACTGCCCGAGGATAAAAGGCAGGAGCGGGTTGTGGCAGTGTAATAGAGCTCCGATTAGTGGCCAATCAGCATTTGGGATTGATTAGTAAGAGCAAATTAAAGGAAGGCGGGGGTAAGCATAGCAGCCATCATCGCAGCAGCCACCGTTTGAGTGGACGTAGTCAGAGCGGGGCTCTTCTAGGCTTCAGCAAAGAGAGGCATCACTCCGTGAAAGCAAAGGAAAGAAAAGCTTCTTTATATCTGCTCAGGTAGGACAGTAGATGTCAGGCAGGATAGTGCAATGCTCCTCTTGCAGGGTGTAGGAAAGCAGGAAGACCTCCAGCATCCCTGACCACCGCAACTCAGAGGAATACACTCAGCTGCAGCTTCTAACTGCATTAAGGAGATGGGGTGGAAACTGGATTAACACCAGATCATTTAATCCTATCTTTTGTAAATAAGGGCGCCAAATTTTCAGAAATATTTCATATTTATCTCTTAAATTATAAGTAATTTTTTCAAGTGGAATGCAGCTAAAAATTTCATTCTTCCAACGATCTATACTTAAGTATGAATCCGATTTCCAAGTAACTGCAATAGCCTTTTTGGCTCCTGCCATTGCAATTTTTATGAATTCTTTCTAATATTTATTCAATTTGGATTTCGATTTTATCCCTTCAATATCACCTAGTAAAAATAATGTTGGATTATGTGGAAGTCGTATTCCAATAATTTGTTCCAGTAAAACTCTTAAATTTGTCCAAAAAGGTTGAATTTTAAAACAAGACCAAGTAGTGCTCCGAAGATAAAATTATTGGTTATCTGGGGAAAAAAATAAATATATATACTAAAGCTGTTATGAACTTCATGGAGCATGTGGGGATCTTCCGATATCCATGCATTCTTTCTTTCTTTCTTTCTCTTCTCTTTCTACAGGGATATGTTAAGGGGGAGGGGTTAAGGGGAAGGGGGAAGGGTTGATAATTTTTTTTTTAACAGATTTTTTTTCCTTCTGTAACCTATTTGAAACTTCAATAAAAAAATTTTTATAATAAAAAAAACCCGATCATTTGGGAGGCTGAGGGGGTGATAGATAGATGCAGGAAACAGGAAACTGGGTGACAGTCAGGAAGGGGAAAGGGGTCTAGGAGCCAGTGCAGAGTACCCCTGTAGCCACCCCCTCATCAGGTAAATCACTTTGGATACTGTCGGGGGGGATAACCTAACAGAGGAAAATCACAGTGGTTCGGTCTCTGGCACCGAGCCTGCCTCTGTGACTCAGAAGGGAAGGGGGAAGAGACACACTGTGGTGATAAGGGAATCGTTAGCTAGAGATTGGAGGTTATGCAGGTGAGAATAAGATTCCAGTTGATACGTTGCCTCCCGGGTGCCATGATCTGGGATATCACAGATAGAGTCCTCAGCATTCCTAAGTGGGAGGATGAACAGCCAGAAGTTGTGGTCCATGTAGGTACCAATGACATGGACGAGTGATGAAATTCTGCAAAGGAAGGTCAGGGAGTTAGGTACCAAGTTAAAGGGCAGGTCCTCCAGGGTTGTGATCTCAGGATTGCTACCTGTGCCTCAGATAAAGTTAGGAATGAAAAGGTTGAGCAGGGTGTGACAAAATCAAAAGATCCATTACAGGAAAGTGATCATAATATGATCAAATTCACTCTGAAATTTGAGCAGGAGAAGCTATAAAGTCAGATGTATCCGTATTTCAGTAGAGTAAAAGGAATTACAGAGGCATGAGAGAGGAGTTAGCCAAAATTGATTTGAAAAGAACACTGGTAGGGATAACTGCAGAGCAGCAATGGATGGAATTTCTGGAAGCAATTGGAACGGCACACAATATATACATCCCAAAGAGGAAGAAGTAATCTGAAGGAAAGAGGACACAACCGTGGCTAACGAGAGAAGTCAAAGCCAGCATAAAAGCCAAAGAGAGGGCATATAATAGAGCAAAAATTAGTGGGAAGTTGGAGGATTGGGAAGCTCTTAAAAACCAACAGACGACAACTAAAAAAAGTCATTAAGAAGGTCAAATGGAATATGAAAGTAAGCTAGCCAATAATATTGAAGAGGATACCAAAAGTTTCTTCACATACATAAAGTGTGAAAGAGAGGCAAGTGTGATACTGGACCGCTGGAAAATGATGCTGGAGAGGTAGTAATGGGGAGAACGAAATGGTGGACAAAATGATGAAGTATTTTGCATCAGTCTTACTGAGGAAGACACTAGCAATATAGTGGAAGTTCCAGGTGACAGAGGGCATGAAGTGTGTGAAGTTACCATAACTAGGGAGAAGGACCTTGGGAAACCGAAAGGTCTGAAGGTAGATAAGTCACCTGGACCAGATGGTGTACACCCCAGAGTTCCGACAGAGATCTTGGAGGCATTAGTAATGACCTTTCAAGAAACACTAGAGTCTGGAACGGTTCCAAAAGAGTGGAAAACTGCTAATGGCACTCCACTCTTCAAGAAGGAAGAGAGAGAGAAGAAAGGAAACTATAGGCCAGTTAGTCTGACCTCAGTATTTGGGAAGGTGTTGGAGTTGATTATTAAGGATGAGGTCTCAGGGTACTTGAAGGCATGTGATAAAATAGACTACCACTTGAATACCGGAAATTGGCAGCTGAACTTGCTGTGGAGAGTAAACTAGTCTTTGAGATTGGGTAGTTACAGTACAATCTCTCTTTAGTGGAGCTATTTATATTCGATAAGTTTAGAGCTTTGCAAACACAACACCACGTTTGGTGCCCAATGTATTCACGTTATAACAAAAATATTATTTTAGAAATAATTATTTAACAGTAGTCTAACTCAGAGAGCTCTTGATAAGTTCTATAACATCCCTCCAAATATAAAATGGCTGACATTTAATATCCAGGCAAACGCTGGTTGATATCATGAATGTGTTAATGATGTAGCAGAAATATGGGATAATACCTCGACTCCTCCTCAAATTGAAGGTGATGAATATTTTATTCTTCGGGTCACAAGCTGGAATGATGAAGGGATAGAACATAGAGTTGGATGCAGATTAGACAGACCAAACCCAATGGTATGACCTGCTGGATTCAGAGCAGCACAATTTGTACAGATCCCAGCAACTTGGCAACAATTTGAGACAACAAATCAGCTCCCTTTTAGATAGAAACCAAGCACTGGGTTGGGAACCACACGTTTAACATGATAGAACTCGATGACTCACTTCTTAATCCTGATGCATAGGGATATTGTGTATTCTTTCCAAGCCCACGAGGTAGCACCCACACCAGTAAGAACTAGCCGTACTAATCATCACAAGAAAGTCTACAAATGCTGGAATTCCAAAGCCGCATACACAAAATGCTGGAGGAACTCAGCAGGGCAGGCATCAATGGAAATGAATGAAATGTCAGTATTTTAGGCCACGACCCTTATTCAAGACTGAAATGGAAGGGGGATGATGTCAGAATAAAAAGAAGAGGGAAAGGGAAGGGGAAGATATACTAAAGATGCTTAGGAATATGCACTAGAGTTACCAAAAAGATTGACTATAACCAGTAAAAGACGCAGACAGTGACAGGTTCCTGTACAGGGAGCTGCTGCAGCTTCCCCAGTACAAACATCTCATCAAGTTTGCCTATTCAAAGTTTGCAGGCGGTATGTGCAATGTTTCTAGCTGATTCTGAAGAGGCTAATTCAGAATGCCAGGCGGTTAAAGACTTCTGGGCCAGTCAAGCTCCCCAACATATTCAGCAATTCTTATTAATGAAATTTCCCAGAGCCTTGATACCATCTCCACATGAGTGTGGAAATCCATATTGAATTTATGCGTAGATTGAAAAACAAATAAACGGTGGAGATGTACGTGGAGGATATAGTACTGTGTTGAGTAAAGTACTGAAAATCCTGGACTTAATAATAGCTTAAAAGTCTGGTGAACAAATGGCAAGGGTAGCCTTGAACATAGTTCATTCTATAATGTTATCCCTATACCCTAGTGAAAACCTCCGCAGCTTGTGTGCAATCGTCCTTATTCAACAATGACACATGAATGATTTCAGGCTGTTGAAGAGATCCTGTGCACCCACAGAGTGGTAGCAAGGTCACCACTCGTTCCCGTACAAGGGCAATGAGGTGCTGGCCTGTCCTCCATTTTTCCCTCTACAGAGCATGTAGGCTCAGCAGCAAAGTCCTCAATCTAACCTCATTCATCCAGTTGATTACGTTCACAGTATTCTCCTGCAGGGAAGATGGAATCAATAAACCTAACAAGTTCCCTGGGGACCTCCTGCCTTGGGAAGAGATAGTCACCCACAACCTAAATGGCTAGACACGAGGACTAGTCCGTGATCCCCTTCCTTTGTGGAACAAAATCTTAGACCAAAATACTCTTTGCTGGACAGAGAGAACAGTTAGAGGCCCCATTGAGATGACAGAGAAGAGTATGAAACTGGGCACACACCACAAGGCCCGACTTATCCTTCGTGCTCTAAATATACGGAGGGACAGGGCCCATCCAAACTGTCCACTCCCTCCTCTGCATCTCAGAGAAAACAAACTATAAAGAACAAGAAGCTCAATGTTAATGTAATAGAAAATAGCACAGGAGGTTTTCAGGAACAACTCTAATCAAAATGCTCTATCTGACGAACAGGATATAGGTATATCTGGTCTCACCTTTCCATATGCCAAAGCTCATATCTTTGGCAAAATTCACCCCTGCCTTTTTGATACAGCAACAGTTATTACAAGTGTTACAAGGGTCGACTAAAAAAGTATAAGTTTTGCATGGATCTGGCTAATGTCTTCTGGTCACACTCACTTCTTGAAAGTGACAGAGTGACAGAGTGACATAATTAACATAGAAAAAATCTCAGCTTTATTGTACAAAAATACATTTCCTAGATATGACTATAACCAGTCAGGGACATAGTTTAACTCCAGAATTTAGACAAAAAGTTGTTCAAGTAGGATATCAAAAAATCACAAAAGCCTTACAATCAACCCTAGGCTATTATTATATTATGCTAGAGCTTTCATATCTGACTACGCTCAATTGTTAAAACCACTGTATGACAGACATTAACCAGAAAAATGTAAAGCCTTTTGTTTTTACCCACAGAAGAATATGAAGCACTAGAGAAATTGATTAATGCAGTTTAGGAAGCAATAGACCTCCAGACAAGAGACCAAACGAAATCTCTTGTTCTGTGAATTCCTGTTTCTCCAAAAACCACTGTAGCCATCTACTATACTGAGGGAGAAGAAATACAAGCCCCCATGCACTACGCCTCATATAACCTCCCCCAGCAGAACAGAAACTTGCTGCCTTTAAACGATGTCTTACTACGGTATTCTGCGCACTTACTGCAGTAAGACCAATGCTAGGGGGCAAACCAATTATTACACAAACACAGCTTACAGTTTGAAAATTACCAACAAACGAACGGAGCGCTCCTATAATTCGAATAGCAAATACTTTTACAATACAACACCTTAAAGTGGGAATATGTTCCCGAGAACTATGTGCACCTGGCATGGAGGATGCAGGCTCATCTTCTCTACAACCTAATTATAGCACAACATATTTTATAGCGCCGTTCTCAAATATGGTACTGTGATGGATCAGCAGTGAGAATCCAGACAATTCCTGATTATAAGGGGAAAATAGTTATCGGAAATGGAATTGGAATGACGAGTTGCAAGCGCATTCTTTAGAGAATCATACAGCTCAAGGTGCAGAAGCTAAAACAAGTAAATACAACAGAACCAGCCTTGATATGAACTGACTCTAATAATGTTGGGAATGCAGAGAAAGAAATCTTCCCACCTGATCAACTACCAGATGGAGAGCACAGAGATAAACTGTTTCCACATTTGTCCACATGGAAGAATATTTATGAATTTTTATTGACTAGATCATCAGTACAGGTGTTACATATCCTGGGATATACTGCAGGTCTCTTACAGAGCTATGGCAATAAACAAAATGTGAAAACAAGCACAACAAGCTGTCAGGATGGATGTTAATACAGTAAGGGAGGCCAGGGTTTTGATAGTCACAAATAAAAATAACCAGGATGATGTTTGAAGTATTCTCCTAGATATGAACAAATCCAATTCCAAAGGATTTTCAACACAATACAAATATGAAGCTGATGAAGGAGGTAAGATGTGGGTGTGCTGCTCTAACAAAAAAAGCAATGAGTAAATACCTCCTGCCACAAACAGGAAGCACTGATCCAAGAAGCCCACCAAGGATTCAGACACAATCATGGTGGCGGACAAGCCACCTGTGAATTTAACCAGTTATGTGGCAGTCTTACACGTTGAGCAATTGTACGCGATTTGTTACAAATAGTGAAGAGTGCCTGGCCTATGATAAAGGAGCAGTCATAAAACAACCTCCTATAAGATAAATAAAACCAAATGCACCAATGCAGGTATGGCAAATTGATTAAATAGGTCTATTTCTGGCGTCCCATCTTATTGGAAATCTAATAAGTATATCCTTGTGCTAATTGATACACAGTATATCCCATACCAACCTCATGTAGTGAGACTGCATCAGTTCTAGCACTCCAAAAGTCCACATTCCCAATTGCTACACCCCTGCCTATATACATGCTGACTGGGGGGTTTCCTTCAGTGGTAAAGGCTTTCAAGCCATGTGTGAACAAAGAGGCATACAAGTGGAGCACACCAGCTGCATTCCAGCTACAAATGAGTAGCATCGTGGGGCAAAGGAATTGTGAGATTGAGGAGGCCTGGCAAAAACTAGTCTAAGTAGACTAAACTTATCCCTGAAGTGCAACTGTCTGTAAAAAAAAAGTGCCAATTGTGAAAATAGGAGTTCACAGGAATGTTAGATCTTAAACACAAAGAAATTCTGCAGATGCTGCAATCCCAAAGCAACACACACAGAATGCTAGAGGGACTCAGCAGGTCAGGCAGCATCGATGGCCGGAACAACACACGCAAAATGTTGGAGGAACTTAGCAGGTCAGGCAGCATCTATAGAAATAAACAAATAGTCGCTGTTTTGGATCAAGTCATTCTTTAGAACTGGAAAGGAAGGGGGAAGATGCCAGAATAAAATGTGGGGGGAGGGGAAGGAGCACTAGTTAGAAGGTGACAGGTGAAGCCAGGTGGGTGGGAAAGGTAAAGGGCTGGAGAAGAGGAAATCTGATAGGAGAGGAGAGTGGACTGCATGGGAAAAGGCACCAGGAGGAGCAGATGAGTAGGTAAGAAGAGATAAGAGGCAAATGTGGGGAGTAGAAGAAGAGGGGAGGGGGAGGGATTATTTTTAACCCAGAAGTAAAAATCGATATTCATACCATGAGGTTGGACACTACTTAAATGGCCCTTATCTTTTGGTCATATGTGAACTAATACACTGAAACCCTTAATCTTTGCTTCTAGAAAATTGATTCTTCCTGTCCACTTACACAAACACTCTGACAGCATTGCAGATGAAATGAATATGGACACACAGCAAGCCAAAGAATCACACAGCAATGATTGGTAACACCCTAACAAAACTGAAAGATTCCAGCCCAGTTACTGAAGGTAAACTAATAAGAGGAATCCCTTGACATGGATCCCACTAGACTTGAAATATAGACACTGCTACGTCATTGAATGGTGCCACTCATAGGAAGACATGAAAACTGATAGACTAGATAGAACATTGTTAAAAACCATTGTAATGGTCTTCATTAGACAGATACCCTACTGTACTTTCCCTTTCTGTGAACATACTTACTACAAAGATGTAAGACATTTCCATTTCTCTAGCTGTGGCCACAATTCCACTCCATTGTTAAACGTCGGGGTAACATGGCAATTTTCTGCATCTCTGGGTTATATTCTAAATGGTTCAGAGAAGCACATGTTCCAGGTTTTTGCAAGAGAAAATGGAAAGATGTACTGAAGCAGAAGCCAAGATAAAATGAAAATGTTCTCCTCCCTGGTCAACTGAAATTGATAAGTTTAATAACCTTTTTAGAGATTTACTCAGATTTCCTATTTGCCCCTAATCAAACAGTCATGAATAGTTCACACTATAGTGCAAATAATATCTGGCAATGAAGATTACTTCAGAACTATTGGTGTCTTTACGAATTCAATTATATATCAGATAGACTTCTACTACAGGTTGAAAAACAAGGAAACATGCCCATGACATATTTTACTGTGGGAGATCAATTGAGAATGTCAAAGTTTGGGGTTACACTGATAACATTACCCTTAAATAGATAATGTTACACACATAAACAAGCTTTCAATTATTGCTATGGATTCAGTTGCATGGTGTTATCAACAGGCGGAATAAAACATGATTCAGCTCTAAACAATTTTCATGATATAAAAATAATTGGAATAAAATTGCCTATACAGTCATGCATCAACAGTGCTCACTCTCATAATCCTTTAGTTCACTTGGAGGGTAGATATTTCTGATGACAAAAGCTGATCAGACATACTGTACTACTATCAAGACGATGTCTGACATTTGTAAGGTTTATAGAGGAAATGACTTGGAGTAATTTGATGATTTAATCTATGTTGTGTATCTCAAGACAGAAACACAAGCCCAGTCTTAAGGAATGATTTATGATAGATACAACAAAGAATATTCTAGAAGGACTTTACATTCATCAATGGCTAGAAGAAATACAAATGAAAAACACATTTTTCTGTACATTGAGAGTAACTGAACTGACACAAACCAATTCTTTCACAAGTTTCCTTTGCAAACTCATACTAAGCCCCTGACTAACTTAATGCTCCAGCTGAAACAATGGCTAAGACCTTTCTAGCTATTGCAAATATAGCTTCCGCAGTAGTAAATATAGTTTCCGGGGGTGCTGACACTACTTTAAATTGCGTTGAAGGATTTTTTTTCCAGTTTTCTGATAGACAATTCCCCTAGCCATTAGAATTACTGTTTTTGTAGTGCTCTTTTTACTGGTGTTGAAGCTTGCAAGGTTGGAAGTTTGACTCCTGCTTTTCATATAACAGCTCCAATCCTGAGACTCCATTAACTCCAATATCTAACCTTCTCTACTATAGGTTATCTCTCACATGACTGTGTCTGGTTTGCTTGTATTCATCTCTTTACCTATTCCTCTGGTGCATCATCACTGCTGGAAAAGTGAAGAGCAGGGACTGCCCTGATCATGTTACTCTTGCCCCTCTTTTTCCTAGTCCTGATCGTTAACACTGCTTAAGGGATGCATGTTTCTCTCCTCATCGTGAAGGGTGCTGAGATGCGTCTGTCATGAATAATTGGGCTAATAACACAAACCCAGAGAATAATGAGATAGCAAACATTATTTTTCACTTGCCTATTTGGATGTTACTTATTTACCTTTTTAACATGGGCAACTTTATAATTACAATGTACATTATGTAAAATCTTAAGAACCATATATATTTCTTAAGATTTTATATAACATACTTTGTAAATGTGTTGTCCACTGCTAAGGGTGGCATTATTCTATCATGGTTTACACCTTTCACTTAAAAACCATCTAACTTACTATAGTTTTTCTGGGTAAAGACTTACCCAGAGGAGAAAGATAGCTACCCCTGAAGAGCCCTATACCCCTGATGACTTTTTATAAATCTATTTTGTTGCGATTTCTTCAGAAGCAGTGAAGTAATCCTAATGCCTCACAAGGTTAAACTATTTGCATGTGCCTTACTTATTATCTGGGTATAAGAATATATTGCATATGTGGTACTTCTACAATGCAACACGTGGGACCATTAGACTTATTAATACCGCTCTTCATGTCCTACTTTATGTTACTAGAACAATTTGTATACTTGGTTGATAAAATCCCTTGGTTTTACAGGACTGACTGAATAGCCTTTTTTAGTTACAGTTTTCTGGGAAAACACAAAAGTTGGGAAGATGTGTCAGTTCTTCTCAGTTAGGTGCAATTTTTAACAAAGGGGAAAAATCTGAACAATTATACCCAGAGTCCTGAATCACTAAAATGGGAAGAAAATTATGCAGGTGGTATGATTGGTATCAGAATGTTAAGTTAGAGTAACCAATGGGTGTTCACTCCCGTGGGAAGAACATAACCAACCACTATCTTCTCCCACTCGTGGTTGAC
The DNA here is from genome assembly GCF_030144855.1 of Hypanus sabinus. Classification (NCBI taxonomy): domain Eukaryota; kingdom Metazoa; phylum Chordata; class Chondrichthyes; order Myliobatiformes; family Dasyatidae; genus Hypanus; species Hypanus sabinus. Next base: position 21,512,135 of record NC_082720.1, read on the forward strand.
TCTAAGTTGCTCAGTTCAAAAAAAACATGCACAGAGAAAGTGGATGGAGAGAAATAGCATATTATATAAATAATTGATCTGATAATGTTGACAGTTTTATGTGCTCAAGGAAATTAGCTTTACAGCATTAATGGTGGAAAGCTGAAATCTATGTTTCCAAGAACTTTTAAACCTTTTGTGTTAAAGGGGTATCTGAGAAAATATCATATTCGTGTGAAGTCACCGAAGTGGAAGAGAAACTGTATAAATTTAGAGAGCAGTTCAGGCTCATTGGGAAACAGGAAAAATTTGTTTTTGTCTAGAATTACACAGTCAGAAAATCCAATACCATCACACAGGTAGAGAGTGTGCTAAAAATCATCCAAGTCAACTTTACTTCTCTGGCTATATTTATACAAGCTTGCCAAGGTTGTCCCATTGGAATATCATTTAATAAGGTGAACATTTGCCATTGGAAGTGTGGGCCTCGTGTGGCTTCTGTAGCACTGCAAATCTGTTCATGATTCAGCAAGTCACTGTGGAATAGATTGCTTTTGTTCTCAATCAGATGTACAAAGGCCTACTAAAGACAGGCGGAGTTGTACAATATATTATTCTCTACAAAGCCAGTAGTGTATTCACAGAAAGCTGAAATACCTGGCTTCTCGTGTCTATTGTTGGTGGCTGACCTTTTGTACAGTTTGTGTTTCCATGTGTTGAAGCTAGAAGTGTACTTGTTGCCAACATATCACCCTCCCTGTAGAGCTTATAAAGATCCTGTCTGGTGCATTGAATTATGGAACAGCAATAATATCAAAATGATGTCTTCGGAGACTAATCTATAAATGACAATTCTTTGCTGTGGAGCTTTCAGTCTCCTGGGAGTATACATTTCACACAATCTCTCATGGTCCCAGAACATATCCTTGACAGTCAAAAAAGCTCACTAACACCCATGCTTTCTGAGGAGGCTGAAGAGAGCTGGACTTCGCACATCCATACACGTGTCATTCTGCAGATGTGCAGTAGAGAGCATCCTGACAAAAGGAATCACTGGTTGGTAAGGAAAATGCACGGTAGTGGACAGGAAGGCTCTACAACCGGTATTCAAAACTGCCCAGCGCATCACTGGCACCAGCATACCCACCATCAAGGTCATCTATACAATAAAGTGCCAGAAAAGGGCCAGTAACCTCATGAAGGATTCCACATACTCTGCTCATGTACTCGTGGCTCCACTCCCATCAGAGAGGATATGTAGCAACCACATCAGGGCTACCAGACTCAAAAAGTTACTTTTCCTAAGCAGTCAGGCTAATCAACACTTCCATCCACTAACTCCACCATTACTTTATTATTTCCTACCAGTGACCTTATGTACCACCTAGTGTCACTTATTGGACTTACAAACAATGTGTATAAAGCCATCTTATGTATCTATATTTATTATGATTATTGTGATCTTCATCCTTCGAGGGTTTTATTTGGTGCGGCATTAGGCCTGGAGTAACAATTATTTCATTCTCCTTATATTTGTGTTCAGCAAATGACATGAAACAACCTTGAATTTGAATCTGAATCTTAAATTAATGTCTGAATAGGTTAGTGGAGGGTGCAGGGATGCAAGGAGAGACTGTGATCTGGAGGAATTGAACGGGAGGTTTGGAATCCTGCAGCCTGCTGCTTCATTTCAATAACAAAGTCACATGTCAACAGACTTAAAATGGAGAGAAGCTACTGTTTATTGTTCTTATAAATTCAGAGCAGTGGCTTTGGGGATGTAGATCTCACACAACCATAAGTTATCCACCATACACTTGCAAATTTGATATGCTCAGTTAGTATTGCCTGCCAGCTAACCTGACTATGGGGCCTAGTGGATTAACAGGAATCTCTGGGCCTGGAAGTATTTGGGCCCAGGTTAACGCTGTTGAATTCAAATATGGATGGGGAAAGTAGATTTCAAGTAGGGGAATGGGAAAGCATTTAAACACCACATCTGTGTGTTTTCTGTCCCTATAACCACTAATAAATCTCAACCAACCCAACCCTCCCTTCAGTGAAAATGATTTGAATATTATAAGGAGGCATGTATTTAAGATTCAGGTGCATTCTTTGGTAAAAGGCTGACCTGAGGCTTGGACTGACCGAAGTTGAAACCATACACGTGAACGTGTGATTCAAGGTGGGCCATGGGCAGACTTTACCCTCTGCTCTGACCTGACTTGGCCCAAGTCTGGATTTAACCCACTGCCACCAGTAATTTAAGATGGTGTAGGATAATGTAACTGGGAAAAATGTACATAATTCATACCCACCAACACCGAGTTGTGGCTTCACTTTAAGAAGGCAGTCTGACATGATGACTTTATTATGTAAAGCTATTTTGCCCGATTTTGTGTTTAGGTTTTGGAGTTCAATAAAAAAATGTTACGGTTTCATTAAAATAAAATGCCTCACTTCATTTTAATTGTGAAACCTACAATGGTGACCATGATGCTCTAGGATGATTCCAGAGTTATTGAACATGTTGGTGAACACAGTCGCTTTGAAACTGCTAGAATTTTGGGAGCAAAATGCCATCACTTGGTTTGTACAAGCTGAGGCCCAGCTGAGAAATCACCACTGACAACAGCATATATTACTATGTAGTAGCATCGCTCAGCAACTCCACGGCTGTGAGAGTGGTGAGTCTAATAGAACACTTGCCTGAGCACGATAAACACTGATCACTAAAAACTCACCTTTTACAGACTTTAGGGCTATCGGAGTCTGAGCGCGCCAAGCAGTTACTCTCATTACCCAGTCTTGGTGATGCTAGGCCTTCACAGCTAATGGACCACATGCTGTCAAGGAAATGACCATCCTTGTTTGAGTTTTAAAGAGCCCTTGGTGCAGCAAATGCCTGATCAAGTTCACATAGCCCTGGTAATGCACCCACGAGGGACTATAGGGAGCTTGCTAAAATGGCTAATGGTCTACACTCAGCCAGGCAGCGGAGCATCATTCCTCCTTTCTCTACCTCAATAAGCCCAGTTACAAGGCCCTCAACAAAAGGATGCACATGGCTGTGAAGTAGATGACTGGTACCTACCATTGGTATGAATGCTAGGAAGTGCTGACCCCCCCTTGCAGCTTCTACAGTGCCATCACGTCAGGACTTCAGAGGTCTGTGAACACCGTGGGATCCAGCTGCCAGGGTCGTCTACTGTTCATTACAGACACTCTTTCAGGGCGACGATTTCTGTGTGACAAGGGTGCTTAAGTGAGTGTACTGCAAGCATTGCCTATTAATGAGGAGCTAAATCTCGTTGAAGGTTGCCAATGGCAGCAGAATCCAGTTTTATGGGACACAACGGTAATGTTCTGCTTCAGTGGGCAAAATTACACATGGGACTTCATCCTTGCTAAAGTGGCTAGACTCCTGCTTGGTGCAGATCTCCTGTGCGTCAAAAGACTGAGTTGATCTTAAGATCTGGATTCCAGAGTCTTTGGTCATTACCCTGCTGCCCCATGTAAGTTCACTACAATGACTCTCAAGCATGTGCACCACCGCATGTGAGTTTACTCGACCGCTGGGCCAATTCCCAAACCTCACCAAGTCCACATTCTCCACTGAAATCGCAAAGCATGGAGTTGGGCACCAGATTCCCACACTAGCTTGTCTGTCCATGCTTGCGCGCATAGACTGGATCCAGAAAAGCTAGCAACTGCGAAGGCCAAGTTTACCAACATGGAAAGACTCAGGATTGTAAGCCAGTTGAATAGCCCTTGGGCTTTGCCCTCCATATAGTCCCCAAGTCCGATGATGGTTGCTGCCCAGGTGGTGGTTAGTGATGCCTTAAGGAGACCACCACCCTCAATCAGTACTCAGTCCCACACATTCAAGACTTTTCAGCATGTTTAGCCAGAAAGTTCATTTTTTCCAAAGATTATCTAGTCGGGGCTAATCAGATGCCAAAGTGCTTGGAGGACATTCCCAAAATAGCTGTGATAACGCTGTTTGGCCTTTTTGAGTTTCTGCACATGCCGTTTGGACTGAAAAATACAGCACAGACCTTCCAATGGCTGATGGACTTTGTAATAAAAGCCTTAGATTTTCTCTGTTTACCTGGGTGACATACTTGTTGCCAGTGTGTCCAAATTGGAGCATGTCTCTTCTCCGCACACTTTTTGAACACTTTAGCAAGCACAGATTTATTATTAACTCTGCTAAATGCCAGTTTTGGTTGTCAACCATTGACTTTTTGGCCATCACATCTCTGCAGAAGGTGTGAAACAACCCCCTCCCATCAAAAGTATCTGCTATTATGGATTTTCCAATACCCCGCACTACTGAAAACTACAAGGATTTTCAGGTATGGTGAATTTCTAACACTACTTCATTCTGCAAGCTGCTGAATTTGTGCTCCTTAAAGGCAAAACCCCTAATCAACCCATTGACTGGTCAGGGGACATGACTAGGGCATATGATGATAGCAAATGAGCTCTTTCTAACAAAATCTTACTGGCACAGCCACACTCCACGCACCCATAGGTATTACTTCTGAAGCTTCAGACTACGCTGTGGGTGTTGAGCATAGACAGTTAGTCGGAGGTGTGTGGCAGCCGCTCACCTTCCTCACAAGGAAGTACAGCAATGTTTGACTGCTTGCTTCCCTGTCTCTATCTGGCTATCTGTCATTTCAGTTTTCTTCTAGAGGGTCGCTATTTCAAGGATTCATTGACCACAGACCCCTCGAGCATATGATGGGCAAAATATCAGACTCTTGGTCGGCATAGTAGCAATGCCATCTGGCCTAGATACCCAAGTTCACAACTGATATTCAATATATCAAGGGGAAAAATAATGCCGTGGCCGATTGCCTCTCACAACCAGCCGTTGAGGCCATACACATAGTGGTTTATAATGCCAGCATGGCAGCCAACCAAATTACTGACCCTGAGGTCCTAGCTTACTGCACAGCAGTCACGGACTGAAGTTGGCGGACATTAAGTTCAGGGGAGCTGGGGTTTCTCTCCTGTGCGATGTCTCAACCGGTTGCCCTCACCCCATCGTGCCTGCAAATTGGAGGCAGACTGTTTTTCACTCTATACATAGCCTCTCGCATCTGGGCCAGAAGGCCTCACAGAAACTGGTTGCACTGAAGTTTGTGCGGCACGACCTCAGAAAGGACATGCATGATTGGACTACAGACTGCATGGAGTGCTGGGAGGCAAAAATTAACCAGTATCATTGGCACCTTTTGAGGTTCCTGAGTGATGGTTTGACCACATCATTGTGGACCTTGCTGGTGCTCTTCTCCCCTCCTGCGGTTTCATGCATCTCCTTACCATGTTGGACTGTACCACCAGGTGGCCAAAGGTTATCCCTCTAGCATTGACAATGGCCACAGATGCAGCGTGGGTATTCATCAGCAACTCGGTTGCTAGGTTTCACACCTCATCTGACATTTCCTCTGATCGTGGTCCCTAATTGATTGCAGACCTCTGGGATGCAATAGCTTAGAACCTGAGCATTAGGCTATAATCACACCATGGTGTATCACCCACAGTCCAATGGCCTATGCGAGTGGTCGCACTGCTCCTTAAAGGCTGCTCTGAGGGCTTCCCTGACCGATGAGTGTTGGCTTGATTGCCCCCCATGGGTCCTCAAGAGCTCAGAACTAATTGAAAATAGGATTTGCATTTGTCCGTGGCTGAGTTGGTATATGGACAGCCAGGTGATTTCATTCCTGATGCCATGTCCACCCGGTCAGCCTCTCAACAGCATTCCACTCTCCTCAGTAAACTTAATTCCTTTTCCCCTATTCCTACTTCCCATGATGGCGTACAACAATCTTGGATTCCTGTTGACCTACATTCCACCTCGTTTGTTTTCATCCGCCATGACACCCACCAACACCCCCTTAGTTCCCCTTACCTGTTCCATGTTTTGGAATGGGGAGAAAAGACTTTTATCATACGCAAGTACATTAAACCTGTACGTGTTTTGGTAGATCACCACCAAGATTTGAGGTATTCCGCTGCCATGCCCCTGGCGTCACAATATGGCCATGAACATGTCAACCCACCTGTGGACGAGCCAGAGCACCTGCTGTTCATGCATGGAACACAGGACCCGAGCCAGGTGGCTCATCCAAGCTCCAGACAGGCTCGCAATGCCGGTTTTAGTGTTAGTGAATTTGGGGAGGGCCTGTGTAGGGTAAAATAGTTGGAAGAAATGCAGGTAATTCACAACCACTGACATTGAGTTGGGGCTTCACTTTAAGAGGCGGATCTGACATGATGACATTCTTACATAAAGATTTTGAGCGCAATTTTGTGTTTAGGCTTTGGAGTTACAGGTTTCATTAACCATAAAACACCTCACTTTGTTTTTTTTTGCGAAAAATGGGCTGAAAAGTAGCAGATGGAGTTCAACTCAGATAAGTGTGAAGTGGTTCACTTTGGTAGGTCGAATATGATGGCAGATTGTAGTATTAATGGTAAGACTCTTGGCAGTGTGGAGGATCAAAGGGATCTTGGGGTCCAAGTCCGTAGGACGTTCAAAGCAGCTGCGCAGGTTGACCCTGTGGTTAAGAAGGTATACAGTGTATTGGCCTTCATTAATCATGGAATTGAATTTAGGAGCCGAAAGTTAATGTTGCAGCTATATAGGACCCTGGTCAGACCCCACTTGGAGTACTGTGCTCAGTTCTGGTCACCTCACTGCAGAAAGGATGTGGAAGCCATAGAAAGGTTGCAGAGATGATTTACAAGGACGTTGCCTGGATTGGGGAGCATACCTTATGAAAACAGGTTGAGTGAACTCAGCCTTTTCTCCTTGGAGCGATGGAGGATGACAGGTAACCTGATAGATGTGTATAAGATGATGAGAGGCATTGATCGTGTGGATAGTCAGAAGCTTTTTCCCAGGGCTGAAATGGTTGTCACAAGAGGACACAGGTTTAAGGTGCTGGGGAGTAGATACAGAGGAAATGTCAGGGGTAAGTTTTTTTACTCAGAGAGTGGTGAGTGCAAGATATGGGCAGCTGGCAACAGTGGTGGAGGTGGATATGATAGGGTCTTTTAAGAGACTTTTAGATAGGTACATGGACCTTAGAAAAATAGAGGGCTATAGGTAAGCCTATTAATTTCTGAGGTAGGGACATTTTGGCACAACTTTGTGCACCGAAGGGCCTGTATTGTGCTGTAGGTTTTCTATGTTTCTATCAATGGCACAAAAATTCAGGAAACCTCACAACTGAGAGAAGGTCGGAATGACAGAACCCAAAAGTCAAGTACTTTTCCAGCATTATCAGTGCACTAATAGGATGAGCATTTCCTTACTTCCACCTTCTTCAAACAATTAGTCCCAACCCATCAAAGTAACATTTCTTCCTCACTTCTCCGTCCCATCAACCTGGCCTCTCCCAGCACTCCTTCCCTCCATTCCTTTGCACCCTGACAGTCCAAAATCCATCCTCTGAAATCTGCCTGATAATTCATTCCAAAACGTTTTAGTGTCAGTCTCAGTTTACTGAATCTTGGTAGCCAGTGCTGATATTTACTTTTGTTTCTGCAGATAGATTAGACACTCTAAATATGGCAACTGGATCACACAGACTGAGTTGGGCTCTCGGGATAGATGGATCTAGATGCTAGGGCCTTCACCGAACCATGCCATTTGACTCTTGACAATGGTATGGGTTAGGTTCCATCTGATGTCTACAGAGAAAATATATTCATGTTTCCTCTTCCAAAACCTAGAGCTGCAAAAAAAAAGCCCCAAGGAATGAATCTGAAACCTTCCAGTTGTGAAGTATCAGACCAAATAAGCAAATTTTACACTTTTACATACTAATGATATGTTAATCAAAATCTGATCACTATTTGTCAAACTGCAATAAGAATTGGCAATATTTAATAATGTATGGTATCCTTTTCTAAGTATAAGAATGGCAACATCTAGTTCTGGTCTCAGTAATTCTAGCTGCTTCAAATCATCTTTGATCAGGTTTCTAAGCCGTAATATGGTATTTTTAGGCACCGTCACACAGTTGCATTTTGGCTTCCACCGATCGCATGCATTATCAGTTGAGGTTGATGGTGTCAGATGAAATCTTGTGAATGACAAAAATATCTCCAGAATGTATACTATTATCAAACAAAAACAGATAATGCAATTCTAAATATTACCATAAAAATCTGAGAGTCAACACTGCGTGTCATGCAGCTGCACAGCAGACGATAAATCAGAAATTGGAATGTAACAGTCATGAATGAATTTGATGAAAACCACCTCTCTAGAGAAACAAAAGCGTCTGCCCTTCCATTTTAGAGTTTCAAGAACAGCCTTTGTCAAGAGCTATTCAGTTTTAACCTATTCATCCTATATAACGTCAGTCACCATAGGATTGTATCACTACAGGAAATAATACCTCTCAACCACCCGCACTGCTTCCACGAAGCTAAAAATAACTTGTACAAGCCAATTTCTATCACCCTATCAAGTACTGCTAGTCACAGAAAACTGATGAAGATAATGCAGTTCACTGGATTCAGTGCATACCTGCTGAGCACAAATAAATTACCTCCCCTAGCACATCACCTGTGCTAATGCTACTTGAAAAGCTTCCGAATATGTGGGATACATGTTTTCTGTAGATCACAAACATCCAATGAAGTCCATTCGTTGTAGAAACAAACGGTTGTGCATCATAACAAAGCTTATCCTCCTTATTAAAGAGTTCATCAGACCTCTTCTGTTAGACACCGGTATATGTTGAATCACATAGCATAACCCTTAAAGAAATAAAAACAAATCAGTAATTTTTATCCATAATCTAAATTATATATAATTAAAAACAGAAACATTCAGTCTATATTAACAGATTGGAGGGTTTCTGTTTTTTTTTGCAGAAATGAGTTAAAGTTTCCTTATTCTGGCTCTCCACTCATGAGTTTTTGGCTCTGCTGAGGACTATCATTAGTTTTGATATGTAAATGGTGAGAGGTCTTACAGTCCCACAGTCTAGCCTTCGGACCTACAGTATATAAATGATCAGGCCGGTTTCTGTCAATTGAAAGTCTCAGGATCTTGATGGTGGGAAAATGGGCAAAGGCAATTCCACTTAATATCAAGAAAATTAAATGGCTTCCAGTTAACAGTGTTAGTCATTAAAGGGATAATTTCCTCTTTTCAAAATGGAGAAAGGCCTTGTGCTTGAAAGCACATCACCCTTTAGTCTGAACATTCAACACAGTGGAAGTGAATCCTCTTACCAAGCACAAGCAGGTTAAATCTGACAGCCATCTCAGCCAGGCCAATATTGATGACCCCAATGGTGCTTGTCATATGAGATCATGTTGGCTGGATTGGTATGGGTATGAGCTACCACAACACTCAGAGTGTGTCTTCAATATCCTGTACAATTTAACACCATCATGCCATGCTGCTGTAGATATTAACAACAGCAGTAGGAAGAGAATGATGACCTGTCAAATTTAATCTGTTTGGGCTTGGTATGAGGATTCAGAACATGTCCAGGGGCAAGACAGTAAATCTCATCTCGAGTGCATGATCAGACTGCAGCTCACAAAGTTCTTTTTCTCTCAAAGTCCAGTTCTCAGGCTGAGCACAAGGTTCAGACAAATGGTCCCTCACACAGTCAGATACTTGAAAGGGAGGAAAATACTGTTCAGCTTTGTTCTGCAGTTCCTCTAGGTGGGTTTCAGAAAGCCTCAAGAGTTCGTTTAGAATGAAAATTTCCCTGCAATTTTCTACTGCACCTGTAGAGTTTGCTCACTCCCATAGGTCAGTCAGTGGCATGCAAGGGGAAGTTGGGAGAGCTAATTCAGGAGGGAGAGGCTGACACCACAGCCCAAGTTGGGCGAGTCCATTCAATGCTCAGAAACCACACTTCACATTCCTCCATCAACGTACTGTCCTCCCCTCTGTGCAATACAGCGCTCACTAATTATCAATGGCCTCCCCTCTCTCTTGTCAAAAACTGAGAATGGAATCAACCAAATAACACAGTCCTACTGGACTGAGGGACCTCCAACAAGATTGCTAATGGGGCTGGTCGGTCTCTGACCACCACTGTGTGAAGTTCAAAAAATGATGCTTTTTTTTAAATCACTATCTCTTGTGGAATCCTAGGGTTCCACAGAACCCCAGTCGAGAAACCCTGCACTAACCTGTCTGATTCACGACCCATGGTAACCGGCTGCGGGTATAAAGCATTCTCTCTGTAAAGAACTTACCCCTCATGCCAATTTTAAACTCCATCCCCACCCCAATCCCACCACCACCACTTTAACCTTAAAGTCATGTCCTCTACTTTTTAACATTTCAACTTAGGGGAATAGATTCTGGATGGCTACTTATCTATGGCTTCGATAATTATAAAAAATCTCCATCAGGTTTCCCCTTAGTTTTTGATGCTAAAGGACAGCAACCCAAGTTTGTCAGATCTATTCTTACAGCTCATAGCCTTTATCCTGGTAAACTTCCTCTGCACCCTCTCCACTTCCTTCCTGTCATGGGGTAATGACACTGCATGCAATACTCCAAATGCAGTCTGACTATTCTGTATAACTGCAACATGACTTCCTTCCTCTTGTCAGCACTCCTACCAATGAGGACAAGACCATTGTCTTCTTTCAGTGAGCTATTGACCTGGACCCCATGATCTCTCTGTAATTCCACATTATTAAGGGGTCTACCATTAATGTCTATTTTCCCCTTTCATTTGACCTCCCAAAATGCAACCATACTTGCTGGAATTAAAGTCCATCTGCCACTTCTCTGCCAATATCTTAACTGATCTATATTCCATTGTATTTATTGATAATATTTTACAATGTCTGTGAATTTACTAATCCACTTATCTACATTTTCATCCAGTCTGAGTCATGTACACAGAAAACGCTGGAGGCACTCGGCCTGAAACAACAAATGTACTAGATGCTGCCTTGTCAGCCAAGTTCCTCCAGCAGTTTCTCAGATCTTAATCAAATCTTTGAATATGTGTCACAAACAACAGAAATCCCAGCACTGATCCTTGAGGAACACCACTGATCACAGACCTCACGCCAGAGTAAAAACATTCCACCTGTATTCGCTGTCTTCTATGGGGAAACCAATCTAAACCCAAACTTGCAATTCACCCCAGATCCTATATATTTTTGTCTTCTGGATCATCGTACAATGAGGGGCCTTATCAAATTCCTTACTGAAGTCCATGCAAATAATAACCACTGACTTACCCTTATCAACCTCCTTTATCTCTACTCCTCAAAAAAATCAAGTTTACAAAGCTTGACCTGCCTCATACAAAACCATGTTGATTCTCACCCAAGTAGGCCATGATTTCCAAATATGTATATATCCTATTCTGCAGTATCTTCTCCAATATCTTACCTACCACTGATGTGAAGCTTACTGGTTTATAATTGTAGTGTATTTAATATTTCAGTAATAGTGCAAATATGTTTGATTAAGCATTCTTTATTCATTTACATAATTCATTATGCCACCATGTCATATATGCATGTCTCACAAAAGTAAAATAAAAACTCAGTACGTAAGTATTCTGGGCTCCCATGTTTTCCTTTCGATTAGCTTTTGGAATTACAAAACATAACAATAATTATCTCTTTCCTTTCTCGAACAAAGGCACAACATTTACTACTCTCCAATCATCTGGGACCTCACTTGTTGTTAATGAGGACACAAATTATCTTTGTCAAAGCCCAGCAAAACAATCAGTTGTTTTTTTTTCAATGTTCTGGGATATATGCTAACAGGCTTTGGGAATTATCCACCTCAATGCTTTTCAGAAGAAGTAGCATTACGTCCACCATTTCAAAATGCCCCACTGTTACAACCATCCTCTAAATCATCCTCCTCAGTGAATACTGACACAAAGTACTCATGTATTACCGCATTCATTTGTTCTGACTTCAAGTATCAATTCCTTCCTTTATACTCATCTGGACCTATCCTCTCCTCAGTTATCCTCTTTTGCTAATTGCTGGCCTCTGAAATCAGTATTACAGGATTAAAACTAAGTGCCCAGGCGAGCCCAACAATAGATGGTCTCTTGACAACTTATAAACACAAAAGATTCTGCAGATGCTAGAAATCCAGAGCTTTTGACAACTTGGTTAGATTAGTTTACAATCATTCTAACATCAGCATTGCAATTATAGAAAAGAAGAATTAATTAGGAAATGATAAATTGTTGTAGCAAAGGAAACACAATAATCATGGGAGATTGTAATCCATATACACCGGGGAAAATAAAATTAACAGTAGTTTGGAGGAAGAGGTCATAGAATGCATTCCAAACTATTCTGTAACAGTATATTCATTATTAATTTGGGAACATGCTTTCTTAGAATTCCCCTTGTGTAATGAGATAGTTAATTAGTAAATTGATATTGAAAGGTCCTCTGGGGACAGGGGAAGGTGAAAAGTAAACAAAACGAGAGACAGATGGAGACAAAAGATGCAGATGCTGGAATCTGAAGCTAACGTGCTGGAGGACCTCAGCAGTTCATAGCCCCATCCAGATGAAAGGTCTGTACCTAAAACATCGACTGTCCATTTCACACCATAGATGCTGCCTGACACTCTGCTTTTTGACACACTCACTCTTCCTACTTTCTTTGCAAACCCTGAATTCAAGAAAGTTAGCACGATGCTAATTGAAAAAGGTCAAATTAGCACTTTCACACACAGTAAAGCTAAAATAGGACATGCCATTCCCATGACACAAATTGTTTTGTCCAATGATAAAAAGCTATTACATAATCATGCAAGAATCCCACTGAATGAAGGGAGATTAAAATGACAGAAGATAAATAACAAAGAGAAATAATTCACAGCTCTCCATGGTATGCAGATGAAGCAACTCTTGTTATTGGCTGTAAATATTCTTATAATTGCTTATACTATTAAAAAATGTGCCTCAATCCAGATTTTAACACACTTCATGACATTTGTAAGTACTTCATCACATTTTTACGAGGTAGTTATGCCTTCTGCTCAATTACTGGAATGTGTATCAAAGTAGAACGGATGCTTATAACCAAACTGTCTCTCCACAAAGTAACAATAGGCTGCAAGTGCTGGAATTTGGGGAAATATGGCACTGAAAGAACACAGCGGGTCAGGCAGCATCTTCTGAGGGCAAGATGAGGACAGAGAAAGAGTCTTAATTAGAAATACCAACCATGCATCTCCCTCCACAGTTTCTGCCTGACTCATCGAGTTGTTCCAGCATCTCATTTGTTATGCTTAACTCTATGTTGGCCACACATCTGTGCCATTGCTGGGGGGAGCTCCAATGGAAAGTCCAACACTGGCTCCGCCTCAGCCCCTTTGCTGCTGTATACCTCATACGTTTCTTTTCTACCTCAACTCAACCATTCCAATGCTCTCCTGACCTGCCAGCCTTTTAAGGTAGGAAGGAGACGCGCCAGAGACGGATACTGGAGTCTAAAGCAATAAACAAGAAGAACCCAGCAGGTCAGGCAGCAGCTGTGGCAGGATTTCCAGTCAAAACCTTTCATCTGGGTTAAAAGGAATATACATGTGGACAGTGCATTTGATGTCACCTACATGGATTTTTGGCAAAGCTTAATCAAAAAACAAAGCCCATGAAAGAGTGAAATAATGGATCAAATATCTGCTGAGTCACGGGAAATAAATGGTAGTGGCTGAGGTATCTTTTTGTAACAGCAAGTTATTGCTGGTGGGGTTCCAGGGGGCATAGTATTTCATTTCCTGCTTTTTATACTATTTATTTGGGATAAAGAATTTTGCAACTGATACAAAAAATGGCTGTGGTTGGCAAGTCCTTAGACTTCAGAAGATATAAATTACCAGGTCACTTGGAAATCCTGATTGTTTAGTGACTGGTTCACCAGGCAATGTTTCCCATGCTCTACATAATTTAACTGTGACGCTGTTTCCCACCTCATTTTAAACTTCCCAGGTTCTTAGAAAATAGACCATATTACTATGATTACTATGTAATATCTAACAAAAAAACAAATTAAATGTGTGTTGAGCTATTAAAGGGAATAACATCCAGCTCTCCAGTAAATCTGCAAATCCAGCACCACTGAAGTTCTGAGTGAGCCGGATTAACAGAGTTCAATGGAAATGACAGGATATTGAGTGGTGCGGGAAAGAAAGGGACTTTGGAATATGATAAATATACAGATCTTTCAAAATTCTACCTGGATAGGGAAAGAAAGCAGTTAAAAACACTTGCAGGACACTTTCTGCCAAGTTGCAGAACATGTGAACAAGAAGGTTACAGCGAAACCATATTCAGGTCTAGTAGGTCATTAATTTGAGTTCTGTACATACACTTTTGGAAAATGTTATTAGCTTGGAGAGGCCACAGAGGAGATTTTTGAGTAAAATCTTATGCCAGTACAAGGAATTTGCAGCTATTTTAACAGATTGGATAAGATAATGTTGTATTCTTTGTAATAAATTAGACCAAAGTGATACTTAATTGAGGGGTATATAATTATAAGGCACTTTGATTCATTTGACTTGCTTAGCAGGGGCAAAAAAAAAGGTGTTGAGTTAAAGTAACTGGTAGAAGGGGTGATGAGGACAGCTCATCTCATCCAGAGGTGGTTGGAGCTCTGGAATACACTCCTGAGATCCTCAAGCATTTAAAACAAATTCACTGCATGAAAAGCTGTGACCTCCATGGCTACAGACTACAATTAAAATACATCCACAGGCTGACAGGTTTATGCCTAATGGAAAAGCAATATCAAGGTGCAGCTACCTACAGATAGAAGATTTGCTGCTTCACTTCACCCTTAACAAGACTTGAAATCATTTTGTTTCAGGATTAAAGCCTTAATGCTGTCTGCGAAAGTCACATTAAGAAAGGGAATTTAAATTTGAGGTTCACAGAGCGATGATATTGTGTTTCTCTGTGTAACGATGCACTGAAACGAGCATTATTGGCTTAGTGGAGTGTTCCCTGTTTACGCATTGCAAGTCCTGTTTGCCCTCAACACGAACCACAACAGACGTTACTGTCACAGGCAGCTCTTAAAGGGACATTGTACAATGCAAGCAATATTCAGAAGACTGAAGGTTGACCTCACTGAAACCTATTGAATGGAGAAAGGTCTTGATAGAGTGGGTGTGGAGAGGATATTTCACGTGGTGGGGGAGTCTAAGACCAGAAGACAGCCTTAGAATAGAGGGGTGTCCTTTTACAATGCAGATGAGGAAGAATTTCAATAGCGAGAATGGTGAATCTGTGGAATTCTTAGCCACAGGCAGCCTTGGAGGACAAGTCTATGGATATTTAAGGCAGAAGTTGGTAGATTCTTGATCGGTCAGGGCATGAAGGGATACAGGGAGAAGGCAGGAGATTGAGGCTGAGAGGAAAATTGGATCAGCCATGAAGAAATGACGGAATGGACTCGATGGACCATGTGGCCTCATTCTGCTCCTAGATCTTACTGCCTGTTCACTCGGGTATTGGGGAGCATTACTACTGAATGAAGGAATGCTACACTGTTAGGTGGGAGTGTTTGCAGGGGTTGGAGGGACTTCAACTTACCGGTGAAAACCGTCCCTTCAGGGTGCTAGAGACCAGACTGGTCTAGAGCCTAGGATAGTGACAGGGATGCCTCTGTAAAGGTACAACTGCATTCTTTGAACTTCCAGAGTTTGGAGAATGATAATGCTCGTTCCTAATGGTTGATAATGGCAGATAACAAAAATCTCCATTCCTGCCACATTGGACTCTCACCAATATGCTTACTGGCAGAACTACTCAACAACAGATATCACAGCATCCGTCATTTACCTGGCTCTGACACATGTAGAAAACAAGGATACATGTCAGAATGCTGTTTCTGGATTTCATTTTGGCATTCAGCAATATTGTCCCACAGACCTTGGTGAACAAACTCCTACTCCTCAGTCACCACTGTGCAATTGGGCTTTGGATTTCTTAATGAACAGATTTCAGACAGTCAGGACACTCAGCTGATCCTCCATTCACATCATCCTCAAAACGGGTGCCCCCCAGGGCTGTGCACTGAGTCCATCGCTGTACACTCTGCTCACACATGACTACATTGTCAAGTTTAATGACAAATTCACAGTGGTGGGGCTCATCACAGACAACAATGAGATGGTCTACAGAGAGGAGGTAGTTGCCAGGCAAATAACTTCTTTCTTCACATCAGCAAGACAAAGAAGATGGTTATCAACTTTGGGAAAACTCGCACAACATTCACCTGTCCTTACATCGACCGTGTAGCAGTGGAAACTGTGAGCAGTTTCAAACTCCTGGGAGTGCACGTATTGCACAAACCCTCATGGTCCCAGAACACGTCCAACACAATCACAAAACCTCATCAACGTCTTGACTTTCTGAGAAGGCTGAAGAGAGCTGGACCTTGCACATCTATGCTCACATCATTCTACAGATGTGTAGTAGAGAGCATACCAACATTGCTGCTAGGTTCAGAAACTGCACTGCAGTGTACAGGAGGCCTCCACAACCAGTAGTCAAAACTTTCAACATATCACTGGCTTCAGCCTACAGACGTATATACAGAAGGATGCCAGAAATGGGCCAGGACATTATAAAGGATCCCATACACCCGACTCATGAACTGCTTGTCCCACTTCCATCAGGAAAGAGGTGACATAGTATCCATACCAAGACCACCTGCCTACTTTCCCCAAACAGAAAGACTGGGCAACATCTCCACCCACTAACTCCACCACTACTTTATTATCTCCCATCAGTCACCTTATGTACAGCCTACCGCAACTTTATGGACAATCAATGCGCATAAGCTATCTTATGTATTTATATTTACTGTATTTTTTAGTAGTATTATTGTGTTCATCTTTGTGGGGTTTTTTTAATGCTGCATCAAATCTGGAGTAAAAGTTATTTAATTCTCCTTACACGTGTACAGGAAATGACATTGACAATCTTGCATCTTGCCAATTAACAGTCACGTGCGATGCTGCATTTGAGGTCAGAGATCTCAGTGTGGGCAGACTGGTCTTTTAGAGGATGATTAAGTACAAGATGCTTGTTTTGTGACAGCAACATTTTAGATCAAAGGTAAGGAGGAATTTCTTTAGCCAGAGGGTGGTGAATCTGTGGAATTCATTGCCACAGACAACTGTGGAGGCCACATCTTTGGGTTGACAGGTCTTTGATTACTACGGGCATCAAAGGTTGTGGAGAGAAGGCAAGAGAAATGGACTAAAAGGAAAATTAACTCAGCCATGATCGAACGGGAGAGTTGACTCAAAGGGCTAAATTGCCTAATTCTGCTCCTATGTTACATGGTCTAGCTGTTTTCATTTCCAACCAGCATGATTGAAAATATCTCTGCATCCTGGATTGTGCTCATGCTGACAACATTTGGAGGAAGTTTCATGCTAGAAATAATATACTAGGAAAAATGAAACTGCTGCAGATAAATGAGATATGTAAACCTCCTGATGGGTGATAATCACATATAGACATCACAAATTTAATCTGCTCCAGGGTAAGCTGACCATTGTTTTTTTTAAAGTAAACAAACTCCTGGCCGAAGGTAAAGATAACCTGCTACCGACATGTTATAGGAAAATCAGAAACAAAATTAAAATTAAACAGAAGATATTGGAAATACTCAGCTCAGTGGAGAGTGAAATAACATTAACAATTATGACCTTTTATGAAAATGTAAGGTTTCTGAGTGACACTTTTTGACCAACCAAGAACTAGCTGGATTAGTAGTGTATATTAAGGATCAAGAACATCATACTAAGTGTACAATGAAAATATATTTACATACTGATATGAACAATATCTTGGTCAGTGGTCCAATCTTTCCTTCCCCAAACAGAGGAAAATGGTTTGCAGGACATAGAACCACGTGGCATCATAAATAAAATGTCAACAATTGGTATTGGGTCAGGGTGCTGGCATTCAGGTATGTTAAAAGTAGGTGGTTCAGGAATTTAGAAGCCTTCTTCATCTTTTAGTCTTACCAGTAGCAAATCTGCCTATTTTGTCTTTGCTTCTGTAGCAAACTCATAAGGGTCTAATGGTACTTGTACAATATAGTCTCCAACTGTTTCTTTAAAGCATCAGTTACCTTGAAATAGATTGACCAATTAGCTCTGAAGAAACCTTTGCTATCCCGTTCATTTTTTAAGCCTCTCATTAAAAAGACCAATCCTTCCAGCAGCAAGTAGGATGTACTTAATACAATATTTCAAGTGGTTGGATTTTGTGAAGTAATAGGCAGGCAGTAAGGTCTGCACAAAATACTGAACACCCTGACAGCTCAGAGATTTGGAGATGGGTCTATTAATATAGCACATACATAATTTATACATCTTAAAGAACTTTAACAAAATCCTTCAATTAGACAAACTTGGATATGTTCCATATTTCAACTCACTCCATGATGTACTTACAAAATAAAAGGACCATCGTCAGCATGAATCTAAAAATTAATAAAATTGCTGCTGCACCAAAAAAAGCAACAAAGCCATCTTTAAAAAGTCAGTGGTATAGTTACATATAAAACAATACAACACAGGAGCTGGCCCTTTGGCCCATCAGGTCTGTGTTGACAATTTAAACTGCACATCTGCCTAAACATGGTCCATATCCTTCAATTTGCTGCCTATTCACATATTGAGGTAAATGCCTCGAATACTCTCCTTGGCAATGCATTCCAGACACCTACCACTCTCTACGTAAAACAAAACTTGGGTAAATCTCCTTTCAACTTTCCCCTCTCACCTTAAAGCTAAATCATCTAATAACTATAACCTATCTTCAGCATAGGTTTTAAAATAAGAGTTCATTGATGTCAGAGTATCTGAGGAATGCTCTGGCCTAAGGTGACCCACTTTTTGAATATTAATACAGTTTAATTATTACTAGCATTTTAAATTTATATAATAAAAGAACTGTTTTACTACATCAACAATGATCACATCTTTTTTTGAAGCTGGAATAGAGTTTCTATCCAGGAATGATAGAAAGCCAGGAGAAGACCACAGATAACTACTGATCTAATTGCTATAAAATCATATATAGTGGATTCCGGCTCATTGGGACCAGTGCATTTTATCCCTATTAAGCACAACCAAAGTTTCATGGAAATCGATAAAAAGGTATAAAAGGACAAGCTACCATTTAACTAAGTAAAATGTTATGTATTTAAATGAAACAGAGAACAAATGAGAACACTACCAAAACTACTGCAGTACTACAAAACTGTTTATTAGTTCTTAATAGTTATCAATGGAGGAGTTCATCCAGTGTACGCTGCCAAGTTCTTCTGATCAACGGTAAATGAATGAAGTCAATGCAAACATTTAATGCAAATAATGAACTGCCTTCATACAATGCTTTCAAAATGTTTACAATAATCATATCCTCAAAATATTCATTTTCATTGTAGCGTTTAAGATGATTGTTGGTTCCTTCAAATTCTTCGTAGTACCCAACTTGATGTAGTGAAATTGTTTCAGTTTCACTCCTGGCTGTTTCATTTCCTGTCCCAATTAAGAGGTATAGTATCCTCAACAAACAAATGGAATCCCAGTTAGTTTCTTGATTAGTTTTTGTTCTTTAAGAGTTTTTCCAAATAAGCAGCTGCTCCAGTTAACCAGAATCCACTGTGTATGCAAATTTCATCTATCAACATGCATTCAGATTAATGCATACATGAAGATAATCTGATGGTTATTAGGGGGCTTCCCTCAGAAGGTTGGAGAGGACAAGTTGAAAATTTTCTACAGATTAAACACATTCAACCATTAATTATGGTCAATAAAGATGCATGACGTTCTTCATGCTGACAATGTCATCGGCATCACAATTGAGTAAAGGTCACTACAGAGGCTTGAGAGAAAAGCTGGTCAAAGTTGATGGGAGGGGGACACAAGCAGGGATGACTGTAGAGAAGCAATGACGAGAATTTCTGGGGGTAAAACAGAAGTTACAAGGTTGGCCGATTGCAAAGAATAACAGCATTCTAAAGGAAGGATGAGGTAACTGTGTCTGAAGGACATATAATATAGCAAAATTCACTAGAAAGCTAGAGGAGTAGGAAATTTTAAAAAAACAATTAAAAAACCAGTAAGGAGAGAAAAGATGAAATGTGAAGGTAAGCTAGCCAATAAAAGAGGATACTTGAAGTTCTTTAAGATTAAAAGAAAGGGTGGTGGACCACTGGAAAGTGATGCTGGAGAGGTAGTAATGAGGGAACAATGAAATGGAGGACAAACTGAATAAGAATTTGTCAATCACGGGATGAACTGTGACAAGGCATTTAGCATTCTTCTCTAGACCTCCTTTACAAATGCAGACCAAAAAGACTTGAACAACCATCCCTCCCATTATTATTCTTCTGTTTGCACATTTATCTGCACTCGTGTAGCCTTGGCCACGGTCTGATTTATCCATTGGGAATGGAGTACCATATTATCCTCACTCAATCTCCAATGTCAAGTTCAGCCAACATCATTGTCGCTACACTGATCAGTTATCCACCTCAAGAATCTCCTTTAATGGAACACAGATCAAAATGTGCCATTGTCCCATTGCAGGCCATCGCAAACTTGATCTTAAACCCAAGTCAAATGTCAGCTGGCCATTTAGACCTGTAGGAAGGCACAACCAAGTCTAACTGGAACATCATGACTAAAATACTAACTACAAATGTGTCACTCATAGTCTGATTAACAATCAGCAGCAGGAGTCTTCTCCTCCCCTGGCCAAAAATATCAAAATGAATTGTGGTGGGTGCATTGTTGTTCTGACTGTGATATGTGATTTTGCAGACTCTTGTTGAAGTCTAAATATTTTGCAGTACCCATTGCTCCTTAAAACCACAACAACTCGAAATATGCATCTTTCATTATTGTGACCTCCCTCCCACGAGTACTTGATTAAACAGGGAAATCCAGTTTCTTCTGAAAAGAACGCAGATGCATTCCATCCCCCTCCTGCTTACATGATCACCTTAATGATTTAACTCTTCCTGCCTCAAACACCACACAGTTTCAGTTCTTTTCAAATCATACTATACAATTACTTTGGATGGATATGTTTAATCTGTGAAAAGAAATAGAAACAAATCCTCCCGGAGTCAGTGTTTGACAACGCAATTTGAAGGTACATCCTCTTCAGGGTCAGCGTATGAAACACAAACAAATAGGAATAGACAGAATGGGAGAATAATTCCTAACTGGAGATTAAACAGATTGCTTTTTTAATAATCTACCAATCAGGTTTGGCATGGCACAATTCAGATTGCCAATGAACAATTATTTTGTAAAATATTCTTTATCGAAGGCAGGCAAATACACCAAAGATCAAAGTAAATTTATTATCTAAGTACTGTACTATAGTATTTTGCAAAAGTCTTAGGCACATATACAGTATATAGCTAGGGTGCCAAAGACTTTTGCACAGTACTGTATTTGACAACATGGAGTGGAGAGTGAGTTTGTAAGTCCGCAAAAGCAAAGGGTTCTGGGAATGGCAAGGGTGGGGCACCATGGAGAGGGTGTGGGACAGGTGGCAGAGGAGGAGTGCCAGGGTGGGAATGGTGTGGGTGCAGACACACCCAGCCTTGAGACACCAGGCAAGGTCATTTGATTCTGAACAATTGGTTTATTAATTATTACAGAATGTTTCTCTGGTGCTTCCCTTCCCTCCTCCTCCCTTCCCCTTTTCTCAACCATGATTCCCATCTTCCTAACCCCTTTTCACTCTCAGTTCACATTGCAGAATCAGAATCATGTACAACATGAAATTTGTTTTTGATTTGGCAGCGGCAGTACAGTGCAAACCTTTGCACAATACTGTGTATGTCACCATTTACAGCCCTGAGATTTGTTTTCTTGCAGCATACTCAGTAGATCTAAGAAATATAATCGAGTCAATGAAAGACTCCACCCAAGAGGATTGAAAAACAATCTTACGGGTGAAAAAAAATCTTCCTCTAAACTGCTCCAAAATAAAACAAATATGGGGCAAAAAAGATTCTCCTCATCATTGAAAGACCCATACCACTTAACACCTTGGTCCATCTCCTCTATTGTCTTGTCCATTGTAGATCCCTCTTTAGTGTGGCAAACTGACTGCTTACAGTTAGTTAGCTGCAAAATAACCAAAATCTTATGAAGTTGCAAGTGCTTCAGTAGCAGCCTGAAGTGAAAAATAACACTATCATACCCAATCCTTGTTGACTGAACTTCGGAAGTGAGGTATCAGCACAGGAGGCAAGACAAGTTTCATTCTGCTGGGAAACAAGACTTACTGAAAGTACAACAGACCATACAGTATTTTGCGTGAAGAAGATAAAGTACATTTTTGCAGTATGCAAAGTGACCATGTGCAATCATGATAAAAGATTCATACTCTTGATGTAGGGAACTCTGGATAGAATCAGAATCAGGTTTATTATTACCAGCATGTGTCATGAAATTTGTTAACTTAATAGCAGCAGTTCAATGCAATAAATAATATAGAAGAAAAAAATGATTATAATAAACAAGAAAATCATTTACAGTACCCTCCTCATACCAGACAGTGATGCAGATTGTCAGAATGCTCTCCATGGTACACTTATAGAAGTTTTTGTTGACATACCAAATCTCTTTAAACTCCAAACGAAGTATAGTTGCCTGCTTTATAGCTGCATTGATATGTTGGGCCCTGGTTAGGTCCTCAAAGATCTTGACACCCAGAGGTTGTAGTTTTGATGTCTGACAGCTGCACTCTACCTGGACAGGGATCTCTGGTCTTCATCCATCTCCTAAATTTCTCACATGTACCTCCTAGTGGCACACCCTGGTACACCACTTCAGCTAGCGAACTAAAGGCTGTGGTGTCAACAGGGCACCACCGGGCGAAGGACCTCATAGATGAAGACACTGGCCAGAGCGGATGAGATCCCTGAAGAATTACAATGGCCACATGTTTAAGAAAGGAGGAATGCAGCAGAAAGGATATTATAGACCAGATAGCCTGACCTCAGTGGTTGGGAAGATGTCAGAGTCAATTGTTAAGGATGAGGTGATGGAGTTCTTGATGACAGAGGACAAGATAGTACAAAGGCGGCATGGTTTCCTTCAGAGAAAATCCTGCCTGATGAACCTGTTGGAATTATTTGAGGGGATTTCAAGTAGGATAGATAAAGGGGATGCAATGAATATTGCATATTTGGACTTTCAGAAGGCCTTTGACAAGGTGACACACATGAGGCTGCTTACCAAGTTAAGAGCCCATGGTATTACAGGAAAGTTACTAACATGGTTAGAGCATTGGCTGATTGGAAGGAGGCAGCGATTGGGAATAAAAGGATCTTTTTCTGGTTGGCTGCCAGTGACTAGTGGTGTTCCACAGGAATCGGAGTTGGGACTGCTTCTTTTTATGCTGTATATAAATGATTTAGATGATGGAATAGATGGCTTTGTTGCCAAGTTTGTAGATGATACAAAGATTGATGGAGGGGCCGGTAGTGTTGAGGAAACAGGTAGCATTGAGAAGAACTTAAGACAGATTAGGAGAATGGGCAATAAGTGGCAAATGAAATACAATGTTGGAAAATGCATGGTCTTGCACTTTGGTAGGAGAAATAAATTTGTTGAATATTTTCTAAACGGGGAGAAAATCCAGGAGATGAAGAGGGACTTAGAAGTCCCTGTGCAGAACACCCTGAAGGTTAACTTGCAGGTTGAGTTGGTGGTGACGAAGGCAAATGCCATGTTAGCATTCGTTTCAAGAGGTCTAGAATACAAGAGCAGGGATGTGATACTGAAGCTTTATAAGGCACTGCTCAGGCCTCACCTTGAGTATTGTGAACAGTTTTGGGCCTCTCATCTTAGAAAAGATGTGCTGGCATTGGAGAGTGTCCAGAGAAGGGTCACAAGGATGATTTCAGGAATGAAAGGGTTATCATGCAAGGAACATCTGATGGTTCTGGGTCTGTACTCACTGGAATTCAGGTGGATGAGTGGGGATCTCATTGAAACCTTTCTAATGTTGAAAGGCCTAAACAGAATAGATGTTTCCCATTGTGGGAGGATCTAGGACAAGAGGGCACAGTGTCAGGATAGAGGGGCGCCCTTTCAGAACAGAAATATAGTGAAAGTTCTTTAGCCAAAGGGTGGTGAATTTGTGGAATTTGTTGCCACATGCAGCTGTTGAGGTCAGGTCATTGGATGTATTTAAGGCAGAGATTGATAGGTTCGTGACTGGACATGGCATAGAGGTTACGAACAGTAGGCCAGAAACTGGGGTTGAGGAGGAGATAGAGAAAAGGATCCACCATGATTGAATGGTGGAGCAGCCTCGATGGGCCTCGATGCTCCTATGTCTTATGATCTAATCATCTATTTAACACTAGCCTAATCACAAGACAATTTACAATAACCAATTAACCTACAAACTGGTTCGTCTTTGGACTGTGGGAGGAAACTGGAGCACCCAGGGGAAACGTACACAGTCATGGGCAAACTCTTTACAGGCAGCACCTGATGAACTCTGATGCCCCAAGCTGTAATAGTATCGCGTTAACTGTGGTATTGACTGCTTCTAATGCTGGCATCCTATTTTTCACTTTCATTTAGTACAGATGGCCTGCCATAAGATGTTGTTCTGGCTTGCATGTGAATTCAGTAGTACTATTGAATAACATTTATTAAAACATTGTGAATATTGAAAAAGAAATCACTTTTCTAGGACAGCTAGCAAGTGAAGATAATGAAAATAACAGCATCTCAGTAATCTGCAAACCATTTGCAGACTTATTTTAACACCATTTCAAAGCTGCTCACAGAGCTAAACCAAAATTTTCTCGGCTACTTTGTAGCAATGTTAATAAATCCAAACATTTTCAGAACAACCCATGTGTGCAGGAACACATTTCACTTCCTCCTAGCACTAATAATTCTGTATATTATTGGGCCTCTGGACTTGAATTCTTCATAGGACTAACAAAGACAATGAAACAATTTAAATTCATAGCTTGACAAAGTTCATTCTATAGAGCTTATACAAAGTAAGGAAGCATTTACAGAGTAGGTGATCAACAATGAGTACAAGGCAGTCTGCATTATGTTGTGGCTGTGATTTTATCAATGATGATGTGAATTTCCTGTGCAATGGAAAAACACTTTGCAACAAAATTAATTCTTGTGTAAGTAAGGACAATTTTAAATCATAAGGCCATCAATACTATGTGCAAGGTGATAATGGTGGGAGTCATTGACATGATTAATTCAGAGTATCTGGAGAAATATAATAGTAAAGATTTTGGTGCATTGGTTTTAAGTGTAATTTAAATGATAATGAATAATGGTTTGCAGCTGTGATCAATGCTGAGTTATTTTCTGGTGAGGGCTGAAATGATCATTGCCTAGCTTTCAGCCTAAAGTCTGAACAGGCTACATCAAAATGTACTCATAAAGTCTGTGTTAATAGAAATGATTCACTGTGGAGGCTTCCTTCACATCTCATTGTGCCTGTTTAAATGCCAGAAGCAACCAATGGCAGCCAAACAGCCAGATGCCAAATTAAACCACAGCATCTGCCAGAGTCACAGGAGGCTGGCAATCAAACAATAATTACTATTTCCTGACGTTCTGGACCCTTCTATCAGATTGGCCCGCTATTGAGCTACAAATGTATTTCAACAGATTCCTACTCCCTTGTTATATTCTACACAAGTAAAATAAATATTGACCATGTCCCTTCAGTACATGATGAAACTGGATTTGATCCAAATCACACGAGCTAGAGATTACGTTGCCAACAGCAGGGTGGTCCATTGTCTGACAGAAAAATCAAGTGGGAAAAAAAAATCCATCAGCAAAGCAGTTTTTTAGTTCCAAGAGTTAATGTCATAAGCAAGGATACAGAAAAAACAGGAAAAAAATGTGGAATCCCAGCACTGGTCATTTTGTTTAGAGTGGGAAAATGGAGAAGACAGAAGTAAGACTGTGAAGTGTCTAGTTGATTGGAAACACTTTGTATTAACAGGCCCAAAAAAAGAGATCAAGTCAGTGAATCAAAAAGAGGAAGGGAAAATAAGAGCCAAGTTAACAAAATTAAAAAATTCTGCACTGATATCTTATCATCTTATCAGGGAGAATGCAAGAGTTTAGGGCTGAGAGGGAAAATGGAGCAGCCATGATGAAATGGTGGAGCATTCTGGACAGGCCAAATGGCCTAATTCTGCTCCTATATCTTATGCTTTTATGATCTAAAGTAAGGAAAATTTGTACAGTGGATGTATATGGTCAGTTTATGCAGAACCACATTACGTGAGCAATGGCATGAATGTTTGCTAAAGAACCCGGAAATATTACTTTTGATTCAGCAGAATGCAAAGAATTTGTAACCATGGTATTGGATTATGTAACACTTATTTTTAGGGACAACGTAGTCAATTTTAACTTCCCTGTGAGATGATCACCCTGGAGATCATCTCCAAGCAAAATGATGCCAGAAGCAGTGTGCACCGTGCCAAACAATAGTCATCACCTAATGCTAATCTTGCTTACATTGATATTAATCATGAGAAAACTCCACACTACAGCTATCATGTAATGCTCCTTGTTTGAAAAGGACTATATTTTGCTAGTTCGTTACAGAATTCAGTGGAAAACTCTGCTAATATTGAAGGATTTGACTGGGCAGCTCCAAAAGGGGCTGCAGACTGGTCAAGCACAGGATATGCTGCAACCAACAGGGAGAGTTCATTTTCACCAGTATTTAACTTCTGTGATAATGAATCAATTAGGGCCTTAGTAGTGATTTTGTTAGTGTAGCACTTTTTTCTTTTTTTTTAAACAGAAGGTACCATTTTTAACCTGAGGACAACAGGGCTTGTCTTTGGAACCTGCGCATGAACAACAACCCTACTCACAGAAGTGTCTTCATCCCCTACTGGAACCTGTGAGATGAGCAACCTGAAGGCAGGTTCAGGTTTTCCAAATATGCAATCATTAAGATATCTTAAGGGCCATGCTCTCATGTTTCAACTATTCTCTCCACAGCAATATTACTGTCAATTAATATTTAACCCTCAACTCTTTCACCACAGGATCAATCCAAGTGGCCGCAACAGATCTCTCCATCGTCTTTCAACTTACTGCTCACTACTTCATTAGAGATATCAACCAATTCACCCATCTGCAAGGAATATCCTAGTCCTCCACTACTTTGATTTCAGTGAACAGGTGCCATCTTGAACATTGACACAAGTGCCGGCAGCCATTAACTGCACACCATAAGCACATCCTTTAAAAAAAAACCAAATTCAGTCAGGAAAGGCTTCCATTCCCTCTATTCAAAGGTCATTGTAAATCAAAACATGCTCATTATGCTGACAACACATTTCAGAAAAATAAACTTAACACATTCAGTGCCTAGCAGTTCGCAGAGAGATGGATTGAGGAGGATAGGAGCTATTCTCTACATCATTTGCTCCTTATACCCAAACACTTAAACATTCAACAACTGAATGGAAATACTATAAGATCCATGAGAAAAATAGAAACATAATGGACAGCCAAAGATTGTCTGACATTGAGAGTCTGTGGCTTCCTTCAGTCTAGCAACAGTTTACACTGCACACCAAAGAGATGAGGAGGGTTCAAGAAAATCAATGGAAAAACATTGGTGCTGAAAATCTGAAATAGAAACAGAAAATGCTGGAAACATCCAGTAGACACAGCAGCATCTATGGAAGAAAACAAATTAATATTTGAGATCATAGTCAGTGGTAAACAAGTGAAAAAGAAAGAATTTCAAGTTGCAAAGAGGGTGAGGCAAGGACAAATAGGACAAAGGAGAATTTTCTGATGGGGTAAGCTTGGAGCTACTGACCAAGTTATCAGGTTTAGAGAGAAAACATACGTGGCATGCGGCAAGCTGATCTTCTGGAAATTAAAACCAAGAAGATGTAGTCATCACAATTACTACATCCTTGCAGATTTCCTGCACTATTAGGACATAAGGAAGACCAAGATGATTAAGTCATAGATTCTGCTATTCAATAAGATCATGATTGATGCTATCTTGGACTATGTCTATAAGTCAGTTGATTATATTCAATGCTCACTGCTCAATAGAGTTGAAAGTTCTAAAAGATTCATAATCATTGAAAGAAATTCTCCCCTATCAATTTTAAAGAGACAAACTTGTATTCTGAAATCACATCCCTTTATTTACTAATCCCATATGAAATGAAACATCTTTTCTGTATTTCTGCTATCAAGCTTCCTCAATATTTTGCATGTTTCAATAAGACCAGGCACCTCATCTTTCTCCATAAAATCTCTTCATTCTAATGGACTTTCCCTAGACTTCCACTGCAAGTAATTTTCCTCTAACCAAGGAGAGCAAAACTGTAATCCAGGTCTGGTTTGATGGACTTCAGTTGGAAAGGGGGAAAAACATGTCCTGATTGAATTTCTGAACATTTTATTAATTTAAACTTTATACCTGGTGCAGGAGTATTCCATAAGATCACATATGAAAGCTTTTAAGCTTCCTTTCACAATCTTGCTTTTCCCACTAAAGTAATTCCAAGAACCTAGAACCACAACTCCTGTCAGTATTTATAGGAATTTCCGTCATTTACCATGATTTCCAGCTTGAAGGGATGGGAAGTTAGTCAGAAATTTATTTCTTTAAAAAAAGTTCAGTTCCTTAAATTACTTATCAAGGGAGTTCTGTTGAAGTTGATGATTGAATTAGATATGCAAAGATAGTTCACAAATATCAACTACTCCAATTCATTTCCTCATTCTTTAAACTAGCTTGTGTTAAGCCTGTAGAAAATCTTACTGAAAAATATTTTAAACATTTTAAATTAATTAGAGAAAGGGATGGCAGCTTCGGTTATAGTTGAAATAATAATATCTGCATGACAGTTCATTATAAACAAGACTGCTGAAATGGGAATGAGAGCGAGTACTCTAAAAATCTGGATTGCTGACCTTCAGGTGACCCAATGAACACACAGGATCGGATTCATTGTTAGACACACGTATGCACGTGCATATACATAATGATTCTCCTTTTATATACACTAATGTTAATTCAACATGAAGTAACATTTAATCCTATACTTAGGAGAGGGGAGGAGGAAATAATGAATTAAGCAAGAGCTTCTAAACAGATGGATGTGGAATAATAAAGCTGTTAAGACCACAGGGGAGGATTTCCTCTGTACTGTATATGCCTCAAAGGCAATTCTGGAATAAAGTAAATGCCATCAGAAGTTATCAAAGCCATTGAAGAGAAGAAAGTGCACAGGGCTTGGAAATTGTGGGAAAGTCTAGTATTCATCACCATTTCAAGTTAACTAAGTTTTATACGTGAACTGCTGGAGCTCATGGAAAGAAAGAACTCCCAGGATACTGGTATAATGACACAGTTAATTTTGCTGCTTCAAAACGCCAGGAACTGGGTTCAACCCCAACTTCCAATGTTGTCTGAGAGTTTGCTTCAGTTTCATCACACATTGTAAAGATGCTCTAGTAGGCTAACAGGACGCTATAAATTACCCCTCAATGTAGATAAAAGGCAAAAGACTCAAAAGGGGACTTGATGAGCATATCAGAGTTGTTCCAACGAATTCATGATAGGCAATAGGACTGATAAGATTGTTTCCCTGGGAGCCAGAAAGGACCTAATGGGTGAAATTGCCTCCTATGTCGTAAGAAGTCAAGGTAGCGTGAAGGAGATGGTCATTGTTGGACACTTATCAAATGTAACTTCCATTCACATCAAATATTTTGGGGGGGGGTCTTCTAAGTTATACATAAAAATACTGTTTCATGGCTCTCTCATTTCTCCTCTGGAATTCAAATATTATATCTAAAACTGGACCAGAATTGCCTGGAGCCAAGTAGTCCGAAAGGAAGACAAGGCGATCATTAGAAGAATTTTACTGGTGAATATGAGCAGCATAATTTAAAAAAAAGAACATCTTCTGCTTTATTGATGATTGAGTAAGCTTACTGGAGAAGTAATTGGCTAGACTTGCCCTGCATACCTTGACAATTTATTTTCTGCTGCGACAGAGTTATTACTGCATTGGGACAGTCTGGTAAGGATCACTAATAACATTGCAGCAAAAGTGCTCAGCACAACTATTCGATATTGGTGAGCTTTCCTCTCCACTGTGTTCAAAATTCTTTCATCTCCTCTTCTTCTTGCAACTTTCACCTTTTGGAGCTGAGTGTGTGAGGGATGGGGCTACTAACACTGAAGCTGGCATTATCTGGAAGAATATAGCCAGTTTTAAGGATGACAAAATCTGACATATGTCTGAAAGGTGTTGCCTCAGGTCAACTCTCATTGCACCCCCTCACTGCCAATACTTACAGGGCACCTAATCAGAACTACAGCCATCCAAATGCCCCCTTATTGAATCTAGTTTGATTATAGCCTGCTAGTGCTGATGATTTGGAACGGCTATTCAATTGACCACTTCGTCACATCTTCCTTGCAAATCCCAGCTATTCAACCAAGCCATTCTCAATTTTTAATCCACTGCTAACCCCAGATTGCAGCAATTTACTCAGGTAAATTAGGAAAGTGAGGTAAACGCTGTGAAGGAATTTACAGAATGCCTATGAGATAGCGTTTTAGACCAGCTTGTGGCTGAGCCAACTAAAAAGGCAATTCTGTAATGCAATTCCATGCAAAATTTTGCATATGGAACCAGATTTGTTCAGGAAGATTAAGGTAAAGTAACCCTTAGGTAGCAGTGAACATAATTTGACAGAAATCATCCTGCAGTTTGAGAGGAAGATGCTAAAATTGGAAGTATTGTATTTACAGTTGAGTAAAGGTAACAATGTCGGCATGAGAGAAGAGCTGGCCAAAGGTGACTGTAAAGGGACACAGGGATGACAGAAGAACAGCAATGGCTGGAGTTTCAGGGAATAACAGGGAAGATGCAGGATTGATCATCGCAAAGAACAGGAAGAATTCTATAGGGAGGATGAGGCAACTGTGGTTAACAAGGGGAGTCAAAGACAGTATAAAAGCAAATAAGAGGGCGTAAAATATAGCAAAAATTAGTGGGAAGCTTTTAAAAACCAACAAAAAACAATAATGAGAGAAAATATGAAATATCCAGAAAAAAAATAGTTTTTAACAGTTATATAAAGAGTAAAAGCGAGACAAGAATGGATGTTAGCCCTCTGGAAAATTATGTTGGAGAGATAGTAATGGAGGACAAATAAATAGCAGATGAACTCAACAATGTTTTGTTCACGTCTTTACTGAGGAGTGCACCAGAAATTCCCTAGCAGTACTCCAGAAATTCCAGAGTGTCAGGGGCCGAACTGAGTGCAGTCACTATTACTAATGAAAAAGTGCTTGGAAAACTGAAATGTCTGAAAATATATGTCAACTGGACTAAATGGACTTCACCTCACACTGTTCTGAAAGAGTTGCTGAAGCAATTGTGGGGGCAATGGTAGTGATCTTTCTCGAATCTCTAGATTTTGGAATGGTTCTAGAGGACTGTAGTATCACAATGTCATTCAGCCTTTAAGGAGAGAGGGAGGTAAAATACAGGAATTTATAGGTGGTTAGACTGACTTCAGTAGTTGGCAAGATGTTAGAATTCATTATTAAAGATGAGGTTGCTAAACAAGAGCTCATTATATTATAGGAAAGATATTAGCATGGATAGAAGATTGTCTGATTGGCAGAAGACAGAGTGGAAATAAAGTTACCCATTCTGGTTGGCTGCCAGTGACCGCTAGTGTTCCGCAGGAGTCAGTATTGGGTCTGCTACATTTCATGTATTAAGGTGGAGGGGCAAGTACTGTTGAGGAATCAGGGAGTCTGCAGAGGGATTTAGACATATTAGGAGAATGGGCAAAGAAGTAGCAGATGCAATATACTGTAGGGAATTGTTTGATAATGCACTTTGGTAGAAAGAATAAAGGTGTAGACTATTTTCTAATATGGGGAGTAAATTTAGAAATTGGAAGTGCAAAAGGACTTCGAGTCCCTAAATGTTAACTTGCAGGTTGAGTCATTAGTAAGGAACGCAAATGCAATTTTAGCATTCATTTTGAAAGGACTAGAATATAAAAGCAAGGATGCAATGCTGTGGTTTTAGTAGACATTGATCAGACCACATTTTGAATTCTATGAGCAGTTTTCAGCCCCATGTCTAAGAAAGGATAAACAATAGACAATAGGTGCAGAAGTAGACCATTCGGCCCCTCGTGTCTGCACCGCCATTCTGAGATCATGGCTGATCATTCACTATCAATACCCAGTCCCTGCCTTGTCCCCATATCCCTTGATTCCCCTATCCATCAGATATCTATCTAGCTCCTTCTTGAAAGCATCCAGAGAATTGACCTCCACCGTCTTCCGAGGCAGTGCATTCCACACCTCCACAACTCTCTGGGAGAAGAAGCTCTTCCTCAACTCTGTTTTAAATAACTGACCTCTTATTCTCAATCCATGCCCTCTGGTACTGGACTCTCCCAACATCTGGAACATATTTCCTGCCTCAATCCTATCAAATCCTTTAATTATCTTAAACGTTTCAATCAGATCCCCTCTCAATCTCCTCAATTCCAGCGTGTACAAGCCCAATCTCTCCAATCTCTCTGCGTAAGACAGCCCTGCCATCCCAGGAATCAACCTAGTGAATCTACGCTGCACTTCCTCAATTGCCAGAATGTCCATCCTTAAACCTGGAGACCAAAACTGTACACAATATTCCAGGTGTGGTCTCACCAGGGCCCTGTACAAATGCAAAAGGACATCCTTGCTCTTGTATTCAATTCCCCTTGTAACAAAGGCCAACATTCCATTTGCCCTCTTCACTGCCTGTTGCACTTGCTCATTCACCTTCATTGACTGGTGAGCTAGGACTCCTAGGTCTCTTTGCATTTCTCCCTTGCCTAACTCTACACCGTTGAGACAATACTCTGCCCTCTTGTTCCTGCTTCCAAAGTGGATAACTTCACATTTATTCACATTGAATGACATCTGCCAAGTATCTGCCCACTCACCCAGCCTATCCAAGTCTCCCTGTATTCTCCTAACGTCCTCTTCGCATGTCACACTGCCACCCAGTTTAGTATCATCAGCAAACTTGCTGATATAGTTTTCAATGCCCTCATCTAAATCATTGACATAAATCGTAAAGAGCTGAGCTACATAAATCGTAAAGAGGATGTGCTGGCATTGGAGAGGGTTCCAAGGATGTTTGCAAAAATTAAACTGGGAATGATAGAGTTACACGTGAAGAACGTTCAATGTCTCTGGGTGTGCACTCACTGAAATTTAGAAGAATGAAGGATTACTAATTGAAACCTACAAAATACTGTAAGGTCTGGATAGACACAGGGAGAATATTTTCAATAGTGGGAAAGTCTGGGACCAGAGGGCACAACCTCAGAATAGAAGGATGTCCCTCCAGAACAGACATGAGGAGGAGTTTCTTTAGGCAGAAGGTGGTGAATCTGTTGAATTCATTGCCACAGACAGCTGTGGAGGTCATGTCAATGGGTATATTTAAAGTGGACGTTGATAGGTTCTCGATTAGTAAGAGTGTCCTTGATTAGGACGGTAGGAGAATGGAGTTGAGAGGGAAAATAAATCATCCATGATCAAATGACAAAGCAGACCTGATGGGCCAAACATCCACATTCTGCTTCTATTCTTATGGACTGCATCCTTACTCACAAGTGGCATTGTGACTCCAGTACTATGTCCTACTCCTCCACGGACCAAAACCTTCACTTCAGTACTACTTAACCTAATCCTCTACCTTCCTCCCTCTCTGACCCCAATTCTCCTCTCCAACTTGAGTTCCAATCCCAGTTCCAAAATCATTCTACCCATCCACCTCGAACCAGTGCCTGCACATCTTCTCCTTAATCGGGATCTTTTGTTTTATCTATTGACTTTGCATAACCTGGGCATTACAGAAAGGTCATCGTTTATTACCTATCAATAATTGCTTTCAAAATTCCAAGTACATATACAATATGTCACAACGTACTACCATGAGCTTCATGCTGCTCTTGCGGTGTGAGTGGACACTTGTTTGGGAAATGCTTGGTCAAGTTACCTCATTGTATTATAGCATCCTGATCTCGCTAATCTAGTTCAATCCTCCCTCTACCCCCACCCACTTCTGAGTTAGAAAGTCAGTACCAGACATTTTATCACACAATGTATCTTGTGCACGATAAACATTCACTTTTTATGTATTTCACCTGAAATGGATATGGTCTCCATTCTCAGATTAACACACCTTTAGATGCTGTATAATTTCTAATCCACATTAAACAAACTGCATAAATTGGGTGGCACAGTAGTGTAATGGTTAGCACAACACTCTACAGAACCAGCGACCTGGGTTCATATCCCACCGCTGCCTGTAAGGAGCACGCACATCCTTCCCATGACCGCATGAGTTTCCTCCGAGTGCTCTAGTTTCCTACCCCAGTCAAAGGCATACCCGTTTGTAGGCTAATTGGTCATTGTGATTAGGCTCGGGTTGCTGGGCAGCATGGCAAGAAAGGCTGGAAGGGCCTACTCAGTGTTGCATCTCAATAAATATATAGCAGCTGGAAATTTTAGACTTTTTTTAAAAAACCAGTTTTTTCGTACCCTGGTTGTGCTATTATAACTTGCATGCTTAACATCTGCAAAGCAGGAAAATTGCCAGAAATTGAGAGTTACGTCAACTGACCTGGGGAAATGGGCAGAATTTTATTCAGTCTTTTGTAAATGTCAACAGCAAAGTCCACTTGCAGAGTTCTATCCAATACAATTGCAGCTTGCAATACAAAATTCTCTGTTATTGTATGTTATCTTTAAAGTTGATATTGAAAAGATACAACTAATCATTAGCTTTCATCTGATCACCAGTCCAATTGAGCAGGATATACACTGCCAAAAACAAAGCATGCCAGTCTCCCCAAAGGCACTGATGTTGAGTACAATACTAAACATAGTAATGAGCATGCTGTCTCAGTTGGAATATCTTAATTTATTTTTAATACAGTAAGAAAGCTCGCTTCATGCGGAACAGCAAAAATTCTCTACAACCTTTCGTTACTAGTGTGCTTACTGCTTTAGTGAAGTGCACATACATGATGTGGTGGTTAAATAACGTACGCCATTTATGTACTTCTTAACGCATAATGCATTATGTAAACAAAGATTGCTTAATCAAACATTTACAATATCACTGAATTATTAAATATACCATACTTCTCTCTGCTTAGCTATAAACTCCAAGTCAAGGTGGAATGAAACTCAACTGAAATATTTAACATATTGCTCTCTCACACAGTATATCATACAACACAACTACAATATATTCACAGCATTGTAAATTTTAAACTGTTCTATTGAGGTCTAAAGATTTAATCACTGTGGAGGATTGCTTATTCTTATTGGTTAACTTCTTTCCTGACAAGGGGTTCTTACCCGCCAAGCAGAGTGTCTTTGTGGCTGTGAAACAATCTCAGGTTCTGGAACCTTCTCAGTGGTGGTTGTAGGAGTTAACTTTGGGACT
This sequence comes from Hypanus sabinus, assembly GCF_030144855.1. NCBI lineage: Eukaryota > Metazoa > Chordata > Chondrichthyes > Myliobatiformes > Dasyatidae > Hypanus > Hypanus sabinus. The sequence continues at coordinate 21,547,733 of NC_082720.1, forward strand.
GCAGGAAGTTCTGACAGCTCTGGACACCTTTTTTTTCTCTAACAATTGACTCTGGTCTTAACTGATCAATGTGTCCTCACCAGATGATAGCAGATGCAATCTGCACTATGTAGCAGAGTGGTCCAGTTCTATCCTTAATCTTTCTACATACCCACTTTGATCAGCTCTGCAGTCTCTTGGCAGAACTACTTGTCCAGAAGTGAAATGCTGAAGCTCCTTGCTTGAGAAGCCCTCAGTTTGTCTCAGCTGTTTGTCCTAAACACTTCTTCAGAGACTGGGGTTGAGGAGATCCAAGTGTGAGTGCAAGGAATGAAGCAGGAACAGCACAGCTAGTGAGTTGTTGGTAGTTGAGTGGGCTGCATTGCGAGGTGCAAGGAGAAAATTGGAGAGCTTCTGATTCAATGTTTGTGTAATGTGTTCTGCTGACATTGCTTGCAGGTGTGTTCTTCAAAGTCTGGAAACACCTTTCCACCAAGCAATTTGTAGCTGGGAAGTACAGTGCAGATGTAATATGTCTTATCCCATTCATTTTCAGAAATGACTGAAACTGTTACACAACAAACTGTGGTCCATTGTCACTAAGTGTTCTGGAACACCAGACCTTGAGAAGAGGTTTCTCAACCCATCAACAGTGTGCTCGATCTACTGATCTAGCCAAGGCCATCAGACTAAGCTTCAAGTCAAAGCTTTCATTTTGACCACACCTTGATGACCAGCATGTAGCTCCTCCAACACTTCAGCTCTCAGTTTGGATGGTGCAACAATTCTCAATCCCCAAACAAAGCAATCCCTGTCAAGGACGAGTTCATCACAGCCGTGGTAAAAATTGGGGAGCTGGCATTTCTGCTGCACATTCCAGTCAGTTTGGGATGCCAGATAGACTTGAGAGTGTGGGATCTTTCTGGTTTCACTTTGGATAGGAATAGGAATAGGAAGGCTGTTGATTTGTGTTCGGGAGCATATGTCAAGAGGAGTGTCCTCTTTTGTAAATTTTTCAGCTATTTCCTTTTTCAAGGGTAATTGGGACAAGCCATCAGCACTTCCACAATTAGTCATCCTCTTGAATTCAATCTTGTAATTGTATCCTCCAAAAAAAAGAGTCCATATCTGTGCTTATGCTGTGGCTGTCAAGGAACAGCCTTCTATGGATTGAAAAGCGGTTGATTATCAGTAATGAGGGTAAATTCTCTTCCATACAATGGTTGAAACATTTTACACTTCAAACCAGACTGACAGCCTCTCTGTTAATCAGTGCATTTTTTTTATTCTACAGTGGTAAAGGAACATGATGCAAAGGCTTTGGGGTGTTTACTTCCATCGCTCATAACATGTGACATGCTGCACCTATACGTCACAGGCAAGCTTCTGTGGACAATGTGGGTCATAATTTGTGAGTACAGAGTCTGATGTCACCATTTACTATATCTTTTGGAAAGCCACCTCACACTGTTTTGTCCATTGCCATATCTTCCCGATCTCTAGTAACGTGTTGAAAGAGTGGAGCACAGTAGCCAGGTTTTGCAGGATCTTTTTATGCTAATTGTAAATTCCTGTAAAGGACCACCACTGTGATGCGTCCTTTTGGCCTTGGGGCATCCACCACTGTGATGCGTCCTTTTGGCCTTGGGGCATCCACCACTGTTTGACTTATGCAATTCTTCTGGGTCAATAGTGTGATCATAGTAGGTTTAAAGCATTCACACTTGTCACATCGTGCTCCGAGTTCATAATCTTCTAATATTTCTAATCCTGTCTTGTGGTTTTGGCAATGTTCCTTGTCATCCTCATCGGTAACAGTGATGTCATCTTAGTAACACAGTGCCTGGACAGCCTTGCAGCACCTGGTTGTCTGCCAGAGTGCAGATACTACTCCAAAAATACCTATTGTAGTGATAAAGCCCTTCGTAATGGTGAGAACCACTTTTCCCTCTGGTTCCAGCTCCATCTGTAGGTGGCCCTCAGCTAAGTCCACTTTGCTGAAGTGTTTTCCTCCAGAAACGTTAGCAAAGATATCCTTTGTCCTTGGCAGAGGGTATTGATCTACTTTCAGTATTGGGTTGATGGTGACCTTAAAATTACTGCGGATTCTGACAGACCCGCTTTCCGTGGCTACTGAGACCATTGGCTCCACAGAAACTTCAAAGGACTTCCTTCAGCCTCCATGCAATCTAGCTCAGTAGCTATTTTATGATGGATGGTATGAGGAACAGGAAAGCTTTGTAAAATTTGGTTGTGACATTTTCATTTAACATCATTTTACCCTTGATATGTTTGAGTTTTCCAATGCCATCCTTGAATACTGCTGTGGCATCAGCCAGTACCTTTCTTAATTAGCCTTAAGCTACCTCTGTTGCAGGTGACGTGGCATGCAAATGGTGGATGGATTTCCAATCAAGTTGTAATTATCCCAGCCAATCATGCCCCACAATATTGCCCCTCCTTGCTTTTACCATATACAAGCACAATGTGGCTTGTTGGTTGTTGTATTTCACTGTTACAAATGTCATTCCTGCAAGAGTTATCTTTTCTCTGGTTCAAGTTCTTAGTTGGATATCTGCAGACTTCAGTTCAGTATCTTTGAAATGCCATTCAAACTCATTTTGTGGAATGACTGAAACAGTGAGCCAGTGTCTAATTCCATTTCAATTAATTTGTCATTCACTTCTGGAGTAAGCCATATTGCTCATCCATTGTTAGGTTTCACATTGCAAATCTCAAAGCTGCTCAGTCCAGTGTCACTCTCATCATTATCATCAGATTTTTCCATTAACAGCATACAGATTAGTGCTCTCTTTGAAACTGCAACTTGATTTTTATCTTCATCTCTTCTCTGTGCCCATTTTTTGTCTTCCCAACACGCTCTTTGTACGTGTCCTACCTTTAAACCTGCATTCTGCATTCAACAATGGTTTCTGCACTGCTTTCATGATATCAGAGAAGCTCTTTTTGATTGGTTGGTTTAGAGTAGTTAAACTTCTAAGCAAATTATATTCATTTTCACCTACTGTACTCAGCAAAACTGGCATTCATCTCTCATTGGCTATTTCATTCATTTCACAATACTGTTGAACACATTCAATATACGTTTGTACATCATCCAGTTATCTATTGTGAAACTGATGTGTAAAGGGGGTTTCTTCTTTTTTTCTTTGTTACTGTGTATGTAATCAAAATGGCTTCTTTGTTTTGTTAAAAGCAGGAATGCTTCTTTGTTGCGAGGGAGTGCTGGAAGCTTGTTTGGGTTAAAATTTACTGATAACGAGAATTGTATTCCTTTGTAAACCAATTGGGATTAATGTTGTTCTTTCTTCTGAGTCTGTAAGCTATTGTTGGCGGGCTTTTGGGGAGATTGGCGCGAGGGGGTGAGAAAGAGAGGACGCGATGCTGTAAACTGGGCGAGGAATGGACCCCAAGCGGGGGTCCGAGGCCAGGAGGTACTCCGAGGAGAGGAGATGAAGCTAGATGTGCTTGGTTGACCACTTCGGATGGTCCTAAGCTGCGAGTCGAGGAGTTCGGAGGGGATCGAATGGTGGCCAGAAGACTTCAGTAATTGAGCTCCAACGGTTGTGCACAAAGTGGTTTGGACTTTGATAAGTTTAGTGCCTTTTTCTTTATTTTTTTTCTTCATATATACTGTATCGTTATTAATCACTTAGTTATAGTAACCTTTATAAATTGTACTCATTTAATCGCATATGGTGTACTGTCTGTTTTTGGGCGAGGCGGGGACATCACACAGCATCCACACCAGCTGATTACCCAGTTTGGGGGGCTGAAGGCTGCTCCCCCTAGACGGGAACGAGGGACCCAGGGGGTTACAGATGCATCTATCTTTATGAAGTAGCCAGTCATTTCTGCTTTTGTTTTTAAATTTATTGTCACCCAGTACTCAACCATGAACCCATGAATTTCATCTGTCTTCTGCCCTATTTTTAAAAAACTCAAGCAATCTCTCCCCTACCAAATAAATATGTGCTTCACTATTTTTAAAAAACAAACATCTCTCTGCCCTTCTTTTTGCTACGTGTGCAATGCAGGCAGTTCAACCAGAACTGGAAGCTTCAAAGGAGACCTAGTCACATGCAATCAGTGTTGTACAGTGTTCAGTAATAAAATGTTCTAGCCTTTATCAAAACTAAGTTTGTCTTTATTAAGAGCAAATATAACACCCTCCAAAGATAAAAAAACATGCTGTGCTTCAGCAGGTAGTTAGTTGTCTGGGGTTCGCTTTAAAACTTCCTCGTTGCTGCTGTTATGTTTTTTAACTCCAGAAATTTAATCCAAAGTAAAGCACAGAAGCCAGAGATACTTGTATACTTAGTTTCTCTTTAGTGAGTAAGTATGACTTGGAGGCATAGTGACGTATGCCATTCACATACTTTTACATATAACCTTTAATGAATTATGTAAATAACAAAGCATGCTTAATCAAACAATGTATTTACAATATCACTCAAATATTACTGGAATATTAAATACACCACACTTACCTCCTTGTTATATTTCAATGATCCATTGTATAAATTGTGTGTAACAATTTCAGATGATAATCACACTTGTAGGTGTAATTCTGTCAATGGCTTCTGCCAAATTACCAATTGGTCTCTTGTACAAAGTACTTAAGGTTACTTTCACTTGCAACCTCAGAGCTCATATCAGTGAATACAAATATCTAAACAATTTCGAAGAAACAAATGGGGAAAAAAGGCAAAAAAAATGTACCTTGTATAATACAGACAATGGGCAGTGAGCAGGCTTATGCAGTATTCTCTCAGTACTACATCTTTAAACTGCATCAGCACAATGCAGAGTAATAAATCTCAATATGACATAGAGGGAAGCTACTGATTAGCTTAGAAAGAATCAATTTGGCACTCCTACTGCCCTTGAAATGGGATTGTGTTTCTGCTGAGCAAACAATTACATACCAAGTAATTTATTAAGTTTGAGGTAACTATGGGATAGTAGTTGAATCAACCAGCAATAATGTGAAGCCTATTGCATTGTACTCCAGTATTTGTGCATGTGTGTGTGTGTGTATACATACATATATAAAAAACAACACTACATACCAAACAATGCTAAACCTGCATTTGTATTTACAAGGAGGGAACTAAATGTACAATTTAAAACATTTCATTAGCTTGTGATTTATTTTTAAAATTCGTGAATGCAAATTGCAAACTTGTGAAATTTGGGAAAGAAAAGTGTTAAGTCTCAACATTTAGATTAATCTCTATTAGAAAATAAGAGATTGCTTTATTATAGTCAAATTATGTCATATTCATCTTGCATATCAACGAAACTCACTCATCAATCGCCAAATTAGTGATTTAATGATAGAGTCTGCTCCAAGTTTAGATCCCTCCCACCTACCAGTGGCTAAAATCTGTGTTCATACCTAGCAGACATGAAAAAAATCCTGAAACAGAAATAGCAAGGCATACATTTCACCAATTGTTAGTTCTTATTTTACAATAATTTAGAGAAAGGAATGAAACGGCTGGAGGTGCACTGAATTCCATACTAGCTGGATGTCTTGGTGTGGTGAGTGGCAGAATGGAAAGATTTGCTGGATTATAAGTAGAAAAGCTGTGACAGATAGCTCAATGAGAGTGAACAATCATTCAATTAAAATACAAACATTTTGCAGATTTTGCTTAGATGCAAGCTTGATTGGCAAATCTATTTGACTTGAAATTAATTTAGTTTGTTAGCTAAAACGTGAATATTTATCTCAGCCAGAATAACATTTGATGAGTCCATTGGAAGTGTTTAAATGTTATTGACAATGCATCATCTCTCAAAATGAACCACTAGGGGAGCAAATCCAGGAACTTGAGTCTATTTAACATGGCAGATATATAACTGTTTCAATGCACTATTCCAAGCAGTAATATGCCTAAAACTCTTTCAATTTTGTGTTTTATATTCTGTGTTTTTCACACCTTTTTTGTTGCCAGTTGCATGATATTTTGCAAGGATTGGGGGTTTGTTGTTTCTCTTTGAACGGGTTCCATGGTTTCCTTTGTTTCGTGGCTGTCTCTGGGGAAGATGAATCTCAGGTTTGTATACTGCACACATTCCTTGATAATAAATGTACCTTGATTTTTTAATAGTTAAAACCAATTCCAAATTTATTCCGACCCTTTGTCACAGGCTAATTCTCCAGTTATTAACAAAATTCAATTCACAGTTTATAGTTTAAGACATAATCTAATTGAATGTTTATTCTATCACCTTTTGAAATTCACTTTTGCATTGTGAAAAATGTGTTCCAAATCTCGGAGATCACTGTAAAATATCCAGAAATTGGCAATCCAAGAGGCACACTCTAATTTACAGAAAGTGATGGCTAATCCAATGGAGCAATTTGAGATGCTAAATCTAAAAACAAAATCTGATACGTGAGGAAAAAGAAATGTCAATGTTTTAAAAAATACAGTTACATAATGTCAAAAGACATAATGACAGCTAATTTCTCTCCTCTCCTGTGTTTTCCATCTTCCACCTCTTATTTCTAGTTCAGGACAACTAGACTACCTGCTATCAGATCGTGATGGGTTATCTAAGTGATGCCAAGAGCTCAGCACTAATGCAAGCAACATCAAGACCAGAGTAGTTTAGTTCTGAAACCACTTCATCAATTCACTGCATCTTTAATCAATTAATAATGACAAAGCATGACATAAAAATTGAACTGAGCCACTAACAATAAAATTAGATAGGTGACAAAGTTCTGCCGAATGATTAGGTTTCCCACTTTCCAGATTGTTGCCAGCATGTACTGCTCATCCCTTATTTCCCTGAACAAGTGGCTCGCCAGGCCATTGCAGAGTCAATCACAAAAATGAAACCCCAGCACAGATCAAAACCGGGTAAGGAGGTCACATTTCCTACAAAGATTATCATGGGATTTACCACATCAGTAGCTTCTCTTTATGGTCAATTCTAAGGCGACGCAGTAGAATATTAATAGAATCTATCTCGTCTCATTCTACAGATGCTCAGTAGAGAGCATCCTAACAAGCTGCGTCACTGCTTGATATGGAACTGCGGCAGACAGGAGGGCTCCGCAATAGGTAGTGAAAAACTGCGAAACACATCACTGGCACCAACTACCTGTCATCAAGGCAGATATTCAGAAGGGTGCCGGAAAAGGGTCAGTAACACCTTGAAGGATACCACCCACCCTGCTCATACTGTTTGTCCCACTCCCATCAGGGAGAAGACCACATAGCATCCACTCCAGACTCAAACATAGTTACTTTCTCCAAGCAGTAAGGCTGATCAATACCTGCACCCAGTAACACCACCACTACTTTATTTTCCTTGTCAGTCACCTTATGTACAGTCTAGCATCACTTTATAGGTTATATATCTGCACAAACATTTACATACACACACAATCTTGTGTATTTATATTTATTGTTTATGTTATTATAGTGTTCTTTATCTTTTGTGGGAGGTTTTTTGCACTGTATTAGATCCAGAGTAGCAATTATTTCATTCTCCTTACACTTGTGTACAGGAAATTACATAGTCTTAAACCTTGAATTTGGTTTTCCGGACTGTGAATCAAGTAACTTAATGCAATGTTCCTTTGTATTACATTAGTTCTTCCAGAGTCAGTGCCCTTGGGAACTTGGATGACTAGAGAAGTGAAGGAGGAATTTAAAAACAACATTTTTTTAAAAATCTGGCAGGCCAATGAACAAATTGAGCTCAAAGAGAAACACAATAAAGATAGTATTTTGGAAGAAATACATAGTCAATATTTTAAAATGGTATGTTTTAAGAGGGATTAAACAGCTGGGTGATTGGTTCAGTATTATTCAAACTGAGACAGGAAACATCATGAACACAAGGTTAGATGGATGTGATAATGGAGTGAAAAGGGATTGAAAGCTCATTTTAGGCTCAAATTTGATTCAGCCTTAGGCAATGACCAGGAAGACAGAGTGTTGCAAAACAAAGAAATAACACTGCACAACAGCTGAATTTGTTGCAATCAGTTCAAGCCCCAGATCTTAGGTACAATTATATTACTAAACAAGTTGAACTGTTTTCATTCGAGTCACAATATTTAGGAACAGCAGCAGCAAATTAACAGACATTATTAAGCAAAACTGAGGAAGTTTGACGAACTCCAACCACAAGGACCAAAACTGGTGAGAAAAGGGGAAGACAGTTCCATTTACCATCTGTCAATTAACCAAACACTCTCACTTCTTCAATAAGGTTGATCAATACAAACCTTTAAATGCTGAGCGTCATTCTATTTTGGTAAAATCGAGTTTTTGCAGGAAGCCAGAAAGGCCATGTGCTGTAAGTGCTATATTGTGAAAGGGAAGGGAAAGTGTACCTGTAGCCATCCTGCAGTTGGAAAAGGTAATTAGCCTGATATAGTTACAATTATGAAAATAGACATTTTGATGCAACTTTAGATCATGGCCAGAATGAGAGATAGTGTCATAAATACAAATAAATAAGATTGCACAACAGTTGAAAGTGTGTTAATGTGAATTGCCCAGAGTATAAATAGATGGCTGGACAATCAGGGGAAATAGAAGGAACTGAGACAAAGTAACCAACCAGGAAGAAAAAAAAATGGGAGACGGGGATTGATGTGTCTATCAGAGATTTAGTACAAGTTATGGTGAATATCTTCCATGGATATCACAGAAAATACAGAAGTGATTTAAGGGAAATCTTCAGACGAGTTCCAGCTCTCAGCTGAAATTAGAAATTTTTTTTTGAAAAACAAACACTCCTTATGGTATGAGATGATAACTGGTAATTTAAATGAATAACATTTATTTAATAAAAGAATTTGTAATGTGCAAAGCACCATTTCCTATTCTGGATTTCTCTACAGAAGCTGATGCCCACCAAAACCCTCAGTGACAAAACCTTGTAGGAGCATGCAAGCAGTCACTTATTTACTATAACTTCTCAAGTGATATCAATAAATCTTTGAATTTGAACTAACTGGTAGATGAAATACCATCATCAGAAAATGCTCAGAACAATGAAGGTGGCACATTAATCAGAGAAGATACTACACTTGCCTTAAAGATATCCCAAAGCAAACAAAAAGGATGAGTGTTGGTTTATATTGATTCTTGAAATTGAGGTCAAACTCATGACAACAGTAAGTGAATGCATTCATTATCATTTTCAGAATAACGTAATGTCTCTGTTAGTGCATTTTCCAGGAAGCTGAGGAGACACAGGAGACAGTAATTATTGGAATTTGGAATGTTTTGAAGAACATGTGTAGCAGCAAGAGAGCCAGGAATAAAAGTTTTATTCCTTTTTTCTCCTTTTCTTCCACTTACCAACAGGAGAACAAATGGAAATCCAAAGTCCAAAACACAATGAAAACTGAACAACTTCAAGATAAACAAAAATCAAACTCAATTTTTAGCAAGTGACTCAACTTTTCTACATCTTTTCTACCACAGCTGCGACTGATCATCTTTTTCACTGGATTAGGAAATATATTCACAAACTTCTCAGTGGGGGCAATCAGATGAGATCATCTACCCACTTCCCTGTAACTCAATAAAACAGAAGTGAAACACAGGAAATGAAATACAACCCAAGCTCCCAATTGCTTCTTTCATCTTGTGCTAAAATATTTTCAGTGAAGATATTTCTAATTTACTTCAATATGCAAAAAAAAAAATCATAGATGAATTGAAATTTAAAGGACTCCAATTTGTATTTAATGTTCAATTTCTTTGGCACTTGGAGGACCTCTGATGGTTGGGGTTGACCATGGATGCTGCATCCAAGCTAGCAACATAATATGCAAGGAAGGGCAGTACAATATGGAGAGCAAACTGTTGTCCATGCATCAGGCTCACCCTCTCCATGCAGCTGATGAATCCAAAGGAATAGCAGAAACTGATATATTTTGGCATCAGCAGTATTACAGGAATTGCCAGACAGGACTGCCTTAAGGACTCCAGCTCTGGATTTTTTCCCTTGGGGATTACTCCTGAAGCCTTTCCCGGATCTATCCGCAAGCAAGCAGATGTTTGAGATCAGAATTTTCCTTTTCCTAGATGAGCTGCCAACTATGGCCGAACAATCTGCCTGAAACAACTGGTTTTAAGGTACAAGTCACCCACCTTTACCCCTTGCTAGAAACAGCCAGGAGTGAAAATGAAACACTTTCACTACTTCAAGTTAGGAACTACAATGAATTTGAAGGAATCAACAATCACCTTCAATGTTACAATGAAAATGAAGATATGGAAGAGGAAATCATCAATGGCATTGTATGAAGTCAATTATCTATTCTAGGCACTTCCACTAATTTTGTTCATTTACATTCTAACAAAGAATGTGGCAGGTAAGCTTCTCAATCAATAATATTAGGAACTAATGCACAGTATTAATACACATTCAGTTAATTGGTGCAACCACTCAATTGGGCCAAAATATACTGTTCCCAGTCTGTCCCAATTAATCAGAATCCACTATATTTTAGTCGAGCTAATTTTCAATACTTTCAGTGGTTATTCTGCTTAGATCTAATACCATGGGGACCATGAAATACAAATGAGAAAATTCTGGAAGTCCTCACAAGTCAAACAGCATATATGGGGAGAAAAATAGAGTTAAAATACAAGGTTGTTGACCATTCATTGTTTCTCTCTCTGTAGATGCTGTCCAGTGACCTGGTGATTAATTGGGGCAAAATGTACTGATCCCAATGTGAACCAATGAACAGAAATTCACTGTATATATCTACATAACTACAATGATTTTTTTCAACGATGTCAGCAAGTCAGGCTAAATCTATATACTTCTTTTCTACCTTCAGAGGGTAATATTTGCTACCTTGCAATCTGCTGGCACTGATTAAGAAGCAAAGGACTTGTCAACTCTAGATTAGACAATTATTTGTGCATTTATCTCCTTTCCAAACCTCAAGAGCCAAGCCATCGGGATTTTCTAGAGTCATTCCCTTTAATTTCCCCAATTGTCTTTCCTTTGGTGGTGACATTAAATACCTTTTGGTTTCTTGGTGTCATTCAACCCAAGTTTCCTTCCATTTCTATAATTATATAACCTGCAATGAAGACGGATTTAAAATGTTTAATGCCTCAGCCATCTTCTTTATTCCACACTATAATTTCTTCTGCCATTGTCAAAAATAAACACAGGTCCCACTGAGACACTATTTTTATCTCCATGGTGACAGAAACTCTTCAAATGATGCCTTTTACAACTTCAAAATGTTACTCTTACTTTATCTTTCCACTTTTATCAATTTTCAATCATTCAGTACTGTGTGTTTAAAATCTCACAACCTTCAGGTTTGCTGCACCTTTGTCACCATTTTAAGAATCATCTTTCCATTTAATCCCATCCTTAACTTCCTTCATTGGTTGCAGATGGATGGCTTTTCTCCTGGATGTTTGTTCTATTTTTCAATGAAGTCTACCTTTTTCAAGAATTTTACACTAGTTAAATTTTAAACCTTTAAACGCTAGCCACTTCTTTTAATAATCCAAGGGATGTACCTTGGGTGTTTGTCAGCCATTAAATTTCCTTGGCAATATTTCTTTACTAATAATGATTTCCTTCAGTTACTCTTGCTTCTCTCACACATAGAACAGTATTGTAGGGAAACGGGCTCTTCAGCCCACAATATTGTTCCTAATTAAACTAGTAATTATATGCCTAATTAAATTAGTCTCTTCTGACTACTCAGGTCCCTATACCGGCATTCTTTACACATACAAGAGCATCTTAAACACCTCCATCTGATTGGCCTCCACTGCCATCCCTATCTGCATATTCCAGGCACCCACGTCTGTATGAAAAAAAACCTCTGCATATCTCCTTTGAATATACCTCCTCTCATCTTAAATGCATGCCTGCTAGTATTAAACATCTCACACTCTGGACAAAGGCATTTGCTATCTACTCTATGGCCCCTCATAATTTTATCAAATTCTATTAGAACACCCCTCAGCCTCTACCACTTCAACAGAAAACAACCCAAGTTTGTGCAACCTCTTTTTATTGCACATGCCCTCTAATCTGGGTAGCAAGTCAGTAAACCATTTCTGCATCCTCTTCAAAGACTCCAAACTTTTTTTGGGGTGATCACAACTCAATTGAATACTCCAAATGTGGCTTAACCAGAAGTCTATAAAACTGCAACATAACTTAACTCAAGCTCAGTGCCTTGACTAATAAAGAGAAGCAGGCCTTACCAGTGCAGTCGCTCTAAACTTAGACTCAAGATCCCTCTATATATTAATAATGTTAAAGGTCTTTGCATTAACAGTGTACAGTCCTTTATGTTTGTTTGATCTCTGATAGTGCAATACATAACACACATTCCAATTATCTGTATCTACAAATTATTTATATCCTGCCATATCATTTGGATAACCTTCTACACTAGCTGCAACACCACCAATCTTTGTGTCATCAGCAAACCTACTAACCCACCGATCACAAACTGTAGGGCCCCTTGTATAGATCTACATGGAAAATAATCACTGATCTCAAGCCAGAATAAACCCCATCAACCATTACTCTGTCTTCTGTGAGCAAGCCAACTTTGAATCTCATATTAAACCCTTCCTACCATATTAAATGCCAAGTAGGCAACATTAACAGCTTTACCTTCATCAATCAGTTTTGTCACCTCCCTGAAAAACTCAATCAAGCTAGAAAGACCACTAATTGTCCCTAATTTGACAATTCCAAAGGCTCATAAATTATATACCTACAAACTCTCTCCAATAGTTCACTCCCCTGCCACTGATGTGAAACTCAAGTCTATAGTTATCAGTGTAGGTTTTCTCAAATAAAACAAAGTAAGGCTCTTTACATTTGGTGACTTTTATTGAACCTACACACAAAAATGCGCTAAAGTTCTTTACATAAAACGTCATCATGTCAGACCAGCCCCTTAAAGTGAAAGCCCAACTCAATGTCAGTGGATGTGAATTATGTACTTTTCTCCCAATTGCATTACCCTACACCAATAATGAAATAACATTAGTTACTTGCCATTCCCCTGGAATCTCACTTGTGGCTGGAAAGGACATAAATATCTTGGTCAAGACCCCAACAATCTCATTTGGCCCTGGGAATTTATCCAAATTAACATCCTTCAAGAGACCCAACATTATTGATCTCACCATTTTGAATATTCTTCTCTTTGGTAAATACTGAAACAAAGTTCTCATTTAGGATATTGCCCACACTTCCTGCCTTCAAGGACATGTTCTCTCATTGATCAACAGCATTATATTCACATCACATGTACCATTGAGTGTTGAAACCAAAATATTTCACTTTAGTTTCATCCGACCACATGACGTTCTTCCACATCTTTACAGTTTACGTGACAATTTGCAAAGTCTTTATGGCCAAGGGCATTTTTTTTTCAAAAAGTGGTACCTGTGGCGTAAATCTAATACTGTGCATCAGTCAGGTAACACATCCCTACAGTAAAGTATGGTGAAAGAAGCATCATGCTATGGAGATGCTTTTCAGCAGCAGGGACTGGAAATCCGGGCAGGATAAATAGGAAGATGGAGGCTGCTAAATACAGAGAGTTCCTGGACAAAAACCTGCTGGCCTCTGCCAGAAAGCTTAGACTGGGGAGTAAGTTTGTCTTCTAGCTGGACAACAACCCAAAGCAGACTGTCAGAGCAACCATGCAACAACTTCAAATGAAGAAATACGTTGCCCTTGAATGGCTGAGTCAGAGTCTGCACCTATCCTGATTGAACATCTCTGGCAAGACCTCAAGTTTGCTGTCTACCACTGCTCCCCAACTAATCTGGCACAGCTTGAGCAATTTTGCAAGGTGGAATGAGAAAATCTTTCTCCATCACATTCTGCAAAGCTGATAAAGACTTACCCAAAAATACTATGGGCTGTAATAGCTGTGAGAGCTGGTACAACTAGGTACAGAGCAAATGTGGATGAATGCTTTTGAACTGCTGATATTTCAGTTTTGATTTTTTTTGTTTTTCATGCTTTTTAATATTCCTTTTTTTGGGTTCTACTATGAAAAAGAGAGCATGCAATTCATAGATAAAAATTCTTTTTTAAATTGATCGAAGTCCCTGGTCATAAACTCATTCTTGTGAACAAAAAGGTTGTGGGCTGAATAGTTTTTCCAAGGCTCTGTAATGATTTTAATTACAGGACATCCAAATTAATATTCTGCTCCTCAACATAAATATACCTATTAAGTTACAACAGTCGCTATAAGGTCATCACCAAGTACAGGTGAGCAGAATTGTACTGAACTGGCTTGAAATATCAACCACATAATTCCTTCACTGGTACAGAGTTTCCTGAACTGGAATCATCTATTAATCCAATAATATTAATAAAATGGAAGAGAGAACACTTGAGTATTAACTTATCAAACATGACAGAGCACCAGATGGCAAAGCAGTCACACGCAGGTAGGCACAAAAAGCTAGCTTGATTTGCTGCACAGTAATATTGAGACTTGGCTCAGATGTCAATGCTATGATTTTACAATGTGTAAATTGTTTGACCAACTAAACAGAAAACACATTTAGCATTTATTTTTAAACTGGAACCAATGCTTATTTGCTAACTGTTAATGAAGTTGACATACTGTAACATTAGAATAAAAACTGTTAGGATGTGAAGTTGCTTCTTCCCTCAGGATTATTGAACTCCGTGACACCACCCAGAATTCATTGCACATGAAGCGCCAGTAACATATTGGTTTTTTTTTAAACTTGTGTTGTAGATGCACTTTGTTGTTTGTTAATTTACTAGTGGTAATATTACTTTGTGTTCTGTTTGTGAGTTACAAGTACTGTGTTGTGCTCATCAGCCCAGAGGAATATTGTTTTGTTTGGCAGTATACATGTGAACCGTTGAATCACAATAAGCTGAACTCTAACAACAAAAGATGCTGTGTAGTGAACAGTAGAGTTAACCAATACAAAAAAATAATATATTGCTAGCTTGAGGGACTTTTCTAGAAAGCCAATGGATTGGACATTAACAACAGCTGGATCTATGTTAAACCTCTGCTAATTTTACTACAAGAATCACTGCAGTGCTGTACTCTGCATAATGCCAGGATGCATACTATGAAGATTTCTCATTCTATGTCATACATAATATGCAGCATCACACAAGAGTAATAATTCTTATAATGTAAAGACAGCAATACACTTCATGGTGCATTGCATTTAGTGTCTTTGTTCAAAATAGATTCCATAACACTGAAGTAGCTGAATATATACAGGCTCCAGACTGGTCCAGCCTGTGTGACTATAACCTGCTTCAATTATTAGCTAGCATGTTCTTTGAGGTGGTGACCAGGCACATAGATCAGGGTACTGCAGTGGATGTGATCTACATGGATTTTAGTAAGGCATTTGACAAGATACCACAAGGCTTATTCAGAAAGTCAGAAGGCATAGGATCCAGGGAAGTTTGGCCAGGTGGATTCAGAATTGGCTTGCCTGCAGAAAGCAGAGGGTCGTGGCGGAGGGCGTATATTCGGATTGGAGGGTTGTGACTAGTGGTGTCCCACAAGGATCAGTTCTGGGACCTCTACTTTTCGTGATTTTTTTTTTTAAACGACCTGGATGTAGGGGTAGAAGGGTGGGTTAGCAAGTATGCAGACAACACAAAAGTTGGTGGTGTTGTGGATAGTGTTGAGGATTTTCGAAGATTGCAGAGAGACATTGATAGGATGCAGAAGTGGGCTGAGAAGTGGCAGATGGAGTTCAACCCGGAGAAGTGTGAGGTGATACACTTTGGAAGGACAAACTCCAAGGCAGAGTACAAAGTAAATGGCAGGATACTTGGGAGGGTGGAGGAGCAGAGGGATATGGGAGTACATGTCCACAGTTCCCTGAAAGTTGCCTCACACGTAGATAGGGTAGTTAAGAAAATTTATGGGGTGTTAGCTTTCAGAAGTTGAGGGATAGAGTTTAAGAGTCGCGGGGTAATGATGCAGCTCTATAAAACTCTGGTTAGGCCACACTTGGAATACTGTGTCCAGTTCTGGTCGCCTCACTATAGGAAGGATATTGATGCATTGGAAAGGGTACAGAGGAGATTTACCAGGATGCTGCCTGGTTTAGTATGCATTATGATCAGAGTTTAAGGGAGCTAGGGCTTTACTCTCTGGAAAGGAGGATGAGAGGAGACATGATAGAGGTATATAAGATATTAAGAGGAATAGATAGAGTGGACAGCCAGCACCTCTTCCCCAGGGCACCACTGCTCAATACAAGAGGACATGGTTTTAAGGTAAGGGGTGGAAAGTTCAAGGGGGATATTAGAGGAAGGTTTTTTACTCAGAGAGTGGTTGGTGCGTGGAATGCACTGCCTGAGTCAGTGGTGGAGGCAGATACACTAGTGAAATTTAAGAGACAACCAGACAGGTATATGGAGGAATTTAAGATGGGGGTTATGTAGGAGGCAGGGTTTAAGGGTCAGCACAACATAGTGGGCCGAAGGGCCTGTACTGTGCTGTATTGTTCTATGTTCTATATACTTTACTAAATTGGAACTTTAGCTGGTTTTCTTAAGTGGCTTGTTGTTTCTTTTCTTATTGAACCACATTTGCCCATAAGCCTCTTTTGCTGCTTTACTGCAAATCACAATAGGGGGTGCATGAGTGATCAGTTTGATATTCTATTGAGACAGGATCTTGAAGGTTTGATCTTCTGAGTAAGCTGCTGGAAAGCAAAGAGCTCATGGGATGAATTGGCATCAACACTATTAACTAAAGAGGCTTTGAGAAGGAAGGAAAGAAAAAAAAGATCACCTGCCATTATCCTGAAAAAGACAGGTAAACAAATAACCAATTCCCGGCATTGTTTCAGTGATTATATTCAGGGAGGAAATCCAGCCAGAGTATATTTCATAGAGAGCATGGAAATTTTAGTATCAGCCTGAACCAATGTTGTCTTGTCAAAGTCTCCTTTGAAAGCCACCTGGATAGGAAGTTGGATTGATGTGGCAGGTTGTTTCAACAGAAAACAAAGCAATGGAATTTGAGAATAATATACAATAGGCAATCACCTCTGCTAATGCACTTTCTGCAAGTGACCAAGGTCAAATTTCTAACCAGCATCTCTGAGCAAACAAGCACAGCAGTAATCCTAACACCAATGCAGTTCACTCCTTGCACAACATTAAAACATCAGACTAGATTATGAACTTGTGATCCAGTTTGGGTCATGAACCCATAAACTCTTTTTTTGGATTGGGACAGGAAGCTAAATTCTGAAAGCAGTTTTTAAAAAGACTTCTTCGAGTACAGTGAGACTGCGCAGGAGCGTGACGTAGACTGGACAGCGCGGCACCCTATACAGCGGGCAGCAGAGTGTAGGGCTTTGGCTCAACTGGCTTAGGTGATAATGGGAAGAGATGAGAGCAAGGCACCAACTCTTTCTTTCCCCTTGGCGAATCAGCCCGGACAGACGGAGGAACACACAGGTAAAGGTTTAAAAAGTTCATGTGTTTGGCAAGGTAAGTGAGTGAGTAGACTTATTTTTCCTTGTTTCATTCCTGTAGAATTAGGTAGCGTGTCTGCAGGGTTAGTGCTTTGTTCAGGGTGTCAGATGTGGGAATCCTGGGAGACCTCCAGCCTCCCTGGTGGCCACATCAGTGCCAGGTGCACCGAGATTCAGCTCCTCGGAGACCATGTTAGGGATCTGGAGCTGCAGCTTGATGACCTACTGTTTATTAGGGAAAGTGAAGAGGTGATCGACAGGAGCTACACAGAGGAAATCATCCCTAGGCTACAGGTGTCAGAAAACTGGGTGACTGTCAGGAGAGGGAAGGGAAATGCCTGGATAGTGGAGAGCACCCCTGTGGCTGCCCCCCTCAGCAACAAGTATATCGTTTGGGATGCTGTTGAGGGGGATGACCTGACGGGACAGCCACGGTGACAGGGTCTCTGTCACTGAGCCTGGCGCTGTTGTGCAGGAGGGAAGGAGGGAGAAGAGGAATGCAGTAGTCATAGGGGATTCCACAGTCAGGGAAACAGACAAGAGATTCTGTGAGCCTGATAGAGATACCCACATGGTGTGTTGCCTCCCAGGTGCCAGGGTACGGGTGGTCTCAGATCGGGTCCAGAATATTCTGAAGGGAGAGGGCAAGCTGCCAGCTGTCTTGGTACATGTTGGTACCAGTGACATAAATAGGAAAAGGGAGGAGGACCTGAAGAGAGATTTCCGGGAGTTAGGAAAGAAGCTGAGAATCAGGCCCTCCAGGGTAGTAATCTCAGGATCGCTACCTGTGCCACATTCTAGCAAGGGAAAGAATAGTAGGATCAGGTAGAAGAATGTGTGGCTGAGAGACTGGTGCAAGGGGCAGGGCTTCAGATTCTTGGATCATTGGGATCTCTTTTGGGGGAAGGGTTAAAAAGGACGGGTTACACCTGAACCTGAAGGGAACCAATATCCTGGCGGGAAGGTTTAATAGAGCTGTTAGGGAAGGTTTAAACTAATTTGGCAGGGGCATGGGAATGGGAATGATAGAGCGGAGTAGAGGGAAAACAGAAATAAATCTAAGATAGTGAGCAGTAAAGATGTCAGGAAGGACAGGCAGGTGATGGGGCAAATTTGCAACCATTGGGATGAGTTGCAGTGTAATAAAGTTGCAGTGCAATCAAAGCAAAAAGTACCAAATACTGGACTTAAGGTTTTATACTAAAATGCACGCAGCATAAGGAATAAGGTGGATGATCTTGTTGTACAGCTACAGATTGGCAGGTATGATATTGTGGCCATCACTGAGACGTGGCTAAAGGATGCATGTCTCTGGGAGCTGTACGTTCAAGGATACACGGTGTATCGGAAGGATAGGGAGGTAGGTAGAGGGGGTGGCATGGCTTTATTGGTAAGAAATGATATTAAATCATTAGAAAGAGGTGACATAGGATTAGAAGGTGCTGAATCTTTATGGGTTTAGCCAAGAAATCAGAAGGGTAAAAGGTCCCTGATGGCAGTTATATACAGGCCTCCTAACAGCTGCTGTAATGTGGACTACAAATTACAACAGGAAATAGAAAAGACTTGCCAGAAGGGTGGTGTTATGATAATTGTGGGGGATTTTAACATGCAAGTGGATTGGGAAAATCAGGTCGGCACTGGATCTCAAGAGAGAGAATTTGTAGAATGTCTACGAGATGGCTTTTTAGAACAGCTTGTTGTTGAGCCCACTAGGGAATCGGCTGTACTGGATTGGGTATTGTGTAATGAACCAGAGGTGATTAGAGAGATTGTGGTGAAGGAACCCTTAGGAGGCAGTGATCATAACATGATTGAGTTCACTGTGAAATTTGAGAAAGAGAAGCCGAAATCCGATGTGTCCGTATTTCAATGGATTAAAGGAAATTACAGTAGCATGAGAGAGGAACTGGCCAAAGTTGACTGGAAAGGAACACTAGTGGGAAGGATGGCACAGCTGCAGTGGCTGGAGTTTATGCGAGAAGTGAGGAAGGTGCAAAACAGATATATTCCAAAAAAGAAGAAATTTTCAAGTGGAAAAAGGATGCAATCATGGCTGACAAGAGAAGTCAAAGCCAAAGTAAAAGCAAAGCAGAGCGCATACAAGGAAGCAAAAATTAGTGTGAAGACAGAGGATTGGGAAGTTCTGAAAAGCTTACAAAAGGAAACTAAGAAGGCCATTAAGAGGGAAAAGATGAACTATGAAAGGAAACTTGCAAATAATATCAAAGAGGACTCTAAAAGCTTTTTCAAGTATATAAGGTGTAAAAGACAGGTGACAGTATATATAGGACCGATAGAAAATGATGCTGGAGAAATTGTAATGGGAGATAAGGAGATGGTGGAGGAACTGAACAAATATTTTGCATCAGTCTTCACTAAGGAAGACATCACCGTATACCAGACACTCAAGGGTGTCAGGGAAAAGAAGTGTGCACAGTCACAATTACGACAGAGAAAGTACTCAGGAAGCTGAATAGTCTAAGGGTAGATAAATCTCCTGGACCAGATGGAATGTACCCTCGTGTTCTGAAGGAAGTAGCTGTGGAGATTGCGGATGCATTAGCAATGATCTTTCAAAAGTCGATAGATTCTGGCATGGTTTTGGAAGACTGGAAGATTGCAAATGTCATTCCACTATTCAAGAAGGGGGCAAGGAAGCAAAAAGGAAATTATAGACCTATTAGCTTAACATCGGTGGTTGGGAAGTTGTTGGAGTCAATTGTCAAGGATGAGGTTACGGTGTACCTGGAGGTTTACGACAAGATGGGCAGAACTCAGCATGGTTTCCTTAAAGGAAAATCCTGTCTGACAAACCTATTGAAATTTTTTGAGGAAATTACAAGTAGGCTAGACAAGGGAGATGCAGTGGATGTTGTGTGTTTGGATTTTCAGAAAGCCTTTGACAAGGTGCCGCACAGGAGGCTGCTAAACAAGATAAGAGCCCATGGAATTTCGGGAAAGTTACATATGTGGATAGAGTGTTGGTTGATTGGCAGGAAACAGAGAGTGAGAATAAAGGGATCCCATTCTGGTTGGCTGCTGGTTACCAGTGGTGTTCCACAGGTGTCCGTGTTGGGGCCGCTTCTTTTTATGTTGTATATCAATAATTTGGATTATGGAATATATGGCTTTGTGGCTAAATTTGCTAATGATACAAAGATAGGTGGAGGGGTCAGTAGTGCTGAGGAAATGGAGAGTTTGCAGAGAGACTTGGATAGATTGGGGGAATGGGCAAAGAAGTGGCAAATTAAATACAATGTTGGAAAGTGTATAGTCATGCATTTTGGTAGAAGAAATAAACAGGAAGACTATTATTTAAATGGGGAGAGAATTCAAAGTTCTGACATGCAGTGGGACTTGACAGTCCTCATGCAGGATACCCTTAAGGTTAACCTCCAGGTTGAGTCGGTGGTGAAGAAGGCGAATGCAATGTTGGCATTCATTTCTAGAGGAATAGAGAATAGGAGCAGGGATGTGATGTTGAGGCTCCATAAGGCACTGGTAAGACCTCACTTGGAGTACTGTATGCAGTTTTGGGCTCCTTATTTAAGAAAAGATGTGCTGACGCTGGAAAAGGTTCAGAGAAGATTCACTAGAATGATTCTGGGAATGAGAGGGTTAACGTATGAGGAATGTTTGACTGCTCTTGATCTGTACTCCTTGGAGTTTAGAAGAATGAGGGAGACCTCATAGAAACATTTCAAATGCTGAAAGGCACGGACAGAGTGGATATTGTAAAGTTGTCTCCCATGGTGGGGGAAGTCTAGTATGAGAGGGCATGACTTAAGGATTGAAGGGCACCCATTCAGAACAGAGATGCGAAGAAATTTTTTTAGCCAGAGGGTGGTGAATCTGTGGAATTTGTTGCCACGGGTGGCAGTGGAAGTCAAGTCATTTGGGTATTTTAAGGCAGAGATTGATAGGTATCTGAGTAGCCAGGACATCAAAGGTTATGGTGAGAAGGCGGGGGAATGGGATTAAATGGGAGAATGGATCAGTTCATGATAAAATGGTGCAGCAGACTCGATGGGCTGAATGGCTGACCTCTGCTCCTTTGTCTTATGGTCTAAACTAATTTGGAGGTGAGTGTGCAATCAATGAGCAAATACACAAAGACAATATTGAGCCTTGTCTGTCCACTTTAAAGACTAGTTACATAGACCAATATTCTCCTCTTTTCACCCAACTGTTCAGATAACCATACAAATTAAAATCCAAATTTAGGGAGGCTGTAATTTCTTTATGCAATCAAGCAATTCTCCATAACTTATTCAGAAGTTACTTGCATCCAACAACTTTAGGTCACCCATATTCATGGGTGGTCATACAACTAGCTCCTCCTTGAAATACTGCAGTAAACTCTTACTTACAACATCACTCTACGTAAAACACAAAGATAGTTAACTTTGGAAACAACATTAATATGTGTAGTGTTCAATAAAATATCCCAAGTATTTAAGAAAAGGGGAATAAATGCATATGGGGGGGATATTGATTTAATTGAAGGGTTACTCAAATAGCTTGATTTTCAGGGAATTTTTAAATAATAGAGGAATTTGGAAGAGTGAAAACTTTAGGGAAAGAATCAAAATTAATATCACCAGCATATGTAATGAAATTTGTTTACTTTACAGCAGCAGTACAATGAAATACATGATAAATATATAGAGAAAAATCTGTTACATTAATGTCTATTAAATAGTTAACTCCAATATAATGTTTATTAAATTGTTAAGCTAAAATAAGTAGTGCAAAAAAACAGAAATGAAAAAGTAGTGGGGTAGTGTTCATAGGTTCAATGGCTATTTAGAAATCTGATAGCAGAGGGGAAGAAGCTGTTCATGAATCATTAAGTGTGTGCCTTCAGACTTCTGTACCTCCGTCCCAATGATAACATTGTGAGGAGGACATGTCCTGGGAGCTGGGGATCCTTAGTGACTGGTGCCATCTTCCGAGGCATTGCTCCTTGAAGGTGCCTTGGATGCTAAGGAGGCTGGTACCCATGATAGAGCTGACTAATTTTACAAGTTTCTGCAACTTATTTCAGTCTTGTGCAGTAGCCCCTTCCCCATACTAGACAGCGATGCAGCCGGTCAGAATGCTCTCCATGGTAGATTTGTAAAAGCCTGAGTATTTTAGTTGACAAACCAAATCCCCTCAAACTCCTAATGAAATATAGCCGCAGTCTTGCCTTCTTTATGGCTGTATCAATATGTTGCATCCAGGTTAGGTCCTCAGAGATACTGACACCCAGGAACTGGGAATTGCCCCCTCTCTCCACTTCTGATCCCTATATGGGGATTGGTTGCTCACTGTGAGGCTGAAATACCAGAATCTATTTATTTATTTATTTTGGAGGTGACATGCAAGAGGTTGGAGTTGGAGGACAAAATAGGTTCTCTGCAGAACTGGAGGTTTGGAGTTATGGAAGGAACTGAAATCCAGGATTTAAAATGAAATGTGTTGAAGCCACTGTACTTTCATAAAGATATGGTCAACTGGGGCTTAAATGGACCAAAACAGAGGAATAAAACTTTCTATTCTGTAGTGAATTAGACACTGGAGAAACCAAGATTAAAGCTATCAAGAAGTCAGAATGGAAATAATAGGGGCCTTGCCTTGAGTTCCCTGTGCTTTTGTTACCTTTGGATACAAATGAATTCAAAGCTCCCATTGATGATTCCTCACTCTATTCTCCATAAACTTGCTCTGATTCAAGATTTTACTGCTAGTATCCAAACTCACAGCAAGTAATGTTCACATGGCCACCGTGTCTGTTGACCAACATGGGCTCTAGGTGAAGCTTCAACTAGAATTTCAAATGATCATCCTGCCACGCTCTGTGGGTATAACTACATTCCTGGACCTCTCCAAATTTAAAACAATTACTATGGCACAATTTACAGTGTGCTTTCTGCAATAAATTCCCAAATTTCATAATTCCTTCCAAATTACTTTCTCTCACAACTTCACTTGTTCCTTTACTCCTCAAAAAAAAATCTTTTAATAAAGACTGTCAGTATTGTCCATGACTTAGTTTTTCAGGATCCAGATGTATCTGGCAAGGACAGCTTCAGAGCCTCTCCTACTATCTTGGATAGTCAGGCCAAAGCTGCTAAAGTATGTGATATCAAGTGCTTTAAGTGCTAATGTGATATAGTGCTGACTGATACCAAAATAAATGCAAAAAACTCATTTATATAATACATTTCCTGCATTCTGGACACATCAATGTGCCTCAGAACATGCGAAATATTGTTTAAGACTGGACTGCCAACACAGATGCCCTGTGCAGGAAAGCACAGAGTCGACTGTACTTCCTCAGAAGGCTGGCGTCATTCAATGTTTGTAGTGAGATGCTGAAGATGTTCTATTGGTCAGTTGTGGAGACCGCCCTCTTCTTTGTGGGGGCGTGCTGGGGAGGCAGCATTAAGAGGAGGGACGCCTCACGTCTTAATAAGCTGGTAAGGAAGGCGGGCTCTGTCGTGGGCACAGAACTGGAGAGTATGACATCGGTGGCAGAGCGGAGGGCGCTGAGTAGGCTACGGTCAATCATGGAAAACCCTGAACATCCTCTGCACAGCACTATCCAGAGACAAGAAGCAGCTTCAGCGGCAGGTTGCTGTCAATGCAATGCTCCTCAGACAGGATGAAGAGATCATTACTCCCCAATGCCATTCGGCTCTACAATTCAACCACCAGGGGCAAGACATGTTAAAGTGCCGGGGTTAGGACTGAGCTTAAGTTACCACTCAATGCACTTTAGTAAACTATTTAAGAACTTTTTAAAAGCTATTTATTAATGCTTTTTGGGAGGGTGATTTTAGATGCATATCATATTTATACTGAGTTAAATACTGTATGTAATTAGTTTTGCTACAATAAGCATATGAGACACTGGAAAAATGTTGAATTTCCCCTTGGGAATGAATAAAGTATCTATCTATCTAAGTAGAATGTAATCACCATTACAACAGAAAAGGCAAATCAGCTAATTTGCCTATCAAATCACACCCGAGATAGTCAAAATGGCCTTCGTGTAGCGGCTAAAAGAAAAGACAATAGCTCCAACAATTCAGCACTGCTTAGAGTACTTGCTTAAATTTTTGTGCACAAGCATCTGGAATGAAACTTAAACCCACATCCTTCTTAGTGGAGAGAATTCTGCCAAATGTGCTGCATCTGACACCAGTCATGGAAAGTGCCTTTGAGGAAGTCTAAGCATGACTGTGGAGGAGAAGCCATTCCACAAAGTGTGAAACATCTGTGAATAGAATTTCATCATGACAATGCCCCTTACAACTATTCTGCACTGAACAGGCCACAGGATAAGACAGGGCAAAACCAGAAAACTTGTGGGTTTAATTGATCTTTGCTCTTTGATAGGTCGCTATTTATCTACACTCATAAATAATGTGCAGCTTCAACCAAAATCATTCACTACTCCTGATGAAATCACCCCAGCTCATCACTAATCATTGTTGTTTTCCGTACAGACTGAATTCTGTCTGAAGCAGAATGCTCTCCTGTTGGACATTTGTCCTCCCACCTTGCATTGGCTCTCCTTCCCCAATGATATAAAATTCTCTGCCTAATCTACAAATTCTTCCTTACTTCATCTATTGAGTCCTACATTTTTGGACTTGTTCTAAGGCTGGTGTCGCTGACTGAGGCGTCGCGGGAGATCGGACCATTGAGACAGCAATGCACGCTGCTGTTGAAATAAACAATGCTGCAAATCGTAACATCAAAATAGCAAAGCTGTTGTCCTCCTCTTTTGCTGTGGCAGGAGTGATACCCTTCTTTCCGTCATCAGTGGCAGAGAGAGCCTGTGAGGTGTTGAAGTATTGGGATGTCCAGTGTTTTTTCTTTGATGGACTCTAAATCATGATCTCTTTGGGGGCTTTGCCATTACTTACATTGTGGGTGGTGGGGTGGGTTGATGCTTTTACCGAGGCAGGTGGGGAGGGGGCAGGGTTGATGCTGTGCTGCTGCTGCTTTTGAGGGAGGGGAAGGGGGCTTTGGGGTTCTAACATTTTTCTGTCATTCATTCTTTGGAGTTCTTCTTTTGTTTCGTGGATGACTTTGAAGAGTAAGAATTTCAAGTTGTATACTTTATACTCTGATATTAAATGGAATCATTGAAGGCAAAATTCAAGCTGAACCTTGAGCAGCTAAATTTGTCTTCCCATATTTTAAATATCATTTGTCCAAGTTGTTTTATAAAGGGATATGTCACATATATTGCTAAGTTCATCTTTATGGTTTTAACTGGAAATGTCATACTTATCGATCACCATGTCAAATTTACACAAAAAAAAAGACCACTTGGATTTCAAAGTTCAATGAAATCTGTAGAAAAGAATTCTGCCTTTGGATAAAGATACAGCACAGTATAAATTGGGAGCTTCAGTAACCAACTATATTATTTGACTAGGAAATGGACACACCTGAAGAACCTTAAATTTGTTTCAAGTACCTTAAAATGATTAACATATTCTGCACCAGTACATTGTGTCTTAAAAATTACCAGTCTCACCTACTTCACCTTATTCCCACTCTGACACGGGTCCAAAATTATCACTCATTTAACCGGCCAAGTGCTTTCAAATCTCCACAGATGTACTTCCTAAAATAAAAAAGACTTTCAATTTTACTTGTGTAAATATTTATCATTAATTAAAGATTTGAAGTATCACTGCACATTAATGTATTCTAGAGCTGAACCACCTGGTGTTCCCTCTTGGCTGATCTCTTCCTTAACAACTGCTGAGGTCAGAAGCACATGTAGAGAAACACCAGGTGCAAGTACATGTAATAACAGCATGATGCTTTGACTCATTCAGTGACTCTGTCAGAGACTGATTTAGGCATTGCTCCATAATTTGATTGCGCAATTTAAGCAAATTTTTCAAGAGGACCATAGATGGAGCATTGCACAGCTGTTCAAATGAAATACTAATTAGAGTCTGTCAATTCCAAGAGTCATTAAATGTCCCATGGCATTAGTAAAATAAGGCCAGAGTTCACTCAGTCAATATACTTTCCCCCAACAAATAAAATAAGTGCATATTAACTCAGTTCATTGTTGTATCTGAAAGAGAGAGAGCTTATTTCTACCTTCAAGGCTTCAAGAAATTCTGAAGTATTTTATATTCAAGTTACTGTTGTAAATGCCACTGATGTGATTGAACGAAGAATAGACCCTTCTCCTATTGTCATGACCATCCAGAACAGATGGACCTGAAGTTTAATGCTTGATCTGAAAGACAGTAACCTCAGACAACACTGCATTCCCACATTACTGTACTGAATTGTCAGCCCAATCTATGCATTCAATTCTCACAGAAGGCTTTAAATCCCCTGTCTACGATACATGCTGCAACAAAGTTGAAATGGTTACTACCACTGCATTGTAAAACAAACTCATCAACAGGACCTAATTACTACACTCAGTCAATTTAAGAAAATAACTAGGAATGCAGAAATCCAATCTGTCACAAAAATAAAGTTATTCATTTTAGGTTAAGGTACCAAATACATACACTATCCCAGATGTTCAGACACAGAATGGCATGTGCTTAATTATAATTCAAAGGCAAAGGAGGACTTAGAAAATTTGAAAGGACCAGGGCAGTCCATCAGCCAAATCCCAGCGTTTAACCCAATGTACATTATAGAGACCTTTAGTACTCTCTCAATGCACCCCAGGCAGTTCCTCACATAAGACCATAAAAACATAGTAGCAAAATTAGGTCATTTTGGCCTATCAAGTCTTTTCTGACATTGATCATGATTAATGTATTATCCCTCTTAACCCCATTCTCCTGCCTTCTCCCCATAACCTTTAACACCCTCACTAATCAAGAACCCATCAACTTACACTTTAAATATACTGAATGACTTGCTTCTACAGCCATCTATAGCAAAAAAATTCTGCAGACTCACCACCCTCTGGCTAAAAAAATTCCACCTCATCTCTGCTCCAAAGGGACGTCCTTGTGTTGTGATACTGCGCCCCCACGTCCTAGACTCCCTCACAATAGAAATATCCTGTCAATAGCTACTCAATTTGGGTCTTTTAATATTCAATAGGCTTTAATGAGATCCCCTCTTAGTCTTCTAAATGCCAGCAAATATAGGCCTAGAGCAATCAAACACTCCTTACACTGAATATTAACCCTTTTGTTCCCAGAATATTTCTCATAAAACACCTCTGGACTTTCTCCAATGCCAGCACATCCTGTTTTAGATATGGGGCCCAAAACTCCAAATGTGGCCTGACCAATTTTTGATAAAGCCTCAGCATTACATACTTGTAAGCTATTGTATACTTGTCCTTTCAAAATGAACGCTGACATTGCATTTGCCTTCCTTATTACTATTTCAACCGGCAAATTAACCTTTAGGGACTCTTGCAAGAGGACTCCCAAGTCCCTTTGCATCTCTGATTTCTGAATTCACTCTCTCCTTTTGAAAATTCCTTCCACCAAAGTGCATGA
Organism: Hypanus sabinus; assembly: GCF_030144855.1. Classification (NCBI taxonomy): domain Eukaryota; kingdom Metazoa; phylum Chordata; class Chondrichthyes; order Myliobatiformes; family Dasyatidae; genus Hypanus; species Hypanus sabinus. The sequence goes on from NC_082720.1 coordinate 21,575,751, forward strand.
CAATACACTTCCCTATACTATATTTTATCTGCCACTTCTCTGCCCATTTTCGTAATCTGACCAAATCCTTCTGCAGACTCCCTGCTTCCTCAACACTATTTTATCATATGCCTCCAAGTGCCCTGAAACTGCATCCTTAATAATGGACTCAACATCTTCCCAACCGCTGAAAATCAGGCTAATTGGCCTACTGTATAATTGCCTTTCTTTTGCCTCCCTCGTTAAAGAGTGGACTGACATTTACAATTTTCCAGTCCTCCAGAAAGTTCACAACTAATACCAGTACATTCTCTTCAAATATTTCTTTCAGAATCCTGGGGTGTAGTCCATCTGGTCCCTGTGACTTACTTACCTTCAGCCTGCTCAGCTTCCCAAGCACTTTCCCTTAGGTAATAACAACTGCACTCACCTCTGTGCCTTTACACTCCCAAATTTCTGCATTACTGCTGATTGCTTTCACAGTGAAGACTGACTTAAAATACTTAGTTTGTCTGCCGTTTCTTTATCCCACATTATTGTTCCTCTAGCAATCCCATCCCATCCACACTTGCCCCTCTTACTCTTTATATATCTGAAAAACAAACTTTTGCTATCTTCTTTTATGTTATTGGCCAGCTTACTTTCATATTTAATCTTATTTCTCATTATAGTTTTTTAAAATTTGTCTTTTTTTTAAATCTTCCCAAACCCCCAGCTTTCCACTGATTTTCTTTTTAACCACGTTATAATCACTTGTTAGTTACAGTTGTATTATCTTTCTTTGAATAATAATTCTTCTTTAGGATGAACCAATCCTGTGTCTTCTGAATTATTTCCAGAAACTCCAGCCATTGCTGCTTTGCCATCATCCCTTCTAGTATCCCCTTCCAATCAAAGAGGCCAGCACCTCTTGCATACCTCTGTAAGTCCGTTCACTCCAGTGTGATACCAATACATCTGTAGTTATTGCAACTCCCTTTGTAATTTGTACTCCACATTCTGGCTACACTTACATACCTTCTGTTCTTCCCAGCAACAGAGTTTGTGGTTTTCACAATTAATATTCAGATTCAATTTACCGAGATTGGGTATCATCTTAGACGTTTTAAAGTTGGATCTCCTCAGATTCTTCCCTCTGCAAACATTTCTAGTTTGCTTTCTCCTTGCACCCCTGGGGCATTATCTTATCATCAAGCTGTTGCCTCTTTAAAACTAACGTACAATTTGTGCACACTGATTCTTTTGCCAGGGCTAACCGTCTCCAGACAGCCCTTTTCTAAACTCTTCTCTGTTTCAAACATTAATCAAGTGTCAATTTGTTAGTCACTGGGACGGAGAACAACTGCTCCCCCACCCACAGCTCTTAACATTACCTCATTCGTTCAGCCCTGCAATTAGGCATCATTCCTCTCATTTTTAACTTTCCACTGACAAATCTTTGAAAAGTGCTTTACACAAAAATCTCATCTAATTTTTGATATTGTTGTTTCTTAAATCTCTACTCAAACTCCTAATTGAACACGCTTTTTGCTACAACAATATTCTAGCCAAGTTTGCAAATGAATTGCTTTGTGATAGCAACCACTTTGCATTATTTCCCTGAACTGACCTTCCCGGAGTGTTTATTATAGTGACATCTTGGGTAGTGTCTCAGGATCAAGGATAACAGACTTCCACTCCAAGTTGGATGGGACAGGTAGTTACAGGTGGAACAGGCAGATGGACAACTTCTGAGCCGCTTCATTCCTTCAGTAACTTGCACTCCTGATCCATGGTCTTGAAGTTCTCATCACCATTCCAATTGCTTCTTCTACACCGAGGGGTTAGGGTTAGTAATTCATACGAGTCTTTGATGATGTTGCATTTAATCAAGAAAGTTTTGAGGATATCCTAAGATTGTTTTCCCACCTGACAGGCAGGTAATCCCTTCCCATGACAGTGCAAGAAACAGGATATGTGTCTGGCATGTAATTGATATGGCCTCACGAACTAGCTTAGTATCTAAGTCTTTAGTTTTGCAGATCCTAGCCAAAGCAAGGATGCTGAGATTGGTTTGCTTGTCCTTCCAGTCCTCCAGGAGGACCACAAACTTGTCGTAGGGTTTGATGGCTTGTGTGCCTCAATGACCCGGAGAGCTATGTTGGCTGGAGTCAGTGTCTTATGCTTTGACTCCTAGTAGTGCCACCCAGGCCCAACAGGTCAAAGACTGGAAGCCAGAATAACAGTAGTCCACCTGACCAGGTTCACGGGTTCAGCTCAGGGCTAAAAACGCTGATGGTCAAAAAAAAATTGTTATGGAGACAACAATGAAGAACCCTATTATATCTGTGTGCAACTGAGAACTCTGAATCATATCTGGGACGCAATAGAGAAGATGGCTACAGACAGACAGAGGACCTTCACCACTGCCTTATACATCAGCGGTGTAACAGGAAATAAGCACGTCCTTCCAGTGAATTTAGGAAACCTCTTTTCCATCATCCAGGTTCATTTGATAATCAGAAACGGGGTCCGTAAGAGGACAGAGGCTCGTGGAAAAGACCAGAGGTGCGTCACAGGGTCATGAACAGTTCCATTTCAAAGCATCGAGGAAGACTGAAGCAGAGGTGAATGCAGGGGAGGTCAGAGGTCACTCTCAGAAGCCATGGGGGTAACGGCGGGCAGTAGCCAGGTCAGCAGCATTCAGATCCGGTATGGCAGTTACTCTTCACAGAAGAACTGAATTCATGTGGCCACACTCTGAGTGTTGATGGGAGGATGTTTTTGATATTCTAAGATTTGATTATTTGACCGCACTTTATATTGGTCTCCGTCAGTTTTTGGCATTTTCTTTCTTATAGCCGATTGGCAGGTGGGTGACATGTCACTTTGAGAGAGGGAGGAGCTGGGGATTTGGGGGTCTAACGTCCTTGTCGGCATTTTTTTGTGGGTGATCTGTTAGTTTTTTGTGTGTGAGGGTGGGGGATGGGCGGGAGTTTTGATGCCATTGTCGCAGTTCTTTTTGGCAAGGGAGTGGGTCAGGGGTTTGATGTTATCGTCGCTGTTTTTTTGCGAAGAAGGGCATTGGGATTTTTGGTGTTTCACCTGCTGTTTTCCACGTGGGCTGTCTGTTAGTTTTCTGTGCAGGGGAGGGTGTGGGGGGTTTTGGGGCTTGCAAGCTTTGCTTCTGTTTCTTTTTCATGCCGGGGGAAAGGGGAGTTGATGTCTTTTCCTTTAACAACACCCATGGTTTTCCTGTATTTCATGGCTATCTAGAGAAGACGAATATCAGAGTTGTATTGTATACGAATAATTTAATAAACTGAACCTTTTATTGCTTCCCCATTTATCAATCACAGCTATTAAACTGTTCGTTAAATAGTTTTCCTTTTACCTTCATAAACCAAACAAAAAGTGACAAGGTGGAAAGGGTGAAATAAGAAGGGTGGGAGGAAACTGGGAACTGTTGGATTGAATTGCCTGTGAATCAAAAGATAAACATTGCTAATGCTGAAAATCTAAAATAAAAACAAAGTGTGAGAAATATTCAGCAGGTCAGGTGGCATCTGTATATAGAGAGACAACGTTAACATTTCAGACCATATTTTCTTTCATGTTGATTACTCCTTCCTGCTTTCTCTCCAATCTCAGATATTTCCTTTTGTTCTTAGCTCTTCTTCCCTTTTCTTGGCAGCCCAAAACCTTTAGTTTCTCCCAGTCCGACTCGTCATCCTGAAATGTTGCATCTGTTTCTCTCTTGGATACTGTCCTGCCTGCTGATCAGTGTCATTCTTTTACATTTCTGCACTGCAAGTAAGCACTTTGCATATACAACGTAGTCACACAAGCTTCATCCATGACTGTAGCTCATTCTATATGGCGGGGCTTTTCCTCCTCATTATGGTATTAATAAATATCAGTAGAAGAAATAATCTATTTCCCACAACATTTTGAAGGTAGGCAATACTTTTTCTTACATCTGAATATCCTGTAATGGCTTCTAAACTCCTGGGATTACTGCAGAGGCACAATTTCACTTGCAAAGAATGCTGTTTCCGTGACAGCGGCAGCTGCTCTGCAAGCCATCTTTAATAAATACGAAGAGGATGGACATCTGCCAAAACCAGGTGACAATCTATTCTCACTGTTTGTCAAAATAATTTGTGTATATTGTAGTAGCTGATAACTAGTTATATTACTTTCATATTTCTAAAAGATTTAATTAAATTCTTACCATTATACATCTCAGACAATTTCCCAGTGCCCAAATTTCAAAAAGAAAATAGATTTCTAATTCAAATAGTATTATTGGATTGAATGAAGTAAAAAGGTAATTCAAAATAAGGCAATATTCCAAAAAAAAAATCTCTCAGGTCATCCAACCTCCAACTTAATCTTCCCTGGCTAAAAACCTGACTTAAACATTTATTCTGCAAAACAAACCCATTCCATCCAAATTCTGTGCTGTCCAGACAACCGTTTTCCAACTGTGGCATTTTCAGTTTTCACATTTCCTGCTATAGAGCAGCTGTGAAGAGAATTAATTTTAGCTTAGCTTTTCTTGTTAGGGCGTCAATTAACAGAATGGCCCCAGTGAGAGAAGCCTTCGTTCCCAAGTAACCATATGTGCATTTGGTCTGGAACATACATAAAAGAGTATGGGTTAACATTATTTCTACACAGCAAGACTGGAATAGGAGTTGAGTGGCAGCTGCTGCCCAACACTGTAATGACCATTTCGGTGAATGACAGGAACCACTGTGTTAATAAGGTCTCCAGGGATTTCTTCACTCTCACTTCTAAAGCACGCCTAAGATTCTGTGGAGAAATGGCATTGACTTCAGGTGCAGCCATGGAAATTAACCATCAGCTGCAATAGGATTAAATTTTCTAAATTGAGCTGGCAAAGAAAGTCTACTAGGCTTAAAGAGTAGGATAGTTGCTCTTACCTGAATTATTATTAGCCCTCATTATTGCTGATGAGAGTGAATTGAGGAAAGGATATTTGTGACTCTCAATAAAACAAACCTGTTCTATCAGTCTTTTCATTAATACTTGTACCAGTTCAAGGGAATGTCTTGAACAATCCTCTGAATGAGAAGGTGACCAACTATTTCCAGGAAAAGAAATGCCACTTGCTTCAGGCCATTTTATTGGGACAGTGGCATATTAGAGATGAGGGTGGAAATACTACTCCAATGAAAGCGAGAAATGCAGTTGATTCCATGAGTGAATTTGCAAATCGAGACAAAACCAAATGGTTTCACACTATTAATGAATTGTTGCAAAACAGATTTCCCCAGAACAGGAAACAAGTGTTCAACATACAGAAATATGAATGACTACAAATTTTGAACAAGCAAGACCTAGATGTATCTGAACAATACCCCACACTGGAACTTTAAAAAAGATTATATTTTCAAGCAGTGTCCTCTAACAACCCATATCATTGCATGGAATAATGCCATTTACCTCATCCATTTCTGTTTTTCTTCAAGGATTTTCCACAGCTGTTGTTAATTTATTGATTCTATCACAATATTTTCAACATTGTAATCTTCTTCTATATAAAGAATATTTTAATGTCCTCTAACTCGTCAATGATGTTAAATTTGTGGCCCTATTTCTATGACACTCAACACTGCAAATAATCAATTGTTACCTTACTTAAATAATAAGAATCTTGAAGCGCTCCCTTAATCTGCTTGTAACGTATGCAAACTATCCCAACTTCAAATTTCTATTTCTACTATGGCCCATCACCAATGACACCACACTTTTAAATCTAAACAGCAGTTTCGATTGTTTTTTAATATAATCCCTGCATTGTGTTTGAAACTATTAAATTCTTTGTAACCCAAACTGCTTGAAAAATTTGCTATTAAATAAATGGAGAAGATAATATCTCTAAACAGATTTTGATCACCTTTCTTGTGAATGCTGCCAAGTCCTGCCGGTGGTAACGGACATGCTTCATTCACAATGGTGTCTTGTACATGCACAATCACTCAGGATAAATTAGGCCAACTTAAAATTTGTAGCTGTTGCCAGACTCAATTAAAGGCTGCTGAAGGTGACAAATTTTTAGCCCTGAGGAGGATGGTGCTTTTCTGTGCCTAGTTTTCTCAGTTGGAAATTAGTTCGACTTGGAGCAATTTTTTTTGGCATGTTGCCTACACACAAAATGGTTCTTAGAACTTCGGAGGCTGTAAAGGTTTTCAACTTCCTCTTCCCCCACTTCTTCAATTCCATCTAGGAGTGAGGGGTAATAAGAAGCAGGTGCAGCATTTCCTTACAGCCATTCATAATGGAGCAGCAACAGCAGAGAGTTAGGAAACAGAAAGTACAGACAGGCACCATATTTATTAGATCCTACAAACTTAGTTCATCGGATTAACTTCACTGGCTCGAGAGGTTCCTGGAGTAAGTCTATTACATTTATTACAACAAAGGTTGGGTCTCTGGAGTTCAGAATGCCTGTTTGTAGTTCGAAGCAGTAGCTATTATTCAGGAATTTACAAAAAAAAACACAGGGATCACTAGGAACATGAGAAACTGAGTAGCATGTAAACAGAGACACAAGAGATTGCATTGCTAGAACCTGGATAACAATCTGCTACAAAAAGTCAGTGGGTCAAGCAACATTTTGTTTATTTAGTAATACAGCAGGGAGTAGGCCCTTCGGCCCACACTGTCCCTGCAATCCCTGACAACCCTGATTAACCCCAACATGATCATAGGACAATTTACAATGACCAATTAACCCTCAGGGTGAGTCTTTGGACGGTGGGAGGAAACTCAGGCACCCAGGGAAAACACTCGCACTCCACAGGGAAGCTGTACAAACTCCTTACAGAACGGCGTTGAAATCAAACTCCAAACTCCAGAAGATCCCAGCTTTAATAGTGTCTCGCTAACTACTATGCTACTATGACGCACTTCAGGGTGAAGAAATTGCCAGTTGAAATCTTACATCGTTATCCTGATGCTGAAGCAAGATTTCAACCCCAGACAACAATTCCTTTTGTTCCTGCAGATGCTCCTAGACCAGTTGAATTCTTCAAGTAGGTTATTTGTTGCCCATGTAAAAAATGTGTTTAGTACATTCCTGACTTCCAATAGAGTACATTGTATGTGGATGTCTACACATAATTGCAACTCGACAGCTGCTAGTCACATCACATAATCCTTCAAGGTTGCACTTGTAATTACTGTAAATAAACTATTATATATACTACACTGAGAGCAATTCTCTGAGGGAATTAAGAGGTTTGAGGAACTTGGCAGGATTAAAGGCAAATTATAAAACCAAATCAATACTAGCACAATCAGATTACCCTCATAACCAACTATCAATACCATAGTTCTTCCCTGGCAGATGGAATAAAGGCAAATTCAGAAAATGGAGGTGCAAAGGGACTTAGGAGTCCGAATGCAGGATTCCTTGAAAGTTAACTTGCAGGTTTGAAGAGAGCAAGGAAGGGAAATGTAATGTTAGCATTTATTCCTAAAAGATTAGAACATATAAGCAAGGATATAATGCTGAGGAGTTATAAGGAGTTGGTCAGATCACATTTGGAATATTGTGAGCAGTTTTAGGCCCCGTATCTAAGAAAAGATGTGCTGTCATTGAAGAGGGTCCAGAGATGGTTTACAATACTGATCCTGGAAATGAAAAGAGTTAATGTATGAGTGTTTGATGGCTCTGGACCTGTACTTGCTGGAGTTTAGAAGAATGGGTGGAGCGAATGACAGAATCTCATTGGAAGTTAATATTGAAAGGCCTAGAGGATGTTTCCAATACTGGGTGAGTCTAGGACCAGATGGCACAGTCTCAGAATAGAAAGATGTCCCTTTAGAACAGAGTTGAGGAGAAATTTCTTTGGCCAGAGGGTGGTGTATCTGTGGAACTCATTGCCACAAGCAGCTGCGGAGACCAATTCATTATGTTTATTTAAACTGGGGGCTGATAGGTTCATAATTAGCAAGAGTGTCAAAGATTATGGGAGAAGGTAGGAGAATGGGACTGAGAGGGGCAAATACATATTTTCTTCAACAAATGAAATATCAATTTCAATTTTATGCCGCTACCCAATGACCAATTTTGATACAGCACTAAGCATCCCTAGATCTCCTTGAAGTAGCATTTGTCCAGCTCTCCCTCAGGCCCACACTGCATTCCATCCCCACCATCTTCAGATCTTCTACTAACACCACATCCCTGGCCACCAATTGTCCATTTTATTCAACACCTATACGCCATCAATTCCTTGACAGAACCACAACTTATTGTTTAGACCCAGCCCTTCTGAATCCCAAAACATTTCTTACTGTCCATAAATACTCACCCTGGCTCTCAAATCATCTGTCAACTTTCCTTACCAATCCCAGACTGCCTTATAAATTCCAAACCCTTCTCTTTCCCTCAGCAACCACCCCCCCCCCCCGCCCGTCCACAGCACTCCCACTCTTGCCAACGCACCCCACATCAAGATCTATCTTGACTTTATGCCCAGAATGGCAACATTCACCAAACAGAAGCATTTGTATGTGCCAAGTGTATTCAGTAGCAGGAAACACTTGTGCATCTCTACCAGAGTCATTCAATTTCTAGGCTGTGCTGTTACTTTGAACTGCATGCAGAGGGTTGGTTTTTCCTTAGCTATTATATAACTTTCTTCACTGACCTCATAGATAAAACTGGGAAATGAAACCATTAACTCCCACTGGAATGTGGCATTTGGGCAAGGACAGAATTAATAATGTCCCTTATGGTCAATTAACTCAGCAACACTCAACAAACAATCTCCTACATTAAAATAACCATGAGTGCCCTACTGGAAAGTTGCCAATACCTGCTGTAGCATATTACTACTCAAGTCACTTTGTAAGATTCCACCTAAAGCTTCCCAGTTTCCAACTTAATGATTCCACATAATTGGCCTACAGTTCAATTTGTGCTTCATCTCCAGCTGAAGTCCATTTAACATGAAATTATTTTTGAGTGTTTAAGTTTACCACACAGTGTGGCACTATGATACGTGCAGTAGGCCAGATACCTGCTGTGATTGTTCATATTTTAGCCTTCTGCTGACAGGTACAGATTTTGTCACCCCATTTTCTGGTAGTTTTTAAATTTGAAACTTCAGGAGAAATGTTTTTAGTTTGCAGGTTGGGTGCTGCTCCTGCAATGGGACTGGCAGCTACTTTTAACAATATAATCAAAATACTGGTCCAGATAAAGATCTACAAATAAATGAACAAGGAGCAAAGTTGTCTTCCAGCGCTTTCATCAAGAAAAGGTGTTACCTGGTCAGACAGCTCAGTGATGTTGATAGTACCACAGCTTACCCTTCATTTTAACCAGTCTGCCAGCAGCAGGTGTGCTTTCAGCTGCCAGGCCTTTAACCTCCATTTATTTCTTTCCTTAAGATGCCCCTTAAAACATACCTCTTCAACCTTACTGTTTCTGCATGTAGTGGATAACAAGTTTTACTTTATAATTACATTAAAAGGTCCCCAATTAGAATTTCTGCTTCTTGGCTACAAAAACAGACACTATAGCAACATACACAAAATGCTGGAGGAACTCAGCAGGTCAGGCAGCATCTATGGACATGAATAAATAGTCAATGTTTCGTAACAAAACCCTTCATCAAGACTGAGAAAGAGGGGGAAGATGCCAGAATAAAAAGGTAGGCAGAGGGGAAGGAGGCTACCTAGAAAGTGTTTGGTGAAGCCAGGTGGGTGGGAAAGGTCAACTGCTGCAGAAGAAGGAATCTGACATAAGAGAAAGGGAATCTGAAGGGTAATAGTTGTGTGAAATATATGATGTGAATGACGCAATTCTATCACCTTACAGAATTGTGATTCATCACATGGTGCAAAGGATGAGGCAGTGAGCGGGAAAGGAGAGGGTAAGAGTCTGACTCCAGGTGTTATCCAGGCTGCCCCGACACACCTTCCAGCACTTGCTGGTTGGGCAAGGGTAAGCACAAGAATGATAATGGCTGCTGCCTCCCATCCAATTTTTCAGAATGAAATGAAAAGAAAATGTAATATATGCAATAAAATACTTGATAACTAATCAAATTTAGTGTATTATTACTTTAAATGCTTACTTGTACTTTACCCGTCTCCCTTATGCAAACCTATAAATGTTCTTAAGTCAGCTTAGCTCAAAACTTCAGAAAATCCCTCTGAGAAATTTCAAAAGGTATTGGAGGGATTAGTGTAACTAAAAGTAGGTACTTAAACACTAGCACATGCAATATTAGGTACAATACATGATAATTATCTCTTTAAGATTATCACCCACTTATGCACTGTAGCTTATGAATAACTGTTCTCTGGGTTGCAACACCTTGCACAGAGTTCCAGAAATAGCCTGTGATGAGCTCTTGAATAAACGACATGTACTTTGTTGGAATTCCTTGTTTCATATACACAAGTTTGTGCACTCCAGTAGATTTCAATGGTGGCTGAGATCCCACAAAGTACTCTCATTTTACAGACACAATCTGACCCTTACATCTACACATGCACATTCATTCATTCACTCACTCAATAATTGCATCAAAGCACCCCTCATAATTCTAAGTTACCGCTTTTTCCCTACACAAAAGACGCATGAAACTCAGGAGGGAGCTGGAAGGCACCCCAGGTTAAGTGATCATCTTATGGAATGGCGGGTTCTCAGAAAACATGCAGTTTTGGAGGTTTATTCTTTCCAACACTGCCCACACAGTCCCTCAACAAACATTTTTTTTAAAGTATGCTGGTCTCTCTGCCCCACTGCAAGAGTTAAACACTCTCCTCAACACATACAAACAAGCTGGATGAACCCAGCAGGTTGGGCAGCATCTGTTGAAATGAGCAGGTTGGTGGAACTGGGACTCACACTTAATAACTTCTCTTTCGGCACTTCCCACTTTCTTCAGACCAAGGGTGTAGCTATGGACAATCGCATGGGCCCCAGCTATGCCTGCCTCCTGGTGGGTTATGTGGAACAGTCTGTGCTCCAAACCTATACTGGTACTGCTCCCCAACTTTTCCTTCGCTACAGTGATGACTACATTGGTGCTGCTTCTTGCACCCATGCTGAGCTCGTCAATTTCATTGACTTTGCCTCCAACTTTCACCCAGCCCTCAAATTCACTTGGTTCATCTCGGACACTTCTGTCCCCTTTCTCGATCTCTCGGTCTCCATCGCTGGAGATAGACTGTCCACTGACATCTTCTATAAACCCACTGACACCCATAACTACCTCGACTATACCTCTTCCCACCCTGCCAAATGCAAAAAATGCTATTCCCTATTCCCAGTTCCTCCGTCTCTGCCGCATCTGTTCCCAGGATGAGGCTTTCCGTTCCAGGACATCCCAAATGTCTTCTTTCTTTAAGAATCATGGTTTCTCTTCTGCTGTCATCAATGATGCCCTCACCCGCATCTCCTCCATTTCCCACACTTCTGTCCTCACCCCATCCACAACAGGGACCGTGTTCCCCTTGTCCTCACCTACCACCCCACCAGCCTCTGGATCCAGTATATTATCCTCCGCAACTTCAGCCACCTTCAACAGGACCCCACCACTAAGCATATCTTTCCCTCTCTACTTTCCGCAGAGATTGTTCCCTCCGCAACTGCCTGATCCACAAGTCCCTCCCCACAGATCTCCCACCTGGTATTTATCCCTGCAAGCGTAAGTGCTACACCTGTCCCTACACCTCCTCTCTTACCACCATTCAGGGCCCCAAAAAGTCCTTCCAGGTGAGGCAACACTTCACTTGAGAGTCCGTTGGGGTCATCTATTGCATCCATTGCTCCCTGTGTGGCCTCCTCTACATCGGCGAGACATGACGCAGATTGGGGGACCACTTCGTTGAGCACCTCCGCTCCGTCTGCCACAACAGACAGGGATCTCCTGGTTGCCACCCACTTCAACTCTGCTTCACATTCCCATTCGGATAAGTCCATACATGGTCTCCTCTACTGCCATGATGAGGGCAAACTCAGGTTGTAGGAGCAACACCTCATATACCGTCTGGGTAGTCTCCAGCTCTTTGGTTATGAACATCAAATTCTTCAACTTCTGGTAATTCCCTTCCTCTCCCTTCCCACTTTCACACTGCCTCCTCTTCTAGCTGCCTATCACCTCTCTCTTGATTCTGCCTTCTTCTACTACCCATAGTGCTTTCCCCTTACATTCCTCCTTCACCTTTCCTGCCTATCCCCTCCCTGCTTCCCCTCCCCCACCCTTGATCTTTCCTCTGATTGGTTTTCCACCCTCCCCCTACCTTATTTATGGGGCCCCTGCCCCCTCTTTCTTCAGTCCTGATGAAGGGTCTCAGCCTGAAACGTTGACTGCTCATTTCAACGGATGCTGCCCGACCCGACCTGCTGAGTTCATCCAGCTTGTTTGTATGTGTTGATTTGACCACAGCATCTGCAGTGTACTTTGTGTTTAAATACTCTCCTGATTGCTGGGAACCCAGAGAACAAGCAAAACTTAAACATTATTGGAAAAAGATACCATCAATAAGATTGGGATTACTGTCTTTCCCCTGCTCACACCAAATTGGTTGTCCCATCGTTTGCCCTGTAAATCCAAATATAATGGCCATTGTGTTGAAATAATTTTTTTAATAAATGAAGCAACCTCTTCGGAAAAAGGATGGCAGCAGGAAAGTCTTTGTAACTCTTGTTCAACAGAGTGCCTAATGACCCAGTATCAGTTCAAATTGGATTATGTGGAGCATTGTTCATACTCTGTGAGGACCTGATGCCTGGGTCAGACCTCAATTCCTCCCCTGAAAAATCAGGGCTGGTTAGAATTGCACGCAAAGAATAGATGAGTTAGACCATGGGATAGAGGCAAACATAAGGTTAGTTTATTAGAAAAAGAAAAACTGCAGAGCTATTTTTGTACAATTCCTGGCTTTCATATCAAACTAAACCCAGTTCTGCAAATCACTTCACTACACAACTCTGTTTTAGTGAAAGGGGATTTTGGCAGGGTCTTTCCACTGTAATTACATTCACTTTACCCTGGATATTTTGCAGAACCTATTTCCCCCTGAACCTCCCCCTCCATCCAACCCTATTCACTCTACAGAGAGGGGTGAATGCTCATTCTATTTTTCATATGTGGAATATTAGATAAAACAGCCATATTTCAAAAGAATAGAAGTTCCCAAACATCCATGCCAATCCCATTTTGCAACACAGTCTTTTTTTTAAACTATAGAATTCATAAGTACTCACCTAAAGACTTGTTAAAAGTTGTTAATGCACCTGTCTTCACCATCCACCCAGTGTATCCAGGTTTCAACCACTCTCAGGGTGAAAACAATTCTTCCTTACTCTCTGAGTATCCTACTCTTTACCTCAAACCTAGACTACAATGCACTCTCAGTAGCACTGTACTCTGCATTCTACTGCAACACGTACAACACGCTGGAGTAACTCAACAGGTCGGGCAGCATCTGTGGAAATGAGCAATCAACTTTTCAGGCCGAGAGGGAGAGGGCAGGGTGGGAAGAAGGCTGGTAAGTGCCAGGTGAAAAACCAGTAAGAGGAAAGATCAAAGAGTGGTGGAGGGGAAGCAGGGAGGGGATAAGCAGGAAAGGTGAAGAAGGAATGTAAGAGGAAAGCACTATGGGTAGTAGAAGAAGGCAGAGTCATGAGAGGTGATAGGCAGCTGGAGGAGGAGTAGAGTGAAACTGGGATGGGGGAAGGGAGAGGGAGGGAATTACCAGAAGTTGGAGAGTTCAGTGTTCATGCCAAGGGGATGGTGACTACCCAGACAGTATATGAGGTGCTGTTCCTCCAACCCGAGTTTGGCCTCATCATGGCAGTAGAGGAGGCCATGTATGGACATATCCGAATGGGAATGTGAAGCAGAGATGAAGTGGGTGGCAACCGGGAGATCCTGTCTGTTGTGGCGGATGGAGCAGAGGTGCTCGACGAAGCGGTCCCCCAATCTGCGTCAGGTCTCGCCGATGCAGAGGAGGCCGCACCAGGAGCACCAGATGCAATAGATGACCCCAACAGACTCACAAGTGAAGTGTTGCCTCACCTGGAAGGACTGTTTGGGGCCCTGAATGGTGGCAAGAGAGGAGGTGTAGGGACAGGTGTAGCACTTGTGCTTGCAGGGATAAGTACCAGGTGGAAGATCTATGGGGAGGGATGTGTGGACCAGGAAATCGCGGAGGGAACAATCCCTGTGTAAAGCAGAGAGGAGTAGGGAGGGAAAGATGTCCTTAGTAGTGGGGTCCTGTTGAAGGTGGCAGAAGTTGTGGAGGATAATATGCTGGATCCAGAGGCTGGTGGGGTGGTAGGTGAGGACAAGGGGAACATGGTCCCTGTTGTGGTGACAGAAAGATGGGGTAGGGCTGAAGTGCGGGAAATGGAGGAGATGCAGGTAAGGGCATTGTTGATGACGGCAGAATGGAACCCAGGATTCTTAAAGAAAGAGGACAATTGGGATATCCTGGAACAGAAAGCCTCATCCTGGGAACAGATGTGGCAGAGATGGAGGAACTGGGAATAGGGAATGGCATTTTTACATTTGGCAGGGTGGGAAGAGGTATAATCAAGGTAGTTATGGGAGTCGGTGTGTTTATAGAAGACGTCAGTGGACAGTCTATCTTCAGAGAAGGAGACCGAGAGATCGAGAAAGGGGAGAGAAGTGTCCGAGATAGACCAAGTGAATTTGAGGGCTGAGTGAAAGTTAGAGGCAAAGCCGATGAAATTGACAAGCTCTGCATGGGTGCAGGAAGCAGCACAAATGTAGTCGTCAATGTAGCGAAGGAAAAGTGGTGGGGTCCTGTTGAAGGTGGCGGAAGTTGCGGAGGACAATATGCTGGATCCGGAGGCTGGTGGGGTGGTAGGAGAGGACAAGGGGAACACGATCCCTGTTGTGGTGACGGGAGGATGGAGTGAGGGCCAAAGTGCGGGAAATGGAGCATTCTGCTGTTGCTAGTCTGCCGTATTACCTTGATATCCTAATTTTATGAAAAGATTAGAATGGATGGCATGCAAAACAAAGTTTTTGCACTGTACGTCAGTACATGCCCCCATAAGAAAACAATTTGTGGATAATTTTGTATACCTCTAACAGGTTTCCCCCTTAGTTTTCTCTGCTCCAAGGAAAATGAAACCAGGTCTATCCAGTCTCTCTTTATAACCAAAATGCTCCATGCCTGGTGAATTTTTTCTGTGTCCTTCCAGTTCAATCATGGCCCTCCTATCATGTGGCCACCAGAAATGCACATTGTGATCTAACTGATATCTTATGTAGTGGCATCATGGACTACCTGCTCTTGCATTTATGCCTTGCCTAATTAAGGAAAGTATCACAAGTAAAGCACTAGTGTTGCTGCCCTTTATCAATTCTTAGGCACATACACCAAAGGACCCTCTCTTCCCAACTTTCACTAGGATCCTTATTCGGATTCCCAAAACACATCACCTCACTCTTTTTTGCAGATATAAATCCATTGCTTTGACCATCTTACCAACTGATCAATATCATTCCATTTATTGAACAAGGCACAGAATTCATAAAATGGTAAATTGTACTGGAATTGTGGAACACTAGTTAAGGACAAGTCAGCTGTCCTGTACAAGTAATGTGCTAGCTTGAGGGTGAAGCAGAGATTTATGACAAGGTTGCCAGGACTAAGAAAAATTTTAATCAAGGGAAAAGATGAGCTGGTTTGGAATCTACAGGGAGATTAATCAAGCTGTTTAAAGTTAGTGTCCTGCATAGGTTATTTAAGAAAGTCGAAATAGCAGGAGCTGGTAGAACAGTGCCAGAGTCAGGGGTGGAGGGTGCAATGTGAGTGTATAGAGGTGGTGTGTCAAACCTACTCTCTCCTCAGCATTACGGAGGGCTGCAATGAAAAGAGCCATCACAACGGTCACAGTAGCTGCAGAGTGAGCCTCCAGATGGCTATTGATCAAGAGGTGTGACCCGTGGACCAAAGCTGCTGGGACACAAGCCAGGGCCTGATCCACCCTGGCTGGGTTGCCTGGGCAACAGTATCTGATGTTGAAAGGCCAAAACACCTGATATGTGTAAATACATTTTCTACTTGGGTGTAATTAGTGAAAGGACTTGTTACAGAAATCTTTTACCCCAAAGGACGAATTCCATAGCTTACTAAAACAAAAATGAAAGCAGGAGTCTTCATTTCATTTAGCAAGAACAGGGCTGACATGTCACATGTTGCAACCTATGACAGTTTAGAAGTGAAATGATTCTGAATCACTCTTTTGTGGCCACAGACTTAACTGGCTAAATGACTTCCTTCACTTCCATAAACATCTATGATTCTTTGCAGTGATAAACTTCAGCATACAAAGCATTGCAAGAAATGACCAAAGACTTTTACAACATCCTAATTCTCACATCACAGAACTCAGCATCATTCTGCATGTCTCAAATATTTTTGCCCTGATGAAGCAGATTGTTTGACATTTACAATACAGACAGATAATTGTGTTCACTTCCAGGTCCTTGTTCAGCTGGTTCCTGATCTAAATATATTTAATACTTCTGGCAAGTTTAGAATCTCTGAAATAAACAAAGCTACTTTGTTAAGAAACCTCATCTTGTGAGCCTGGCCCGTGAATGTGTATTAAATCACCCGTTGACACAGTGATTCAGACAGTCCTCTTCTCATTCGAGACAGAGTGCCTAAAGAAAGATGGTTCACCAGTAAGAGCTACTGTTTGCAACAGAATTGATATAATCCCTCCACCAGGAGGAAAAGGCTAAATTGACCTCTTCTGTGGGAACACATTATTCAGATAGTTTTTTTTCTGTTCCTGTATCAGGTACTTGCGATGTTATTCTTCGTTGGGGTTCTGCTAAAAAGGCTACCTGCTAAGCTTTGGAAAGACTGGAGAGCTTAATTTTAATAAATGTGTCTTTTAAACTTTTCTGAAAAATTAAAAGCAAAATCGAAGTGCTTGAAAGTAAGAACTAATTCATAGGCCTTGCTTTCTTTTCCTTATATCCATTTTGACCCAAGTTGGCTGAACCTCATTGTACATATTGTGTAGAGTATACAGCTTTAGTATTCAGAAAATTGATTTTCTATTTTCCCCAAAAGTCTCCAATTCTGTTACAACTTAGTGAAATGAGTTACAAAAAGGAATCACTTGTTCTGGACTTCCCCAAAATATTCGTACTATTCTTGGAACAGAGCATGCATTTCAATATTGCTGCTTGTTCATGAGATGAAACTGAACAAAACCACTCAAGACAATGTAAAGCAACACACACGAAATGCTGGAGGAACTCTACAGGTCAGGCAGCATCTATGGAAGTGAGTAGGCAGTCAACATTTCAGGTAGAGACCCTTCTTCAGGACTGAGAAGGAAGGGGGTAGATGCCAAATACAATGTATTTCTTGTTAAGATATTACATCATATTAATTACTATAACAAGCCCGGGTTTTTGACCATTGTTTAAATAATGTATCAGGTGATATAATTATTGCACCAGTCGGCAAAGTTTAGCATTGGAATAGTTTAATACCATAGACAATTCCAAATTGGAACCCAGTAAGATGGACCAGCAAATAACATAGCCAAAAGGCATCCTTTGCGCTCAGATAATCACAATTTACAAAACAATCCTCCAGTAAAGGGAAAGATAATGACACCTGTGGACCCGTTATTTAGCTCACCAGTTCATGATCATCAGTGACCAGATGCTTTACCCTTTTCTGAATCTGAGCAGATGAGTGGGTTGGGAAAAGAACTGGTGGGAAGAAAATATTAAAGTATATGACTCTAACAGGGGTATCTAAAGCAAGGTATCAAAAATCATCAGTTTTCAAACATATGAAAAATGAAGTTGAAAGGAGGAAGTGAGCAAGGCAGTGTTATTCCAGGCTTTTCCCTTGACCCATGTTTAACCATGAACTATCAAAATAGTCTTTTGCTAAACATACAGAACTGATACATAGCACAGTTGCACATCTAGCAGAGCTGCTGCCTTACAGTTCTAACAGATTGGGTTCAATCCTAACCTCCGGTGTTCTCTGGAGTTTGTATATCCTCCTTGTGACTATGTGTGTTCCCCCCATCCGCCAAAAATGTACTAGTGTATAAGCCAACTTATCTCTGTAATTTGCATATCGCATGCAGGCAATGTTTAGAACCCAAGAACAGTTGATAAGAATATTGGGAGAATAAAATGGGACCAGCAATGATCAAAATGTATTCAGTAGAGCAAAGGGCCCATCCCTTTGATTCTATTACTGATACAAGCATTGAATAGCAAAACAAAATACAATTTTTAAAATTCTCTAATAAGAAGGCAAGTTAAAAGGTATTTAACCCCAAATGATACAACAGGAGATGGTATCTGCAACACTCTACTGAAAAAACATGGTTAGGGTTCTGGCAGTTATATGATATAATTTATTAAATATATCATTGAAAATAATCAAGATGTATAAAGTACTTTCACAAAACATTACTATTGCACATCTAAATCTTAAAATATGCAAAAGCATACCTAGGTCAGATTTACAGGTTGAAGAAATCAATTTACAGTTAAATTGACAACAGCATCACATTGTCATTATTCACAATGGACACTGACAGCATTATCCAGCTGTTAGAATATGCAGTACTTTTACCTCTATTTTGCATAAGAAATAGCAAGATGAGTATTGTGCACAGTTGGAATCTGGTTCCTCATATGTGGCGGTGTTATTAGTTTTAGATCTGCAGTTGCACAATGTCCTAATGACCTTCTTTCATACTTGGAAGTCGTCCCATCAGGATTTTCAGTCACACCATCAAAGCAGATGAAATATTGATTTACATGAGCCACTGCCCTAGCAGCAATTCCAAAGGCAATTCAATCCAGATTAACTGTACAAGTGCCAATAGCAGAAAATATAAACAATTACAAAACAAGCTAATTGGATTTAAGGGTTAAATTTTTCCTCATTCCTAATACTAAAATTGGTATTGTCACCATGAAATATGCATCATGTTGCAAGAAAGTAAAAGGCTACTCAGATGCAGTTTCTCCAAGCATACTGATAAGTGCCTTTTCTTGACTATGCTAAACACATGGTACCAATGGGCCATGTGACTCAGATTTCATCAACACCACAGCATGCATATATCTGCACTCTGCTTTAGATATTTCTTACACTGAGAATTTGCTGCATTTGTTCGATGAATGTAAGGTGAAGCTCTCACACAGTTAATTGTTTTAAATGGATTAGGAAAAGTATGGGTGAAGATGATGAAATTTCAAATCAAAGATTATGCGGTAATAGAGCATTACGTTCATCCCCTGATGCAGAAAGTCATGATCATCAACATGCAAAAAACACACTGCTTGGCCAATTAAAGCACTCATCCAATGGAAGCCCTTGGAAACAACAATTAATTGGTAATTACAGAGATTCTAAACGACTGGTCTCTTCTGGCCCTTATTAATATTTTAAAAACTGAATAAGAACTCCCCCCCCAAGCACCTGGGTGTCAGCTGTGCTTCAGTTTGCAGCAGTCACAGCTGATTCACAAGTCCTGGGTTCAAATTCCACTCCACAGATTCTGAACAGAAAAACCTAGATTGACACTCTGGTACACTATCAAAAATGTTCTACAGCACATTGCTTAATGAAAATGTTTTAAAAGGTTCCATTGGAATATTTCAAATAGCATGGGCATTATCCTCTATTTCCTAACCAATAGTTATACTTTAATCAAGATGACTGAAACAGATTACTATCACAGCTTTATTTTTAGAGCTTGCTATATACATATTGATGGCCACAGATACTGTACATATATCACAATAGTGACTGCATTCAAAATGCACTTCATAGACCACAAAGCGCTATAGCAAATGCAAATATTTGCTCCTTTACCACATCCCCAAGAACCAAGACATCACTGAAGCTATGCAAAACCAGAAGTCTGGGGATTGTTTCCATGGCAACTTTGCACCCTCAGTAACTTCATTATTACACAGTTCTTAAAAAAGAAAGAGTACTTCAAAGCTATTATTAAATCATTGAAAACATTGGCAATTGACTGTCCTCACTCCTTTCCTCTCCCATCTTCAGTATTTCTTGTGTTGTTCACATCTTGGCACCACTGACCTCTGCACCTCCTACAATGCCATTTTCCCCCCTCAACTTTGGTTCTAGATATTTATCCATTCCTTGCCAGACTAACATCCTTTCAGCCACTTGTTCTTGAATAAGTAAATTCATTCATGGATGAACAAACAGTAAAGTAACCTAATGCTACAAAAATTGCTGTTATCTGTAAATTGATATCTAAAAAAATGTCAGTGGATAACCAGTGCAGGTAGCAATGATTTACCCTTGAAGTGTTTAGGCGCAATCGATTTATGTTCAGCCTTGGTATAAAGGTTGATATAAAGCATCAAAAACTTCAATTGCAAGTCCCAAACCAAAGAGCAATTTTTAAAAAATTAACAAAAAATTTAAAAAAACAAGAATATTAACTCATGAAATACCTGGGAATTGAACATTCAATTCAGAACTGCACAGAAGGAATTCTAGATCTCTTGAGGTTAAGAAAAAGGATGCGCTGAATGTTTGAAAACATTACAAATTACAAATCCTCAGAGCTAGACATGATATACCCCAGGATAGTAAGGGAAGAGTCTTTGAGTCCTTAATGACCATAGGAGTAGTACTACAAGATTAGAGGGTGACAAATGTTACTCCTTTGTTCAAGAAAGGTAATAGGTATAATCCTGGGAATTATAGACCAATGAGTATTCTTAGAGACAAGAAATATGAGCATGTGGAGAAGCATAGCCTGATCTGGGATAGTCAGCATGACATTGTGAGGGGCTGATCATACCTCATGAGCCCCACTGACTTTTACAAGAAAGGGACAAAACAAAGTGATGATGGTCAAGTGGTAGCTGTGGTGTACAAGGATTTTAGTAACAAGGTTCCCCATGATGAGCTCATTCAGAAAGTCAAGAGGCATGGGATCCAGGGAAAACCTGACTGCATGGATTTGGAATTGGTTTGCCCATAAAATGCAGAGGATGATAATAGCAGATGCAGCATATTTTGCCTGGAGATCTGTGGCTCGTGGTGTTCTGCTTGGATCCATTCTGGGATCTCTGCTCTTTGTGACTTCCATAAATTGACTTTAATGAGGAAGTGGAAGAATGGATTAATACCTCTGCAGATGATATAAAGGCTGGTGGTGTTGTGGATGGTGAAGAAGACTGTTTACAACAGGACAAAGACAGGATGCAGAGCTGGGCTGAGAAGTGGCAGATGGAGTTCAATCCAGGAAAAAATGTGATGCACTTTAGAAGGTTGACCTTGAAGGCAGAGTAATAGGTTCATGGCAAGATTCTTAGCCGTGTGGAGGACCTGAAGGATCTTGGGACTCCACATCCATAGATTCCTCAAAGCTGCTGCACGAGTTGATAGGGTGGTTAAGAAGATGCAAGATGCATTGACCTTCATTAGTTGGGACACGGAGTTCAAAAGCCATGATGGATGGCTTTTAAGACCACATTATAGGAAGTATTTGGAGGCTTGAGAGAGGGTAGAGTGGAGATTTACCATAATATTACATTGTTAAGAGAGTGCATGTCTTATGAGGAAAGGATGAGTGAGCCAGGATTTTTCTCTTTGGTGCAAATTAGGACGAGAGGTGACTTGATAGAGGTGTATATAATAAGAGGCCCAGATAGAATAGACAGCCAGCATCTTTCATCCAGGCAGCAATTACTAATAATGAGGGGGAACAATTTTTAAGTTATCTGAGGGAAGTATAGGGAGGATGTCACTGGTAGGCTTTTCTCCCCCCCAGACAGAGTGGTTAGTGCATGGAATGCACTGCTGAGGTGGTGATAGATGCAGATATGTTAGTGACTTTAAGAGACCCATTGATAGGTACAAGGATGAAACAAAAAATGAAGGGCTATGTGGAAAGGAAGGGTTAGATTAATCTTAGAGTAAATTAAAAGGTCAATTCAATGTCGCAGGCCAAAGGCCTTGTACTGTTCGATGCTTTCAACATGAAATATTGCATGTGTATCTTTAAGGCCAAAATTGAGGATGGTAGGAATTCCAAGATCTGAATGCAACATTCAAAATATTAATGCAATGTAAATGAGGGGTGTTAATTCACAGCAATCAAATGAAATAGATACACAATCATACCTCAGAGAAAAACAATTCAGTCTGAAAGGACTCGCAAAATCACAATATAGATACGGTCAGCAATTCAGTCTATTGTAGCTTAGCTGTCAAGTGGCCAACAACAGCATAAATATGGCTGCTGTATAATTCGAGTGCTTGTCTTTGCTAGCCTGGTCCAGGCCCATTACAAGCTTTGATCAGAAAATATCAGTCTTCTACTTTAACAATTACTTATACAGATTTATCTTTTTCACCTGGATTAAAGATAAATAAAACACAATAGAATACTTTCTCAGAGCTAAGAAGACTTTCAAGACTGCTTTGATCAGTGAATTTTCAATATTTTAATATCATTTTATGGCTTGTTTTTACACCACTTCCAGGTTTAAATACCTCTTTTTTAAGCCTCAATGACCAGGACTGGACACAATTGAAAAGAGTTATCAGATTATAATTGTGACATGCACTCATGAATTATCAAACTGATATTTTACTACCCATACAATAGTGACTTTGTTGAATATAGTTTTACAACGCCAATTGTAATGCCAATATGACCCAGGCAATATTTATTTTCCACTGTTACTTTACCATTGCCTTTGGAATATAGGCTTTGCTCCCCCCACCATTATATCTTCCTGTTAGATGCTCATTTACCCTCTGCTCAGAATACAGCTTCCCAATTTACACAGACTTCTAAACCTTTTTATGTGCTCTACAAATATAT
The DNA here is from genome assembly GCF_030144855.1 of Hypanus sabinus. Taxonomy (NCBI): domain Eukaryota; kingdom Metazoa; phylum Chordata; class Chondrichthyes; order Myliobatiformes; family Dasyatidae; genus Hypanus; species Hypanus sabinus. The sequence continues at coordinate 21,598,624 of NC_082720.1, forward strand.
AACTTTTTAAATTATAAATGTATATCTGATAAAGTTCCTCATTCAACTGTAAGCTGGAAGATTGCTATCTTGGCATTTTTCCAATTTGTAAATCAATCACTTCTGCACTTTCCTCTTTTGCTCCTCCCAACCTTCAAGCATTGTGGTCTACCCATTCCTTCTCATCTTCAAAGACATAGCACTGAAATTAATTCTTATTTTTCAGAATGCATGGAATCCCAACTCTCTCTCATCCAACAACTGTTCTTAAATATTGAAAACGAAAAACCATCACAGTTTGGTTCTCTTGAGGGACTGACATTAAATTCACTAAAACACCTACTTCATTGGAACTTCACTCAAGAACAGCAATAACATCCTCTTATATAGCACCTAACATCCCAACATGTTAAACAGCATTATATATAAAAAATGACTGACAGGCAAATATTAGGGCAAATATCCAAATACTTTAAAAATCCTTACAGCTCTAGCTTGCTCGATAACAAGCATATTGGATATCCCATCACTTTTTGGAACCAACATAATTCAGCAGCTTGTATAAAAAAAATTTCTAAATGAGAAAGTGCAGTTAGATTTGAAGAAGCCAACTTGGAACCATAAAATAGCTTGATATAATGGACTGATGGATTTAATTGTTCCAGATTAATTGCAGCATGGCCAACTGTAATGCAGCACATTTGTAAGGCAAGAAATGGCAAAATGACAGCACTGTTGAAATCAACACAAAGGACACATCACTCCAGCTAGCCTTACCTTATCCATGTTCTCCTCAAAACCAACTTTTGATTCAAGTACTTAACAATTTATTTTCAACAGCACAAAGAATTTGCCTCCACTATTTTGATGGCAATGCATACTGGATCCTAACTACTTACTGCATAAGAAAATTTGTCATGTCACATTTGATTCTTTGGCCAGTTAACCTCATTCTACCCTCTCTGGTTCCTGATTGTTTACCAAAGGGATTTTTTTTTCCTTTTTATCCACTTCCTCCCAAACTTGCTCCATTCCAAATTATTCATAAACTTCTCTGTTCCATGAAGAACTCAACTTTTTCAAATTATCCACATAGCTAAAGTCCTCTAGAAAGGGCACAGGAGGGATTTAGTCAAAGGAATCACAGTACAACTCACTCCATGACCCCTTTAAAGCCTTGACAGTTTTCCTAAGTATTACGTTCATAACACCAGTTAAGGGTAAATTTTTTTTTAAAAAAAGAGGTTTATTGAGACTTCTTGGTTTTTGCACTCTATGCTTCTGTTCATGACGTCAAAGATTCTGTATGCTTCATATATATATATTCTCTGAATCTAAACTTAGTAATAAATTACAAACACTACAAACTATTTTTTCAAAAATATTTAAAAAATACATGTTAACTTTACAAATCTGATCAGAACACACATGTCCGTATCAGTCCTAATTCTGTTTCTGAGTTTCCAAGAGCTTCCCAATAGCAAAATTGTAGCTGGGTTTCTTCTTGCACTACTTTTTCCAGTATGGATGTAGAATTTGCAATTCTCCATTCCTTTGACACCAACCCACATCCACAGGATCATCTAACCTAACACCCACCTCTCACTTACCCTGTTGCTGTGGCTACAACATGCAGTGCTCAACAATCGTGCTGAAAACACCAAGTTCAGTGAGCAACAGATTAAACACCATTCAACAAACATTGGCACAAGAGGAAAGTTACATAACTAATGCCAAGCCATTTAGTTTAGATTAATATCTGGATTAGAGGGCTATGGCCCAAGTACAGGCAAGATAGAACTAGGCAGAAGACCAGTATGGACTAGATGGGCCTGCTGGATGGGAGAATTAAGGCAGTCAAACAGTCTTTTGACTTTAAAAGAATTCTTTGTATTTGGCATTTTTTTCTAACTCCAAGCTTCAGTCTGAATAAAGCAATTGCTTCATGACCTCAGCTGCCAAAAAGTGCAAGTAAACACTTTTTGAACTGCAGATAACATCCAATTATAACACTTGATCAAAGTTTGAATCAGCTGATCAACTAATTAGCTTCCAATGTCTGTGAAGATGAGTGAATAAGGAGGTAGCAAAAACAATGTCAAAGAATATCCTTTTACCACTTATTTCAGTACCAGGCTATTGTGAGCTCCGATGCAGATTTCCGCTACTTTAATTAGGAGGACGTACAAAAAAGTGTGCTATTGGATGGCACACTTTAACTTTCCAGGTTTTTGATTAGATCATAGTGAAATTTCATAAATAGGTAATTTTAATTTCCTCCCACAAATTGATATAATACGTAAACATGTATAAGCTCTCCCCCCCCATCCAGAGTAGCGGAATCTTAAACAAGGCAACGTAGATTTAAAGTCCAGGCAGGGTAGATTTAAAAGGAATTTGAAGGGGCAAGATCCCCTCCCGCCCCAAACACACAATAGATGGTGGGTACAGTATATGGTACCAGCTGCCACAGAGGTAGAAGCAGTAGAACATAGAACAATACAGAACAGTACAGGCCCTTTAGCCCATAATGCTGTGCCGACCCTGCCTCCCATATAACCCTCCACCTTAAATTCTTCCATATACCTGTCCAGTAGTCTCTTAAATTTCTCTGGTGTATCTGCCTCCACCACTGACTCAGGCAGTGCATTCCACGCACCACCACTCTCTGAGTAAAAAACCTTCCTCTAATATCCCCCTTCAACTTTCCACCCCTTACCAAATAAGTAGTGAGGTAGTGCTCATGGGTTCAATGTCCATTCAGAAATCAGATGGCAGAGGGGAAGAAGTTGTTCATAAATCACTGTGTGTGTACTTTCACAATTCTGTATCTCCTTCCTAATAGTAGCAATGAGAAGAGGCCATGTCCTGGGTGATGGGGGATCTTAATAATGGATGCTGCCTTTTTGAGGAATCGCTCCTTGAAGATGGCCTGGATATTATGGATGATAGGAAATGTTTAGAGGAACATGGACAAACACAGGCAAATGGATTATCATTGAGAGGCATGGTGATCAACATGGACAAGTTGGGCCAAAGGGCCTATTTCCATGTAGTATAACTCTGAATCAAAACCTGTCTTAATCTTCTTACATACACACCTCAGAACTAGTAACCACAAGAGATATGCATTTTGCATATTTAGTTCCACTGACTTCCAACAAGCAAAGTCAAATTTTGCTCCTTTTGTTTTATTTATGGAATTATTGCATTTTTAAGTCATGGATAACAATTAGAACATTTAAGCAACTTATATTCACATCACTTAAGTTGCAGGACATGGATACCTTTGTCACCCATTCCCCTAGGTTTAATTGCACAGCAAAGCACTGTGACTGCAAGGGAAGGGCAAATGCTGGGTACTCTTGACAAGTGGATCATTTTATGACCATGTCTTTGACACCTTAATCAGAAGTCATAAACAAAACGAGATACTTATCTGACTGGACCAGTGAATACCTGCTATAATACTCAAACTAGCAGAGTGCATATTCAGCCACTGACCTGTCATCTCTCTACCTGTCATTATCAACACCATTACGGCAATTAATCAGGGTTATCTTGTCACCATGCTCCTTCCTTGTACAGAACACCAGCAGTTGCCCATGCAGCAAGTCTCCCCTCTCCACGACACCGATGTTGTCCAAGGGAAGGGCAAGGGCCAATACAGCTTGCCACCAGTGTCATCACAGGAGTTGCCAGAATGAGGTTGAAGGCAACGTCAGACTGCCTTAGGAACTCCAGCTCCAGATTTGTCCTCAGGGTTTACTCCCAAAGCCTTTCCCATGAGTGGGTATGGCCACAAGGCCATATTATTCAGTAACGCATTATATTAACAAATTTCAAAATTATGTTAACATTACATTTTAAAAATTCCAGTTACACTGCAACAAAGGCTACGTGAGTAGGAGCATTTCAGTTACTGCGCAGCTGTGCACCTGCACAGCTTAGAGGGAACAGTGATCACCCCAGAACAACAAAATGTTGATAAGGCTATACGTCAATAGAAAAGCAAGAAGGCCTTTGTATCCATGAACATCGAAAATTTGGCAAAGAGGCAGATGCAAATTCACATTTTGCATACTTTTGAAGAGAACGACATCCCAGGGAACAGATTTGTATGCAATTACTACAGAAGGAACTCCTTGCAGTTGGCTAAAAGAGCAAGTCAATACAAGGGTCTGACTAAACTAATCTTTCTCAGTAGTTAAAGAACTTTTCTCCATGTTAATTCCATCCATCTGAGCCGAGATTTCTCTCAACACTCGAAGTTGCAGTGAGCAGAATCATCTATGATACTTATCTGACTTCATAAAAAAACTTTGATTCTGTAACTGATCTCATGTCATGAGCCTTAACACCTCAGAACCCATAGAATTGGAGGGGAAATAAATCATCCTCAGCCCTGAGAGATTAAGAGGAATGAAGGTGATATCATAGTTATAAGGTCAGTTCAGATGTCAAATATGATGCTGAAGTCCTAAACCAGCTGGTCCTGTCTAATGATGTTCAGAAAGGAGATAAAAAGATAGATAACAAAAGCTTTTGTCCTCCCAGTCACTAGCATGAGAAAACTCTGCCTCATTCAAGACTGGATATCAGAAATGCAGTTTGACAACACAGAGGCAATTGTAAGGAGCAACAGAATGAAAATGACTGAAGGAAATTCTCTGATTACTGTATGTATGAGCAGTTAATAACCAAGAAAGGGAAGTCATACTCAGCTGGATTGTGGAAGACAGCATTGGAGGATTATCCATTATGCTGTATTAAATGCCTCAGAGACCAAGAAAGCTGAAGGATAATGCACAAGGTCAGTTACTAAAGACCTAAATGAGAACGCCCTTGCATTACAAAATACTTAAAAGCATCTGATTTCTAAATGTGAAATACAGAACAGATAATATTTCATTAAAATATTACACATCAGGAAGATGACTGTCTCTGATCAAAGAGTCAATTTCCTAAATAATGACAGGACACACATCTCGGTCAAATACTCTCATTTAAGGAATTTTCAAAATGATGGTTAAAATGTTGCACAGGGAGATGATTGAACAACAAACAAAATCTTGCGATTTTAAAAAAGCCATGTATTTGTACATTTAAAAAAATATCGAAGTCCACATGTATGGACAGAGTATATTTTTATAATCTATGATAAAAGTACAATTTTTTTTTAAATATAAAGGCCTAACCAGAGTTTCCTTATGCACTAATACCACCCAGGACTTAGCCAAGATCAAACCATACTGGAATCACCGCAGCAAGTGCAGACTCAAAAACTTCAATATATCACAGGAATCAATCACAAAATACCAATCAGTCAAGTAAAATGGAAGAGATCAGGTTAGTTTATATTAAGGTGGTTTGCAAGGATATGCTTGTCAATGAAATGAAAGCTACACAGACTTGGCAGATCCAGGTGAAGGTATAAGAACAGATCTATGAAGCAGACATTGCTGATAATGAATAATATGATTGATTCAGAATTAAAATCATGTTTGCCAAAGAAAGGCCTGACAAATAAGGTGGTCTAAACAAACACAAGCTACTACTACAGTTCAAAGTAAATTATCAAAGTACATATGTACAACCCTGAGATTCAACCAGAGAATAGAATGAATAAGATTTACAGAAAAAAAATCTGAAATACAAGATAAAAGGCAGGGAATAAGTACACAAGGGGAAATAGTAACAGGAGAGACCAGTAAACAACAAAAATGATGGCTCTCTAATGGAAAAGCCTACAGCTTTATGTGGAAATCAATTGCACATTTTCATCAGCTTTTCAAACAAAAACACAAAAGTGCATTGTAACTTTTCTCCATAAAAATCTGACTGATTCTAACACTATGTTGGAACCTGTTCCAGCTGAGGAACTGAGAAAGGATCTCGGAGGCATGAACTGGATGGTGCACATTTCGAATGAGCTGCTCAAAATAGTTGTTGAGGTGGGCAGCTTAGCAACATTTAAAAGTGTAAAGTGTAAGGACAGTGAGGGAATGTGAGAATAATGACCAAAGCATGAAAGCATTAAAAATAAAGAGATGCAAACGAGACAAGAACTTGCATAGAAGGAACTTTTGTACAAATTCTGTTATTCTGAATTTTCAAGTGATTAACATATTTTAGCTTGATTATATTTGCCTTAGTAACACAGGCTGATTAGAAATGATTCCCCATTCAAGAGTGAGCAAAATTGCAAAAACCAAATTTGGCACCAGGTGGAGAGGTCTGTGCACTAGGTCCATAGGATATAATTTAATGGCATAAAATCTGGGCTGAGCAAGCAATGTGTTATACACATCCGATCTTCTGCCATATGAAGGTCCTTGTCCAGTTCTTTTATGGGAAAGTTCTCCAAAATGGATGTGACTTTGATGAGATAGAATAAAGGTATTAATCCAGAGATTAAGAATATGCAGACAAATCATTTGAAGCTTTAATACTGAAGTACTTCTGTGTGGTTTTCATTTAAACACAAACCATGGGCCCCAGGAAAAGACTGTAATCCACTTTGCTGCTAAAGCAATTTCCATATTATTTAACCATTACTGAAAACCACATGTACAACACACAATGCCATAATTTTTATAACATTCCCTTCAGACTGACTAGGTTGCCTAGGCAACGAGTGATGCAAATACTTTTACGTTTTTCCGTGTTTTAAAAATAAAATTGATTACTTTTGCTGAGAAGGCTTGAAATGCAATTCAAAAATCATTTGCTAATCACATAATCTTATCTCCATGTCCTATTATAATTAGTCATACCAACTGCATTATCTGTCATAAATCACGGAAGACGCTGGTCAATGGAATAACCATTATAGTCTCATAACTCCGTTAAAATGAACAATTGCAATAGACGTTGCACATGGCGAATAGATAAGGCGCACAAAGCATTGGTCACACTGCAGAGATATTGAGGTACCGAAATGAGCCCTAATAAAAGTGCGCGTGGGTGGTAGTGTTGAAAGGCGGTGGGCGGGCAGAGACATAAATTGCGGTCTGATTTGCATCTGATCAGCTACGTGATCCTTTCAGTCTGCGTTACAATGTAACAAAGAAAAAGGTTTGCGCTTTACTGACTGTCACCTATCGGTAATCACAGGGCGGTGGAAGAAGAGATTTGTCCATCACACAACAGCCTGCAGGCTCATATTCTTCGACACAGCAACTTCCGACCAGAAGCAGAGCGAATCAGGCGCCGCAGGTACTGGCGTCGCCCTCTATTACCACCAGTGATTACCCAGTTCATTGCAAGCAGCATTTTATATTTCACAACTGAAACAATTAAAGGTTAACTATAAAAAATATTTCAGTAAATATAAATAAATCCCAAATCGCACTTTAAGAAGCATGGCTAACTGCAGATTTTTCACGGTTATGTTAAGCAAAGTTATTTCAAGGGTATCGAGGACGATTCCTAAATAGGCATACCATTAATTAAGACAACTCAATATTTAATCAGTTATAAAATTACTATAGAGTTAATTCAAATATTTATTTCATAACACATACACCATATACAACTTGCTACTAATTAAATTTGTATTTATATGTTGTATCCTGATATTTCCTCGCATCCGATGATGCCCTATTGTTCGCCCGGAGCGAGGCGCTGGTGCATTTCCCAAGTCTGCAATAGGAGGTAATCCCCAAAGCCGGAATCTGCTATGATTTACCGTCTGCATCCCTCTCCATCTCCATCCCCAACTCCCGTTCCACTGCTTGCCCCTGGTCCTACTATATCCCGACGGCTCTGTGCCGAGATCCCCTTACCAGTCGGTGGAGGTCTTCTCGTTGATGACATCCTCATAGGCTGTGAGTAAAGCGAGTCTGTTATTACTAAGATTGAGCGCCATGGTCCCTGCTCCCATTGAGATCTTTCCGGCTCTGAAGCTGCAGCTGCGCTCGCTCTAAAACTGAACAAAGACTCCCCCCGCACTGCGCCGGGTCCTAGTGCCTGGGATGGTATCCGCCCGACTCTGAAACTGAACAAAGGCTCCTCCTTCCCTGCGACGGGTCCTAGTGCCAGCACTTTGCCCGCCCCAATCCAAAACTGAACAAAGGCTCTTCTGACACTTTGCATCCGGACTACAATTTGCTTTATAATCCGTTCTTTCTAAAGAGGAACCAACGACTCCTCCCCAATAGGCGGGATCCTAATCCTAACATTTCCCCGGCATGAAATTGAACAAAATTTGCCCTACTTCTCTTCTTGTTCTGGGCAAATTTCCCAAATTTCACAGGGTCCTAGTGCTATACATACGGCCCCACCTTGAATCGGAACAAAGACCCATTGCTCAGCACTCCTCTTTCATAGTGATCGTGGTCCTCTGGAAGTACATACTACTCTGAAAATGAACTGATGAGTTCTTGTGCACTGCAGAAGATTCTATTGTTTACCTTCCCAGCGCGGAAACTGAACAAAGGATTCTTGCATATGATAACTGGTCCTTGTGTCTGCCACTCTTGAACTGAAAATAAGGAACCCTTTGTAGTGGGCATAGATACCTTGCCCTAGTCCATTCAAATCAAACAATGACAACTTTCTCACTAAAAAAAAAATTAATGTCACGAACAAATATTCCTCTATGCAAAATTAAATAAACCCTTTTGCAATGTAATAGGTTAGAACATCTGTCAGTGTATCAATGATATTGAACAAAATCCTCTTATATTGCACTATCTAGTGCCTATCCACCAAGATCTCTCCAACTACCAAAGTACATATAGTTTGCTGAATATTGCATGTTACAGCTGAGAATCTGGGTGCTGAAACACCTGTACATAGAGGGTAGGACAATAGGAGATAGGATCCATCACTGCCCTTCAGTTGTAGTACAATAACTCTTAGGAATCACATGATTTCCTTAACATTATCAAATTAAGTATAATTTATAAAATGCCACAACCAATAATACCTATATCATAAAGAAGGAAAATTTAGCAAATTAAATAAAATCCCTTACATTAACAATATATGATGGTGGCAAGGTGGCGCCAGTGACCAACGTTGATGTCTTGTAGACCACTCACAAAACTTCTAGACACTCTTCTGAATTCCAATCATTGCAGTCTGCTGCCTATAGCTTGCCTATGAAGGATGTTCTTTTCAACTGACTAAATGACCTGGCACTTTTCCGATCTCTTGGGGAATTCAGCAAACTAGACCCTCCAGAGTGCAGCCATCACTGGGAGTGGATGCTGCATCAAGGCCTGATGGTGGAAGACAAACCTGTGCTTGGCTCCATTACTCCGCAACGATTAAAGTGTCAAGCAAGACTAAAATCATCGAGGACAAGAGTGGAAAACAAACAGGTGCTCAGCACTGTCCACCTGCATTTGACTGGTCTCCCTCTCTTCTCATTGCTACTGTCAGGTGGGAGGTGCAGGAGTCTTGGCTCCCACACCACCAGGTTCAGGAGCAGTAGTTGCACAGCAGCCATTGGGCTCCTGGACGGGCTTCACTCACCTCAGCACTGAACGGGCTCCGCAGCTGTGGATTCACTTTTGGGAACTCTGCAGTTCATCTTCCATGTGCGTTGGTTTACTTTTTCTTACTATTTGTGTGATTTGATCAAGGTGTCAAGGACGAGAGCAAAGGATGAACTGGTGATCAGCTCACTACTCCTAGAAGTTAACTCACTTCAGCACTGAACTGACTCTGCAGCTGTGGCCTACAACCATCGACACTCGACTCACCACTGAACTGACTTCATGGCTGAGGCCTGTGACCATCGACTCGACTCAGCACTGAACTGACACTGCAGCTGTGGCCTACAACCATCGACACTCGACTCACCACTGAACTGACTTCATGGCTGTGGCCTGTGACCATCGACACTCGACTCATCACTGAACTGACTTCATGGCTGTGGCCTACAACCATCGACACTCGACTCAGCACTGAACTGACTCTGCAGCTGTGGCCTACAACCATCGACACTCGACTCAGCACTGAACTGACTCTGCAGCTGTGGCCTACAACCATCGACACTCGACTCAGCACTGAACTGACTTCATGGCTGTGGCCTACAACCATCGACGTTTGACTCAGCACTGAACGGACTTCATGGCTGTGGCCTACAACCATCAACACTCGACTCAGCACTGAACTGACTCTGCAGCTGTGGCCTACAACCATCAACACTCGACTCAGCACTGAACTGACTCTGCAGCTGTGGCCTACAAACATCAACACTCGACGCAGCACTGAACTGACTCTGCAGCTGTGGCCTACAACCATCGACACTCGACTCAGTGCTGAACTGGCTTTGTGGCTGTGGCCTACAACCATCGACACTCGACTCAGCACTGAACTGACTCTCCAGCTGTGGCCTACAACCATCAACACTCGACTCAGCACTGAACTGACTTCATGGCTGTGGCCTACAACCATCGACGTTCGACTCAGCACTGAATGGACTTCATGGCTGTGGCCTACAACCATCAACACTCGACTCAGCACTGAACTGACTCTGCAGCTGTGGCCTACAAACATCGACACTTGACGCAGCACTGAACTGACTCTGCAGCTGTGGCCTACAACCATCGACACTCGACTCAGTGCTGAACTGACTTCATGGCTGTGGCCTACAACCATCGACACTCGACTCAGTGCTGAACTGGCTTTGTGGCTGTGGCCTACAACCATCGACACTCGACTCAGCACTGAACTGACTCTCCAGCTGTGGCCTACAACCATCGACACTCGACACAGCACTGAACTGACTTCATGGCTGTGGCCTGCAGCCATCGGGGTCCTTCTTCCATTTTCACTTGCCTCAGTGCTGAACTGGCTACGTGGCTGTGGTCTCACTTTCAGAGACTCTGCAGTTAATGTTTTGGGTATTATTTGTTTACTTTTTTATTGTTTACACAATTTGTTCATTTCTTTTGTACATTGGGTGTTTGATGGTCTCTGTTGTGAGAGATTTTTTAATGGGTTATATTGTGTTTCTTTGTTTTGTGACTACCTACAAGAAGACAAGTCTCAACGTTGTATATTGTATATGTACTTTTATGATAAATATACCTTGAACTTTGAACAGTCATGTCATCTCCTTAAGCCATGCTCCTCCATTCTCCATGATTATGGCTGATTCACTCTTGTCATCAATGTCATTTTTAACTCTCTCCCCTATTACTTGAACTCTTATTGTTAAAATGTGTGTCAATCTCTTTCTTGAATATATTCAAAGACTACTACAACCACCATAGATTTTTGAAATGGGTGTTTCCAAAGATTCAATATTTTTAATATACTCTAGTCTCTGTGATGCCACTGATCCTGGAAGACACCTTTCCTTAGACAAAGTAAGATAAATAAGGTTTTTAGCGGTCAATTGTTACTTACGGCTGCAGGACATTATTGCAATTTCTCAGTTATAGGTGCTAGCCTAACCATCTTCAGTTGATCATCATCATGAGGACAGAAGTTGAGATATTTACTCATGGTTGAAGATAGTTTGTATCCATTCACAACTTCACAGATAACATCTCCCAAGGAGAAAGTTTAGACAACATTGGGGCTTCAATGATAGGTCTATGATATGTTAAATTGTGGGCAAACAAATGCCAGCTAATGACCAGTTCCAACAAGAGAGAGTCCAACCTCTTGAAATTCAGTGAAATTACTATCAGCAAATCTTCCAGTATTCGCATCCTAGGGAATACCACTGAGCAGAATGTTTACCTGGCCAGATAAAAGACTACGGGAAAGGGGTATTCATCATCAAGGATCTCCTCCATCAAGGCCATGCTCTCTCCTTGCTGTTGCCATCAGGAAGGAGGTACAGCAGACTTCGGTTCCACACCACCAGGTTCAGGAACAGATACTACCCTTCAACCATCAAGCTCCTGAACCCGTATGGATAACATCAATCACCTCGACAATGAACTGACCCTACAACCTATCAATTCACTTTCAAAGATTCTACAACTCATGTTCACAGTATTATTTATTTACTCTTTATTATTGTTATTTATTATTTTGTATTTACACAGTTTATCTTCTTTTGCATATTGGTTGTTTTTGTCAGTCTGTGTGTAGTATTTCATTGATTCTGCTTTATTTCTTTGTTCTACTGTGAATGTCCACAAGAAAAAGAGTCTTAGAGTAGTATATGCTGACATATGCATACTTTGATAATAAATTTATGTTGAATTTTGATATAAACACAGTGTCCAAGAAAGAAAGGCAAAGCTATCCTATGCTGCGTGACTTACCTTCTGATTTTCCCAAACCCTTTCTACCATCTACCTTACACATCAGAGTGCTGTGAAATATTCTCCACTTCCTTAAGTAAGTATAGCTATAACATACAAGAAAAAAACTCAACAGCATCCAGTACAGATCACCATTACTTGACTGGCAAGTGTTCACATTCCCTCTGCTATGCTTACACCATAGCTGCAACATGTACTATTTACATGGTGTACTGCAGTAACTCATCAGGACTTCTGAAATAGCATCTCCAGAACAGCAGCTTCCATCAACATGTCCTAGTGCAAATCACAGAACATCCTGTATGCATTTATATCACTTGTATTTTGAATCAAAATCTTGGTTCTCCCTAATATATTTGCAAACATTGTCTGCAGAAGTTCAAGAAGTTTGTTCACCAGCATCTTCACAAGAGAAAAAACTATCATCCTTGCCAGCAAATCATGCTTCCCATTAATTAATAAAATATGTAATTCTAGGAGATACTACATGCTCCTCCTTCACAGACTGTCAGATGAGGACAAATCCAAGGAAAAGAGACCAGCCATTAGAATGACCATGAGGTGCAGTATATCCAAAATGGACCTATAAAATAGCATATTGCACAGAGGTATAAGGACTTCCTCCAAGTTACTCAGACTTATTCCACTGTAGATGTCCAGATGTTGGGAGAAGTGGATGATGTTAACCCAGGAATTGGGGAGCAGCCCCATCAAAATTTGGGTCAGCTCAACTAAAGAAGCTTTCATAACCCCTAAATGTTCTCACTCATCTAGCTTCAGTAAAAAATAGTCAATCTTACTTACTCAGTGCATCCTGGAGTCAGGCAATGATGGAAAGATGGGAAGTCCTCAGGCAGTGTACTGCAGTACAATTGCCTCTGCTCTGTAGTACCCTGGCAGTCTTTCACAGAACATAATGCCATGATGGACCTTTTATTGCTGTCAAAATGTAAGTGATTTTAATTGTTTTAAACATTTCAGAAAAAAAATATTCAAAATACATTGATCCTTAGAAATTACTGGAAGTATTAAACTAAAGTTTTTATTCGAAGTTACTTACCATGGCATTATCTTTCACTTGAGTTTGTGTGACTAGAATCTTGCCTTAGAATGGTTGAACACCAGCATTTTACTTCACAGCCAAGTTATGACCTCTTCCCTCAAAACTCATTGTCAATGACAGCATTTATTGCTTATCCCTTGATAAGATGATGGTGAGCCATTATCTTGAACCACAGTAGTTCTTCTGTGAAGGACCTTTCATAATATTATTGGAGAGGGAATTCCAAGATTTAGGTCCAGTGATGATGAAGCAGCAGCAATACGTTTCCATGTCAATATGGAATATGCCTTGGAAGCAGCATTTTCCATCCATCAGCTGTCTTTGTTCCTTGCAGTAGGTGAAGCTGTAACACTATCCACAAGTTTTCAGATATCACCACCATAGTAGGTTGAATCTCAGACAACAATCAGATGGCTTACAAGAAGGAGATAGAGAGCCTGGTAGCATGGTGTAAAGACCCTTTCATTGTGTAGAAGCTAGAAAAAATTTAGAATATGTGCCACCATGCTCAAGGATAGCCTTTACCCCACTGTTAACGGGATTGCTGAAAGGATATCTGGTGAGTACAAGATCATGCAGCTTTGTCCCTCATGTTGATTGACTTGTTACCTGCCCTATACGTAATCTTACAGCTTTGTCCTTAAAGACTTGTCCTGATTGGTTAATACCAAACTTCCCTTGGTGAATACCCCACTCTGAGGACATTCTATGTTCTTACTACTCTCAGTGCTTTTTCCAAGTGTTGCTCAACACTGAGGAACACTGATTCATCAGCTGAAGGCGGTTACCGCATGATAATCAGATTTCCTTGCAATCAATTTGTAATATAATGAATCTAAAGCCTAAAAAATCTACATCATAACTAGTAAGAAAATAAATCTTCCCGCTCTTACCTGTTACTTCCCCAGATAAACTAATCTTGCTGTTTGCCCAAGGCAGTTGAATTTAGAACTCACTTTTTAAAATTTGAAGTGAAAATTACTTCCTCCATCTACAAAGCCCATTTTATCTGGTATATCTCAAGTCAAAGCCTTCAAGAGGACCACAACCTTGTCATGGTTTGGAGGCCCCTGTGCCTCAATGACCCAGAGAGCTATTTTGGCTGGAGTCAGGGTTTTATACTTCAGTACTTGCTAGGGTCCCCCATGCCAAACAGGTCAAAGGGTAGAGACCAGACTAAGAGTGGTCCACCGGCCCTCCAGGTTCAGGGGTTCAGATCAGGGCTAGCAATCTCGACTGGTAAAGCAAAATCGTTAAGGAAACAGCAATGAAGAATCCTTCTACATCTGAGTGTGATGGTATTCCTGAGTCTCCGCCCAGGACTTGCATGACTGACAGAAATGAAAACTGACAGAAAGCTACTGACATGATGAAGGAAGCCCTGAACATCACCAGAGAAGGAATACTTTCATTGCTGCCCGAAACACCAATGGCATTATAGGCAGTAAGTAAGTATCTCAAGTCAAAAGGTAAAAGTCCTACCTAGAATTGTCTTAGGGTTCTCCATTCAGATATCACAACTAGAATGATAGAGCAACAGAAACCATGTGACTGGGAACTTTGGGAAATTCAAAAATAATGACTATCCACATATCTAAATTCAGTAGAAACTTAAATTATTTCAGTAGGGGTTCCAGATAACAACAGTCCTTGCTAATAGGTTACTTGCCTTTGAGTTTAGAACGTAAACACATTAAGCCTAATGTTTTTGATAGAGTTTGAAAATCACATGGTGGGTTCAATATGACCTTGTGCAAGATGGCACAGATTTGACCAACTGGAAAAAAAGTACATGGCACCAACAAAAAGTGCAATAAATACAGCTCTTTCACCTTTTTTGCATGCCAGATAAGAATAAATAAAATGGAAGCTTATGAATCCCTTTCAATATTTTACAGAGCAGTAATTTTAACTTCTAAGGGTTGCATGGGAAATGTCAATTATCCACAGTCTTTGAGTTGAAATGTAAGTTTTCCACAATCTTTGCTACTGATTTTTTAAAAATACTGAAAATAACTGCCTTCGTGTTATGAACAAATTATACAGTATGTTAATTATAAGAATAAGAGATTCTCTAGATGTAACTGTTGAGCAATAGACAGAAAGTGCTGGAGGAACTCAGCAAGACAGGCAGTCACAATGAAGAGGAATAAACAGTGGACGTTTTTGGGCCGTGACCCTTCATCGGGACAAGTAAAGAAGGGGGCAGAAGCCAGAATAAGAAGGTTGGGGGAGGGGAAGGAGCACAAGCTGGCAGGTGAGATCAGGTGAGCAGGAAGGTGGGTGTTATGTTTTGTAACTCCAAACTATAAAACTAACTGCAGGAAAAAGACAGGAGTCCAGGTGAGCGGGATTTAGTTCAGTTTTTACTTTAGAGAAAAGTGCACACATGACATTGTGAGTGTGAGTATGGTGTCTAATGTCACCATTTCCTTTAGCTTTTGGAAAGCCACCTCACACTGCTTTGTCCTTCTGTTGATCTACAGTAATGATTTCAAGGGGTGGGAATCAGTAACTAGGTTTGGCAGGAACCTGATATAGTAATTGACAAACCCTAAAAAAGACACTGCAACTGTGACATGTGCTTCAGCTTTGGGGCATCAACCACAACCTGAATATTCTCAGCACACTTGTCCATCGGTGGTATCACCGCAATAAAAATGATGCTTAGTTCAAAGAATTCACACTTGTCACATTGTGCTCTGAGCCTATAATCTTTTAATTTTTTTAACACTGTCTTATGATTTTGGAGGTGACACTTGTCATCATTACTGGTAACAATGACATCATCTAGGTAACACTGAGTGACAGGCCAGTCTTGCAGAACCTGGTCCGTAGCTTTCTGCCAGAGTGCAGATGCAGATGCGGCTCCAAATTAAGCCTGTTATAGTGATAAAGCTCTTTGTGAGTATCTAAAGTGAGAAAAGCTTTCGACTTCTGCCATCTCTAACTGTAGGTAGGCCTCATTGAGGTCCACTTTGCTGAGGTGTTTTCCTCCAGAGAGGTTTTCAAAGATATCCTCTATCCTGGGCAGAGGGTATTGACCTACTTTCAGTACTGGGTTGAGGGTGACCTTAAAATCACCACAGATCTTGACAGACACATTCTTCTTGACTATTGGGACCACTGGTATTGCCCATAGGCTCCATTCAACCTTGGAAAGAATTCCTTCAGCCTCCATGCGACTTAGCTCACTGGCAATTTTATCACAGATAGTTTAAGGAACCCAGATGGGCTTTGTAAAACTTGGGTGCAGCATTTTCATTTAACACAATTTTACCTTTGATATGTTTGAGTTTTCCAATTCCATCCCTGACACTGCTGTTGCATCATCCAATACCGTCCTTAATTCACTTTCAGTTCACTCTGTTGCAGAGGATGTGGCAAGCAGATGGTGGATGAATCCCCAATCAAGTTGTAGTTGTCTCAGCCACTCATGTCCCCACAATGCTGGCCCTCCTGTTTTTACCACGTACAAGTTCAATGTGACTTTTTGAATGCTGTATTTCACTGGTATGAATGTCATACCCACGGGAGTTATCTATTCTTCAGTATAAGTTCCTAATAGGGCAACAATCTTGCCAGTGCCCAAGAAAAGCAGAGTGAGCTGCCCAAACAACTATTGTCCAGTAGCACACACATTAACAGTGATGAAGTGTTTTGAGAGGTTGGCTATGGCTAAAATTAACTCCTGTCTCAGCAAGGACCCTGGACCCACTGTAATTTGCCCAACCCCACACTATATCTGTGGTGGATGCGATCTCATTGGTTCTTCGTGTGACCTTGGATCACCTGAACTATACAAATACTTATGTCAGGATGCTGTTTATTGATGACAGCTTAGCAGTTAGCACAATCATTCCTACACTTCTGATCAAAATGCTCCAAAACTTGGGCCTCTGTACATCCCTCTGCAACTGGATCCTCGACTTCCTAACCAGAAACCCACAATCTTTGTGGATTGAAATAACAGCTCCACCTCACTGACAATCAATACTGTTGGACCTCAGGGATATCAAGTCAAGTCAAGTCAACTTTTATTGTCATTTGGACCATAACTGCTGGTACAGTGCATAGTAAAAATGAGACAACGCCATGGTGTTACATGACACAGTACAAAAAACTAGACTGAATTACGTAATAATAAAAAAAAAACACAGAGAAAGCTACACTAGACTACAGACCTACACTGGACTGCATAAAGTGCACAAAACAGTGCAGGCATTATAATAAATAATAAACAGGACAGTAGGGCAAGGTGTCAGTCCAGGCTTCAGGTATTGAGGAGTCTGATAGCTTGGGGGAAGAAACTGTTACATAGAATGGTCGTGAGAGCCCAAATGCTTTGGAGCCTTTTTCCGGATGGCAGGAGGGAGAAGAGATTGTATGAGGGGTGCATGGGGTCCTTCATAATGCTGTTTTCTTTGCGGATGCAGCGTGTAGTGTAAATGACCATGATGGCCAGAAGAGAGACCCCGATGATCTTCTCAGCTGACCTCACTATCCGCTGCAGGGTCTTGCGATCCGAGATGGTGCAATTTCCAAACCAGGCAGTGATGCAGCTGCTCAGGATGCTCTCAATACAACCCCTGTAGAGTGTGATGAGGATGGGGGGTGGGAGATGGACTTTCCTCAGCCTTCGCAAAAAGTAGAGACGCTGCTGGGCTTTCTTTGCTATGGAGCTGGTGTTGAGGGACCAGGTGAGATTCTCCGTCAGGTGAACACCAAGAAATTTGGTGCTCTTTACGATCTCTACTGAGGAGCCGTCGATGTTCAGCCGGGAATGGTCACTCTGTGCCCTCCTGAAGTCAACAACCATCTCTTTTGTTTTGTTCACATTAAGAGACAGGTTGTTGGCTCTGCACCAGTCCATTAGCCACTCCACCTCCTCTCTGTAAGCTGACTCGTTGTTCTTGCTGATGAGACCCACCACGGTCGTGTCATCAGCGAACTTGATGATGTGGTTCGACCTGTGTGTTGCAGCACAGTCATGGGTCAGCAGAGTGAACAGCAGTGGACTGAGCACACAGCCTTGGGGAGCCCCCATGCTCAGTGTGATGGTGTTGGAGATGCTGCTCCCGATCCAGACTGACTGAGGTCTCCCAGTAAGGAAGTCTAGGATCCAGTTGCAGAGGCAGGTGTTCAGGCCCAGTAGGCTCAGTTTTCCAATCAGTTTCTGAGGGATGATTGTGTTGAATGCTGAACTGAAGTCTATGAACAGCATCCGAACGTATGTGTCTTTTTTGTCCAGGTGGGTTTGGACCAGGTGGAGGGTGGTGGCAATGGCGTCATCTGTTGAGCGTTTGGGACAGTACGCAAACCGCAGGGGGTCCAGTGAGGGGGGCAGCAGGGTCTTGATATGCTTCATGGTGAGCCTCTCGAAACACTTCATGATGATGGATGTAAGTGCAAAGGGACAGTAGTCATTTAGGCAGGACACTGAAGACTTCTTCGGCACGGGGACGATGGTGGCTGCCTTGAAGCATGTTGGAATTGTGGTGCTGCTCAGGGAGATGTTGAAGATGTCAGTGAGAACATCTGCTAGCTGGTCTGCACATCCTCTGAGCACTCTACCAGGGATGTTGTCTGGTCCAGCAGCCTTCCGTGGGCTCAGGCCACTGCTCTACTCCCTCTACACCCATGATTGCCTGGCTGGGCACAGCTCAAATGCCAGTAGTAAATTTGGTGACAAATCTTGATGGCAGAATTTCAGATGGTGGTGAGAGGGCACATAGGAGCAAGATATATCACTTAGTTGAGTGGTATTGCAGCAAACACCTTGCACTCAACATTACCTAAGACCTAAGAACTGATCGTGGATTTCGGAAAGGGTAAGACGAGGGAACACACACCGGTCCTCGTAGAAGGAACAGAAGTGGAAAGAGTGAGCAATTTCAAATTGTTGAGTGTCAATATCTCTTGAGGATCTATCCCAGGCCCAATATATCAAAGAAGGAGCAACAACAGCTATAGCTCATTAAGAGTTTGAGCAGATTTTATATGTTACCAAAGACCCTCGCAAATTTCTAGAGATATATCAAGGACAGCATTCTTTCTGGCTATATCACTGTCTGGCAGGAGGATGGGGGGGGTGGAGGGGGGGCTACTGCACAGGGCTGAAATAAGTTGCAGCAAGTCGTAAATTTAGTCAGCTCCATGATGGGCACCACCAGCCTCTATAATATTCAAGATATCTTCAAGGATCAATGCCTGAAAAAGGCGGCATCCATCATTAAGACCCTCATCACCCAGGACATGCCCTGTTCTCATTGCTACTGTCAGGAAGGAGAAACAGGTGCGTGAAACAACTTTTTCCTCTCTACCACCTGATTTCTGAATGGAAAACTGAACACATGAACACTACCTCACTACATTTTCATTTTTATTTTTGCAATACTTACTTAATTTATTGATTAAATATATACTGTAATTCATGTTTTTTCTATTATTATGTATTGCATTGTATTGCTGCTGCAAAATCAACAAATTTTATTACATATACCAGTGATATTAAACCTGATTCTGATTGCTGGATTTCTGCAGGCTTCAATTTAGTATCTTTGAAATGCTATTCAAACTCATTTTGTGGAATGATGAAACAGCAGAGCCAGTGTCCAATTCCATTTTAGTTAATTTGCCATTTACCTGTGATGTAAGTCATATTTCTTGTCAATTGCTAGTTTTCAGGTTGTAAATCTCAAGGCTACGTAGTTCTGTGTCACTCTCATCATTATCAGATTTTTCTTCAACAGCATGCAGATTAGTGCTCTTTCTGAAACTACAATTTGACTTTGTATCTTTTCCTCTTCCTTGTCCAGTTTATTTATATTTGTCTTCCCATCATGTTCTTTGTATGTGTCCTACTTTGTTGCATTTCTGAAAGTTTTGCCTTTAAATCTGCATTGCCCTGGTGTATGTGCTACAATGGTAACACAATTTGTTTAGATGATGCAATTTTGTTTATGCTCACTTTCATACCTGATATTAATTTAGTTGTGTCTCTGTCTGCTGTTTCCATTGATACAGCTACTTCAAGTGTTCTTTTGAATGTAAGTTGTGGTTCAGTTAGGGCCATATTTGAATACTTTCTTGCAAGATTCCACAAAATAAACAATCTCTCAGTGCATCATTAAGCCCATTACTGAACTGACAATGCTCAGAGAACTTCTTCAATTCAGCTACGTATGCTGAAATGGATTCTCTTCCCATTTGATTCTGCTTATAAATCCTAAAGTGTTCTGCAATCAAAAATGATTTCAGTTCTAAATGTTCCTGCATTACTTTCAAAATACAGCAAAGCTCATTTCAGCAGGTTTGGTTGGAGGCATTAAACTTCTAGACAAATTGTATGTCTTTAAATGCAATGCACTCATTGTGCTCTTTGTTCATTGGTTATTCCACTTGCTTCAAAATACCACTCAATTTGCTCAGTATACATGAGCTAGTTATCTGTTGGGCAATTGAACATGTCAATCTTTCCAACGTAGCCAGCCATTTCCACTTCTTAATTTATGATTATTACCCAGTACTCACCGTTCATGAATCCATAAATTTGTCCATTTTCTGCCTTTTTAAACTGTATCATCTTTCCTTTTCTGAAGAACCACATGCTGTGCTGTTTTTTTTTTAACTTGACCACTTCTGCTGTGCTGTTGTTTTAACTTGAACATGTTGCTGTGCTTCAACACAGCATCTCGCCATTTCGGGTTCTAATAGGAGAGTAGACAATAGAAGAAAGGGAAGGAGGAGGAGAACCAGAGGGAGGTAATGGGATTATATATTAATGGTTTCTTTTTCAAAGGTCACAGAGATTATTTTTATCAGCAGAAATCTTTGACTTCAATATACAGCCTGTACAACTTATTCAAATTAAGAGGAAACAATTCAATACCTGTCTTCCTTCTGTGAAAGACCATCTGCTTAGTTTCTTAAAATATTTATAAATTACTGAGCAATTGTCACAACCCTTTTATCCACAGCATGGTCATTAAGGGAAATTGTTTTTCAAATATTTCTTCATTTCTATCTGGTATTACCATCTCATTCCATATTGTCCTTCAGGGGAAGAAATGTGTTATCTTTGCCTGGTCCAGCTTTTAAGTGACTCCAAGCCAATGACAATGAATTTGACTCTAAACTTACCTCTGCAATGTCTATCAAACCATTCAGTTGTAAACAATAGGCTATTCTACTCCAGGGGTTCACTATCACTTTCTAAAGTGTAATAAGGAATGAACGATAAATACTGGTCTTGTCAGTGAAATGCAGTTCTTGAGAAATGAATTAATTTTAAGAATCCTGTTTCTTTAAAGTTTCAATTTATCGCTATGTGACATGCACCAGATGGCTGTTAAGATTAGCATGAAACTGGGAAAAAAAGGTCTTTGTGAGCCTCCATCTGCACTGCTGCTGGTGGAAATGTTTACATTCTACAGATTAGCAATTGTATATTTCACCCTTTCTACTTTCTTCTCTTTCTTTCTTTCTTTGCCGAGTATGCCCACAGGAAAATAAATCTCACGGTTGTATTTGGTGACATATATGTACTTTGATAATCAAAATTACTTTGAACTTCAAAGGAAAAAATAGCTCATAACATAAAAAATAACTCATCAGGCCAGGCAGCATCTATGCAAAAAAGTACAGTCGACATTTTAGGCCAAGACCCTACAGCTGGACTGGAAGAAAAAAAAAGATAAGGAGTAGATTTAAAAGGTGGGGGCAGGGGAGGGGAGGGAGAAACACAAGATGATAGTTGAAGCCGGGTAGATTAACTGTATTCTTTTCCATTGATGCTGCCTGCCCTGCTGAGTTCCTCTAGCATTTTGTGTGTACTGCTTGGATTTCTAGCATCTGCATATTTTCTCTTGTTTCTAACTATGTAGATTAAATATTTTGTTTGATATAGAATTTACCAATGCTGTTTAATAATAGTTCCTCCTTTTCTTTATCTATACTCTTAAATATGCCTCAACAACAGATTAAGGAAGAACATATGTGCTAAAAGGAGGAGTATATAATGAAATCAAGCATAGTGTATTAAGTGACATCCTGACCATGAGTGGCCAGGAATCATATATTGAAGGCAAAAAGATAGTCAGTGTTAGCTAAAGCTGTGAGTTGATCATAATATTTAAGGTTTGGTATTCAAAAGGATGTCTGCAGCGTAACAAATGCATTTACAGGTATTGTGGATAAATTTCAGAATATACTGAAATTTAGTCATTGGAAGGTATTATAAGGGATTGGATATATAATATTTGGATAGATATGGACTGATTAAAAATAGTTAACGTGGCTTCATCCTTGATAGGTCATATCTAACCAATGTTATAGAGTTTTTGGAGGAAGTTACTTGGAAAGTGAATGAAGGCAAGGCAGTGGATGTTGTCTATACAGACTTTAGCAAGGCATTTGACAAGTTCCCATGTAGGAGGTTGGTTAGGAAGGTTCAGTCACTTGGCATTCAAGATGAGGTAGTAAATGGCAATTGACATTGGCTTTGTAGGAGAAGCCAAAGAGTGGTAGTGGATGGTTGCCTCTCTGACTGGAGGCCTGTGTCTAGTGGAGTGCCACAGCGATCAGTGCTGGGTCCATTCTTGTTTAGCATCCAGATCATTGGTATCGATGACAATGTGGTGAACTGGTTCAGAAAATTTGCAGATGGCACTAAGATTGGGGTGTAGTGGACAGCAAGGAAGACTACCATGGCTTGCAGAGACATCTGAATCAACTGGAAAAATGACAGATGGAATTAAATGCAGACAAGTGTGAGGTATTGCACTTTGATAGGATCAACTCGGGTAGGTCTTACACTGTGAATGGTAGGGCAATGATGAGTGTGGTAGAACAAAGGGACCTGAGAACATCCTTGTAAATTTTCCTTGCATTCTTTTAAACTTATTGACATCTTTCCTGTAGTTGGTGGCCAGAACTGCATGCAATGTTCCAAATTCAGCACCAATATTTTATACAACTTCAACATAACGTTCCATCTCCTGTACTCAATGTTCTATGATGGCCAATGTGCCAAAAGATCTCTTTATGATCCTATCTGCCTGTGATGCCACTTTTAAAGGATTATGGATCTGTATTCCTAGATCCCTTTGTCTATAAGACCATAAGACATAGGAGCAGAATCAGGCCATCTGACCCATTGAGTCTGCTTCACCGTTCAATAATGGCTGATCCTTTATTTTCTCCTCCTCAACCTCAGTTCCTGGCCTTTTCCCTGTAACTTTTGATGCCATATCCAATCAAGAACCTATCAATCTCTGTCTTAAATACACCCAATGACCCGGCCTCCACAGCTGCAAATTCGACAAATTCACCAACCTTTAGCTAAAGAAATTTCTCCGCATCCCTGTTTTGAAAGGGTGCACCTCTATCCTGAGGCTGTGCCCTCCTGTCCTAGATTCTCCCACCATGGGAAACATTCCTTCCACATCTACTCTGTCTAGGCCTTTCAACATTCAAAAGGTTTCAATGAGATCCCTTCTCACCCTTCTGAATTCCAGCGAGTACAGACCCAGAACCATCAAACACTCCTCGTACTCAAGGTGAGGCCTCACCAGTGCCTTATAAAGCCTCAGTATCACATCCCTGCTCTTGTATTCTAGACCTTTTGAAATGAATGCTAACATGGCATTTGCCTTCCTCACCACCAACTCAACCTGCAAGTTAACCTTCAGGGTTTTACGCACAGGGACTCCTAAGTCCCTCATTTCCTGAATTCCTGGATTTTCTCCCCATTTAGAAAATATTCCACACATTTATTTCTATTACCAAAGTGCATGACCGTGCATTTTCGAGCATTGTATTTCATTTGCCACTTCTTGCCCATTCTCCTAATCTGTCTTAAGTCCTTCTCAATGCTATCTGTTTCCTCATCACTACCTGCCCCTTCACCAATCTTTGTATCATCTGCAAACCTGGCAACAAAGCCATTTATTTCATCATCTCATTCATTTATATACAGCATAAAATGAAGTGGTCCCAACACTGACCCCTGCGGAACACCGCTAGTCACTGGCAGCCAGCCAGAGAAGGATCCTTTTATTCTCATTCGCTGCCTTCTTCCAATCAGCTAATGCTCTAACCATGTTAGAAACTTTCCTGTAATACCATGGGCTCTTAACTTGGTAAGCAGTCTCATATGTGGCACCTTGTCAAAGGCCTTCTGGAAGACCAAATATACAACATCCACAGCATCTCCTTTATATATCCTACTTGTAATCTCCTCAAAGAATTTCATCAGGCAGGATTTTCCATGAAGAAAACCATGCTGACTATGTACTATCTTGTCCTGCATCACCAAGGACTCCATCACCTCATCCTTAACAATTGACTCTAACATCCTCCCAACCACTGAGGTCAGGCTAACTGATCTATAATATCCTTTCTGCTGCCTTCCTCCTTTCTTAAAGAGTGGAGTGACATTTGCAATTTTCTAGTCCTCTGACATCATGCCAGAGTCCAATGATTTCTGAAAGATCATTTCTAATGCCACCACAATCTTTCACGCTACCTCTTTCAGAAACCTAGTGTGCAGTTCATCTGGTCCAGGTGACTTGTATACCTTTAGGTCTTTCAACTTTTTGAGCACTTTCTCTCTTGTAATAGAAACTGCACCCACTTCTCTTCCTTCATACACTACAACATCAGGCATACTACTAGTGTCTTCCACAGTGAAGACTGATGCAAAATACTCATTTAGTTCATCAGCCATCTCCTTGTCCCCCATTATTATTTCTCCTGCCTCATTTTCTAGCAGTCCTATATCCAATCTCATTTCCCTTTTATTTTTAACATAATTGAAAAAAATTTTTTTGTAATTTATTTTTTTATTGAAGTTCATCAAACAAACATTTCCATAAAATGTATTTCAGACATTGTACATATATATTATATAATCATATATAACACGAAATCTCCACAAAGTATTTATGTGGGGTATACACATAGAAAAGAGTGGAAAGAAAAGACAAGCAAAAGGAAAGAACTATGTACAAGTAGGGAGTGATCTTTGTTTTTACAACAGATTCATTGATTTGTGAGAATAAAATCAGGCCTATGAGGCATTATGTAGTTAAACCATTTTTTCCCAGTATGAATCAAATTGTTCCAGCTTATGATTAACATCTGCTGTTATCTTCTCCGTTTTGTAAATGTCCATTGTAATTTCCATCCATGTATTTAAAGTTGGGCTCTCCTGTGATAACTATTTCCTAGTAAGAGTCTTTTTTACCAGCCACCAACAGTATATTCATTAAATATTTATCTCTTTTCAGCCATTCTTGAGGTATATATCCAAAATATATGGTCTTACTCTCCAAGAGTATTTCACATTTAAAGATGTCTTGTAGGGCATTGTGTATCCCTCTCCAATAGTTTTTGATAACAGGGCAGTCCCAAAAAATATGATAATGATTTGCATTTTGATTTCCACAATCCAGCAAACAGGGAGGTTACCATCATAATGGGATTTCTGAGAGGGTGTAATAAAATATCTTATCAAGTTTTTCCATCCAAACTCAATCCATTTCTGTGAACTGGTACACTTCCATTGATATCTCCATATTGTTGTCCATTCTTCCTCAGATATAATTATCCCTCCTTCCTTCTCCCACTTTGTTTTAATGTATGAAGTCGAATGTGTTTTAAGATTTGACAACCCCTTATACATGCTTGAAATGATTCTACTACCATTATCTGAATTATATGCTTTTCTAAAGAGCTCTATCAAGCACGTATTTGCCTTTGTTACATTTTTAAGTGTCTTATTAACATATTGTCACATCTGTAAATACTGATAAAAATCTTGTTTTTCTAATAAGTGCTTCTCTTTAAGCATTTCAAAACTGAACGGTGTTCCTTCTTTCATTATGTTGCAAAGAACTACTATTCCTTTAGCTGTCCAGTCCATAAATCTAGCATCCAATTTATTTGGTGTAAAATCAGAGTCATATGCACACCATTTAAGAATTGCAATATCTCCCTCTAGATTATATTCTTTTATAGTAGTTTTCCATATTTTAAGAGTCAATTTCACCCATGGATTATCAATAGTATTTATGTACCTTTGCAAGTTGTTATCAGCCAAAATTGCTTGCATGGGGATGGGAACTACCCGCTCCTCAATGTTTTTCCATTGAGCATCATATGATGGGTTGCACCAACATATCACAGCTCTCAACTGTGCTGCAAAATAATCTCTAAGAGAAGGCAAGCCCCATCTCCCCTTTTCGTTTGCTAATTGCAAAGTTTTGAGACGAACTCTAGGCCTTTTACCCTGCCAAATATACTTTGATAGCATCTTGTTCCATTCATTGAATTGATTTTGATTAATCTCTATTGGTAGGGTCTGAAAGAGATATAACAGTCTGGGCAGTATATTCATTTTAATAGACTCAATCCTTGAACTGAGACTGAAAAAAAGGAATCAGGCTCCATCTTGCCACATCTTCCTTAATTTTTTTATATAAAGGCTGATAATTACATTCTGATTATTTTGCCAAATCTTTTGGCATAATGATGCCCAAATATTTGAAAGACTCTGTGTGCCATGCCCAGGGGTATCAACTTTCAATTTCTCTTGGTGGGCTATAGTAATATGAAAGTAATTGGGTTTTATCTATGTTGATCTTGTTTCCTGGTAATTGACCATATTGTTCAAAGGATTGCATCAATTTAGGTAAAGAGTATGTTGGTTGCCCTAGATAGATCGAAATGTCATCCACATAACAGGCCAATTTATGTTATGTCCCTTTAGTAGTAATTCTCCCGATATCTTCATTTTGTCTGATGTATTGAGCTAATGGTTCCAGATATAACGCGAATGGTAGTGGTGACCATGCACAACCCTGTCTCGTGCCCCTTTCTAGGGTAAGACTATTAGATAAATATCCATTGATTTTAATCCTAGCAGTAGGATTGTCATATAGTGTCTGTATAGTTTTAATAATTGTGTCTTGGAAACCAAATCTATGTAAAACTCTGTAAAGAAAATTCCAATTAACCGAATCAAATGCTTTTTCAGGGTCCATGCTTATCACTATGGCTTCAATTTTATTTTTTTGTATATGATCCATAATGTGAAGTGTCCTTCGTATATTGTCTTGAATACACGCGTTGGCGTGTAAAACCTGTCTGATCATTATGTATCAGTATGGGTAGAAACTCCTCTAATCGTTTGGCCATGATGGAGGTAAATAACCTATAATCTACATTAAGAACGGATATTGGTCTAAATGACCGGCATTCCATCTTATCCTTGCCTTCCTTCAGTATAGCTGAGATTATCGCTTCCTTCCAACTGGGTGGCACTTGTGCCTTTTTTAGAGTCCAGTTCAGTGTGGGCAGTAAAGCAGGAATTAACTCATTTTTAAATTCTTTGTACCACTCTGCCGTATACCCATCTGATCCTGGTGACTTGTTTAATTTAAGCGTACTAATTGCAGCTTTTAATTCAACTTCAGCAGTCATCCTTCTATTTTGTTCTTCACTTAAAGTGGGTAACTCCAGAGAATTCAAGAAGGTGTCAATTTGGGTTATGCTTCCCCCTGGAACTTTGGAATATAGCGTTTTGTAAAACACTTCAAAAGCTTCTTGAACTTCACTTAGCTTATTTTTTATCATTTTTGTTCTTGGGTCCCTAATTCTATGAATTGTATTTTCTGCTATCTTTTTTTTCCGTTTCCACGCCAGTATTTTTATAGATTTCGATCCACTTTCTTAATGTTTCTGTTTCAGAAACATTAAGTTTTTCCTGATTTCTTGCAAAGCCAAATTATTTATTTCATTCCTAATTCTTTGAATTTCCCCTAATGTATCCTGAGCCAAATTTAATTTGTGTTTTTCTCTAGTTCCTTCGGCCTATTTTGTAATTCCTCTAATGTTTTATTCCTTATTTTTTTCTTACATGAAGATATTGCTATAATTTTCCCTCTTAAGACCGCCTTCAGAGTATCCCATAAAATGGGAGGTGAAACCTCTCCATTGTTATTAAATTCTAAGTAGAGACCAATTTCTTTTTTAATTTGTTCCTTAAAGTACGGATCATTGAGTAGTCTTGAATTTAGTTTCCAAATAGTATTCTTTGGTTGTAGGTCAAAATCAACAGTTAAATATATAGGTGCACGATCACTTACATCTATTGTCCCAATTCCACAGGTGTTTATTTTGTCTTTGCTTTTTCCAAATGTTATGAAATAGTCTATTCTTGTATATACAGAATGTTGAGCAGAATAATAAGTGTAATCCCTTCTGTCAGGGAAAAGGTCTCTCCATATATCAATTAAACCAACATGCTCAAAAAGTGTATTGACTTTCATATGTAAAGATTTTGTTTCATAGGTTTTTCTATTGGAAGAGTCTAAGTTTGGTTGTAAATGTAAATTTAAGTCTCCCCCACATATCAGGAGACCTTCTGTTTCCGTTACCATAATATCAGTAATTTTCTGAAAGAAACCAATATCACTTCCCGGGGGTGTGTATATATTCAATAGAGTAACTGAATTGCCATCTATATTCCCCCTTACCAGAATATATCTGCCTCTTTTATCTCCCATTTTGAATATCTTTTTCAAAATTTAGCTTACTTGAGATAAGAATAGCAACTCCTCTCCTATATCCTGATTTATATGAGGAGAAAAACAGATTAGTGAAGCCCATTCTCTTTAGTTTTTTATGCTCATTATCACTTAAATGAGTTTCCTACTACATGGGCTTGTTCTTTTTTCATTTTGGATAAAATTCTCTTATGTTTGATTGGATTTAATAGCCCATTTACATTAAAAGAAATGAATTTTACCTTGTCCTTAGCCATCTGTATTTATCTGTCAATGTATCATTGAAATTAGAATAAAACTTAATCAATCTAATCCCTGAACAAATAAGAACCAAGAAACTTGAATAATAACAAAAATGGCAATGAACGTGATTCCAAGGCTGAGGTCTCTAGTAAATGACCCTGCGTTGAGCTAGAGGTAATGTCTAGCTGTGGGGGATAACACCTCCTACTTGTGAGTTGAGGGTCCCCATTGCAGTATTCATAAAAGTCAGTGAAGAAATCCATTACACAGAAAAGATTTCCCTGTGTACTCCTCCTATATATATATACACACATTACACACATACACATATATGCATACATGTGTGTGTATATATATATATTCTCATTTTGGTGGGGAAAAAGGAGTAAGTGAGCGAATAAAGAATAACAACTAAGTAATATAAAATCCACATTATAATAAGTATTTCTCGAGATAGGGAGATAGGTATATCACTGTGTACTTTTGCTTCTGTTTAGCTTCTCAACGTTTTTAAAGTTAGCCAAACCTTATGGCTCTTCTGAAGGGGGTGAGGACTGTCTTTGTGAAACTCCTGGTCTCTTCCTGATATGTTTCTCTCTGCCTCCTCCCATCTCCTGCCTTCTCGTTTCTCGCACTATTTCCCAAGCCAAGCGGGACAATTCCTCAGCCAGGCTTTCTTTCATTTTTCAGATCCCTCCAGACTAAGACTAATAGGCACTGGAGAAGTTTTTTCCCTACTGCGGTCACTTTGCTGAACAATTAACGGTCGGTTAACTGTCGGCTAACTATTACTTGGTTGCACTACTTGAATGTATAATCTATATTTTCATTTATATTTATCATTATTATTGTTATGAGCAGAGAGACAACATCTGCCGGAAGTAAATTCCTTGTATGTGCATAGGTACTTGGCGATTAAAGTCTGATTCTGATTCTGATTCTGATTTTGGTCATGCTGACGGGCAACCCTCTGGCCTTCATGTCTGTAGTTGCCTCTTCCACTGTCTGGTACAACTACGTCCTGTTGTCATAAAACACTTGAAGTTTAGCAGGGTATGGAGTTTGAAATCTAATCTTATTTTGCTTTAATACTCGCTTTACTTTGGAGTATTCTTTGCATTTCTGGAGGACCACGGGGGGGGGGTAATCTTGGTCAAAATATATTAATTTATCCTCTAAAAACATTCTCTTCTTACCCCAGGCCCTTCGTAGAATCTCTGCCTTGGTGCTGTACTGAAGGAATTTAATTATTATTGAGCGTGGCTTTCTATCCTGGATAGGTTTCGGGACTAACGTGCATTGCGTTCTCTCGATTTCCAGCTCCATAGCCGAGGGAAGATCCAGCGTGTCCCGCAGTAACTTTCCGACAAACTCCGTCATTGACGGGCCCTCCACTCCTTCGGGAACGTTGTAGATTGTGATATATTTCCGCCATGATCTTCCCTCCAGGTCAAGCAGTTTATTTTCTTGGTGATGTATTATTTTTATTGTCTTTCTCAGTATCCATTCCACGTTTTGAACGCGATCTTCCACCTTCTCAATGCGAGTCTCTGCCACCGCTATTTTTTGATTAACGCTGGCGAGCTCTGTCTTAATATCATGGAGCTGCTGCTTTATATCTTTCTGGACTTCCATTATTTCTTTCAGGATTTCGAAGACATTCGCCGCTTCGTCTGAACGAGGCCCGGCAGGCGCCTCGCTAACACGTGGTCGGGTAGGAGAGCCGCTCGCTGCACTCCTCTCAGACGCAGGCTCTGCAGTGTCACTTTTTTTATTTCCATTTCTTCTCCCCATTCTTGCCCTTCTTTTCAGTTGAAATATTTTTTGAAAAATATTATATTTGACGGGTTAATGGGGCTTAATACACGTTTTTCCGGAGGAGCTGGTGACTTAAGCTGCCATTCTCGATGATGACATCACCAGAAACCCCTTGAAAAATTTTTCCCAAGTAAGAAGGCTGCGAGTAGAATGGCTAAGGATTTCCGGAGCGAAGACATTTTACTAGTTGAGGTAAAAGAGAGGCGAGACTGCGCAGGCACGTGACGACAGCCAGTAGAGCGGGAAAAGTTTAAAAAGAAGACCGCCATATCCAGCGGGCAGTGGAGTGAGAGGGCTTTGGCTCAACGGGCCGGTTTTCTGTGCTTGGTGTCAGATGTGGGGCGTCCCGGAGTCTCCCAGCCTCCCGGACAGCCGTATCTGCACCCGGTGTGTCAAGCTGCGGCTCCTAAGGGACCGTGTTAGGGAACTGGAGGTGCAGCTCGATGACCTTCGTCTGGTCAGGGAGAGCGAGAAGGTGATAGAGAGGTTACAGACAGGTGGTCACTCCAGGGCCATGGAGACAGACAAGTGGGTCACAGTCAGGAGAGGGAAGGAGAAGAGTCAGGTACTAGAGAGTTCCCCTGTGGCTGTACCCCTCGACAATAAGTACTCCTGTTTAAGTACTGTGGGGGGGGGCAGTCTACTTGGCGGAAGCAACAGCGGCCGTGCCTCTGGCATTGAGTCTGGCCCTGTGGCTCAAAAGGTTAGGGAAAGGAAGAGGAAGGCAGTAGTGATAGGGGACTCTATAGTTAGGGGGTCAGACAGGTGACTCTGAGGACGCAGGAAAGAAACTCAAATGGTAGTTTGCCTCTCAGGTGCCAGGGTCTGGATGTGTCAGATCACGTCCAAGATATCCTGCAGTGGGAGGGAGATCAGCCAGAGGTCGTGGTACCAATGACATGGGTAAGAAAAGGGAAGTGGTCCTGAAAAAAGACTACAGGGAGTTAGGAAGAAAGTTGAGAAGCAGGACTGCAAAGGAAGTAATCTCGGGATTACTGCATGTGCCACGCGACAGTGAGTATAGAAATAAAATGAGGTGGAGGATAAACGTGTGGCTGAAGGATTGGAGCGGGGGCAGGGATTCAGATTTCTGGATCATTGGGACCTCTTTTGGGGCAGGTGTGACCTGTACAAAAAGAACGTGTTGAACTTGAATCCTGGGGGGGGACCAATATCCTGGCGGGGAGGTTTGCTAAGGCTACTGGGGAGAGTTTAAACTAGAATTGTTTGGGGGGGGGGGGGTAGGAACCGAACTGAACAGACTGGGGAAGAGGCAGTTGGCTCACAAATAGAGAAAACTTGGAGACAGTGTGTGAGGGAGGATAAGCAGGTGATAGAAAAGGGACGGATGGACAGTTTGAGATGTGTCTATTTTAACACAAGTATTGTGAATAAAGCAGATGAGCTTAGAGTGTTGATCAGTAATTGGAGATATGACATGGTGGCCATTACAGAGACTTGGATGGCTCAGGAACAGGAGTGCTGGTTTTAGATGTTTCAGAAAGGACAGGGAGGGAGGGAGGGAGGCAGAAGAGCTGGGAGCATGGCACTGTTGATCAGAGATAGTGTCACGGCTGCAGAAAAGGTGGACGTCATGGAGGGATTGTCTACAGAGTCTCTGTGGGTGGAGGTTAGGAACAGGAAGGGGTCAATAACTTTACTGGGTGTTTTTATAGGCCGCACAATCATAACAGGGATATTGAGCAGCAGATAGGGAAACAGATCCTGGGAAGGTGTAATAATAACAGAGTTGTCGTGATGGGAGATTTTAGCTTCCCAAATATTGATTGGCATCTCCCTAGAGCAAGGGGTTTAGATGGGGTGGAGTTTGTTAGGTATGTTCAGGAAGGCTTCATGACACAATATGTAGATAAGCCAAAAAAAGCAGAGACTGTACTTGATTTGGTATTGGGAAATGAACCTAGTCAGGTGTCAGATCTCTCAGTGGGAGAGCATTTTGGAGATAGTGATCATAATTCTATCCCCTTTACAATAGTATTGGAGAGAAATAGGATTAGACAAGTTAGAAGGGCGTTTAACTGGAGTAAGGGGAATTATGAGGCTATCAGGCAGGAAATTAGAAGCTTAACAGATGTTCTCAGGGAAAAGTACGAAAGAAATGTGGCAAATGTTCAGGGGATATTTGTGTGGAGTTCTGCATAGGTACATTCCAATAAGACAGGGAAGTTATGGTAGAGTACAGGAACCCTGGTGTACAAAGGCTGTAATAAATCTAGTCAAGAATAATAAATCTAGTCAAGAAGAAAAGAAAAGCTTACAAAAGGTTCAGAGGGCTAGGTAGTGTTAGAGATCTACAAGATTATAAGGCTAACAGGAAGGAGCTTAAAAAGGAAATTAGGAGAGCCACAAGGGGGCATGAGAAGGCCTTGGCGGACAGGATTAAGGAAAACCACAAGGCATTCTACAAGTATGTGAAGAGCAAGAGGATAAGATGTGAAAGAATAGGACCTACCAAGTGTGACAGTGGGGAAGTGTGTATGGAACCAGTGGAAATAGCAGAGGTACTTAATGAATACTTTACTTCAGTATTCACTATAGTGATTACAGTGCTGACTTGCAGCAGACTAAAAAGCTTGAGAATGTAGACATTAAGAAAGAGGATGTGCTGGAGCTTTTGGAAAGCATCAAGTTGGTTAAGTCTCCGGAACTAGATGAGATGTACCCCAGGCTACTGTGGGAGGTGAGGGAGGAGATTGCTGAGCCTCTGGTGATGATCTTTGCATCATCAATGGGGCTGGGAGAGGTTCTGGAGGATTGGAGGGTTGCGGATGTTGTTCCTTTATTCAAGAAAGGGAGTAGAGATAGCCCAGGAAATTATAGACCAGAGTCTTACTTCAGTGGTTGGTAAGTTGATGGAGAAGATCCTGAGAGGCAGGATTTATGAACATTTAGAGAGGCATAATATGATTAGGAATAATCAGCATTGCTTTGTCAAAGGCAGGTCGTGCGTTATGAGCCTGATTGAATTTTTTATGGATGTGACTAAACACATTGATGAGGGAAGAGCCGTAGATGTAGTGTATATGGATTTCAGCAAGGCATTTGATAAGGTACCCCATGCAAGGCTTATTGAGAAAGTAAAGAGGCATGGCACACAAGGGAACATTGCTTTTTGGATCCAGAACTGGCTTGCCCACAGAAGGCAAAGAGTGCTTGTAGACAGGTCATATTCTGCATGGGGTCGGTAACCAGTGGTGTGCCTCAGGGATCTGTTCTGGGACCCTTACTCTTCGTGATTTTTATAAATGACCTGGATAAGGAAGTGGAGGGATGGGTTAGTAAATTTGCTGATGACACAAAGGTTGGAGGCATCATGGATAGTGTGGAGGGCTGTCAGAGGTTACAGTGGGACATTGATAGGATGCAAAACTGGGCTGAGAAGTGACAGATGGAGTTCAACCCAGATAAGTGTGAAGTAGTTCATTTTGGTAGGTCAGATATGATGGAAGAATATAGTATTAATGGTAAGACTCTTGGCAGTGTGGAGGATCAGAGGGATCTTGGGGTCCGAGTCCATCAGCTGGTCAAAGCAGCTGTGCAGGTTGACTCTGTGGTTAAGAAGGCATACGGTGTATTGGCCTTCATTAATTGTGGAATTGAATTTAGAAGCTGAGAGGTAATGTTGCAGCTATATAGGACCCTAGTTAGACCCCACTTGCAGTACCGTGCTTAGTTCCAGTTGGCTCACTACAGGAAGGATGTGGAAACCATAGAAAGGGTGCAGAGGAGATTTACAAGGATGTTGCCTGGATTGGGGAGCATGCCTTATGAGAATAGGTTGAGTGAACTCGACCTTTTCTCCTTGGGGTGACAGAGGATGAGAGGTGACCTGATACAGGTGTACAAGATGATGATAGGATTTGATCATGTGGATAGTCAGTGGCTTTTTCCCAGGGCTGAAATGGTTGCCACAAGAGGACACAGGTTTAAGGTACTGGGGAGTAGATACAGAGGAGATGTCAGGGTTAAGTTTTTTACTTAAAGTGGTGAGTGTGTGGAATGGGCTACTGGCAACGGTGATGTAGGCAGATATGATAGGGTTTCTTAAGAGAATTTTCGATAGGTACATGGAGCTTAGAAAAATAGAGGGCTATGGGTAAGCCGAGTAATTTCTAAGATATGGACATGTTTGGCACAACTTTGTGGGCTGAAGAGCCTGAAACGTCGACTGTACTTTTTTCCATAGATGCTACCAGGCCTGCTGAGTTCCTCCAGTATTTTGTGTGTGTTTCCTAGTAATCATTGACTAGTTTGCTTTCATTCAATCTGTACTTTGGGAGATTAGTAATGAATCACAGCTAATGCCTTTTCTAATGAACTGGTTGGTGCATGCATGTAATATAAGTCTGCCACATAGGGCATTAACATTAACCTTCTTCTGAACATAACTGCTGGATCTAAATAGTTGACATTGCTTTGGACTCTCAGCATGGTATATCCTGTTAAAGATCTACCAGGAATCTCAGCAGTTCCAAGATGAAGGTAATTTCAGAATTCAATGGTCCCTGCCTAAAAGTGACACAAAGCTGTTGAAAAACCTTCTGCCTCTGGTGGAGCATTGGGAAGAAGTAAACCACTTGATTTCAAATTGTACATAATTTTAAGTACTCAGGGAAGCATTGTGACAGAAAAGGAGATGAACATAAATACAGCACATTTGTTAAGTAACTGTTAGCATTGACCCTGTTTATGCACACTGCTTTTTGTACAACATTCAGGAATTCCTAATGAGGTGCCTGCAATGAAAGCATTAATAGCTGTGAAGAACAGCTACATCAGCTACATTAACAAATACATATATTGGGGTGAACAGTGTTTTTTTTTTGATGGACTCAATATAATGGTCTCTTTGGGGGCTTTGCTATTTTGTGCAAGATGAGTAGTGGGGGTGCTGTGCTTTTTGCTGAGACAGGTGGGGGAGAGGAGGGTTGATGCTTGGCTGTTGCTTGTGTGTGTGAGGAGGAGGGGCTTTGGGGATCTAACATTCATTCTTTGGGATTTTTCTTCTGTTTTGTGGATGTCTGTGAAGAGTAAGAATTTCAGGTTGTATACTGTACATATTCTCTGAGACTAAATGGAAGCATTAAGCTATTTGACATACGAAAAACAATCATAATGCCTCAAGCAGCTATATAATTGTGCTTGGTAACCATGCCTGTTTCTGCAAAGATTTCTTACATCTGGTGTAAAGTTCTGTGTGACCTCTTCCTGAAGTCCTTTGAATCAAGTTTATTATCATTGTTTTGTATGATGTGAAATTTGTTGTTTTGTGGAAGTAGTACTGTGCAAAGACACAAAATTACCATATATTAGAAAATATATACATAGTGCCAAAAAAAGAATAAAGAGGTAATGTTCATGGATTGGATATGTTGAAGAACTGCATGTTAATTGAACAAGGAAGTATATCACAAATATCACTTCAGGCTAACCACCATACATTGCTCTTCGTCTGAATAAAGGGAAATACAACAGAGATGGTTTCA
Organism: Hypanus sabinus; assembly: GCF_030144855.1. NCBI lineage: Eukaryota > Metazoa > Chordata > Chondrichthyes > Myliobatiformes > Dasyatidae > Hypanus > Hypanus sabinus. The sequence goes on from NC_082720.1 coordinate 21,635,042, forward strand.
ATGTATTTTTGATGAATGTGTGTAAAGGGTAAAGGAGGAAGGACCATAATACTAGAAAATAATACTGAACCTATCAGCAAGACTGAGATAGAAGAAGATTAAATGAGTATTCAGCAGAAGTGCAAAAGTTAGAAATAATTTGGAAGATTTATCGCAACACACACATAATGATGGTGGAATGCAGCAGGCCAGGCAGCTGTACAGGAAGAAGTACAGACAACGTTTCGGGCCGAGACCCTTCATCAGGTTCCGTGAGCATTTTGTGTGTGTTGCTTGAGCTTCCAGCATCTGCAGATTTCCTCATGTTTGGAAGATTTATAACTTGGGTTGTTGATGGTTGGTGTGAGTTGTTCTCTGATCTTGGCAATATACTTGTAAATGTTTTCTCACCACAGGAGGAGGCATCGTCAGTGCACTGTTGATTATGGTGTGCACTCCAAATGTTTGCCACACAGCCAATCAGCGACAAGATTTCTGAACAGATAACTTCCTGAAGCAGAAGGAATTGTCACCCCTTTGAACTGAGACATATACCATATATAACCATGAACTGTAATCAATTCTATTTTTCTTACAAGACAATGTTACGATATTACAAGGTATAGTGGAAAGTTTATTAAAATGCTCTTTGAGAACAATAATTCAGAATAAATATTAAGAAATTCAAATGTGAATTCGGTTATCAAAAGGCAGTGGGTGTAGTTTTGTACTCAGAATATAAACCATTGTCTTAATACTTACCTTCACGCTATGAGCCACCTTCTTGAACCATAGCATTCCTTCTGGAACAACGGAGCAAGTCCCACAATGGAAGAACTGTCCATCAGCCCAATTATCTGGAGTGCCACCTGGCAGAGTGAACATCATGGAAGCAGGACAGTTAATTTGAATCACATATGAATATGATTTTTTTTCCTTTTTGTCTTGTTAAAGGAGTGATACAACTTGTATGACTTATGTACTGTTGAGATGGTAGAATTTTTGAGACTTTAAGCATCCAAATATTTCTTAAATTATTCCAGAAATTATCCTTTTTTTGCTTAAATGTTTTCCTTGGCTTCTTGTCCTGTTCCTGGTTTCCCAACCTGAAACACCTGCCAGTAAAGAGCTGGCTGTTCTACCTTCTGTGGGAGTTCGCCACCATCACCCTGAGTCGAGTCTACTTTTCACTTCAGGCAGACATCAGGCTAGCACTTGAGGAACTAAGGGCTGTAATCAACAATAATGAAGTGGCACAGCCCACTGCCTATGGCTGACAGATGGAGTTGCTTAAAGATTGCTGATCAGAGTTCTTGATTGCCAAGTTCCAGTCAGGAGTAAGGACAAGGAGGGCAAGGTAACCTGACAGGTCCTAAAGTTAGTGAGAAAGAAAAAGGAAGCATACATAAGGTTAATGAAGCTAAATCAGACCTGACCCTTGTGGTATATAAAGAGAGCAGGAGACTGCTCATGCAGACAATTAGCAGAGGCCAGGAGAGGCCATGAAATATCCTTAGTGAGCAAGAGCAAGGATAATCCCAAGAGAATTTATTCTTATATTAAGAAAAATAAGACAAATAAGGGGAGGAGAGATCCACTCAGGGATAAAGAAGGGAATCAATGCTAGGAGTCAGAGCAATGGATGAGATACTAAATGAGTACTTTGTGTAGTTTTTCTGAGGAGAAGGATTTGGAGGGTAGCGAAAACAGAGTGGGGCATACTAATGTGGTGGGACATCTTTAGGAAGAGGTAGTGCTGAGTCTTCTGGAAAGTATGAAGTTGGATAAATCCCCAGGGCCTATAAGATGGCATAAGTGATGGAAGATTCTGGTTGGAGGGTGGTCATTGGTGTTCTGCAAGGATCCGTGCTGGGCCCTCTGCTTTTTACAATATGTATCAATGATTTGGATGAAAATGTAGATGGAAGGATTAGCAAGTGTAAAGGACTATCAACAAATCTAGCTGTATATAGATCAGTTACAGAAATGGCCAGTAAAATGGCAGACAAATTTCATTCTGGCAAGTGTGAAGGGCTGCACTTTGGGAGGTGAAATTAAAGGAGAACGTATACTGTTAATGGCATGTCTTGTAATAGCACTGCAGGACTGAGGGATCTTGGGATCCCGGTCCACAGTGACTATGCAAGCTGATGAAGTGGTAAAGAAGGAACTTGGCATGCTTCTCATCCTCAGTAGAGGTTATGATGATAAGAGTAAAAAAAGTCATACTGCAGCTATATAAAACTTTATCAGACTGCACTCACCAGTGCTTTATAAAGTCTCAATATTACATCTGTCATGGTCTCATCTGGCAATTCCCATCTTGCTATTATCTCTTTAATTGGGCCTTAACCCCCTGATTTCCAGTCATTCCCAGTTCCACTAATTACAGCACACCAGCTTCTCATTAGCGAACAAAGGGTAAGACTTGGGCGTCACAGTCATGCTTTGCCAGTTCAGTGGTTGACTCTAGTGTGAGTAAACCTCGTTTCCTGAGACCTTAGGTCTGTCAGTTCTAAGCTCTGTATCATTTCCTGGATACTCTACGTAAACCTTGTCTCTGTGTAAAGACTCTCCTGGATACCGGTTCCCCATTAGCGATTGTGCTAATGCCTCACACAAAATGAGGGTGGAACACAGCAGGCCAGGCAGCATCTATAAGGAGAAGCACTGTCGACGCTTTGCCTTGGCCTGAAATGTCAACAGTGCTTCTCCTTATAGATGCTGCCTGGCCTGCTGTGTTCCACCAGCATTTTGTGTGTTTTGCTTGAATTTCCAGCATCTGCATATTTCCTCATGACTCTGCCTCCGCTCCTGTGTCCTGCACTTGGGTTCGTCCTCAGCCTCGTCCCTGCAACGACATCCTTGCTTTTATATTCCAGCACTCTTGAAATGAATGCTAACATTGCATTTGCCTTCCTCACCACTGATTCAAACTGAAAATTAACATTTAGGGAATCCTGCATAAGGACTCCCAAGTCCCTTTGCACCATAGTTTTTTGTTGTATTTTCACTACATTTAGAAAATGGTCAACCCTTCCATTTTTTCTAAGAAAGTGCACAACCATACACTTCCTGACACTGTACTCCATTTGCCATTTCTTTGTCCATTCTTCTTATCTGTCTACATCCTTCTGTAGCCTCTCTACTTCCTCAAAACTATCTTCATCTCCACCTTTCTTCATATCATCTGCAAACTTTGTAACAAACTCCTCAATTCCATCATCCAAATCATTGACATAAACGTAAAAAGAATCGGTCCCAACACAGACACCTGTGGAACATCACCAGTCACCGGCAAACAACCAGAAAAGGCCCCCTTTATCCCTACTCTTTGCCTCTTGCCAATCAGCTACTGTTTTATCTATGCGAGAATCTTTTCTGTAATACCATAGGCTCATAGCTTGTTAAGCAGCCTAATGTGTGGCACCTTGTCAAATGCCTTCTGAAAATCCAAGAACACAACATCAACTGATTCATCTTCTCTAGCCTGTTTGTTATTTCTTCAAAGAATTCAGATTATCTGTCAGACAAGATTTCCCTTGACAGAAACCATGTTGACTTTGACTTATTTTATCCAAATACCTCAAATCTCCAACACTTTCCCCACCACTGAGGTTAGGGTAACTGGCTTATAATTTCCTTTCTTTTGCCTTCCTCCCTTCTTAAAGAGTGGAGTGACACTTGCAATCTTCCAGTCCTCCAGGACCATGCCAGAATCAAGCTATTTCTTTGTCCCTCACCAGCAACATTTTTCAGTGGCCCAATACCAACTCTCACCTCTCTTTTACTCTTTATATAATTGAAAAAACTTTTGGTATCCTGCTTTTTGTTAATGGCTAGTCTGTCTTCATATTTAATCTTTTCCCTTCTTGTAGCTTTTTTAGATGCCTTTTGTTGGATTTTAAAAGCTTCCCAATCATCCAACTTCCCACTCACTTTTGCTACCTTATATGTCTTTGCCTTGGTTTTTATGAAGTCCTTAACTTGCTTTGTCAGCCACGATTGGATTGCCTACCCATGCCAATTGACAACTTCTTCCTCTGTGGGACATATCTATTTTGCGTCTTGTGAACTATTCCCAGAAACTTCAGCCATCTCTGCTCTGCCTTCATCCCCACAAGGATCCACCTGGGCAAGCTCCTCTCTCATGCATCTGTAATTCCCTTTATTCTGTTGTGATACTGATACATGTGAGTTATGCTTCTCTCTCAAATTGCAGTATGAATTCAAACATATTATGATCGCTATTTCCTTAGGGCTTTTACGTTAAGCTCCCTAATAAGATCTGGGTTATTATACAACGCCCAATCTAAGATGGCCTTTCCCCAAGTAGGCTCGAGCACAAGCTGCTCTAAAGAACCATCTTGTAGGCATTCCCTTGAAGGGTGAAGTGACATTTGCAACTTTCAGTATTCCAGAACCAATGCAGAATCTAGTGGTTCTTGAAAGATCATTATGAACGCTTCCATGACCTCTTCTGCCACCTCCTTCAGAACTCTGGGGTGTATGCCATCTGGTCTGGCTGACTTATCTACCTTCAGACTTTTCAGTTTTCGAGGAACCTACTCTCTAGTCATGGTAACTTCTCACACTACATGCCCCCTCTCACTTGGAACTTACACCATACTGCTGGTGTCTTACACATTGAAGGCTGATGCAAAATACTTATTCAGTTCATCTGTCATTTCATTTCCCCCATTACTATCTCTTCAGCATCATTTTCCAGTAGTCTGATATCCATGCTCGCCTCTCTTTTACACTTTATATATGAACAAACTTTTGATATCCTCTTTTATTGGCTAGCTTACTTTCATATTCCATCCTGACCTTCTTAATGACTTTTTAGTTGGCTTCTGTTGGTTTTCGAAAGCTTCCTATCTTCTAACCTCCTACTAATTTTTACTCTGTTATGTGCTTTCTCTTTGGCTTTTATGTTGGCTTTGACTTTTCTTGTTAGCTATTGTTGTGTCATCTTTCCTTTAGAATACATCTTCCTCTTTGGGATGTATATTTCTTGTGCCTTCTGAATTGCTTCCAGAAATTCCAGCCATTGCTGCTCTGCCATCATCCCTGCCCGTGTTCTTTTCCAATCAATTCTGGCCAGCTCCTCTCTCGTGGCTCTGTAATTTCCTTTACTCCACTGTAATGCTGATACATCTGACTTCAGCTTCTCCTTCTCAAATTTCAGGGTGAACTTGATCATATTATGATCACTTTCCCTTAGGGTTTTTTTTCTTTAAGGTCTCTCATCAATTCTGGTTCATTGCTCAAAACCCAATCCAGAATAGCTGATCCTCTAGTGGGCTCAATCATGAGCTGCTCTAAAATGCCATCTCATAGGCACTCTAGAAATTCCCCCTTCTGGAATCCAGCTCCAACCTAATTTTCCAAACCTACCTGTACATTGAAGTTGATGCATATTGATCCATGACAATTTTAACATTGCCCTTTTGGCATGCATTTTCTATCTCCTGTTGTAATTTGTAGGCCACCCACATCCTTAGTACAGTTTGGGGGTCAGTATAAAACTCCCATTAGGGTCTTTTTACCCTTGCAATTCCTTTGCTGTATCCACAATGATTCAACACCTTCTGACCCTGTGTCACTTCTTTCTAATGACTTGATTTCATTTTTTACCAACAGAGCAATAACAACGCCCCCTCTGCCTTCATGCCTGTTCTTTCCCAGCTATAATCTTTTCTCAGCCATGATTCAGAAATGCCTACAACATCATACCTGCCAATCTGCAACTGTGCAGGGTGCAAGTTCATCTACCTTATTCCATATACTGTGCACATTCAAATACACCGTTAGTGCTGTATTCATCCTTTTTGATTTTGTTTGCCTTTATGTTGGAACTCATCCTGTTGACTGCAATTTTGCCCCATCAACAGCCTTTCCTCACTACACATTGCCTTTCTTTGTAAACGAGCTACCTCATCTGCAATGAGGTATCCGCCTTTCCAATGATACTTCTTGCGTATACACAGTTCAGGACACTATTTGCACCCTGCTCAACCTTTTCATTCCTAACTTTGTCTGAGGACTTACCAACATCTGCCTCCACAACCTCTCCACAAATGTTTTTGCACTGTTTCCCATCCCCCTGCAACTCTAACTTAAACCCCACTGTGCAGCATTAACAAACCTTTCACTAGGATATTAATCCCCCTCCAGTTCATGTGCAAACTGTCCTTCCTGTGTGGGTCCCACCTTCCCTGAAAGAGAACCCAATGATCCAAAAATCTTATGCCCTCCCTCCTACACCAACTCCTTAGTTATGTATTAAACTGTATAATTTTCCTAGTTCTGGCCTCACTAGCAAGTAGTATGGGTAACAGTCATGAGATCACAATCCTGAAGGTCCTGCCTTTTAACTTAGCACCTAACTCCCTACTCTTCCTATGCAGAACCTCATTACTTATCCTACCCATGTTATTGGTGCCTGCATGGACCACAACTTTTGGCTATTCACCCTCCCACTTAAGAATGCTGAGGTCTCGACCTGAGATATCCTGGACACTGGCACCCTGGAGGCAACATATCATCCTCACCCACAGAACCTCTTGTCCATTCCCCTAACTAATAAAACTACTATCACACAGCATGTCTCTCCTCCCCCTGCCTTCCTTTCTGAGTCACAGAGACCTGACCACTGTGACATTCCTCTGTTTGGTCATCCACCACCCCTCTCCAGACAGTATTCAAAGTGATATACCTGTTGTTGAGGGCACAGGGTACTCTGCATAGGCTCTTTAACCCTTTTCCCCCTTCTTGACTGTCATCCAGTTTCCTGTGTCCTGCAACTTGGGTGTAACTACCTCTCTATATGTCCTATCTATCACTCCCTCAATCTCTCGAATAACCCGGTAACCAAGGGTAGTATTGGAATCAGGCAGTCTGTGGAGTTTAAGAGCTTACAGATAGACACATGAATATGAAAGGAATGAAGGGATATGGATGATGCAGAGGTGGAAGACATTTGGTATAAATTGGTATCGAGGTCCACAAAACATCATGAGCTAAATGGCCTGTCCAGTGATGTACTATTCAACATTCTGTGTTCTATTTTTGTACCATAACTAGACACACTTTTAATTGAACATAGATTCATTTAATACATTTCATGACCTCCAGACGGAACAAAGGTCATAGGTATGATGTAATCCATTCAATTTGCCTTCATAGAATTCACTTTGTTATTTAGCAAGTAATGTTCAAGGAATGGTCTTTAAAGTTCAAAGAACATTTATTATCAAAGTATGTATGCATTATACAACCATGAGATTTGTCTCCTAACAGGGAGCCATGAAACACAAAGAAACCTATTTAAAAAAATCATCAGACTCTCAATGTGTAGAAAAAAAGTCATGCAGACATAAATGCAAGCAAATAACACGTTAGCTTAGATTTCTTTATACAAGAGTTCAGTATTACAGAGTACTTGGAAATGCTTTCATATCTAACTTCAAATAAGAGTGGGGCATATGTGAATTGTAATTGTGGTACCTTATCGACAGCCTTATTCTGGTCACTATATGACCCAACATTCTCTGAGACTTTCCACAAACTACAATAAATTCAGTTTTCCAATTTTACACATCTGCTGAAAGTAAATTTTACTCTATCAAATATGAATTCAAAAGCATAATCTCCACACTATTGATAAGATTATTATCCAGAAAATCTTAAGATTGGTATATACCAGTGCACAAAAGATTCTTTATGGAAGAGCAAAACCTAAGTTCTAAGATGCTCAAAACAAAGTAATCTGTTAAATCAATCATAATTTAATACAGCAATTTTTGCTTAGGATATCTTCTCAAGGGCTTCTGAAGAGAAGAAATACTTTTGAATAGTCCATCATGCTCAAATCTTCCATAAAGGACATTACATATTTTTGTGGCTTTTTTGACTAAACACAAAATGTGGTGGCATAAATTAAATTGAGCTCTGATATTATTTACCAAAAATATTATTGTTCGTATAAAGTAATTATGGTAAAAACGATAACCAGTCCATCTTCACAAAAATTTGAAGTATTTATATGTTTTTAAAGCAGCATTATTGTAATTCCTTTTTCCATTTGCTTGCTGTCCAGCTGAGTTATCATCCACTTAATATATTTTCAGTATCTTACTGTTGTTCAATTCTGAAGCTAGTTGCTCAAATATATGTCAGTGCTTTCATTACAGACATAAATTTCTTCCCCTATACCAGCTCAAGTTCAGTCTGCAGCTAAGTTTCAAGTCTCAGGTTAGTTGTAATAAAACTAACCTACTTTATCATTCTCCTACTCTATCACTGCCTATGTCCTTATCTAGTTTCAATATCTGTCTTTTCAAATGCCCCCTGTAACTTCAAAACATTAAACTGTTCAAAGGAGGACACGGGAGACCAAAATGTGATTCTAACTACAAGTTTTACATGTACATGCCAGCGCATGTATATATCATATGGTACTGTGATAACACATGCAATCAATATAATTTCATAGTTAACCCATAATGAATTATTTAAATAAACAAGAATGTTTCACCAACCAATATATATGTACAAGATTACTCAAATATTATTGAAATATTAAATACACATCACACTCAATTCTTTTAAAATGCCAATACATTCAAAATGCAACTGTCAGTATCCTGCTCCACAAGAAGATCTGTTCTCTCTTTAACCTGATACAGGCTGATCTATAGTTTTGACAAACACAATAAATACAAAATCAAAATCCACGCCTTCTTCAAGTTCTTCTGTGGCCTCATATCATTAACTATTCCTTAGCTCTCAGACACTGCCCTCTTGTGGCTTGTCCTCTATTTTAACCCACCACTACTAAATTGACAGAATCAGAATCAGGTTACTATCATCAGCACGAGTCGAAACTTGTTAACTTTGTGGCAGTAGTAGAATGCAATAAATGATAACACGGAAAAAAACAGTGAATTACATGTAGTATATCAAATAGTTATGCAGTGCCAAAAATGAAATTTAAAAGTAGCAAGGTATTGTTCATGGGTTCAATGTTCATTCAGAATTCAGATGGCAAAGGGAAGGAAGCTGTTTTTGAATTGCTGAGTGGGTGCCTTCAGGCTTCTGTACCTCCTTCCTGATGGTAGCAACGTGAAGAGGGCATGTCCTGGGTGGTGGGGATCCTTAATGATGGAGACTGTATTTTTGAAGATGTCTTAGATACTATGGAGGCTAGTGCCCATGATGGAGCTGACCAATTTTTACAATTCTCTGCAGCTTACTCCTGTGCAGAGGGGTCTATCCCTCCCCACTGCTCCATAGTAGACAGTGATGCAGCCAGTCAGAATGCTCTCCATGGTACATTTGTAGAAATTTTTGAGTGTCTCAGGGTGACATTCCAAGTGTCAAACAAACTCTTAATGAAATATAGCCATTGTCTTGCCTCCTTTATAGCTGCGTCAATATGTTGGGGCCAGATTAGGTCCTCAGAGATATTAATATCCAGGAACTTGAAATTACTCACTCTTTCCACTTCTGATCACTCTAAAACAATTGGTTTGTGTTCCTTCATCTTACCGTTTCTGAAATCTAATATCCATTCTTTGGATTTGCTGATGTTGAGTGCAAGGTTGTTGCTGTGACACCGCTCAACCAGCTGGTATATTTCACTCTTGTATGCCCTCATGTCACCATCTGAGATTCTGCCAGCGATAGTTGTATCGTCAGCAAATTTATATACGGCATTTGAGCTATGCCTAGCCACACATTCATGGGGATAGACAGAATAGATCAGTGGGCTAAGCACACATCCCTGAGGTACACCAGCATTGTTCATCAGCAAGCAGGAGATATTACCAGACCATACAGTTTGTGATCTTCCAGTTAGAAATTGAGGATCCAGCGCAGAGGGTGGGACAGAGGCCCAAGTTTTGTAGATTTTCAATCAGGACTGTAGGAACGATAGTGTTAAATTCTGAGTTATAGTCAATAAACAGAATCCTCACATTGGTATTGTCCAGCAGATCCAAGTCTGCATGAAGAGCAAATAAGATCGCATCTGCCGTAGATCTATTGTGATAGGCAAACTGCAATGGGTCCAGGTCCTTGCAGAGGCAGGAGCTGATTCTAGCCATGACCAACCTCTCAAAGCACTTCATCACCATAGACATGAGTGTTTCAGGATGATAGTCATTAAGGCAGCTCACACTATTCTTCTTGGGCACTGGTGTAATTGTTGTTCTTTTGAAGCACATAGGAACTTCCAAGTGTCTTTGAAAATGTCTTTGAACACTCGTGCCAACTGGTCGGCACAAATTTTCAGAGCCTTATCAAGTACTCCATCAGGACCTGCCACCTTGTGAGGGTTTACCCTCCTGAAAGACAGCTTGATGTTGGCCTCTGAGACAGAGATCACAGGGTCACCAGATACTACAGGGATCCTCCTAGCTGTAGTTTTATTCTCCCTTTGAAAGTGTACATAAATGGTGTTGTGCTTGTCAAAGGGTGAAGCATCACTGCCATTCATGATGGTGGGTTTCACTTTGTAGGAAGTAGTAGCCTGTAAACCCTGCCAGAGTTGATGTGCGTACGATGTCACCTCCAACCTCGCTCTGAATTGTCTCTTCACTCTTGAGATAGGCCTCTGCAAGTCATACCTGGTTTTCTTATACAGACAGGAGAAAATCAGCAGATGCTAGAAATCCGAGCCCGAAATGTTGACTGTGCTTTTTTCTATAGATGCTGTCTGGCCTACTGAGTTCCTCCAGCATTTTGTGTGTGTTTCTCGTACAGACCTGGGTCAGTAGACTTAAATGCCACAGATCTAGCCCTCAGCAGATGACGAACCTTATGGTTCATCCACGGCTTTTGGTTTCAGAATGTACAAGAAGTTTTTATTGACACACACTCATCCTCACAGATTTTAATGAAGTCTATGACAGCTGTGGCATACTCATCCAGATTTGAAGATGAATCAAACCAGTCCAGTAAGATCTCCTATCCCTCCCTTGTCCATACCTTCTTGGTCCTCACGACTGGAACTGCAGTCCTCAGTCTCTGCCTATGCTCAGGGAGTAGGGCTTTCCATTGATTCCACTCCCTGTTATCCTATCAACCTTAAACTTCTCCACATCTTTAAAACTACCTCAATATTCATCTTTTCAGCCAGATTTAGATTGCCTCTCATAAATCATTAAATATGATTTTATTCTTTGCAGCTGCAAATAGGGCTGTTTAACATATTGATATTTTTTGTTGTGATATATATTGGAATTTTTGAGTTTCTGTCTCATTTTTGCTCCCTCATTGAGGGAAAGAACACTGTTAAGTAGTTACTCCATAGAATGAAAATGACAACCTAGTAAAGTGAGAGATAAAATCTGTGTTTGTTGTTATTTTGGTTGTTTAGGTAAGTGTGCAAATATGCACTTCTACACAAGCAGAAAATATTCCATTAGCCATGTGGATTTGGCCAACCAAACTCTATAAAAATACAATTGGCTGTTAGAAATACATCTCAGTCATCATCACATAGCATCCAAAACATCGGAAACAGGGCATCTCCGGAAATAATTCATTTCAAGACATTCAACTAAAGAACTGCCATTTATAAAACCAAACCATATACTATGTGACATTAATTTTATAATCAATAGTTAGTCTATTGTTGGAAGAAGAAAAGTTAATTAAAGACTAGCAACCTACTTTTAAATTACGCTTTAAACAGAGAAAAATCATTATACATTAGAGCTTCTAAATACTTACAGGAGGAACTCAGCTGGTTTGGCAGCATCTGTAAGGGAAAAGGAATTGTAGATGTTCTAAGCCAAAAGCCCTGCATTATTTTTAATCCCTTTTCTTTTCACAGTAAATTGGTGATCCATTTCATTCACTTTTAATGAATCCTTTATTTATTTATCTGGAGTGAACAGGGAAACTACTTTGATTAGATATACAACAGGTCTGGAATTCCCAAACTGGATAAGCACAAAAAGATGACCAGCATGGGCGGTAGAATTAATAAATAATTAATAAAGTACTTATTGGTGATTCTCCTCATGAGTATGTTTGCCAGCTGTGCTGTGTAGCACTCATGGTCAGAGAATATTACATTTGTGAATACAAAATCCCTTATTCCAGATAGCACAGCTGCAGTTATAATTCTCTCATCGCTCCAATGATAAATACACTGAAATAGAATGAAAGATGTTTGGAGCCAAAAAGTAAGCTTTACTTTTAGGAATTTTATTTTTGAAGCAAAAATACTGTATAATCGTCATAGATTAATCTGTTTATCTTACAGTTCTTTCTCAATCAGGAACCTCAAATCCATTTTTTTAAACTTTTGAAGTGTTTTAGTTTTTTATTGTGAACAAGAAAACAGTTGTTTATTTGTTCATTCTTTGCAGACAATGTTTTTCTATTTAACCCTCAGTAGTTGATCGCTCAGTAATGCCTGTTTTTATAATGTCTTCCCCTTTGTTTGGTGGTGGGATGGAGATATGTCACTACCAAAGGAGGTGTAAGGTGCTTCTTCTCTCTGCTTGCCTGCAGGTCACCTTTGGGCAAGGTGTAGTACCTACTTAGTCCCCTGAACAGGGTTATGTGAAATCATGGGAGCAGGTGGTGGATGGTTGTATGAGCAGCTGGTGCATATCACAAGCCCTGGTTATGCGCTCTCTGACACCAGGCAGACAACCTCTGTTATTGATAATAGCTGGCGTTACCATCTTGTAAAGACACTGCCCAGAAGAAGGCAATGGCAAACCACTTCTGTAGAAAAATTTTCCAAAAATAATCATGGTCATACAAGGACAATGATCACCCATGTCACATACGAACAAACTTCCCCTTTCCCCAATGCCTGAGGTACCATTTCAATGTTATTGCTTTTTGGGTAGTTTCTATTACTAATGGTTTCTTATCATATCACAGAAAAATAGTTTTATATAATGTGTGAAGAATGAATGTTTGACTTTTTACTTTACAACATAGAGTAACCCTTGAGAGTATAACAGATGTAAGATAACACCTAAGGAGGAAATCTGCAGAGCAAAATTGAGACATGATTTATCCTTGACAGTTATGGTAGCAGAACTAGGTTCAATATCACTGAGATATGACATGAAATGTGTTGTTTTGTGGCAAAAGTAAAGACCAATACATAAAAAACTACTATAAATCACAATAAGAAATATATATATATTAAAAATAAGTTAAATAACTAGTGCAAGCAGTGAATAGTGAGGTAGTGTTCGCAGATTGGTTCATTGTCCATTCAGAAATCTGATGTGAAGGGAAAGAAGCTGTTCCGAAAACATTGAGTGTGTGTCTTCAGGCTCTTGTACTTCCTCCCTGATGGTAGTAAAAAGAAGAGAACATGTCCTGGGTGATGGGGGTCTTTAATGATGGATGCCACCTTTCTGAGGCATTGCCTTTTAAAGATGTCCTCAATGCTGGGAAGGTTAGTGCCCATGATGGAGCTGGCTAAGCTTGCAACCCTCTGCAGTATTTTTTCCAGTGCTGTGCAGTTGTCTCTCCATACCAGTGATATTAGAATGCTCTCATGGTATGGCAGTAGAAATTTGCTGGAGTTGTTAGTGGTAAAGGAAAATCTTAAGATATTCTATAATTACTTTAAGAGCAAAAAGGTAACTAGAGAGAGAATAGAACCCCTTAAGGATCAGTGTGGCCATTTTCAAAGACATCATTGGTGGGAACATTACTGAGAGAGAGGATTCTGAGAAACAGGATCCATCTGCACTTGGAAAGGTAAGGACTGATTCGGGATAGTCAACATGACATTGTGCATTGGAAATCTTTTCTCATTGATTTTTTTGAGTTTTGATGACTGACAGTGTCTGCAGGAATGTAATAAGCCTTTTGCCAAGGTTTGTATGGTAGGCTGATCCATAAGGTTAGGTCACGTGGATCAGCTGCCCAATGCAGCTTGGTGGAAAGTGACAAAGGGTGGTAGTGGAAGCTTGTTTTTCAGACTGAAGGCTTGTCACTAGTGGTTTTCCAAATGGACCCACAATTGTTTGTTATACGTACTAAAGATTTGGAATGAGAATGTGGGTGCCATGATTAATTAACTTGTAGACAACACCAAGATATGTGGTATAGTGGGCTGAGAAGAAGTTTGTCTAGGGCTGCAGTAGGATGACATTCAATTGGAAAAGTGGGCTAACAAATGCCAAATGGAATTTAGCTCAGGCAAGTATCAAGAGATACATTTTGGGAAGTTAATCCAGAGCAGGGCATACTCAATCAATGACGTGGCCCAGGGGGATGTTGTAGAGCAGAGACACCTAAAATGGCGAGAAAAGGCATATGGAATGCTTGCCTTCATAGGGCATAGAGTTAGGTAATCTTGTTACAGGTGCGCAAGAAGTTGGTAAGACCTCTTCTTGAATATTGTGTGCATTTCTTGTCACCATATTATTAGAAAGAATGTGATTAAACTAGAGAATGTGAAGAAAAGATTCACAAGAATATTGCTGTGACTGGGGGGCTTGAATTGTAAGGAGAGCCTGGATTGGCTAGGACTGTATTCCCTGGAGCTAAGGGATTACTTTATAGAGGCTACTAAGATCATGGGAAGAGGTAAGGTGGATTTTACCAGGCTGAGGACTCTAAAACTAGAGGAGAAAAGGTTAAGGCGATAGAGGAGTGATTTAACAGGGATCCATGCAACAAGTTTTTCATACAGAAACTGATGGGTATATGGAATGATCTGTCAGGGGAAGTGTTAGAGGTGAATACAATCACAATGTTTTAAAAATATTTGGACAGACTAATGGATAGAGAAGGTTGTGATGAATATTGGCCTAATACAGGCAAATGGGCCTAACTCAGGGAGGCATATTGGTTGACATGGATAAAATTGTGCCGCAGTGCCTCTTTCCGTGCAGTAGAACCATATTACTACACGTATAATCATTTCCTTCTAGATCCTTCATATCAGGAGTATGTCTCCAATGCTGCAGTCTAGATTATAACTGAGAACTTTATCAAGTACCTTGATCTCTTTAAAATTAACACATAAATGCCTCTAGAACTAAGGATTATGGGCATGTTAATTGTTTTTTCCAGTTCAAACTGCTTATAACTTCTTCAAACATGGGTAAAGAAACTTTCTGGAGCCCAACCATCAATTGTGTTGTTCAACTTATGAAACATCATCATTCCATTTGCAACAGAACTGGGACTAAGATTAAAGGTCAGGCATGCACCTAAAATTCTATTTTCATTATTTCAACAATCCAAAATCTGTGTTATTTATTCATTCTTGAGGCTATATTTTAGGACATGAGGAACAACAAAATTATAATTTTGCTTTGACAAGGACTCTCCTACCCCCACCAATGACCCCTTCTCCCATCTTCAACCCTCCTCCTCTTCATGGATGCCCCGCTCTGGTCTTCTGCCTGCTCTGGATCTCTTTATTGCTAATTGCCGACGGGACATCAACCGTCTTGACTTCACCACACCCTGTTCCAATTCCAACCTCACTCCTTCTGAACGCTCTGCTCTCCGCTCCCTCCGCACCAATCCCAACCTCACTATAAAACCTGATGATAAGGGGGGAGCTGTCGTTGTCTGGCGTACTGACCTCTACCTGGCCGAGGCACAGCGATACCTCCTCTTATTTACCCCTTGATCATGACCCCACTAAGGAGCACCAGGCCATTGTCTCCTATACCATCACCAACCTTATCAGCTTTGGGGATCTGCCATCCACTGCCACTGACCTCATAGTTCTCACACCCCGCACTTCCCGTTTCTACCTCCTACCCAAGATCCACAAAACTTCCCGTCCAGGTAGACCTGTTGTCTCAGCTTGCTCCTGCACCACTGAAATTTCTGCATACCTTGACACTATCTTATCCCCCCTTGTTCAATCTCTTCCCACCTATGTTCGTGACACTTCTCATGCTTTGAATTTTTTCAATGATTTTAAGTTCCCTGGCCCCCACCGTCTTATTTTCACCATGGACGTCCAGTCCCTATATACCTCCATCCCCCACTGAGATGGTCTTGAAGCTCTTCTCTTTTTTTTTTGGATTCCAGACCTAACCAATTCCCCTCTAGAACCACTCTCCTCCGTCTAGCGGAATTAGTTCTTACTCTCAATAATTTCTCCTTTGGCTCCTCCCACTTCCTCCAAACCAAGGGTGTAGCCATGGGCACCCGTATGGGTCCCAGTTATGCCTGCCTTTTTGTTGGCTTTGTGGAACAGTCCATGCTCCAAGGCTATACCTGTATCCATCCCCCTCTTTTCCTTTGCTACATCGACGACGGCATTGGCGCTGCATCTTGCATGTGTGCTGAACTCGTCGACTTCATTAACTTTGCCTCCAACTTTCACCCTGCCCTCAAATTTACCTGGTCCATTTCTGACACCTCCCTCCCCTTTCTTGATCTTTCTGTCTCCATCTCTGGAGATGGTCTATCTACTGATATCTACTATAAGCCTACAGACTCTCACAGCTACCTGGACTATTCATCTTCCCACCCTGCCTCTTGCAAAAAGGCTATCCCCTTCTCACGATTCCTCCATCTCCGCCGCATCTGCTCTCAGGATGAGGCTTTTCATTCCAGGACGAAGGAGATGTCTTCCTTTTTTAAACAAAGGGACTTCCCTTCGTCCACCATCAACTCTGCTCTTAACACATCTCTCCCATTTCCCGCACATCTGCCCTCACCCCACCAGCCACCCTACTCAGGATAGGGTTCCCCCTGTCCTTACCTACCACCCCACCAGCTTCCAGGTCTAACATATAATTCTCCGTAACTTCCACCACCTCCAACGGGATCCCACTACCAAACACATTTTTCCCTCCCCCCCCCCCCTTCTTTCTGCTTTTCGCAGGGATCGCTCCCTACGCGACTCCCTTGTCCACTTGTCCCCCCCATCCCTTCCCACCGATCTCCCTCCTGGCACTTATCCTTGTAAATGGAACAAGTGTTACACCTGCCCTTACACTTCCTCCCTCACCACCATTCAGGGCCCCAGCCAGTCCTTCCAGGTGAGGTAACACTTCACCTGTGAGTCGGCTGGTGTGGTATACTGCGTCCGGTGCTCCGGGTGTGGTCTTTTATATATCGGCGAGACCCGACGCAGACTGGGAGACCATTTCGCTGAACACCTACGCTCGGTCCGCCAGAAAAAGCAGGATCTCCCAGTGGCCACACATTTTAAGTCCATGTCCCATTCCCATTCTGATATGTCTATCCATGGCCTCCTCTACTGTCAAAATGAATCCAAACTCAGGTTGGAGGAACAACTCCTTATATACCGGCTGGGTAGCCTCCAACCTGATGGCATGAACATTGACTTCTCTAACTTCCATTAATGCTCCTCCTCCCCTTCTTACTCCATCCCTGACATATTTAGTTGTTTGCCTGTTCTCCATCTCCCTCTGGTGCTCCCCCCGCCTGCTTTCCTTCTCCAGAGGCCTCCCGTCCCATGATCCTTTCCCTTCTCCAGCTCTGTATCACTTTCGCCAATCACCTTTCCAGCCCTTAGCTTCATCCCACCCCCTCCGGTCTTCTCCCATCTTTTCGTATTTCCCCCTCCCCCCACTACTTTCAAATCTCTTACTATCTTTCCTTTCGGTTAGTCCTGACGAAGGGTCTCGGCCCGAAACGTCGACAGCGCTTCTCCCTATAGATGCTGCCTGGCCTGCTGTGTTCCACCAGCATTTTTTGTGTGTGTTGTTGTTATAATTTTGCTTATGTCTGACTTTTATCAAGTTCAAAGCGAGAAAAGTATACTTGAATTTTCAGAAGGCCTTTGACAAGGTGCACACATGAGGCTGCTGAACAAGCTACCAGCCCATGGTATTACAGGAAAGATTCTAGCGTGGATAAAGCAGTGGCCGATTGCCAGGAGGTGAAGAGTGGAAATAAAGGGAACCTTTCCTGGTTGCTTGCCGGTGACTAGTGGTGTTCCACAGGAGCCTGTGTTGTGACAGATTCTTTTTACGCTTATATCAATGATTTGGATTATGGAATTGATGGCTTTGTTGCAAAGTTTGCAGACGATATGAACATAGGTGGTAGGGCAGGTAGTTTTGAAGAAGAAGAGAGGCTACAGTAGGACTTAGACAGATTAGGAGAATAAACAAAGAAATGGCAGATGGAATACAGTGTTGGGAAGTGCATGGTCATGCATTTTTATAGAAGAAATAAAAGGGTTGACTAATTTCTAAATGTAGAAAAAATACAAAAAACTGAGATGCAAAAGGTCAAAAGATCTTGGGAGTTTTTGTGCAGGATTCCTGAAAGATTGATGTGCAGGTTGCGTCTGTGGTGAGGAAGGCCAGTGCAATGTTAGCATTCATTTCAACAGGGCTAGAATAAAAAAGCAAGGATGTAATGTTGAAACTTTATAAAGCACAGGTGAGGCCTCACTTGGAGTATTGCGAGCAGCTTTGGGCCCCTTATCTTAGAAAGGATGTGCTGAAACTGGAGAGGGTTCAAAGAAGGTTCACGAAAATGATTCCAGGAATGAATAGCTTGTCATATAAAGAGTGTTTGATGGCTCTAGGCCTGTATTCACTGGAATTCAGATATATGAGGGATGACCTCATTAAAACCTATTGAATAATGAAAGGCATTGATAGAGTAGATGTGGAGAGGATGTCTTCTATGGTAGGGGAGTCTAAGACCAGAGGACACAGCTTCAGAATAGAGAGATGTCCTTTTAGAACAGAGATGAGGAGGAATTTCTTTAGCCAGAGAGTGGTGAATCTATGGAATTCTTTGTCACAGGCAACTGTGTAGGCCTAGTCTTTATGTATATTGAAGGCAGAGGTTGATAGGTTCTTGATTGGTCAGGACATGAAAGGATATGGGGAATTGACAGGAGACTGGGGCTGAGAGGAAAATTGGATCAGCCATGATGAAATAGTGGAGCAGACTTGATGGGCCAAATGGCCTAATTCTACTCCTATATTTTATGGTCTTAGAACTTCATAAATTACTATGAAGAGGTGTGGGTGCCCCATATATACTAAAACTTGAAGATCTCCAGACCTACGAGCACAAAGTTGGCCAACATTTCTCTAATTACAACACCTGCATGGTATATCCATTTCAAAAATACTACTAAGTATGCAAGCCTATTTTTGACAGACAGATGAAGTACTGAGCCTCTCAAGTCTCACACAGCTTTCTGCTTCTAATGTTAATGGAACTAGATCAGTAGCTTGTCAAGTTTATTGTATTTCTACTGTCATATTTTGGTAAAAACATGACAACTTAAATACTGCTGCCACATTATTGGTATTGTTAGAATTGTCTCCGACAAACATTTTGTGAGTGTTGTTGCTGTTTCTAAGGAGAAGGTGCTTGGGAAGCATAAAAGACTGAAGGTAAATAAGTCACCTGGACCAGATGGACTGCATCACAGGGTTCTGAAACAGGTAGCTATAGAGATTGTGGAGGCATTAATAATGATCTTTTCATAATCACTAGGTTCTGGAAGTCTTTTTAGACTTATTCTATTAATTCAGTTCAGGTATGGGGGAGACAGTCAGAGCAGTGGTGTGCTCCGTATGCAGTATGTGGGAAGTTAGGGTCAACACAGTTGTCCCTGATGACCACACCTGCAAGAGGTGCGTCCAGCTGCAGCTCCTATCAGCCCGAGTTAGGGAGTTGGAGCTGTTGCTGGATGAACTACGGATCATTCGGGAGGCAGAGGCAGAGATAGATAGGAGTTATCAGGAGGTAGTCACACCAAAAAACCAAGAAGTAGGCAGATGGGTGACGGTCCTGAGAGGCAGGGGGAGCAGGCAGAGAGAGCAGAGCACCCCTGCGGCCATTCCCATTAACAATAAGTATACCGTACTGGATACTGTTGATGGGGATGACCTACCAGGAATGAGTTGTAGTGGTCCTGCCTCTGGCACAGAGGTTGAACCCTCAACTAGAAAGGGGAGGAGGGAAGAGAAGAGAGCGATAGTTTTAGAGGATTCTATAGTTAGGGGGGCAGATAGGAGATTTTGTGGGGCAGATCAGGAGTCTCGGATGGTATGTTGCCTCCCTGGTGCCAGGGTCCGGGACATCTCAGATCGGGTGCAGGCTATTCTTGAGAACGAGGGCGTGAACCCAGATGTAGTGGTCCATGTAGGGACCAACGATGTAGGTAAGGTGAGTGAGGGGGTCCTGCTTAGAGAGTTCAGGGAGTTAGGAGTGAAGCTGAAAGGCAGGACCTCCAGGGTGACAATCTCGGGATTGCTACCTGTGCCACGTGCGAGTGAGGCGAAGAATAGAATCATTATGCACATTAATACGAGGCTGAGAGCATGGTGCAGGAAGGAAGGGTTCAGGTTTTTGGATAATTGGTCTTTGTTCCAGGGACATTGGGATCTGTTTCGAAGGGTCGGTCTACATCTGAACCGGAGGGGTACTAACATTCTTGCAGGAGTGTTTGCCAGTGCTGCTCGGGGGGGGGTTTAAACTAGATGTGCAGGGGGCAGGGATCCAGATCCAGAGGGTTGGTCAGAAGGAGCATGGGGTTAAATGTGTAGAAGGTTTGGGTGATCTTGAGAAGATCATCAAAATTCGGGGTGCAATTAGCCCGATGGAAGTTCAAGGAGCTGGGTTAGGTACAGTAGACAGTGTTTTAAGCAAAGAGAGGAGGAATGGGCTAAGAATTCTATACTTGAATGCGCGTAGTGTCAGAAATAAGACAGATGAGCTTGAAGCTCAGATGAAAATGGGGAACTACGATATTGTTGGGATAACGGAGACATGGCTGCAAGGGGATCAGGCCTGGGAATTGAGTGTACCAGGGTATACGTGCTATCGTAGAGACAGAAAGATGGGAAGAGGGGGTGGGGTGGCCCTGTTGGTGAGGAATGAGATTCAGTCCTTAGCAAGAGGTGACTTGGGAACAGGGGAAGTAGAGTCTGTGTGGATTGAGCTGAGGAACAGTAAGGGTAAAAAGACCCTAATGGGTGTTGTGTACAGGCCCCCAAACAGTAGCGTGGATATTGGGTACAAGTTGATTAGGGAGTTAACATTGGCGTGTGCTAAAGGTAATGTAGTCGTTATGGGAGATTTCAACATGCAGGTGAACTGGGAGAATCAGGTAGGTGCTGGACCCCAGGATAGGGAGTTTGTGGAGTGTCTAAGGGATGTATTTTTGGAACAGCTTGTGCTTGAGCCAACCAGGAATCAGGCTATTTTGGACTTGGTGATGTGTAATGAACAGGAATTGATAAGTGATCTTGAAGTAAAGGAGCCATTAGGAAGTAGTGATCATAACATGATAAGTTTTTATCTACAATTTGAGAGGGATAAGGGCAGATCAGAGGTGTCAGTGTTGCAATTAAATAAAGGAGACTACGGAGCCATGAGGGAAGAGCTGGCCAAAGTTAAATGGGCGGATGCCCTGGCAGGAAAGACAGTGGATCAGCAGTGGCAGATATTCTTGGGCATAATACAAAAGATGCAAAAGCAGTTCATTCCAATGAGAAGGAAGGATTCAAAGAGGGGGAAGGGGCCACAGTGGTTGACAAAGGAAGTCAGAGATGGTATAGCATTAAAGAAAAAGAAGTATGACAGGGCTAAGATGAGTGGGAATACAGATGATTGGGAAAGTTTTAAGGAACAGCAGATCTTAACTAAAAAAGCAATACGGAGAGAAAAAATCAGGTATGAGCTCAGTCTAGCCAGGAATATAAAAGGGGATAG
Source organism: Hypanus sabinus (assembly GCF_030144855.1). Classification (NCBI taxonomy): domain Eukaryota; kingdom Metazoa; phylum Chordata; class Chondrichthyes; order Myliobatiformes; family Dasyatidae; genus Hypanus; species Hypanus sabinus. The sequence goes on from NC_082720.1 coordinate 21,656,705, forward strand.
CAAAAGCTTTTTTAGCTATGTTAAGAGAAAGAAGATAGTTAAGAACAATGTTGGCCCCTTGAAGAATGAATTGGGAGAAATTGTTATGGGAAACAGGGAAATGGCAACAGAATTTAATGCGTACTTTAGATCTGTCTTCACCAGGGAGGACACAAGCAATCTCCCAGATGTATGGATGGGCCAGGGTCATAAGATATCAGAGGAATTGAGACAGATTGACATTAAGAAAGAAACTGTGATGAGTAGACTGGTAGGACTGAAGGCTAATAAATCCCCGGGTCCAGATGGTCTGCATCCGAGGGTTCTAAAAGAGGTGGCTCAGGAAATTGCGGATGCATTGGTAATCATTTTCCAATGTTCCTTAGATTCAGGATCAGTTCCTGAAGATTGGAGAGTGGCTAATGTTATCCCATTTTTCAAGAAGGGAGGGAAGGAGAAAACGGAGAACTATCGCCCTGTTAGCCTAACGTCAGTCGTGGGGAAGATGCTTGAGTCCATTATTAAGGACGAAATAGTGGCACATCTAGATGGCAGAAATAGGATTAGGCCGAGCCAGCATGGATTTACCAAGGGCAAATCATGCTTGACTAATCTGTTGGAGTTTTTTGAGGGTGTAACAAGGATGTTAGACGAGGGTAAGCCAGTGGATGTTGTATACCTAGATTTTCAGAAGGCATTCGATAAGGTGCCACATAGGAGATTGGTGAGTAAAATCAGAGCTCATGGCATTGGGGGCAGGGTTTCAACATGGATAGAAAACTGGTTGGCAGATAGAAAGCAAAGGGTAGCAGTGAATGGGTGTTTCTCCGACTGGCTGGAGGTGACTAGTGGGGTACCACAGGGCTCTGTATTGGGACCACAGCTCTTTACGATTTATGTCAATGATTTAGATGAGGGCATTGAAAACTATATCAGCAAGTTTGCTGATGATACTAAACTGGGTGGCAGTGTGACATGCGAAGAGGACGTTAGGAGAATACAGGGAGACTTGGATAGGCTGGGTGAGTGGGCAGATACTTGGCAGATGTCATTCAATGTGAATAAATGTGAAGTTATCCACTTTGGAAGCAGGAACAAGAGGGCAGAGTATTGTCTCAACGGTGTAGAGTTAGGTAAGGGAGAAATGCAAAGAGACCTAGGAGTCCTAGTTCACCAGTCAATGAAGGTGAATGAGCAAGTGCAACAGGCAGTGAAGGGGGCAAATGGAATGTTGGCCTTTGTTACAAGGGGAATTGAATACAAGAGCAAGGATGTCCTTTTGTATTTGTACAGGGCCCTGGTGAGACCACACCTGGAATATTGTGTACAGTTTTGGTCTCCAGGTTTAAGGAAGGACATTCTGGCAATTGAGGAAGTGCAGCGTAGATTCACTAGGTTGATTCCTGGGATGGCAGGGCTGTCTTACGCAGAGAGATTGGGCTTGTACACGCTGGAATTGAGGAGATTGAGAGGGGATCTGATTGAAACGTTTAAGATAATTAAAGGATTTGATAGGATTGAGGCAGGAAATATGTTCCAGATGTTGGGAGAGTCCAGTACCAGAGGGCATGGATTGAGAATAAGAGGTCAGTTATTTAAAACAGAGTTGAGGAAGAGCTTCTTCTCCCAGAGAGTTGTGGAGGTGTGGAATGCACTGCCTCGGAAGACGGTGGAGGTCAATTCTCTGGATGCTTTCAAGAAGGAGCTAGATAGATATCTGATGGATAGGGGAATCAAGGGATATGGGGACAAGGCAGGGACTGGGTATTGATAGTGAATGATCAGCCATGATCTCAGAATAGCGGTGCAGACACGAGGGGCCGAATGGTCTACTTCTGCACCTATTGTCTATTGTCTATTGACTGGAAAATTACAAATGTGACTCCACTCTTTCAGAAGGGAGGGAGGCAGAAGAATGGAAATTATAGGCTTGTTAGCTTGACTTCAGTAGTTGGGAAGATGTTGGACTGCATTATTAATAATGGGGTTATGGAAGGCACGTGATAAAATAGGTGAAAGTCAGCATGGTTTCCTTATGGGGAAATCTTGCCTGACAAATCTATTGGAATGCTTTGAGGAAGTAACAGGAAAGAGAGACAAATGAGAGTCAGTAGATGTTGTTTATTTGGATTTTCAGAAAGCCTCTGACAAGATGCTGCTCATGCGACTTCTTAATAATAGCCATGGCATTACAGGAAAGATATTGACATGAATAGAAGATTGGCTGACTGGCAAGAGGCAAAGAGTGGGAATAAAGGGAGTCTTTTCTGGTTGACTGCCCATGACTAGAGTTATTCCTCAGGGGTTGGTGCTGGGACCGTTTCTTTTCAAGTTATAGGTCAATGATTTGGATGACGGAACTGATGGCTTTGTGGCCAAGTTTGTGGATGATATGAAGGATCTGCAGAAGGACCTAGGCAGATTAGAAGAATGGGCAAAGAGGTGGCGGATGGAATTTTGTGTCGCGAAATGTATGGTCATGCACTTGCATAGAAGGAATAAAGGCATAGATTATTTTCTAAATGGGGAGAAATTTCAAAAATCCAAGGTGCAATGGGACTTGGCAGTCCTTGTGTTGGATTCCCTGAATGTTAACTTTGCAGGGTGAGTCAGTGGTAAGGAAGGGAAATGCTATGTTAGCATTCATTTCGAGAAGACTAGAATATAAGGGCAAGGATGTAATGCTGCGGCTTTATAAAGCATCAGTTAGATCGCACTTGGGAGTATTGTGAGCAGTTTTGAACCCCTTCTTTTCAAAAAAGATATGCTGGCCTTGAGAAAGGAGAAGAGAGGGTTTCCAAGAATGATTACAGGAATGAAAGGGTTAATGTAGGAAGAGCATTTGATGGCTCTGGACCTGTACTTACTGGAGTTTAGAAGAATGACAGCAGGATCTCATTGAAACCTTTGGATATTGAAAGGACTGGATAGAGAGAATGTGGAGTAGAAATTTCATGTAATGGGTGAGTCTAGGACCAGAGTTCAGGGCCATTTAGAACAGAGATGAGGAGGAAATTCTTTAGCCAGAGGTTGGTGAATCTGTTGAATCTCTTGCCACAGGGGGCTGTGGAGGCCAAGGTAATTGAGCATATTTAATGCAGAGGTTGATAGGCTTTTGATTAGTCAGGGCGTGAAAAGTTACAGGGAAAAGGCAGGAGATTGGGTTGAGAGGGATAATAAATCAGCCACGATCGAATGGTGAAGTAGACTTGATGGTCCAAATGGCCTAGTTCTGCTCCTACGTCTTATGGTCAAACTACTTCTTAAATGAGACTTAACCATTAATGAGATCAATATTAGCACATCAATGATTTTCAAAGTTGGCAAACACTGTGTATGACTAAAAGCAACAAACTGCTGACACTGGAAATCCACTGAAAGTTAAAACAGAACACTGAAATTACTCACTAAATCTGGCAGCATACAGAGAGGATGTTTACATTTCAGATCAGGATTTGTCCATCTACCTTTCCCTTGTACAGATGATAGAACACTGACGTGAAAAGTTAGCTCAATTCCTCTTTTCACAGATGAGTGAGAGAGAGAGATATATATAATGTTATACTTTTGGCCCAATAAAATCGTGTATGTATTTCAAGCAGGAAGAGAAAACTTCCATCAAAAAACTTGAGAAGATTATTATTCAACTGATAGTGTGAAACCAGCAACTTAATTATCAAATAACTATTTATTGTCTTTATAGTGTATTTATCAATAATACTAAAGGTGAGTGTTCCAAATAAATTGCACAAGTTAGCTAAATTGCACAATAAAACATCAAAATTCTTTGTAGTCAATGAAGAGCAGTAATTCCTCAAATTTACAAACATTCCAGTATGAATTTTTGTTGTAATGTTGTTGATTCTTTAGGATGTCACTCTTTGGGATGTATATCTCAGATTTACTTTACTCTCATCCAGCAATGCATTTTGCCATTCATCCCAAATGTAATGATTCATTTGTTTTCTTAACCTATTGCAATTCCTTCTGGACATCCTGAAAGGCACCTTCAAAATGCCTTAGCTGTTCCAAAAAACATACTACCCCTAAGCAACTGCAGCAAGTTAGAAAAATTAACACCAGACTGCATATTGTGCATTCTAGTCATTGGTTAAATCTTGCATATGGACAGTTTGAACAATCCCCTAACGACGTAGAAAAAATAAAACAATGCACTTCCTTTGCAAAGGCACAGATGCTATGAAGGAAAAGTTGAAACAGGGTTAAGCTTGCAATCAAAAAATCTGAGTCAATGGTGTGTTTCTGGAATTTGGTAATTCAGGAAGAAGCCAGGTTATTATGGCAAGACTACGAAGGAATACAAGAAGGCTGACTGATCTTCTGAGAATGCTGTCCTCAGCTGCTTTAAGAAATATGCAAATCTGCATAATATTCAGCCTGTCGAGTTGGAAACAAGTTCAAATGCTGTGGTGGAAAAAAAATTCTTGGAACAAGATGAAATTAATCATTAGGAAAAGTGGCTACTCTCAAGTATTTTACCTGGATTAGACAAGGTTCTTTAGGAAGAGCATGCCTTCATGTACTGTAAGTTCATCATGAGAAGTAAAGAAACTGCTTCATGTAAGCCAAAAATCATCTCACACTTCTTATAAGCAATGCTGTGGGTGACTGTAAATGTAAGCATCACTTAGTGTAATCCCAGGCACTCAAAAACATTAAGATGGTTAATTAATCAGGTTACTTACCATTTAGCATTGTAAGACAATGGAGTTTAAGATGCATTGAACAATAAATTGCGGGAGTGTGGGGATGGGTTCATTGGAGGGATATGACAAAAATGTCTGAAAATGTATAATTTTGGTTAACCACCTTAGATGCAGAGTTTCTTATCCTGGATGAACTGAAATGGGCTGAATGGGAGCTGCCCTCCCAGGGTTTTGCTCAGCAGAAGACAAGCTCTGTTGTGGCCAATTGCAGAATTTTTAGAACTCAATGGACTCAGGCTTCAAGCTGCGAGGTCACTTGCCTTTCAGCTGCCAGAGGAGAGGCCGCTGAGCCACCGAGGGAGGAGGGACTCTTATTACGTGATTGTGGTCTCGTGCGACTGTTAGTAATGTGTCTTTGCAACTTGACCCCGTTGTAACGTTGTCTCGTTTGGCTGTATTCATGAGCATTCATATATGGTTAAATGACAATTAAACTTGAATTGAATGGTATCCTTCCTCTACAATTGTCTGCTAAGTGTTGACACAGAATTAAAAACTTCATTTCCAGTTGTGTAACAGTCAATAACCGTGAGAGAAATGAGTTATTCTCATGTAACATATCCAAATATCATGGTCAACTTTTACTTTTTACATGCTTTTGCATATAGAGTTGGTCTTTTGTCAGAGCTGACATAATATCTTAAAAATCCCTGATTAATGCCTACCATCTCCACTTCCCTCTTTAAATAAAAAGTCATTTATAAGACCATAACACATAGGAGCAGCATCAGGTCATTCGGCCGATCAAGTCTGCTCCACCATTTCATCATGGCTGATCTATTTTCCCTCTCAACCCCATTCTCCTGTCTTCGCACCATAACCATTCATGCCCCAATTAATCAAGAACTTATCAACCTCTGCCTTAAACATACCCAATGACCTGGCCTCAACAGCTGCCTGTGGCAATGAATTCCAAAGATTCACTACCATCTGCTTAAAAAAAGCCTCTTTATCTCCATTCTAAATGAGCGTCCTTCTATTCTGAGGCTGTAACCTCTGGTTTGAGACTCTCCCACCTTGGGAAACATCCTCTTTACCAACTTTCGATAGTTTTCAATAAGATCTCTCCTAATTCTTCTAAATTGCAGCGAGTACAGGCCCAGAGCCATTAAGTGCTCCTCATATGATATCTTTTCATTCCCGGAATTATTCTCATGAACCTCCGCTGAAGCCTCTCCAATGTCAGCATCGCCTTACTCAGATAAGGGGTCCAAAACTGCTCACAGTACTCCAGGTGAGGTCTCACAAGTGCCTTATAAAGCCTCAGCATTACATCCTTCCTTTTATATTCTAGCCTTCCTCACCACCAAGTTAACCTTTTGTGAATCCTGCACAATGCCTTCCAAGTCCCTTTGCAACTTGGGTTTTCGAATTTTCACCCGGTTTAGAAAATATTCTACAGTTTTATTCTTTACCAAAGTGCATGACCATACACTTCCCTACACTATATTCCATCCGCCCATTCTCCTAATCTGTTTAATTCCTTTTGCAGCCTCCTTACTTCCTCAACACTACTTGCTCCTCCACCTATCTTCATATCACCTGAAAATGGCACCTTGTCAAAGGCCTTCTGAAAATCCAAGTACACAATATGCACCTACTCTCCTTTGTATATACTGCTTGTTATTTCCTCAAACAATTCCAACAGACTTGTCAGGCCAGATTTTCCCTTAAGGAACCCATGCTGACTTTGACCTATTTTATCATGTATCTCAAGATACCCTGAGCCCTCATTTTTCCTATCACTGAGGTCAGGCTAACTGGCCTATAATTTTTCTTCTTTCATTCTCCCTTCTTGAAGGGTGGAAAGACATGTGAAATTTGCCAGTCCTCGGGAACCATGCCAGAATCTAGTAATTGTGGAAAGATCATAATAATGCCTCCACAATGTCTTCTGCTATCCCTTTCAGAACCATGCGTTGTAGTCTATCTGCTCTATGTGACACCTACTTTTAGATCTTTCAGCTTCCCAAGCACCTTCTCCCTAATAATGGTAACTGCATTCACTTCTGTCCTCTGACACTCTTGAACTTCTGGTATACTGCTAATATCTTCCACAGTGAAGAGTGATGCAAAATACTTACTCCTTTCGTCCACCATGTCCTTGTCCCCCATTACTACTTCTCCAGCATCATTTTCCAGAGATCCAATATCTTCTCTTGCCGCTCGTTTACAGTTTTATATCTGAAACAAAGATGTTTGGTATCCTCTTTGATATCATTGGCTAGCTTGCCTTCATATTTCATCTTTTGCCTCCTTATGGCTTTGTAGTTGCTTTATGCTGGTTTTTAAAAGCTTTGCAATTGTCTAACTTCCCACTAATTTTTGCTATATTGTGTATCCTCTCTTTTGCTTTAATGTTGTCTTTGACTTCCTTTGTCAACCACGGTTACATCATCCTGTCTTTACAATACAGTACTACCTCTTTTGGATGTATCTATTCTGTACCTTCTGAATTGTTTCCAGAAACTCCAGCCACTGCTGTTCTGCCATCATCTCTGCTAGTGTCCCCTTAAGATAAACTTGGGTCACCTCCTCTCTCATGCCTCTATAATTCCCTTTACTCCATGGTAATACTGAAACATCTGTCTATACTTTCTCCCTCTCAAATTGCAGGGTGAATTCTATCATATTATTGTCACATCCTCCTAAGGGTTCTTTAAGCTTAAGCTTCCTAATCAAATTCCGTTCATTACCAACACCCAATCCAGAATAGCCTTTCCTCAAGTGGGCCCAAGCACAAGCAGCTCCGAAAAGCCATCTTATAGGCATTCTACAAATTCCCTGCCTTGGCATCCAGCAACAACTTGATTTTCCCAATTTGCCTACATATTGAAATCCCCCATGACTATTGTATCATTGCCCTTTTGATATACCTTTTCTATTTGATATCGTAATTTTTACCCCACATCCTGGCTACTGTTCAGACGTCTGTGTGTAACTCCCATCAGGGTCTTTTTACCCTTGCAGTTTCTTAATTCTACCCACAAGAATTTCATATCTTATGATCCTATGTCACCTCTTTCTCAGGATTTGATTTCATTTCTTAGCAACAGAGCCACACCACCCCCTCTACCTACTTGCCTGTCCATTTGATACAATGTCCTTGAATGCTAAACTCCCAACAATAGTCTTCTTTCAGCCACAACTCAGTGATACCCACAATTTTGTACCTGCCAATCCCTAACTGCACTACAAGATCATATACCTTTCTCTATATATTGTGTGCATTCAAATTTAACACCTTCAGTCCTGTTTTCATCAACCTTTCTGATTTTGTCCCCATGTTACACTGCACTTGAGCCCTATCATCTGCCTGTCCTTCCTGACAGTCTGATGACACACTGCATCTGCTAGTATATCAACTGCCCCATCCTCAGCTCTATCATACTGGTTCACATTCTCCTGCCAAATTAGTTTAAACCCTCCCCAACAACTCCAGAAAACCTGCCCACAAGGATATTCATCCCTTTTGAGTTCATGTGTAATTCATTCCTTTTTTACAGGTCAGTACCTTCCCCAGTGGAGGTCCCTATGATCCAGAAATCTGAAGCCCTGTTCCCTGCACCAGTTTCTCAGCCATGCATTCATTGTATTCCCACCCTCATTAGCATGTAGCACAGGCAGCAACACAGAATTTACTACCCTGGAGGTCCTGTGTTTCTCTCTTCAGGACCTCCTCCCTTTTCCTACCTATGTCATTGGTGTCAACATGTACAATATATGCTCACTCTCCCTCTTTAGAATGCTATGGACCTGATCCTAGACATCCTTGGCCCAGGCACCTGGGACACAACAAATCTCCTGGGTGTGTCTATCATGTCCACAGAATCTCATGTCTACCTCTATAACTAGGGAAACCCCTATTGCTATCTGGCAGCCCTCTTCTCCACTTTCCTTTCTGAGCCACAGCGCCAGACTCAGTGCCAGAGACCCAGTCACTGTTGCTTCCCCTTGGTAGGTCATCCCCCTCTACCGTACCCAAAGTGATATACCTCTTATTGAGGGGAACGGCCAGAGGGGTACTCTGCACTGGCTGCCCATTTCCCTTTCCTCTCCTGACAGTCAGTACCTACTTCTTGCAACTTTGGAGTAACTACCTCCCTATGGGTCCCATCTATGACCTCCTCATTTTCCCATTTGAGCCAAAGGTCATTTAGCTGCAGCTCCAGTTCCTTAACATTTTCTCTTAGGAGCTACAGTTCGGTGCACCGAACTCCCAGAAGTCCCACATCTCACACAAAGTACACAACACACCCCCTGGAGCCATCTTCACTGCTCTAACTATGCACTAACAGATGAAGAATGAAGAAGAAAGTTACCTTGCCCAAGCCTGTTCTCATCTAAGCTGGTCCATTCCAACAATGGCTCCTCTGCTTGTCCCTACGTTATTTTTACTTGCCCTGGTTCATGAATCACAATACAATTGGGCTGCCATAAAAATCCAAAAGCCCGTGAATGCTACTTCATGCATGCTGCAGTACATAAGTTATTAAAACATTTAAATTTTCTGAATAATTATTTATCCGTAGTGAGTTTGTGTGGTTATTGTAAATAGTATTTCTCTATAATTTTATAGACTTATGCCTGTCACATTCTTTACAAGCTGACTTATCACTGGTTTGGATAACACTGGGGCCATTAAAGGTTTAAGCTAACATTTGTATATAGTAGAGACAGGATTTATAGTCCAAAGTCAAAGTGCTGCACATGCTTGGAAGTTGAAATGAAGCAGGAGATGTTAGAAAAAAATCAGGTTATTAGACGGCATTTATGAAGGGGGAAACCATTCAATAACAGCTGAAATAATAAACAGTGAAAATACTATGATTTAACTACATCTTTCTCTCCATACATGCTGTCTGACCTATGAGTACTTCCAGAATTTTCTTTTTTGTATTTTATGGTCCCCATGGTCAGTAGGTTCTGAGCAGAATAAGCACTAAAAGAGTCGAAAATTAGCTTGCATTAAAGTGCCTGTAATATATCCTAACCACAGTACAATCTTGCACAGGCCTTTAAGAATGACAGAATTTCTAACTACATTATTAAGCTAAAGTCATCTTGTCAAAATAACTCATACAACTACTTCCATACTAAGATGTCAAGCACAATTGCTATTTTCATGGGATACAATTTCACAATGATTCTTTCATTCATCTGGTGAGGGGCCAATTAAATCTTTACAGCAGCAGAATCCTTAAAATGCCTCAGAATTATTAGTCTTAACTTTACTGTAATTTAGTGTAGCATTTCTTTCACGTTGAAGTAGTGCATAATGTTCACATGAAACATAAAACAGCAGAATATTGAAATGCTGATTTTAAAAATGCCGAAGAAGTCTTCAGTGTCCTGCCTAAATGACTAACGTCCTGTTGCACTTACATCCATCATCATGAAGTGTTTCGAGAGGCTCGTCATGAGGCACATCAAGACCCTGCTGCCCCCCTCACTGGACCCTCTGCAGTTTGCCTACCGTCCCAACCGCTCAATAGATGACACCATTGCCACCACCCTCCACCTGGCCCTAACCCACCTGGACAAAAAAGACACATACGTTCGGATGCTGTTCATAGACTTTAGTTCAGCATTCAACACAATCATCCCTCAGAAACTGATTGGAAAGCTGAGCCTATTGGGGCTGAACACCCCCCTCTGCAACTGGATCCTAGACTTCCTGACTGGGAGATCTCAGTCAGTCTGGATTGGGAGCAGCATCTCCAACACCATTACAACTGAGCACTGGTCTCCCCAGGGCTGTGTGTTCAGTCGACTGCTGTTCACTCTGCTGACCCACGACTGTGCTGCAACATACAGCTCAAACCATATCATCAAGTTCGCCAATGATACAACCGTGGTGGGTCTCATCAGCAAGAACGATGAGTCAGCTTACAGAGAGAAGGTGCAGCAGCTAACGGACTGGTGCAGAGCCAGCAACCTGTCTCTTAATGTGAACAAAACAAAAGAGATGGTTGTTGACTTCAGGAGGGCATGGAGCGACCACTCCCCGCTGAACATCGATGGCTCCTTGGTAGGGATTGTAAAGAGCACCAAATTTCTTGGTGTTCACCTTACGGAGAATCTCACCTGGACCCTCAACACCAGCGCAATAGCAAAGAAGGCCCAGCAACGTCTCTACTTTATACGAAGGCTGAGGAAAGTCCATCTCCCACCCCATATCCTCATCACATTCTACAGGGGTTGTATTGAGAGCATCCTGAGCATCTGCATCACTGCCTGGTTCGGAAATTGCACCATCTCGGATCCCAAGACCCTGCAGCAGATAGTGAGGTCAGCTGAGAAGATCATTGGGGTCTCTCTTCCTGCCATCATGGACATTTACACTACATGCTGCATCCGCAAAGGAAACAGCATTATGAAGGACCCAAATGCACCCCTCATACAATCTCTTCTCCTTCCTGCCATCTGGGAAAAGGCTCTTCCGACCAGACTATGTAACAGTTTCTTCCCCCAAGCTATCAGACTCCTCAGTACCCGAAGCCTGGACTGACACCTTGCCCTACTGTCCTGTTTATTATTTATTGTAATGCCGGTACTGTTTTTGTGCACTTTATGCAGTCCAGTGTAGGTCTGTAGTCTAGTGTAGCTTTCTCTGTGTTTTTTTTATTACGTAGTTCAGTCTGGTTTTTTCTACCTTGTCATGTAAACCACGGTCCTGAAAAACGTTGTCTCATTTTTACTATGCACTGTACCAGTAGTTATGGTCGATATGACAATAAAAGTTGACTTGACTTGACTTGACCTCACTTGACTTGAACTGCATGTCTGACCCCTCCCTGAGGTTGTCTATTCTCTCTCTCCCCTTCTGGACCCAAGCCATGAATGACTATATAGCCAAAGCACTGTACAACTGCTTCATTCAACCATCCTGGTCCCTGGTCGGTGCAGTCTTCTTTATCAAAAAGAAAGATAGGGGTCTATGTCCCTTCATCAACTACTACAGGCTCAGCAAAATCACCGTTAAGAACTGCTACCTCTCTACAGGGCCCAGATCCATACAGCACTTAAAACGTGATCCGCATCTGCTGGGGTGGGGGTTGAATGGAAGACAACTTTCATAAGAGCCACTAGCCACTAAAAATACTTGGTGATGCTTTCAGACTTTCCAACTGTTCAGCCATTTCCTAAGCCTTCATTAATGAGATCCTCCAAGACACTCACACAAGTATGTGTTCGTCTACCTCAACTACATCATCATCTTCTCCAACGACCCCCAAGGCCA